>NC_064634.1:107128010-107753010 GCF_023864275.1 Schistocerca cancellata
AAGTATGTTTTGTATTGTGAAGTGATGTTTTGGAATGACTTGCGTGATATTGCAACAAAAGTAAGAAAAAAGAAGTGTAACTTAAATTCGGAGTACTGATTACTATTTTACATTACCATTGTCCTAACTTGCAAAAGTTAATCTTCAAGAATGGTTTGTGAAGAGCATCTATAAAACTTTTGAATATCGCAGAATAACACCTAGGCCTCTTTACATCCGAGTTTGGAATCATCACTACCTAGATTGTCGACGATTGAGCCATGAGTTCACAACGAGACCAGCGTGGGAAACACGAAAAGATGAGTGCCTAGTTTATCCATTATTTCATGAAATGACTTTATTAACTGTGCTCTAATGATCTGCCACATAATGTAACTTTGCTGTTGCCCAAAAAGTCGTGAGCAACACTACTATCATAATTAAATTTTACCTTTGTAGCGTAGGGTTGTTAGAACACACACACACACACACACACACACACACACAGAGAGAGAGAGAGAGAGAGAGAGAGAGAGAGAGAGATTTTATGTCTCACAGTTGGAAGGTAACGTGAAGAGACGCTGCCTGTTTCAGTCGGTCGCGCACCTGAGTACAATCGAATAACCCCCTGTAGAGCGCCTGTGTTCTTTGACTACGGTCACAAAGAGAGCGCATTCGCAGCCTCGCAGCCGTCACGTGAACGTCGAGTTGCCGACGCTGACTGGAGTCGCTTTGCGGCTGACGCTTGCGGGCTGCTGAGGCATCAAGGGCTCAGACACGAAGGGCTCGCGCCGCCCTTTGTTTCCCTGCGCTCGCGGTGAAGCCGGCGGCAATCCCTACAGCCGAATCTCAAGTGGCGGCCTGTGGGAGGGGTGTTCTTCGTCCCCCAGTGTACAGGTGCGTGTGTAGGGCGCCAGCTGCCGGAAGGGACACTACAAGGGCGTGAGGTAAGGAAATACCAAAGAAATTTTGTGTTAAAACTCTTGAAGCTATTTAAACGAAACCAAGGTTGTTAATTGATTCCTTAAAGCTTTTATTTATGGTTCTGTCAAAAGTTGGCGTTATTTATTTTGGGTTTCATTTTGGCTTGCTAACAGATATTTGTGTATTGTGGCAGTCATCCTCCTAACAGTAATAAAGCATTTATGGACACTCAATGTTTATCATTAAGATTATCTATCCACTGTCAGTGCAACGTCAGTGGGCCAGGCTTGCAAAAGGACCTGTAACGGTTCAAAACTAGTCGCCTAATATATAGCTGCAATTGTTGACACAACAATTAATAAACGCTTTAATGAATTTAAATATACACTACTGGCCATTAAAATTGCTACACCACGAAGGTGACACGCTACAGACACGAAATTTAAGTGACATGAAGAAGATGCTGTGATATGCAAATGATTAGCTTTTCAGAGCATTCACACAAGGTTGGCGTCGGTGGCGACACCTACAACATGCTGACATGAGGAAAGTTCCCAGCCGATTTCTCATACACAAACAGCAGTTTTTTGGCGTTGCCTGGTGAAACATAGTTGTGATGCCTCGTGTAAGGAGGAGAAATGCGTACCATAACGTTTCCGACTTTGATAAAGGTCAAATTGTAGCCTACCGCGATTGCGGTTTATCGTATCGCGACATTGCTGCTCGCGTTGGCAGAGATCCAACGACTGTTATCAGAATATGGAATCGGTGGGTTCTGGAGGGTAATACGGAACGCCGTGCTGGATCCCAACGGCCTCGTATCACTAGCAGTCGAGATGACAGGCATCTTATCCGCATGGCTGTAATGGATCGTGCAGCCACGTTTCGATCCATCAGTCAACAGATGGGGACGTTTGCATGACAACAACCATATGAACGAACAGTTCGACGACGTTTGCAGCAGCATGGACTATCAACTCGGAGACCATGTCTGCGGTTACCCTTGACGCTGCATCACAGCCTGCGATGGTGTACTCAACGACGAACCTGGGTGCGCGAATGGCAAAACGTCATTTTTTTCGGATGAATCCAGCTTCTGTTTACAGCATCATGATCGTCGTATGCGTGTTTGGCGACATCGCGGTGAAGGCACACTGGAAGCGTGTATTCGTCATCGCCATAGTGGCATATCACACGGCGTGATGGTATGGGGTGCCATTGGTTACGCGTCTCGGTCACCTCTTGTTCGCATTGACGGCACTTTGAACAGTGGACGTTACATTTCAGATGTGTTACGACTCGTGGCTCTACCCTTCATTCGATCCCTGCGAAACCCTACATTTCAGCAGGATAATGCACGACCGCATGTTGCAGGTCCTGTTCGGGCCTTTCTGTATACAGAAAATGTTCGACTGTTGCCCTGGCCAGCACATTCTCTAGATATGTCAGCAACTGAAAACGTCTGGTCAATGGTGGCCGAGCAACTGGCTCGTCACAATACACCATTCACTACTCTTTATGAACTGTGGTATCGTGTTGAAGCTGCATGGGCTGCTGTATGTGTACACGCCATCCAAGCTCTGTTTGACTCAATGCCCAGGTGAATCAAGGCCGTTATTACGGCCAGAGGTGGTTGTTCTGGGTACTGATTTCTCAGGATCTATGCACCCAAATTGCGTGAAAATGTAATCACATGTCAGTTCTCGTATAATATATTTGTCCGGTGAATAACCGTTTATCGTCTGCATCTCTTCTTGGTGTGGCAATTTTAACGTCCAGTAGTGTAGTTTCTGTATCCTTCAACGAAATGCTGAAACTGAAGAATTAATTAATTATTCCAGGCTTTTATGCCACGGTTTTAAATGAAAGGCAGCAAAACTTTCCGATTTCACAAGCTCTTGTGTATTGTTATAATTTTTTTTCTGGCGGTTTTAACACTCTTTTTAGTCCAAGTGATGAATAATCGTTCTTGGGAAATGCATTGGTGAGGTGTTTTAACTCCCCGTCAAGTAGCTCTGATTTGCAAATGTTCCTTACTCTATCCGCCAACGTCCCAATGATGCCTCGCTTTTGTTGTGAGAGGTGATTCGAATCCCCGTATAGGCGACGGTCTGTATGCGTGGGTTTTCGGTAAACAGTGTAGCCTCGCTACTATACTCTTTCTAGAAAATTAGCACATCAGTAAGCGGAACTGAAACATCTCACCAGTGCCTTGCTTAACTAAAATGTTCATATGTTCAAATGTGTGTGAAATCATATGGGACTTAACTGCTAAGATCATCAGTCCCTAAGCTTACACACTACTTAACCTAAATTATCCTAAGGACAAACACACACACCAATGCCCCAGGGAGGACTCGAACCTCAACCGGGACGAGCCGCACAATCCATGACTGCAGCGCCTTAGAACGCTCAGCTAATCCCGCGCGGCCCTTGCTTAACTAAGGTTAGTCGTCTGCTGAGAGGAAAAAAGTGTTAAAACGGCCGAGCAAAAATCACGATGATCCACAAACGCCTGTGAAACGAAAAGTTTTCTGCCTTTCATTAAGGATGTTACTGACGGAATAGGAAAATAAAAAAAATAAAATAAAAAAAGCGTAACATCGTGGTAGTCTACACACCCACCCGGAAGAAACATGATCATGTAAGATTGGCCAAGGATGCTCGCTAACTGCAGGAAAATGCAGGAATTTATAGGATTCCATATTTTCGTGGGCAGCTGTAAGTGGGTATTACGAAATACTGTCAAAATCTGATTAGAAGACAACAAGACTACTTGCATAAGGTTCAAATGGTTCAAATGGCTTTGAGCGTTATGGGACTTAACATCTGAAGTCATCAGTCCCCTGGACTTAGAACTACTTAAACCCAACTCACCTAAGGACATCACATACATCCATGCCCGAGGCAGGATTCGAACCGTAGCGGTCGCGCGGTTCCAGAATGAAGCGTCTAGAACCGCTCGGCCACTCCGGCCGGCACTTGCAGAAGGATAAACGCTGACAGATCAGTGCTTGCAGCCACGAAACCACCACATGCATTTTGATAATGCTCTATTACTGGCATCCACATGAGGTTACAATGAAACTCTATACAGAGACGCAATAGAGACTGTTAAATACCCAAGCAATTTCAGTAATAAGGAGGAGGGTGTGGAACTGAAAGACACCTAGATTCCGGTGGTGATGAAAATATGCACTAACCCTTCACGAATAACGGAATGAGGTATTTCAAAGTATGCGACGTCACACCATAGCGTGGGGGCACACGTAAATGGAGTTTTGATGTAGTTATTAGCAACTGTGTGAATCACGCACTCAAAGAAGCTACTATCGCCCAGGAAAAAGTCCTCCAAAAACGAGGACGAAACAGTGAGTTTTAATGTGAAATCCTTTCTACCAAGGCATAATAGCGTGCAATACTTTACTAATTGTGACATTTCCGGCAGTGAAAGTTTATAGCTTACAAAAACTGTTAACATCTACCTTTGTAAATCGCCACTGAAGATGCTTCACAAATAAAAGAAGCGAAACGCATATGGCAATAAACAAAGTGTCTTCAGTAATTGAATACAAGAAACATACCTCCACGAATATTAAAGCAGCTATGGAAAGACGAAAAACAGAAAAAATGACGATTTTACTTCTTTATTCATCATGTTTACGATTTTGCACTCCTGTGCCGCTAGGGCTCTCCAAACTATAACTTGTAACACGGCGGTGTGTAGCGTAACTACGTCGGTGCATATCAAACAGCGTGTTGCAATCGAATTTCGAATTCGAAGAGTTGGTCCACTCATGGAGCACCATCTCCTTCAGCATGACAATGCTTGATCACAGAGGGGCGCCCTGACATTTGGAACTATCCAATGCCCTCGGTTCACTGTTATCGATCATCCTCCGTACAGACCCGACCGACTTGGCCCATCCGATTTCCTTGCGTTTCCAAAAATTAAAGGACATCTTCGAGGGCTTTACTTGGATAGTGATGAAGCGGTGCAGGCAGAGGTGAGGCAGCGGCTCCCTCATATAAGTCAAACATGCCACACTCGTGTTATCTACAATCTGATCTTTCTTTGGGAGAAATATGTTCGTCGCCAGGGTGACTGTGTTCGGAAATAAATCTTTAGCAAAAAGAATAGAATGCTAATAACGTCTGTTTTATTTAAAAAAAGCGTTAAGAGGTTTCACATAAAAATTCGGAGGCATTACTTTTAAGCACGCAATCGTACTGCCGTACCCACGTCTAGATGCCGGTGACGTACTCACAAACGATAATTACTGAGACAAGCTTCCTCAGTACTGAGAACGAACTGAGACCCCTCTAACTGTAAGCCAGTGGTAAATAGGCCCAGAGTGATAAAATTAAATTTTCTGCGGGGTAAAAAAGGGGTTCTATATGTTTATAAGAAATGTTTACTGTTGTCTCTATTTCGTAATACTGTCGTACCGGTTACATAAGTTACGAATAACTACATTTTTTTCGAATACTTATGGTTACGTAAGTTACGAATAATTACATTTTTTGTAAATACTAGTATTACCACTGTCGTGGAAACGAATATGTGAACAACATCTTCCTCACATATCTCACGCACTACGCAGGTACTTTGCAGTTTGTACCTTGCATCTGTGACAGCAAAACTGTAACATATATGTCACATACCGGGTGACAGTTATTGAACTATATGAAATAAAATCGTCACAACTTCTGAACGGTTTCCGTTACGACATTCCAACTACAGGGTTGACCGCAGGGCATGGTGGGAATTACTATGAACTGTGTGGTTTGGTTTAGCGACGAAGCTCACTTTCATTTGCATGGATTCGTCAATAATTAAAACTGGCTCATTTGGGGACTGACAATCCGCATTTCGCGATTGAGAAGTCTCTTGATCCTCACCTGGTGACAGTGTGGTGTGCAGTGTCCAGTGACGGAATAATCGGTGCGTTGTTCCTTAATGACACGGTGACTACCGAACGGTACGTGAAGATTTTGGAAGATGATTTTATCCCCATTATTCAAAGTGACACCTATTTCGACAAGATGTGGTTCATGCAAGACGGAACTCGACCCAATCGAAGGACAGCGCGTGATGTCCTGGAGGAGCACTTTGGGGACCGCATTCCGGCTCTGGGGTACCCAGAGGCCACTGGCATGGGCCTCGATTGGCCGCCATATTCTCCGGATCTGAAACCACGCCACTCCTTTTGTGGGGCTACATTAAAGATAAGATGTACAGCAATAACCCCAAAACCATTGCTGAGCTGAAAACAGCCATTCAGGAGGTCATCGAATCGACAGCATTGACGTTCCGACACTTAGGCGCGTCATACAGAATTTCGCTATTGGTCTGCGTCACATCATCGTCAATGATGGCAGGCATATACATCATGTCATAACCTAAATCAGAATATCTTTAGCTACGGTTGCATGTTGAATAAAGTGTGTGAACGACGTAGTTTGTAACTAATTTACGTTTTTTTTCATATAGTTCAATAATTGTCACCCTGTATGCTTAAATATCTGAAGAAAGTGATTTTTCCTAGCTTTTGGTGATTCCCGCAACGGACGATACATTGTTTTATTGTTTACTTCCAAACAGATAAACGAAATGACAGCACAACACAACAATAACTATATAATGACTGTCACGTTGAAGCAGGACCTACGCAGCATTATTATTATTATTATTGTTGTTACTATTAGTGGCGGTGGTCAGACACGAAACATTAGCAGCCTGAAGTCGTCCACTTTCTGCCAATTTAGAAGTAATGCGTCCAGCAATCAAGTGATTTACAAACAACAAGTATAATACACACATTTTAATTTGGGGAGCGGGGTGTGCGTGAAGCAAGAGTCGCTAGGGGAGGAATTGTGGAAAGGAAGCTTGTTTTGCAACAAGTGTCAGCCCATTTTAAAAATAAAAATGTGCAAAAAGTTGTTATTCTAAACATCGCTTGGAGACCAATGATGATGATGATAATTATGATGACGTGGGGTGAACTGTGAGGAACAAGCTAACATCTGATTGTACTCAAGGGTAACAGTCTCACAAAGATTGGCAGCCAATACTCTAAACGAACTATGTTCCAGGCCATAACGCAGTTACTATCACATTTCACATTAATTACATTTCACGAGATCTTCAAAATTACTCTAAAATTCTCAGGTCTACCAATGCCTATTAACAGATCTCTCCTGCAAGCATGTAAATTCCAACAGAACCAACAAGTATAGAAACATCGTTAAGATTCCAATAGGTAAAAGTGGTAGATCATCATTGGAAGATGATTACATACATATCAGCATGGAAATGTACGAGGATGGAGGGAACGAAAATGAACCATTACGGTAAACACTGGAAGACGGTCTCAAACTAATCATCAGCACTTATAAACTAAGACCACTGGAATAAACCGAAGAATTTTGCACCTCAGCTACTTTCTGGCAAGTGGTGTGCAGTAATTCACTAATAATAAAACAATACCCATTAAAGAACAACTTTGGGGAGCAGAGACTATGGTTTCAAGTTTAAGTTGACGTAGGAAGAAAAGGGTGAGGAAATTAAAGACTCAATATCAAATCGGGGAACCATTCCGTCAGTGCGAATCGTAAATTCGAAAGATCTGGAAACAGTTCACGAAATTATGGCGTTTCCACACATTGAGAAGCACCTTTTGGAGCTTGGAAACAGCAACAGATCATATTCGAGTTCAAGGAAGGATTGGACTTACAGAAAGAACGCTAGAGACGATGTTAAAAAGTGAATCGCAGGAGGTAAATGTCTCATTTTGTTTGTTATGTGTGGAGAGGTTAGCAGGAGGACGTGTATGTTATCTGAACCAGTGTCGACCATTTTTGTTGTTGTGCATGGAGAGGTTTGCAGGTGCACGTGTATGTTATCTCGAGAGTCGACCGTCGCGTGTGCGCTTTATCTCGCCAACACGCATCAGCTGCACGTCGCTGCATGCCATCCTGTGTGCTCCACCCTGCACAGCGTTGGACATTTGGCATCGCCTCTGGACGAGGATGGTGTCGTGACACCCCTTCCCAACCCCTCCATCCTGCAGATGTTGTAGATCTGTTATGAAAATGTAATTTAACGTACGTATTAGTAAATATATTACGATAATGAAAAAGTGAAAAGGTGATTCTAAATGTAGTATGAAAATGTAACTGTAACACACAACTTACAGATGTTGAAGAAGACATGTAATTAAAGTGTTACAAAAAATTGGGACAAACTTACACAATATGTTAGATCCAACGTATCTCAGCAGTTTTCATGTGCTCATGACCTATCATACCAGTCTGAAACTCATGGTAGGCAGACAAGAGAAGTGTATACCAGTTCCAACCAGCATGGTGGACGTTTACACAATTGCCATCACCACTGAATGCGAATGCTGTCATTTCACCGAGTCTCTTCTTGACACAGGAAGCTTTCTGACTGGGCTGTTTTCAAAAAAATGGGATATCGTTTAGCGAGGAATTTAAAAACATGGTTAGAAAGTAAAATACTAAGCAGTTATTGGGATAGTGCGTATGTTAGGTTGGGACCACTTGGAATGACCGTTTTTCAAGTAAGGGTGTCGCTTCAGAAGCTGTTGAGGAGCATGTTTGGACAAGATGTTATGACAGTAAAATACTGAGCAATGAATGGGATAGCTAAATTTGTGTAAAGTTACTCCCGATGGTCACATTCGCAGCAGCTGTTTGTAAATTGCAGTAGTTTGAAAGAAAAACACCTATTACACCCTGCATATTAAGTTTTATTCTTAACCTGAGCACAATAACGCGATTTCCTTTACTCCGGAAATATTTAACGATTTTTTTTCGTTTTTACCTATAGGTTATACAGAGTATTTGTTTTAACTTCAGACAACCAAATACCTCGACAACGAGGCGTGGTATAAAAAACAAATATTGTAGGTGAAAAGTTAGTGTTAGTGAAGGGGCCACCTTCCTTTCTACAACTGGCCACCTGCTAACCATCTTTCCTGCGTGGGCGGTGTCAATTTCGTATTTTAAAATTGGAACCCATCATCTTCACTGCATATTCGGATTCTAGGCCAAAAAGTACTTATATGTTATGCAGACCATTGTTTTTAGTTCTTTGTAGATGGCGCTATAGTCAACAAATGTCGAGTGTGCCTAGTTTTGCAATTAAGAACCACGAATTTGATTCTAAAATTCATTTACGATGTAAATGTAAACTTTGTGCTCTAAAGGTAGATACTGATATTCAAACGTTACTTGAGGGTTACAAATGTGATTGTACATTAGAAATAATGTGTCTAGACGTTGACATCTCTGGAAAATAAGCTACTTGTATGGTACATCTACATCTACATCTACGTGATTACTCTGCTATTCACAATTAAGTGCCTTCCAGCTCTCTCTCTACCGTTCCACTCCCGAACGGCGTGCGGGAAAAACGAGTACTTAAATTTTTCTGTGCGAGCCCTGATTTCTCTTATTTTATCGTGATGATCATTTCTCCCTATGTAGGTGGGTTCCAACAATCGGAGGAGAAAATGGTGACTGAAATTTCATGAGAAGATCCCGTCGCAATGAAAAACGTCTTTGTTTTCATGATTGCCACTCCAGTTCACGTATCATGTCTGTGACACTACATCCCCTATTTCGCGATAATACAAAATTAGCCTCCCTTCTTTGAACATTTTCAATATCATCTGTCAGCCCCACCTGATACGGATCCCACACCGCACAGCAGTATTCCAGAATAGGGCGGACAAGTGTAGTGTAGCAGTATCTTTAGCAGGTCTGTTGCACCTTCTAAGTGTTCTGCCAATGAATCGCAATCTTTGGTTTGCTCTGCCCACAACATTATCTATGTGTTCGTTCCAACTTAGGTTATTTGTAATTATAATCCCTAAGTATTTAGTTGAATTTACAGCCTTCAGATTTGTGTGACTTATCGCGTAACCGAAATTTAGCGGATTTCTTTTAGTACTCATGTGAATAACTTCACACTTTTCTTTACTCAGGGTCAATTGCCACTTTTAGAACCACCCAGATATCTTATCTAAATCATTTTCCAATTCAGTTTGGTCATCTGATGACTTTACAAGACGGTAAATGATAGCATCATCTGCAAACAGTCTAAGAGGGCTACTCAAATTGTCTCCTATATCGTAAATATAGATCAGGAACAATAAAGGATCTACAATACTTCCTTACGCCGGATATTAGACTTTCCGTCTATTACTACGAACTGTGATCTTTCAGACAGGAAATCACGAATACAGTCGCACAACTGAGGCGACATTCCATGGGCATACAGTTTCGTTAGAAGACGCTTGTGAGGAATGGTGTCGAAAGCCTTCTGAAAATCTAAAAATATGGAGTCAATGTGACATTCCCTGTCGATAGCACTCATTACTTCATGAATATAAGGAGCTAGTTTTGTCTGCAAGAACGATATTTTCTGAATCTGTGCTGATTATGTGTCAGCAAATCGTTTTCTTCGAGATACTTCATAATGTTCGAATACAGTATATGTTACAAAACCCTACTGCAAAACGACGTTAGTGATATGAGCCTGTAATTCAGCGGATTACTCCTATTTCCCTTTTTGGGTAGTGGTGTGACTTGAGCGACTTTTCAGCCTTTAGGTACGGAACTTTCTGTGAGCGAGCGGTTCTATATAATTCCTAAATATGGAGCTATTTCACGTGCATACTCTGAAAGGAACCTAACTGGTATACCATCTGGACCGGAAGCCTTGCCTTTATTAAGTGATTTAAGCTACTTTGTTACACCGAGGATGTCTACTTCTATGTTTCTCATCTTCACAGTTGTTCTTGATTGGAATGCGGAAATATTTACTTTGTCTTCTTTTGTGAAGGCGTTTTTTGTTCCCTACGGGGCTGATTGTGGTGCCTCTCCAAACCATCAAAATGCTTGATTTCAGTGATTTCGCTGAGTGTTTCCATCCAATCTCCGTAATTTCCGCGCTTACCGGTAGCGGCTACCGGAGAAATACAAACCGCAACCGTTATATAAAGGTAAAGTGTCTATGAAGTGATAGTGGCAGGCGCACTAGCCATGGATACACACCGAAATCAAATAACCCAATAACAAGAGGCGAGGGGAGTCTTCGATATCAAACATCCCAATGGGAACAGGGAACTATTACACCCAAGTCGTTGTTCGCGGATCACGCTAACCGTAGTTTCTAACCAGCCTTTGAAACGGCTAACATTATGTTACAGTACAATCAAATTCGCAACAATAGCGCAGATTATGAATATGATTACCAAACGTCAGGACAAAAAAGTTTATATTTACATCGAAAACGAAATGTACAATCAGATGTGTCGTTTCTTAATTGCAAAACCAGGCAAACTTGTTATTTGTCGATTACAGCGCCATCTAGAACGAATGTAAAACAAAGGTTTGATTAAACCACATGTTATTTTTGACGTAGAAACCGATTAGGCAATAAAATGGAGGGTTTCCATTTTAAAATAGAAAGTGTGTAGGATTTTGTAGGAGGCCGCTAATTGTCGCACACGCAGGTGTCTCCTTTACTGATGGTAACTTTTCACATAGAACATATTTTCGTACGATGTGTCGTTTCCGAGATATTTAGCTGCCTCAAGTTAAAAAAGCACACTGTCTATTTAAAACAGTTCACTGAGGGCCTCTTATAATAAAATGGAAAGGTACTTACAGATCAGCGTTTAATTCATTATTCTTAAGCCAAAAAGATTTCTCTCGTGGGACGAACTGGTTGAAAGTTTGTTACTTTCCCACTTTTTCAGAATACATCACTGCCATTTTCTGTATCTAGAGCGTCATCCTTTTCTGTAAATTCTTCCAACTTTATCAGGCCTTGCTTTCAACTGTTTATCGTTTGGCTGTATGTGTGTTCATGTAAGTTTTGGGTGCCTGCGTGTGTACGCCTACGGTTTTAATTTTTTTAATTTATTATTTATTTAAATATTTCTTTATTCGTTTTGATTTTTTCCTCCTTGTCCCTTTTTCATTTGTTTACTTAGGATAGAAATGGGATATGTGATCATCTGTTTAGGATTTCTGTCTTTTATAGTATCAGAATAAACATTGAGTGGTTAGTCATATTCACATTGTTATTTCACAGTAGCTCATTTTCAGTCTTTTTTTGTATATATAATAATTTTCTTGTAAGGTTAGGAGGTAGTTTTCAT
This sequence comes from Schistocerca cancellata, assembly GCF_023864275.1. Lineage (NCBI taxonomy): Eukaryota > Metazoa > Arthropoda > Insecta > Orthoptera > Acrididae > Schistocerca > Schistocerca cancellata. The sequence continues at coordinate 107,140,112 of NC_064634.1, forward strand.
CATTTATTCTATTTTCATGTCTTTCTCCCTTATGGTAGATTCGTGATTGTCATATCTTAATGGCTCAGCGATATGGGATTTAACATCTGAGGTCATCAGTCCCCTAGAACTCAGACCTACTTAAACCTAACTAACGTAAAGACAGCACACACATCCATTCCCGAGGCAGCATTCGAACCTGAGACCGTAGCGGTCTCCCGGTTCCAGACTGAAGCGCCTAGAACCGTTCGGCCACACCTGCCGGCTCATATCTTAAATGCTCTGCAAAAGTTGAGTGGCTTGTCCCGTATTTCCATGCTCTAAATAAATAACTAAATAATAAAATAAAAAATAAAAAGCGTATACATGCACACATAGACATCTACAGAGAACTCACAACACACATATAGTCAAACAAAAAACAATTGAAAGCAAAACTTGTGAAAGTTTGCTACACTTACAGGAAGGAATGACACTCTAGACACAGAAAACGGTAGTTACACTGCTATATTTTGAAAGCAGTGACCACAAGGAAAGCTGCAAGCTTCCAAGCAGTTCGACACATGAGGGAAAGTAGTTTGTCTTACAAATAATGAATCGGATGCTGATCCGTAAGTACTTCAATGAACTGTTTTAAATCTCTAACTTGTATGAGCAAACGATAACCTATATGAGCAAACAAATAAATCGTATAATATTTCAGGACACCCACTGAAGATGTCTTTTAGAGAAGGCGAAACGCATCTGGGTACACAAGTTAAATAAAAAACCTTAATGGGCAGCATGTCGAAGACGTCTTAATTTTAAACTACTGCAATTTATGTGCAAACCAGTTACTAAAAAAGTGCTTACACTGAAATAGAACGATGGCGACTATGACTTCTGTTTCCTTTATCGGTTCTGCCCTCCCCCCTACCGACCCCTCTAGCCAACCGCACCTCTTAACGTTCACATCTTTTATACCAATTTCAGCGACGCTTCGTCTAAGCACAGGTAACAAGTAGCAAGGAGACTTTACGAGTGATGTAGGTGTTCTGAAGGGCGATCTCGTGTTCGTTGACCTTATCGCCAGCGCAGCGAAATGTTAATTAACACGAGAGCCCGCCAAGAGGGCACGACCGCAACTTTAACGAGTTGATTACGGTCACTTGTCTTTTGTAAAGGGGTCTGCGCTTGACAGGTAACTATCGATCGTTAGATTCTAACCTGCCGTCAATTTCTTAAATTAACACGGAACATTAGCTGCGACATTTTGAAACAATCTCACCTGTCAGCAACAATGTTTCTGAAACTTAGATTACTTTCTAAAAACCTGTATCGTACGGCAGTACACTCAAGCCAAAGTATTTTACAATGAATGCATGGATGTATGAGCAAAACATTAAGTTGGACTATGTGGCGACGAATTACCGAATCTCACATTCTTCCAATGCAATCTATTTCACGTTTTGAATATTATAAATTACTATAGAATAAAGAATATAACAGTGTTTAAAACTTAAGAAAGTGCTTCTGAACGTCAGCTAATGGAGATCGTAGGTATCAATTATTAAGGAAAGAAAAGTGACACAAATTCAATAACACGTATAAAGTGGCCAGAAATATTAGACGTAGTGGTAATCTAGACAAGCAAGTAATCAGAAATGCTATTGTTGTTTTAACAGAAGAACGTGACGGAGGACTGGGTAGATAATTATAACCTTTATCACACATCTCACTGGATAACTGGAATTAGTGGCTCAGAGAAAACATTTGCGCACTGGGCAACATTCTGAGAGCATCTGCGATAAATTTATGTAATTTTGTTCATGATTCTTAATTACCTGCCACGAACATTTTAATGGCTGCACCATGTCAGAAAGGTGAGCATAGCTGTAATCTGCTCTATTACATGAAGACAAATCGTAGTTTGACTTTGTTAAAACAAAAAAAAGTCGTCAAGTTATACATACGGGAATTTACTTCAGATTTTTACACGATATTCTACTAAATGTTCAGACGGACGATGTACTTTAAATGTTTACACGGTAATCTAATAAGCATATACATATATATTCACTCCAAAATTTTATATGTCACTGATAAGCATATGGACAGACAAGCACTAAATATTTTAAGTATATACGATATATAAATACAATACATAAAACGGAAATACTTTTAGCAGAAGTTTCAAAATTCTTCATAGTTTTACACAATACTCTACTAAAGATTCATAGAGACTCAGGATATATATATATTGTTTTATTCCTAGTAGCTGACTTTAACAATAAATAGGAAAGTTCTTTTTATGGTTTATTGGCTTACGATTAGAGTACTACTACGGAATATGAATCAACCGAAACATTGTAATCCTACCCATGCACAAATGAAAGCCATGCGAAATAACGTCATCGAAGGTATTATCCTTAATGATATAGCAGCTCGACAGTCCTCTCCCATACACTATATATGAGGCTTTCCCAGAAAGTACTGCACCGCACTTTTTTCTTCAACAGTTCTTTATTGAGCATAATGAGAAATACACGTACGAAAGAATGGTGTTTTATCTGCACACCCTATTTTTCCACGTAATCTTTATATTGTTCTATGGCCTTCCTCCAGCGCGAAACATGGACGTGTATGCCCTGTCGGTACCGATCATTGTCCTGGTCAGTGCTTCATTGTGTGAATCACCTCCCTATCCTCCTCAAAATCTCTTCCAAAAATGGCATCCTACAATGGCCCAAACAAATGGAAGCGCCACAGTCCATACATCACTGAGTTTCATAGCTTGTACTTTTCTGTTAAAATTATCCTCATGCTTATATATTTCGATGGCTTCTCTATACAGCCGTGGAAAACAGTTCGTCATAGTACATAAAACTTCTGTTTCCAAAAATTTCACAACGTGATCACCCGACTGATGCGCGTGTTCCGCCACGGCTGACTTGTCTGTTTTCCGTAGTCGGCAAAGTCTTTTATGTTGCTTCAACCGTGTATTCACACTTCTCTTTGTAGTTCCAATGTAGACTCTACCACATGTACACGGAATCTTGTATACACCACTAACAGACAGAGGGGGACTTTATCCTTAACGGAACGAAGTGCTTGGCCTATTTTCTAAGTTGGTCTGAAAATCTGTCGAACGTTTGTTTCCTTAAAACCTTGCCGATTTGATCCGTTACTTTTTTGATGAAGGGTAAAGAAACCGTGTTCTTTCACCGCTATGTGAAACTCAGTGATACATGGACTGTGGTGCTACAGAATCGAGTTTTTCTTTGACGTACTATCATCGATAGTTATATTTTATCCTTGACAACGTTTATCTCTGATATCACGTGAAATCCAGACCACGCTCACTATCCACGATATTTAGGCCGTTCTTCGACGTCCGACTCGTCAGTCGGCAAGACTCAGCACAATCAGGAGCACCTCCGAAGATGTCCAACGTAGCTTTGGACGAAACGTCAGGGGTAGAAGAGTTCCATGGACCACGGCCATACAACCTGGAAGAATTTTCGGCAGCTATAAAAACACAACCATTCAAATCACATATATTTGCCTTCACACTTATATCCATTACATTTACACGTACACACATAATGTGCAAACCACAATGGAGTGTACGATAGAGGGTAGTTCAAGAATTTATCGATTCAGGTTTCTCAACATTGTTGTGATATTCTCCCGTGAGCTGAAGAAACATTTAGGCATACCAGCCTCTTCTCTTTGCATTACTTTATTTTATCCTGTTAGTCCCTTTTGGTATGAGTCGGACACACCTACATGCAGTATTCTAGGAAGTTTTGCAGAAGTGTCTTCTAAGCAACATCCGTTGCAGACTGACTGCGTTTTCGCAGTATCCTGCCGATGAACGAACTCTGCCACCTGCTTTACCTATGACTAGACTGATACGACAGATCTATTTTACGCTAAAAAAAAATCACGACCTGGTATTGTATGAGTTGACTAATCGTAGTAGGAAATCATTAGCACTGCAATTAGCAGACAAACCGTTTTTCTTTCCTCTTTTTCGTAGATAGGGTAATTTCATAATTCTGTACGTTTAAACCTAGTAGCCAGTCTATGCACCATTTTTAAATCTTATTACCTTTCTTCATTGTACTACATTATAGACAGATTCATTGTCTGCAGAAGGTCTGAGGTTTCTACTAATATCGTCCCCCAGTTCGTTAATGAACATCAACAATGAAGGTCCAAAAACACTTGCGTGGGTTTCACATGAAGTTGTTTCTACATCTTTCGGTAAGTTTCCATCCAAGTAAACATACTGCATCTTCCCTACCGATTAATCCTCAAATCAGCCACAAATTTTGTTTGTTATCCGAAACGACCGCACTTTCCTTAATAAACATTTGTGTCGCACAGAGACAAATGATTTTCGCAAATAAAGAAACATGGTGTGCAACCTACTGCCTTGATCCTTGACTTCTAGTATGTGATGTGAGAAAAACGCAGGATCGGTGTCGCAAGGAATATTTGGAAGCATTTGTAGAGGAAAGTGTTTTGCTATAGTAAATTTTCAGACGTTCACTTCCACAACTGTAAAACATTTTCTTCATCCACTGTTAAATGATGGCATTCACTTTTAATGCACCGCGATCTTTTACTGAAAGTACAAAAATTATTCCACAATATTAAATGTGAAAACAAATACCAAGGTACAACATGGTGATTTAACTAGGAACAAATATTTGATTGATATCTCAAAACGTTAAAATCATTAAAATCTTGTCTATATTGCATTTAATTCGCTGTGAGTTACAGTACACTCAACTAATCAGAAAGGGAAATCAAATTAAGGAAAAAAATATTATCAAAAATCAGCCGTAAGTGAACTACATTTTGAAATTAAAGCTATTGGAAACGAAAACAAATTTCCATTTACAATACAAGGAAAACTGTTAGCGTATTAAAGAAACTTAGTTCATTTGTATCACATGCTACATGGTAAAACACATTCTTCTATTTCAAGGTACAAGATGGTGCAGGAACGACGAAGTATGGCTTAACTGTCCACTTTTTCTTAAATAGTTCTAAAAATATATAGCATTGTATTCGACATAAGATAATGTACCTAAAGAATTAACAGTATACCCCAAATAGGTTTAATATACTGTACAACATTTGTATGTGTAGCATGAAAAATAAAGTCAAGGACAAAAAAAAAGAGATACCACGCAAGAATTATCCGAATGTGACGGGAAGCTGTAGGTGTGATGTACATGGCTGGGTTCAAATGGGTCTGAGCACTATGGGACTTAACTTCTGAGGTCATCAGTCACTTAGAACTACTTAAACCTAACTAACCTAAGGACATCACACACATCCATGCCCGAGGCAGGATTCGAACCTGCGACCGTAGCGGTTCCTGACTGTAGCGCCTATAACCGCTCGGCCACTGATGTACATGCACAGATGAACGCGTAATTACAATTTCAGGAAAAAGGGATGATTTGTTCCAGAGAAAAAGCTTTACAAACTGATGTGATCAATAAAGCGTTGTTCCACCTCTGGCCCTTATGCAAGCAGTTATTCAGCTTGATACTGAATGATAGAGTTATTGGATATCATCCTAAGTGGTATAGTATTAGTTTCTGTCCCACTGGCGCATTAAATCATCAAAATCCCGAGGTGACTGGGGGCCCTACCCACAAAGCTACAGATGGTTTTAATTGGGAAGGGATCCGGCGACCCTAATGACGAAGGTAGTGTCTGGGAAGCAGGAAGACAAGCAGTAGAAACTCTCGTCGTGTACGACCGAACATTGTAAGCCCACGAAGGCTTGCCTTGAGGAACAACAAAATATGGCGTACAATATCGTCGACTTACTGCCACAATGTAAGGTTGCCGCGGATAATAACTAAAGGTGTACTGCTATGAAATGATCTGGCACCCCAGACCTTCGCTCCTGACTATCGGACCGTATGGCTGGCGACATTCAGGCTGGTATCCCATCGCTGTCTGGAGCGTTTCCATACACGTCTTCACTAGTTCAAATGGTTCAAGTGGCTCTGAGCACTATGGGACTTAACAGCTGAGGTCATCAGTCCCCTAGAACTTAGAACTACTAAAACCTAACTAACCTAAGGACATCACACACATCCATGCCCAAGGCAGGATTCGAACCGGCGACCGTAGCGGTCGCGCGGTTCCACACTGAAGCGCCTAGAACCACTCGGCCACTTCGGCCGGTTCTCTTCACTAGTCATCGGAGTTCAATTTCAATTGGGACGCAACACACCAGTCAGTGTTGTACCAGAATGAAGACGTGTTTGGCGACGCCCTGGACAGTGACATGTTAGTGACCAATCTGGCGCCAGCCATACAGCCCGACAATCAGAACTGACAGTCTTGGGTGAAATTTCATAACAGGACACCTTTTTTTGTCATCCGCGATGTCCTTACAGCGCAGCGATACGTCTACGATGCTGCACGCCCCGTTTTGTTGCCCTACATGGCAACCCAACCTGGGTTTACATTTCAGCAAGATAATCCCCTCTCACACGAAGCGAGAGTTTCCACTGCTTGTCTTCGTGCTTGCCAATCCCTATGTTGGCCAGCAATTTTGCCGGATCTCTACCCAGTTGAGAACGTTTGAAACATTATGGGCAGGACCTTCTAACAAGCTCAGAATTTCGACGATCAGACCTCAAGAGGACATCAAACAACTCTATCAATCAATTGCAAGACGAATAACTGTTTGCACAAGAGCTTAAGTAGAACCAACTCGTCATTCACTTGCTCAATTTGTGAAGCTCTTGCTGTTGATTAAATCAGCCAGTTTTTCAGAACTGGCGTGAATTGCTTGTCTGTACACGTACGTCACATCTATCGAGTTCCATCCCATTTGCCTACTTCCCTCGTGTGGCGCTTTTTTGTCTTAAAGTGTAATTACAAGAGCACACAGGGAAAACTGTATAAAATGCCGGAAACTCCTTACAGCAGTTTCTAGTCTGCATTCTTTAATGTGATTCTAGTCACTAGACTGAAGTACGGACCCAAAAAAGGTCATGTGCTCCTAGGTACACTACCCTCTATGTACTGCACTCTCCGAAGCACACATGTGTACCTAAATGAGATGAAAGTAGCTGTGCACGTTAACTGTGAGGTTAGCTCACCCTTCTCCTGACTGGAATAAAAAAAGCAAGGTTATGGTTTCCTTTCCTGTTGATAAAGATGTTATTTTGGACTGATGGCAAGCAAAAATCACAAAAGGATAGGGAAGAAAATCGTCCAGAGTCATCTGAGCCACCGTACTCCTTATAGAAAGTTCAGTGCTTGCCCACAGCACCATATTGGTCGGTCGTTGAAAACGGTATTGCGACTTGGCCGATCCCTATGTTATTATAGAAGGATGCCAGTGAATCTGCCCACTGAAATTTACGGCTATTAGCGTCTGGTGCACAAATCGTTAAGAAAAAAGTTTACCTGAGAGATACGTCATTTAAGCTTTCTACTCTTGCGTTCTGTTCCCTACACTGCCATTAAAAGTATGTATACCACCATCACTGTTTACCGTAATTTGCAACACAATTTAATGTTTACACCTTGCTCCCTTCAGTATTTCAATATTTCGTGAAGCATATAGGATGATGGCACAAAACCCCTACCTTATTCGCATAATCGGATTGTAGAACGTTTAGCAGCATGGTCGCTTTCGTGACTGTGAATGGCAACCCGACCAAGCTAGACTTCCCACAAAGAATGCGAGCTATGCGGGACAGTCGACTTGCCAGGCGAAGCGAGTCTGCCAGAAAATTCTAGCGGCCTGCTGCAGGGGTCGCGCAACTACGTTTCGCGTGACGCATCACGTGGGACAAATAGTCCGGAGTTTAGTATCACAGTGCATCAGGACGTAAGTTGCGTCCCTCTGCTTATCCGGCGGACTGTGTTCCAGGGTATGTTCGAGAGTTCCAGAGAGAGCTCGTCCGTGTTCCAGTGTCAACAGCCACCGACGGTACCACTCTGGGTTTATAGCAGCTTAACTGTCCGAAGACAGGTACGCCGTACTTTAACAACGCACGAAATCGCCACGACAATGCCTGCACCGGGCAGAAGACTGTATTATGCAAAGACAGGAAAACTCTAAAACTATATCTCCAAGTTGAATATTTGTATGTCAATGAATAAACGTGTGTTTTAAAGTACGACAGTAGTTACTTCAGAAGTTGTGCTTGTAGGTATACGTCCCTAATGTTTGGCTGGGAGTAGCTCCCATGTTTACACTGGTATCTACGACACCGCAGACTCTTGTCACCGTATGGGTTGTATGGGATTGTGCATGTGATGTGGATGACGAAATAAAATACAATATGGCTCATCAACTCGCCGAAAATCAAAGTTCTAGACTGTTCAAACGTTTTATATCAGCTCGGAGCCCACACGTGCTACTGCACGAAAAGATTCAACCACACACTGCAGAGCACAAACGCTTCGATGGGCCCTCTTCAATGTGGTTGGACTTACCAGACAGGCCACGTTTAGTCTACTGGGCGCTAATTCACATCGTGACAATGCACCCAATGTTCCACATAAGTATTTAATATGAAGGAAGGCAGGATTTTCTATGCAAAAATCACAAACCCACTCGCATAATCTTTTTAAATTTTCACAAATCTAAGTTTATTTCCAATGAGAACACAGATAAAATAGAAAGTCACAGATATCAATAAATTAATTTCTGAGTCTAACCTAGTTTCTTAAGATCTTAGAGGCGGTTGAATAAGTCGCGATTAATTACGCGAGTTACCTTAAGAAAACCGTTAGAGCTCCACAGTATATCAAACTATACGTTCCACAATGGCTACACACTGAAACCTCCGAAGTGTGACTTGCATCACACGCAACCCGAAATGTAACAAGTTCAGATGCCGAAATACATCTATTTCGAAAATTAGGAACTCTGAATAATTCACACATGCGAACTAGCGGCTATTTCGCTACTCAGCAGATAAAGCTTCCTCGTAACACAGACTAACACAGGCCTGACCACCTCCATCCGAACCTCGATTTGCCCTCCAAATTGCCATCGTTCACCCAGGGAATCTCAGTCAAGCACCACTGAAATCAGTTAACTTACCGAACATGGAAACCGTTGAAAATCTTACTTTTAACCTTTTATACACATATTATACATCAAATAACGCGGATATTATACGAAAAATATTACGCTTTTATTACTTTTAATGTTTCTCTATTTATTTAGTAATGAAACCTGTTTTTATTTCCAAGAAATCCACTTTTCCGCCTCTCATTGAAATACGTGAATAATTTCAATGAATCACAGTCCGATACAGTTTTGCAATATGTATTCGAAGACAACTCGTTTGTTGCAATCACATAGCGAATTGCCGAAATATTCACTTTTACAGCTCATGGATTATTTACAACATTTAACGTAGTATAGCTTATAAACTAATGCGAATATCGAAGAAGCCTCTTCACACGTGTAATCGTCCATGTTTTCCGTTTAAAATGAGCCTACTGGCTCTTCACTGAGAGATATGGTTCAATATTTATTAAGTTTTGGGGTAAGCTTTAATTGTGCACTACACGCACAAGCGGCTGTGAGAAACGAGCAGTCATTGTGTTGGCGAGCATACGGGTTTTCCCCGGCACGCGTACACCTCACCGGCCGGTGGAAGTCCGGAGACAACGCCATCTGTGGAGCACCGTGTGAAACTGGCCCTCCACGTGCTCGTGTCAAGCTCACTTCAGCTGTCAATAACAATATGACCCGATCTTAGCCGCCACCAGTGCGTCCACGATCGCATGTTTGTGACTGAATACAGTGTCTCTTCTTTTTACGATAGGCATTCGCGTTACAGTTTGTTGCCCACAAAGAAACATACCGTTTAACATCGTCTTATACGAATCGGCATCGGTGATTTAATTGGACACGTATTAATAGAGATCAGATGTAAAGTTTCCTCTGTTATGCGAGCATTGCCTGGATCTCCGCCCCCACCCGCTTTTACAAGGCCCTCCCAATCCTTGAACGCCATGCGCTCCACCTTGCCTTCCGTATCTGCCTTCCTTCCCCCACACGGCTCCTGTATGAACTGATCCCCTTCCCCCACCTCCTCCTGTTCCTCCAACATCTCCGCATCCTTTACATTGTCCGCAGGCTTGATCCCCCCCACCCTCTGGTTTCCTCCTTCCTCTCCACCCCACTCCCGTTGCCACGCCTCTATCGCTGTATCCCTCCCTCTCTCCACCACCACACCCTCCATCTCCTTCATCAGGGCAATTTCCAACGCCTCCCCCTCCCGGATGACGAACTTCGCCGTGACATCTACCCTTCCTTCCAACTATAACCTGGCCTTGTCCCCCCCCCTCCCCAGGGCTCCCTTTTTCCCTCTTCCCTCCTACTCCCAGAGCGGATTTTCCTCCTCCCCCCCCCACCCCTGAGACCCTGCACCCCATACTTGCCTCTTTCCTTCCCGCATCCCTCCCTACCTGGCCCTCTTCAGCGCGCCCCCCACTCATCTCCCCCATCTCTTCCCCTCCCTCCCTTCTCCCAGTCTCCCTCATCTCCTTGCGCCTGGCAGATCCTCTGTCTTGATCATCGTCAGTGTGCCACATCAGTGTTGTGTTTAGTGCTGTTTCTCCTGTGCGTCAAGAGGTGTGATTTTAATTGTGTACTGCCTTGAGGTTCGCAATCAGTGTTTGTTATGTGCTACACCATCTGTCGATACCTTTCGTGCTCCAGTCATACTGTGCCTTGTGTTCTTTTAATTGTCGCAGTGTGTGGCTTTTTGTGTGTGCTAGTTTTAAACAGTTTTAACAGTTTTTTATCTCCATTTTACGGTCACCACGTTTTTTCTCTATTGCCTTCCATGATGTTCCCCCTTTTTTATATCTATGTTCACTATATTCTCTCCTTTGTTATTTTTAAATGTCTTCTATTGTTTGTTCTATGTCTTTCGGCTGAAGAGCAGCGCATATGCTGCTGCCAGCCCGCCCCAATGGGGAATTGAAATACAATAAAGAAAAAAAAAGATGTAAAGTTATGAGGGGGAGTCAAATTAAAACCTTTAAAAACGATCGGCATTCGATTTCCCACGCCATTTTCTTCTGTTACCTGTGCTTCAACGAACGCCCAACAAATGGCAGCACACAGCAGACAAGCGCAACGTTGTCATATTACAGTTTACAATGGCTGTCCCGCTCGCGACATGAACCAACGAAGAACAGCGTTCTGTCGTACGTGTTGTTAGCAGTGGAGTTACAAAAACTATTGAAACACGCCGCTGAAGGAAATTTGAGTATGATGAGGCATGTTTATCAGTGCAGTAAGCCTACGTATGGAGTTCAGAAACGGTGAGCTTTCCGTGGCAGATGCTGCGCGCCCAAGTCACACATAATGTGATGCAACACAGAGTTTCCTAGTGACAGGAACAACCGAAAGAAAACAATCGAATCAGTCGCTGATTATGAATAGGTGTTTACTTAATCGTTAACTTCTTGTCTGGATGAAAATGCTGAAGCGCTCAGTGGCACGGGAATGAAGAAAATCGTATCAGTGGATAAAAAGTGATTCACAAGATAGATTCAGTACTAGTGAAGAAAAATATTGCTCGTGAAAGAAAACACACCCGACAAGTAACAACATGAAAATCACTTGATTAATCCACCAGACAAACAAACAACTTGTACGCTTTCTGTTCAAGTCACATCGGCATTTATCGAGAGAGGCTTATCGGCGATGTATACAAGATGGCAGGAAGAGAGAGGCAGAGCTCAATTAATTTTGATTAACCATCAAACTATTGAAACTAACCAAAAGTCCTGTTCATAGATATTATTAAGAAGATTCGAATTTTGATTTTCTCATGATTTACGGGGTGATTCAAAAAGCGTATTGGAATGTTGATATTCAAAAAGAAAGAAAACATTTCAGTTGTCTACTACAGAGAAATTACAAGAGATAGAAACATTGTTAATGTCACTCGATAGAGGGAGGTTTCAAGTTTTGACTCAGCAGCACTGTATTTTTTTTGTAGAAATATGGTGACTACGTCAAAAGAGAAATCATTTTGTGTGTTGGTGGAGTTTGCGTGAAGTCAATCCATTGTTCAGGTGGAACATAAATTCCGCCGTCGATTCGGCAAGAAACCGCCTCTGCACGAACAGATTCCCGACTAACATAAAAAACTCTCGGAAGACCACTGGTCGTCCATGCAGGTCTAATGAAAATGTCGATTGTGTCCGAGATGCATTCACAAGGAGTCCTCGGAAGTGCACAACATCTAAACAATAGGAATTTAAGGAGATGGGACCTGGATTAAGTGAAAGAACTAGACGTTGTAGAGAGTTTCAGAGGGAGCACTAGGGAACGATTGACAAGAACAGGGGAAAGGAATATAAGTAGAAGTGGAATGGGTAGCTCTGAGAGATTACACAGTGAAGGCGGCAGAGAATGAAGTAGGTAAAAAGAAAAGGGCTACTAGATATTCTTGGGTAACACAAGAAATACTGAATTTAATAGATGAAATGAGAAAATACAAAATTCAGTAAATGAAATGAAACGATAGTATGGCATTTACTGGCCGGGATATCCCCTTAGGGGTTCGGCCGCCGTATTTCAAGTCTTTTTAGTTGACGCCACTTTGGTGAATTGCGTGTCATTGATAATGAAGGACACACAACACCCAGTCCTATGCCCTGCGTAGTAGACGGTAACGCTACCGCTGCGCTACGGAAGATGACAATGCAGTAAATGAAGCAGGTGAAATGGAATACAAAAGTCTCAAGACAGAGAAAGATAGTAAGTGCAAAATGGCTACGCAGGAATTGTTAGTGGACAAATGTAAGTATGTAGATGCATATATCACTAGGGACAAGATGGATGCCGCCTACAGGAAAATTAAAGAGAACCAGTTTTATCAATATCTAGAGCTCAGATGGAAAACCAGTCTTAAGCAAAGAAGGGAAAGCAGATAGTTGGAAGGAGTATATAGAGGGTCTACACAAGCGTGATGTACTTGAGGGGAATATTACGGAAATGGGGAAGGACATAGATGAAGATGAAATGAGAGATATGATACTGCGGGAAGAATTTGATAGAACACTGAAAGAATTAAGTCGAAACAAGGCCCCGGGAGTAGAAAACATTCCGTTAGAACTACTGATAGCCTTGGGAGAGCCACTCATGATCAAACTCTTCCATCCGGTGAGCAAGATGTACGAGGCATATGAATACCCTCAGACTTCAAGAAGAATATAATAATCCCATTCTCAAAGAAAGCATGTGCTAACTGGTGTGAAAATACCGAATTATCAGTTTATAAAGTCACGGTTACAAAATACTAACACGAATTCTGTACGGTCGAATGGAAAAACTGGTAGCGGTCGACCTCGGGGAAGATCAGTTTGGATTCCGTAGAAATGTTGGGATACCCTAGGCAATACTGACCCTATGACTTATGTCAGAAGATAGGTTAAGGAAGGCAAACCTACGTTTAGAGCATTTGCGGACTTACAGACAGCTTTTGACAGCTTTAAACTGAGTACTTTCTTTCCAGTTCTAAAGGTGGCAGGGGTGAAATATAGGGAGCAAAATCCTAATTACAATTTGTATGGAAACCAGACAGCAGTTATAAGAGTCGAGAGGCATGAAAGGGAAGCAGTTGTTTGGAAGGGAGTGAGACAGGGTTGTAGCCTATCCCCGATGTTATTCAATCTGTGTACTGAACTACCGGCAAAGGAAACAAAAGAAAAGTTTGGGGCAGGAATCAAAATTCAGGGATAACAAATAAAAAGAAAGTTGACGGTTGACCATGACATTGTAATTCTGTCAGAGATAGCAAAGGACTTGGGAGAGCAGTTCAACGGAATGAACAATGTCTAGAAAGGAGGATATAAGATGAACATCAACAAAAGCAAAACGCGGATAATGGAATGTAGTCGAATCAAATCAGATGATGCTCAGGGAATTAGATTAAGAAATGAGACACTTAAAGTTGTAAGGTGTCCCGATTTTAAGGACCTTACATGGTCTTGATCCATAACGACAGGACGATACAATATGAGATCATCAGAAAATAATAATATAATATTATATCAACCAAAGGCAATTGCAGTTAATCTCGTGTACCGAAAACTAACAAAACAATATCTACCAGTATATGGACTGGCATGAGCAAACAAGTCAAAGTGAAACGCATTTTGGAGACGAACTGAGCAGGTGGTTAATGATATCGTAAAACTCCCATTTAGCAAGAGAAAGGCGAGTTTCAGTGCGTTATAGGTACGTGACAGCAGCATTTCTAACGATTTTTGTTACGAACCGCACCTGATATTACCTGCCTTACAGGGCCAGGACCATATATATTTAGAATGTCTGTATGACACCGTGGGCTTGAGAAGACAGTTCAGATGTTTCGTCCATTCGTGCGCTAAGTGGTAAGCTGAGTTTGCACACATTAATACACTTATTGTGCGGATACAGAGGTCGGACGTACGACAAAGTAGTAGATGAGTTTTGCTATTTGGGCAGCAAAGTAACGGATGATGTTCGAAGTAGTGGGGATAAAAAATGCAGACTGGCAGTGTCAAGAAAAGCGTTTCTGAAGAAGAGAAATTTGTTAACATCGATTATAGATTTAAGTGTCAGGAAGTTGTTTCTGCCGCCGAAGTGGCCGAGCGGTTCTAGGCGCTTCAGTCTGGAACGGCGCTAGTGCTACGGTCGCAGGTTCGAATCCTGCCTCGGGAATGGATGTGTGTGATGTCCTTAGGTTAGTTAGGTTTAAGTATTTCTAAGTTCTAGGGGACTGATAACCTCAGATGTTAAGTCCCATAGTGCTCAGAGCCATTTGAACCATTTTGAAGTCGTTTCTGAAAGTATTTGTATGGAGTATAGCCGTGTATAGAAGTGAAACATGAGCTATAAACAGTTTAGACAAGAAGACAGTAGAAGCATTCGAAATGTTGCGCTACAGAAGGTTGCTGAAGATTAGATGGGTAGATCACGTAACTAATGAGGAGGTACTAAATATAACGGGAGAGAAGAGGAATTTGTGACACAACATGACTAGAAGAAGGGATCGATTGGTAGGCAAGTAGTAGTTATTCGGAGATGAAGAGGCTTACACAGGATAGAGTAGCACGGAGAGCTGCATCAAACTAGTCTTCCGACTGAAGACCACGACACATCTCAACAATGCCTGTCTCTGTGAGAGTATACAAGCATTCTGTCATTCTGTCCGACGCTTCCCGTTGACACAAGGCGTTGCATGAAAAGCTCCATAAGCAGTATTTGTTTGGACTGACACCTGCAACACATCGCAGAATCGATATTGCAAATATCTGCCGAAACAGGAGAGAAAATGAGGCTGACGACTCTTAGGAATGACCCCCTGTATGTATGTAAAAGCCTAGTAACAAAGGTCTTTTGTCTCTCTCATTCGCTCTCTATTCATTTTGTCTCACTTTCTGAAGTGGAAAGAACTGTCCAAAGACAGACGGGTCTCCCGTCTAAGGGATTCCTTCGCTAAGCGAAGCTATCCGGAGATAAAGAGGACGAAATAAATTGTTGTGCAGAGGAGAGTAAAAGCACCGTAAGGCAAGACAACGCAAGGCTCGCAGCGACAGGCGGGGAGGAAGGACGGCTGGCAGGTTGGAGCGAGCGGCTTTGCCGGCAGCCACCGGCGCCTGCGACCAATCGCCTTCCCGCTTCACGGTGGCCGGCCTGAGCCGTGCTAACATTTCTCCAGCCGCAGCTTTGTCGGCGCTCCGACGTCAGTCCCTTGGAAGACCGCACACAAACAAAGCCCACCTCCGGTCTCAGGGCAGCCGCTTCGGCCCCGTCTCTGCCGCACCATCCGCGTGTGGAGAAGCGATTTCCTGGACTGAAAGAAGTGTCTGCAGCATCGGAGACCCACTGACAAACACGCTTCTCTCGCTCTGACATCTAAGAATGGCCGTATGGACCACACTAAGAAACTCGTAAGGGGTCGCGTATTCAAATACAGGCATATGTAAACAGGCATAATACCGCGCTGCGGTATGCCTCTCTAATATAAGACAAGTGTCTGGCGTAGTTGCCACAACAGCAGGTTATCGAAACTTAAAAGATTTTGAACATGGTGTTATAGTCGGCGCATGAGCGCTGGGACACAGCATCTCCGAGGTACCGATGAAGTGGGGATTTTCCCGTACGACCATTCCATCACGAGTGTACCGTGAGTATCTGGAATTCGGTAAAAGATCTCCGGCATCGCTGCAGCCGGATTGATCCTGCAAGAACGGGACCAACGACGACTGAAGTGAATCGCTCAACGTGCCAGAAGTGCAATCCTCCCGAAAATTGTTCCCGATTTTGGGACACCAACAAGTGTCAGCGTGCGAAACCTTTTAACGAAACATCATCGATATGGGCCTTCAGAGCCGAAGTTCCATCCGCGACACAAAGCTTTACGCCTTGCCTGGGCCCGTCATCACCATCGTTGGACTGTTGATGACTGGAAACATGTTGCCTTGTCGGACGAGTCTCGTCTCAAATTTTATCTAGCGGATGGATATATGCGGGTATGGAGAAAAGTCATGAATCCATGGACCCTGCATGACATCAGGGGACTATACAAGGTGGTGGAGGCTCTGTAATGGTGTGCCACGTGTGTAGTTGGAGTGATATGGGACACCCTATACGTCTAGATACTATTCTGACAGGTGACACGAAGGTAAGCACTCTGTCTGATTACCTGCAGCCGCGCGGGGTAGTCGAGCGTTCTGAGGCGCCTTGCCGCGATTCGACCGCTCTCATCACCCCGTCGGAGGTTCGAGTCCTCCATCGGGCATGAGTGTTCAAAAATGGTTCAAATGGCTCTGAGCACTATGGGACTTAACATCTGTAGTCATCAGTCCAATAGAACTTAGAACTACTTAGACCTAACTAACCTAAGTACATCACACACATCCATGCCCAAGGCAGGATTCGAACATGCGACCGTAGCGGTCAAGCGGTTCCAGACTGAAGCGCCTAGAACCGCACGGCCACACCGGCTGGGCATGAGTGTGTGTGGTGTGTTGTCCTTAGCGTAAGTTAGTTCAAGTTAGATTAAGCAGTGTGTAAGCCTATAGACCAATACTGTCAGCAGTTTGGTCCCATGGGAACTTAACACAAAAAATAATAAATAAAAAATCACTTGCAGCCATTCCTATCCATTCTGCATTCCGACGGACTTCAGCAATTATAGCAGGACAATGCGACACCCCACACGTCCAGAATTACTACTGAGTGACTCCTGGAACACTCTTTTGAGTTTAAACTCTTCCGCTGGCCACTAAACTCCACAGACATGAACACTATTCACCATGTCTGGGATGCCTTGCAACGTGCTGATCATAAGAGATCCCCGCCTCCTCGTACTCTTACGGATTTATGGACAGCCCTGCAGGTTTCATGGTGTCAGTTCTCTCTAACACTAGTTCAGAACTTTGTGGCGTCCATGCCACGTCGTGTTGCGGCACTTCTGAATGCTCGCGGGTCACTACAATGACAATTGTTGGAACTTCTCCAGCGTCAGAAGCCACCGATAGGTAGAACCAACTAAGACGTTATATTAAAAGGAAGTCAAAGCAAAGAGTTACACACACACATTATAGACTACGGGAAATTGCTGAAGCTCTTCGGAAAGTGAGGCAGATGTAAACGAAGTAGAGACGTAATTACACACAGGACTTTCCGGTACAGTATCGTATTGCTCTCGACATATAGTGAACGACGAGTCTTAATATCTAAAAAGATTGTTTTATCGAGATACGACTAACGAGCCGCCATCGCAGCTTCGTTCGGCAAAAATCTCCTAGCCAATGGCTAAGACATTTTCTTTCAGAGTGCTAGCCCAGGAAGCTATGCAGGAGGACTTCCGTGATGTGGAAGTGACATGTCGTGCGTTCTGCCTAGGTAGGTCAGTGGATAAAGACATTATCAGCGAAGGACAAGACTCACAGTATGCCACGTAACTTTAATATTCCAGCAAGTTTCAAATCAGCGCACTCTCCGCAGCAGAATGAAACACTGAATGTGGAACAACATTCTTCTCGTTCACATTTGGTGGCATATGGTAGTCTTAAATCTGACCAAAACTACAGTCAGCACCTGTACCTTTAGGCAAAAAGTGGACTTAAGTACTCTCAGGTTAATTGATGTCTAGTACGTGTGAAATGTCAGGTAACTAGAGGAACCTTTGTATTAGTCAACTGAGTTGTTACACAGAGCCCATAACGCCAACAGCTATGAACTACTTCTTGCTCGAGAAAGTCACAAGATGAATGCAGATCGGATCGAACTTTCTCTTACGTATGACCTACGGAGAGAGAGCATTCTACCGCATACGTCGCGGCAGCGTATAAAATATTCATGCGCTACGAAAGTGATCTCAAAAGAGACGGGGTGAATCTGGAGGTTCGCTACACAAGACGAGATGCCGCCATATAGTATTCATAGAATATTACATTCGCAGATGGCGTCGTTGGAAAACAAAAATTTGACTGCATATAAAGAAAGTATAAACCAAATATTGTGGACTGTAGGCCTTACGTTACGGCAACAGTCGATTGAATCCTGAAGCGGCATACAAAACAACACTAACGTGTGCCGAATTCAAAAACTGCATCGAGCACTGCTGCTTTCAAAACACATTTATTCTGCTTCGGCAGTATCTAAGCACATGGAATTTCTGTGACAACGAATATTTCAGCTGAATTTCCAGCCTTGAACCTTTTCGGAGCCTGATGTGATCTATCGTAATTCGTCGTGGACAGCACCTAATAAATATCTGTTTAGAAACGTCGCACACTCAATTACGGAGTTCAGTGATTCGAGAACTTGTTACACACAAATACACCTTTTTATTTGTTTTTTGTTTTTGTTTTTTGACTTAAGCACCCTATTGCTAAGACCAAATGATCTTTATTACACAAACGAATTGAGTCGAAGAGCGGCCATCATCACGTTACCTCTATCAAACTCCAAAATAAAATCATAAAACGCGTACGTGGATAATAAGAAACAACAAAACCCGCCTACAGGAAATCAAACAATGTTACACTGAGGCAGTGTGCTGACTTTAACATCAGTCATACGTAACTGACCTTTACAGGTTTATTAGTACTCTTAGCGTCTAAATACACGAAGACTGAGTTGTATAACATATCTATCTTGAATTTAACCTTTGAAACATGAGTAAAAGAACATTGCTGACTAAGTAGCGAGTATGAACGCAGATCTTTGCTGTGTTTCTCGATGGGCACAGAACCTAGGTCTGAAACTAAACCCCAAGAAATCCCAGGTCATACTTATATCTCATCCAAAGTTAATCAGTCGGTACTTTCGCGAAACAGTCCCTCAAATACTCCTCAATGGTACCCAACTACCATACCAAAAAACAGTAAAAGACCTTGGAATAATCTTGAATGAACATCTAAACTGGGAAGAACAAACAGTCACAGCTTGCCGGAAATCGCTCTCCTCCCTACATGCAATTCAAAAATTTAGAAAAATATTTCCAACCCATGTTAAACAAAAATTAGTCCAAACACTAGTCTTGCCTAATCTTTACTACTGTGATGTAGTTCAACACGGCACAAATAGTGAAAATTCGAGATGCCTCGAGCTAGTGATGAATGCTTGCGTTAGATACGTATGCAATATACGGTTGTATGATCATATGAGTCCTTCATACTCCCAGCTAGGTTGGATACGCCCTCATAAGGCACGCGATCTCCACACGATGTGCTTACTTCATCGATTTCTTAGCCACTGGTGCCCCCAATACTTATCTTCTCACATTAAACACCTATCATCATTCCACAACCGCAATACCAGATCGGATACGTCTAGCATCTTGGCTGTACCTTTACATAACACAAAATCTTTCTCTGTGTCATTCTCCATCTCAGCCATACGACTATGGAACGCGCTCCCCTGTGATCTGCGTCTTATCCAGAACCACTCAACATTCAAGAGGTAACTCAAGACTTACATATTAGGGACGGGATAGCCACCAAAGTCGTGCCTCTCTCATCTTTTTCTTTCTCCTCTCCATCATAGCTTCGAATTTTATCATTCTATTTCTCTTCCTCTAACCTATCTACCTCTTTTATATCTCTTTCACCCCATTCTATCGTCTTATGTCTCTGCTTGATGAGAATAACTCACAAGCTGCAAGAATATAATGAGAAAATTCCCAACTAGCAATAGGACTGACATTCATGAAAGAAAAAATATGTTTACTTTCCTATACATAGTCATTACTATTATTATTATTCTTGATTATTATAATTATTTTTTGATTGTTATAATTATCATTGTACTACTTTTATAATCTCTAATTTTTTTCTGTAACATTAATACTGTATAACATGTTACATGTCCTTAATGTTCTGTAGAAACTGAAATTTGTTGAATCTGAGTATGCCTGGTTAGGTGTAAGAGAGAGCCTGAAGGCCCTAATCTTGCCAGGTAAAATAAATGCATAAATAAATAAATAAATAAATAAAACGTGGAACATTAACGAGAGATGTGCTGATGACAAGCTTACAAAGATTCCATCTGTCACAAATCAGGCCATGTACACTGAGTTGACGAAACTCATGAAATAGCGATATGCACATATACAGATGGCGGTAGTATCGCATACGCAAGGTATGAAAGGGCAGTTCATTGGCGGGGCTGTCATCTGTACTCTCGTGATTCATGTGAAAAGTTATCCGATTTGATAAAGGCCGCACGATGAGGATCAACAAACTTTGAACGCGAAATGGTAATTGGAGCTAGGCGCGTGGAACATTTTATTTCGGAAGTCGGTGAGAAATTCAATATTTCGAAATCCGCAGCGTCAAGAGTGTGCCGAGAGTATCACAATTCAGGCATTACCTCTCACCATGGACAATATAGTGCCAGACGGACTTCACTTGATAAACGAGAAGAGCGTCGTTTGCTTACAGTTGTCAGTGCTGACAAAGCAACTCTGCACGAAACAACGGCAGAAATCAATATGGGATGTACGACGAACGTATTAGTCAGGACAGTGAGGCGAAATTTGGATTTAATGGGCTATGGAAGCATACTACCGAAGCGAGCGCTTTTGCTAATACCGCGACACTCCCTGCAACGCATCTGCTGAGCTCATGACCTTGTCGGTTGGACTCTAGATACTGGCAAACCGTGCCCTGGTCAGATAAACCCTGATATCAGTTGCTGATGCTAAGGTTCGAGTGTGGCGCAGACCTCACGAAGACATGATGTAAACGAAGCAGTAATATTTGAGAACATGTCTCTCTAGAGAACAGAAGTTTATTTATTACTTAAAAATGAGTACGATCTGTCACAATAGCAATAAACATTTTTATATGAGGTTATTGGTTTCAGACTGCTTTAGATATTCTTCAGACTTTACACCTTGACGGCAGGTGGTGGCAGTGAACGGAGCAGGTGCTACAACTCCACGGACGCTAACTGGTGTAAAGTCTGAAGATGGTCTAAAACAGACCTAAACCAGTAACCTCATATGTTGTTGTTGTTGTGGTCTTCAGTCCTGAGACTGGTTTGATGCAGCTCTCCATGCTACTCTATCCTGTGCAAGCTTCATCTCCCAGTAACTACTGCAACCTACATCTTTCTGAATCTATTTAGTGTATTCATCTCTTGGCCTCCCTCTACGATTTTTACCCTCCACGCTACCCTGCAATACTAAATTGGTGATCCCTTGATGCCTCATATAAAACCTCATATAAAAACCTTATATAAAAGACGGCCGATGTGGCCGAGCGGTTCTAGGCGCTACAGTCTGGAACCGTTCGACAGCTATGGCCGCAGGTTGGAATCCTGCCTCGGACATGGATGTGTGTGATGTCCTTAGGTTAGTTAGGTTTAAGTAGTTCTAAGTTCTAGGGGACTGACGACCTCAGATGTTAAGTCCCATAGTGCTCAGAGCCATTGAACCTCATATAAAAACCTCATATAAAAAGTTTATTGCTATTGTGACTATTCATATTAATTTTTATGTAAACAGGGCAATTTGCAAGTTGGTGGTGGCTCTGTAATGGTGTGGGCTGTGTTTACATGCATTGGACTGGGTCTTCTGGTCCAAGGGACCAGATCCCTGGCTGGATATCATTATGGTCGGCTACTTGCAGACCATTTGTAGCCATAGACTTCCCTATGTCACCGGGCCACAATTATTCGCGACCGGTTTAAAAAACTTTCTGAACAATTCGAACGAATGATTTGGCCATCCAGATAGCACGACGTGAATCCCATCAAACATTTATGGGACCTAAAGGAGAGCCCAAATCGTGTACAAAATCCTGCGCCGGCAACACTTTCACAATTACTGACGGCTGTAGAGGCAGCATGGGTCAGTATTTCTGCAGGGGACTTCCAACGACTTGATGAGTCCACGGCACGTCGAGTTGCTTTACTACACCGGACAAAAGGTCGTCCGACACGATATTAGGAGGTATCCTAATATTTAAGTCATTTCAGTGTATTTAAGTTGCAGTAACAGTCTTCTCAACTGTGAGTCATGAACAAGGTGTTATAAATTTCATAAACACACAAAATACAATGATCAGAAATCTACATGTTACCTTCATAACAAACTACATTTCACCTAACATGTTTATTTGTTTAATTGTAGTACAGTTAACGTAACGTCAGGTTTGACTATACCAGAGACTCAGGAGCAACTCCCCTTTTTTGTTCTGTTTGCTGGCATTTTATATAAAGGCCGAACCCGAACTCGATCTACAAAATATGGAAAGTTGTTCCAGGATGTTTTCCGAGTGCTTTAGAAAAAAGTAAACGAGCTACCCGGTGCATTGTTGCAGACTAATTAGTAAATACTACATTAATGGCCATTAAAATTGCTACACCAGGAGGATGACGTGCTACAGACGCGAAATTTAACCGACAGGAAGAAGATGCTGTGATATGCAAAGGATTAGCTTTTCAGAGCATTCACACAAGGCTGGCGCCGGTGGCGACACCTAAAACGTGCTGACATGAGGAAAGTTTCCAACCGATTTCTTATATGCAAACAGCAGTTCACCGGCGTTGCCTGGTGAAAGGTTATTGTGATGCCTCGTGTAAGAAGGAGAAATGCGTACCATCATGTTTTCGACTTTGACAAAGGTCGGATTGTAGCCTATCGCGATTGCCGTTTATCGTATGGCGACATTGCTGCTCCCGTTGGCCGAGATCCAATGACTGTTAGCAGAATATGGAATTGGTGGGTTCAGGTGGGTAATACGGAACGCCGTGCTGGATCCCAACGGTCTCGTATCACGAGCAGTCGAGATGACAGGCATCTTATCCGCATGGCTGTAACGGAATGGCAGCCACGTCTCGATCCCTGAGTCAACAGATGGGGACGTTTGCAAGACAACAACCATCTGCACGAACAGTTCGACGACGTTTGCAACAGCATGGACTATCAGCTCGGAGACCATGGCTGCGGTTACACTTGACGTTGCATCACAGACAGGAGCGCCTGCGATGGTGTACTCAACGACGAACCTGGGTGCACGAATGGCAAACCATCATTTTTTCAGATGAATCCAGGTTCTGCTTAGAGCATCATGATTGTGGCATCCGTGTTTGGCGACACCGCGTTGAACGCACATTGGAAGCGTGTATTCGTCATCACCACACTGGCGTATCACCCGGCGTGATGGTATGGGGTGCCATTGGTTACACGTCTCGGTCACCTGTTGTTCGAATTGACGGCACTTTGAACAGTGGACGTTACATTTCAGATGTGTAACGACCCGTGGCCCTACCCTTCATTCGCTCCCTGTGAAACGCTACCTTTCAGCAGGATAATGCACGACCGCATGTTTCAAGTCCTGGACGGGCCATTCTGGCTACAGAAAATGTTCGACCGCCGCCCTGGCCAGCACATTCTCCAGATATCTTACCAATTGAAAACGTCTGGTCAATGGTGGCCGAGCATCGGGCTCGTCACAATACGCCAGTCACTACTCTTGATGAACTGTGGTATCGTGTTGAAGCTGCATGGGCAGCTGTACCTGTACACGCCATTCAAACGCTGTTTGACTCAATGTCCAGGCGTATCAAGGCCGTTATTACGGCCAGAGGTGGTTGTTCTGGGTACTGATTTCTCAGGATCTATTCCCCCAGTTTGCGTGAAATGTAATCACATGTCAGATCTAGTATAATATATTTGTCTTGGTGTAGCAATTTTAATGGCCAGTAGTGTATTTATTCTGTTTGTTACTCCAGTTACCTTTTTTTGTGCATACACTTCCAGGAAACTTCTGTAATATACAACCACAAAAACGTACAACACAAAACACACACTAAAATTCTTAAAACTATTATTTACATTGTGTTCAGAGCCCGTGAAATGCATGGAAAACTGGTGGCACAATTGTCACCAATAACCTGTAACACGTTATGCTCGATAACCTCGATTGTAGCACTGAAGCATGCGGTTTGTCGTAGGCGCTTCTGTGCGATGTGTTTCCCGACGCGAGAGGAACTACTCAGTGCAGCGCCATTAATCCACGTAACTATTGCATGCGATCAAGCCACACACGAAGTGCATTTTGGCCGGCAGTAAACCTGTCCATAGTGGTGCTTATCACTGCTCAACCAACATGGCCGGAAAAACAATTCCGAGACGGAACAGAGCGTTACTGGATGC
This sequence comes from Schistocerca cancellata, assembly GCF_023864275.1. Classification (NCBI taxonomy): domain Eukaryota; kingdom Metazoa; phylum Arthropoda; class Insecta; order Orthoptera; family Acrididae; genus Schistocerca; species Schistocerca cancellata. The sequence continues at coordinate 107,164,771 of NC_064634.1, forward strand.
AGTCTTGAGGGTGAAGGGTACAGTGGCCACTACTGCTGTCAACGGCAAGTACCACGAAGGAAAAGAAAAAGTTTGTTTTCAAGCGGGACACATACCGCGTACCATCATTTGCACTGTCATGTAGATATTTTCTGTAGAATACGGACTGGAAATCAAATGGGGGTAAGAAATCATACAAAACGTAAACAGAGAAAAATTCTCCTATCTGAGCAAAAAAAGCGAATAGGTTCTTGTTTATTTAAAAAACACTGACTGAAAAGTGGGGTACCAGCTGCTTCATTCTACCTTCCCCAGCACCTTTAAAAATACTTCCCACAAATTTTGACTTGCGAACATATTCGCCATTTTGTAAACATCCTAGTCGCCTCAAACTCCTACAAGCTCTCCTAACTGTAACCCACTCACACACACTGATCTATCGCTGTAAGTCGCTCGTATTCATCCACTCCCAGATGTCCTTTCTCACTCACTTATTCAGCCCAACTTGTCGCCATTATCTCTTTGTGTCTCTAAAACTGTCACTGACTTCTGTGTCACGGCTCCAGCCCCCTTCGCTCTGTCCTCCTGCCACAGTCTTCTCTAACTGCCACGGTTTCCCTCTCGCTCTCTTTTACCGATACATTCTCATTACTCCTTTCCTACTGCTGCTATCTCTTCTCAGGGTCACTATATCCCTCTTCCTCGTTGTCACTGTCGTATACTCTGTCTCTCATTGTCACTGGCTCTCAGCCACTCTCACTTTCTCTTTACTCCTCCCTCCCCCTCCCTCCCCCTGGACTCCCTCACTCTTTTACTCTTTTCCTAGCACTGTTTTGTCACTGTCTATTACATTCCATTGTCACTGTGTCCCTCTCTTTCCCTCACACTGCCACTGTCTCCTTCGCTCTTTCTGTAACAGTATATCTCGCGAAGAGACCATGAGGATAAAATCAGAGAGATTAGAGCCCACACAGAGGCATACCGACAACCCTTCTTTCCACGAACAATACGAGACTGGAACAGAAGGGAGAACCGATAGAGGTACTGAAGGTACCCTCCGCCACACACCGTCAGGTGGCTTGCGGAGTATGGACGTAGATGTAGATGTAGATGTAGAACCACTGCCTATTATCATCGCCAGCCGGAGTGGCCAAGCGGTTCTAGGCGCTTCAGTTTGGAACCGCGCGACCGCTATGGTCGCAGGTTCGAATCCTGCCTCGGGCATGGATGGGTGTGATGTCCTTAGGTTAGTTAGGCCTAAGTAGTTCTAAGTTCTAGGGGACTGATGTTCTCAGATGTTAAGTCCCATAGTGCTCAGAGCCATTTGAACAATTTATTATCATCCAATATTTATCACTCTTCCGTCTCGTTGTCACTGCCACTGTCCTCACTTTCTCAGCATAAAAGGCGCGAATATGTTCGCATGCCAAACGTTTGAGGAGACTTTTCATTTTATCTCTGGTTCCCTTGTTTTCCCTGCTGCAGCAGGGCATGTGGCATGTAAACACATGAAAAGAAATGTACTGGTCAGTGAAATTTAGATAGTTTACGTATGTAAAACTGAAGTAACGGAGAGCTAATTTTACAGTTTGGAGCGAATTTAACGTGCAAAAGTTTTTTTCGTGTGCTTCAGTTCTATAACATTGGGTTCCCAGATGATAACGAAGACACTTTACAGCATATTTCTCCGTGCTGCGTCACTTTATAAGCTACGTTCACGCCTCACACGGAATTTTAGTGCGTATTTTACGTGTACAAGTAGAATCAACTTGAACTTCTGTATCACGGAAATGGGTAAAGATAAAAAAATTTCAGTGTTATTTGAGATTGAGATCGTACGAGTACATTGTAAAAATTACACCATTTGCTGTGCATAGGCTTCTCGGAATCCGCTGCTCGGTTTTGGTCCCAAGAAACTTGTTTTTGGGGTGTTACGCGATATTCTCTACAACGCATGAATACGTTTGAAAATGTGGAGGTGGCTCTTGTAGATAAATGCCTAAAAAATACGCAGCTAAGGTTTTAACCTTAGTCTAGGTTATTTACGATTTATGTTTCGCCTCACATCGTAATCTACGTGCAGAATTAGGGTAACTTTGAATCTCTGTATCTTGAAAATGAATAAATAGATCGGTATCTTAGGAACATATCGGAAAAATTTCAGCCACTTTCTGTGCATAGCCGTCTTGGAATCCTCGGCTGGCTTTTGGTCCGATGGTGGCATTCGAAATATAGTAAACAATTTTTTTCATGAGGTTTTCGGAGGAACCGCCCATGACCTTCCATAAGTCTCGTAAAGCTCTTCGTATACTACGTCAAATGCAAAGTGAACCAACCGATTTGCTCCATTTGACTAAGCAGGAAGAAGCGTGTAGTATTCGTACTTTGAGTCTATCCTGTCGTGTTGTGACACGAAGACGATCCTTCTGTTGGTCCCTAGCCAAAGGGCTGTCCAAAACATATGACCTATCTTTTATTACCAACGGTACGCGAGGTATGAGCACCGAAAAATTCTGTTTTTGTGCCCGGCGTTTTGGAACGTATTGGGTAGCACATGCTGTCGCATGTATATTGATTACTCTGTAACAACTCAGTAGAGACCACGGCTCACTAACAAGAAAATACTTACAAAGTATCATTGGATAACTTTTTAAATTTTTTCGATTGGTTTTCCGGTCACCCTGTATGTGGACAATGGAAAAAGAGAAGAAGTTTGTTACAGAAGATGACTTTGTAATGTTTGTTATTGAAGAATGTACGGCTGGCAGGCCCATCACTACTGCAACGCTTCATCATTAATCAAAAGTAAGACGAATGTGCAGATATTACAGTGGAAACTGAAGAAACATCAGTCCCTGTTCCTGTGGGTGTATTTCAGAAACTAGTGTCTCACCTTTCCTGTTCAACCTGAATGCTTAACCCTCTGACAGTCGCGCATGTATCTGTGAGATACATGGCCTACTTTTTCTCTAATATTACCGCAATGAACAGTGGTAACGGTTTGCTGGCCCACAACATCTTGTGTCATACCTTTCTTATTGCTTCACAGGAATTTCAGTCTTATACCGATACTGACAAGGTCATAAATGAATCAGGTGTGGGAACGTGTACTGCCTGTATCTCTCAGATACAGCGCGCCTACTCTGGTAACGCTTTGTCGTCGCTAATGACTGCGGCGTAGGCAAGTCAGCAGTTGCGTTGTTGTCTTCTAAATGAAGCAACGTTTCGTTGTTGCTACGTGTACTCTCTTTCAAAATGAGTAAACGATATGATCTAGAAAATCCTAAGGATTTGAAAGAAGTACATCGACTTCTTCTCGACGACGAGGTATCCATTGAAGATGAAGATGATCTTGCAGAAACTGATTCAGAAACCGAAGATATACTCGAAACACGATCTGTAGACTCAGACACAGATTATGAATTTGATGAAGAAGAAAATAAGGAAGCGCAGGAAACTGATGAACATTACTATTTTGGTGAGTAGAAAAGACAATAGATATGCTTTCAGATGTAATAATAACAATATCTAATAATGGTGTAATGTACTTATTTTTTTATTTTAGGTAAGGATGGAACTAAATGGAGGAAAGTGCCTTGGAAAGCAACACAAACACGGCCTCATAATATACTAACCAAACTGCCTGGGGTAGTTGGAGACGCAAAGAAAATGGTAACTGAAATTGACTGCTGGAGCCTATTCATCAGTAATGATATCCCAGATCTAATTGTGGTCAACACTAACAGGCGTATAGCTGATCTAAAAGGAAACTTTGCTCGCGAGAGTGACTGCAAGGACACAGACGCAATAGAAATAAAAGCCTTTCTTGGCTTGTTATACCTTGCTGGTGTGTTCCGTGGTGGGCGACAGAATGTTCACGACTTCTGGACAGCAGATGACCTTAGTCTGAATACTTTTAGAAAGACCATGTCCGAAAAACGTTTCCTGTTCCTAATAAGATGTGTTCGTTTTGATGATGGAGCCACAAGACAAGAACAGCGCAAGACAGACAAATTAGCAGCCGTGAGGGAAATGTCCACCATGTGTTTGAATAACTGCGAGACACATTACTCCCTCGGTCAGAATGTCACAGTTGATGAGCAGCTACCAGCATTTCGACGCCGGTGTGGATTTCGCCAGTTCATACCATCCAAACCATCTAAATATGGCATCAACATTTTCTGCCTATGTGATACCAAGCTTTATTATACTTACAACATGGAAATATATTGTGGATTACAACCAGAAGGATCCTTTCAGAATAACAACTCTGCCAAAGAAGTAGTTCTGAGACATGTCGAACCAATATATGGGACGTGTAGAAACATTACAGCAGATAACTGGTTCACTGGTTTGGAGTTAGTAAGAGAACTGCATAAAAGGAGACTGTCGTTTGTAGGCACAACTAGAAAAAACAAGAAGGAACTGCCATCGAATTTCGTAGCACCAAAAAGTAGACAGCAATATGATAGCGTATTTGGCTACAGCAAGAATGAAACCCTTGTGTCGTATGTCCCGAAAAAAGGGAAAACTGTAATCCTCCTTTAGAGTATGCATGTATCGTCAAGTGAGGTTTCGGAAGGTTTAGAGAAAAAACCAGCAATTATTCTACACTATAATGACACCAAATCTGGAGTTGTAGTAGTTGACAAACTCTGTGCAACCTACATTGTAGCTAGGTCAACAAGAAGATGGCCTATGGTGATTTTTTGCCACCTGTTGAACATTGCAGGCATCTGCTCAAGAATAATTTTCTTGTGCAACAAGAATAAATACTCAAATCGGCGCGAGTACCTCAAAACTTTTGCTCTGACTCTACTGCAAGATCATCTCAAAAGAAGAGCTCTTATTATGACTCTAACTGATGATATAAAGTCAATGCTAGTAAAGTACAAAACTAAAGGAGAAGAGCAAGAAAACGCTGAACAATGTTTGGAATCAGAAAACAAGAAAAGAAAAGGTGCCAGTCATGCTACAGGGAGACAAAAAAGACTTGTCTCAGCAACTATACATGTGAAAAACGCAGTACACATCTTTGTTTGAAAAAGCACGCAAAAATAATTTGTGAACAATGTCTTTCTGTAGAGGGAAATCAGTAAAAAGAGAGATGCTTTCATTAGTTCAATAATTTATTTGTATCTGTAATAAAATCAATTTTTAAAAGAATTTCATGTACTTCTCCATTACAAAATGTCAAACATTTCTGTTAATTTGAAAGTGTAATGAGCCTGATGTTCACGTCTGTATTTGTAAAATCCGTAACAATAAAGGTAACTGCAACTTAAAACAAAAACAAAAGAAAAAGAACCTGTAAACAAACAAAAAAACCACAAAAATCGTCGCATGTATCCACGAGATACAGCGCGACCAGTGGCGTTATGAAAGTTGACGCGCCTGCTGGAGGGTTAACGAATCGCAAAGCAAATAAGAAGCTATCGTATTATCTCTCCGGGATTCTTAATCAGAAAAACTGTAAAAGCAATCGATGTATGAAAGGGTGAGTCACTCAGCAACAGACAACTAACTTTCTGCGAAAGCAGTGTATCTACCGTTCCGTGAGAAGACGTTTTCTTAAATTTCCGCAAGAGAGTGTCTCGTCCACTGATCGCTCCAAAATAGAGAATCGAGGAGGTGAAAAGCAACAGAGGTCACAAAGCATTCGTAACGTAGTTTCCACGTGGGCAGATGTTGAGCGAAATGAGGGAGAGAACGAGTAAGGGGCAGATTATCCAGACTATATTCATCCAGTGTTTGTGATTAAGGGAACTTAGCGACTTCCAACAAACTTTGCACATAATTTCAAATATTTCGATACTTTTCCACGCGGGCCGTTTACTACATTTTCGCTGTTCACGCAGTAAACATCAGCTTGCGGCATGATATTTTAATTTATTACTTCTGCACTTGCAATTGTAGAAGCAACACATTTTGCAGACGATACCCACATATACCACTGAATGAACCTCTTAAATTATGACGTTTTAAATTATTACTGCTGCACTAGCAATTTTAGAAGCAACACATTTTGCAGACGATACCCCCATATACCTCTGAATGAACCTGTAAAATTATATAATTATACGAGACGTAGTTCGGGAGGTATACGTTATGATGCGTGAAACCAAAAATTCTAAAAGCGGAGCGCAAATTACCCAGATTACACTCACCCAGTGACTGATAATGGGAGCACATTGAGACTTCCAAAAAACTTTCTTGGTTTATCAGCTTTGGTTTTGTCTTTTTAATCAGTCTATGGATCCATAATCTGAATCTTATAAATACGACTCTTTAGGATTTTGCGCCTTCTACCGTAAAATTTTCACAAGCTTTACGTCAAATGTATTACACTTTAACTCATTTGTAAACTCATCGCATTCTTGCAGCTGGTTTCAGATGGGAGTTCGGTTCTGTAACTAAATAGGAATGAGGTGGAGAGGTTACAGATTACACACCAACCAGCAATGTGTAGGCTGCACTGGATCACTTTGCTTCCCTTTCATGGTGCGATTGAGAAGCCTACATTGTCATCACACGCCCATTTGTAGTCGTGCGGCAACGCACCGCTTTCAAAGCTTCGTGCAGCCTATAGGGGGGCTTCGGACTCACGGTCTCTCCTTCATTCCCCCATCCCACCCTACCCCATCGCCACTGTTCGTCCCATGCAGAGTGGGAGCACGTCGATAAATCACAATAATGCCGACCGGTAATTCATCCACAGCGCCCGCACGCCTTGTCGGCTTTTATTTATTACCGATCAGGCGCCTGGCGAAAGCTACTGGTACTCCTCCAAAGGCCCTGCTCGGCTCTGTGCGGTAAATATATGTGGCCCGGGAATTTATGGCCTGTTTCCTCCGCCGCCTGGCCGCGTCATCACGTCTCGAGTACCCGAATCCCACTGCCGACCCACACACACACACACACACACACACACACACACACACAAACACCGGCGCGCGCTGTCTCGCGAGCACGTCGCAGCGTCGCCTTCTGATGTTGTAAAAATGACCAGCAGCTGGCGCTATCGGGGCATGACGTACAGAGAGCCTGTATAGGGAGAGAGTGGCCAACCGGACGATACGGCGGCCATTTTTCTGCCAAACTGCGGACGCGACTTTTGAATGGGGAGTAGTGGAGTACACACTCACCGAATCAAAAGCACAAGACAATATGGCGAAATCATTCGTTAAATGCCTTTCTTTACAGCTGTAATATACTCATAGTAGCCTACTACGTACAGCACAGGAAAATTTCATACAGATGAATGAAAGTCGTAAGCAGTTGTTTACTTGTGACATGCAAAAAGTGTGAGACGTATTAGTACTACTTGTCACGTCTTCAAACTTTTTGCATGTCACAAATAATCAACTCTCGTGGATAACAAACGAAAAAGATTACAAAAATCAGGTAATCTTAAATGTAGGCTACTGTAACAACGACCAAATATAACAAGAAAACTACCGTATCCCTTCTACCCCACAGTAAGTAGGGGCCTATTAAAAACTGTCTTCAAGAGTACCTACAATTATTTACTACGAATAATGTTTCAGCAACCACGACAACTGCGGAAAACGTGCTTATCACTTGCCTGAGTCAACAGTCGGGCAATAATACTGAAACCAAAATCATGCCTAGTGTTCTGATTCTGAACGAAATAAAGTTTGACGCTATAAAGTCGAATGAGCATGGCACCACAATTACAGGAACTTTCCGTTTCCAGCAAGGACTGTCAGATATTGGCTTCAGAAAAGCTTGTGATGCTACCAGTATGCACGAACTGTTAAAGAAATAAGAGCTTAAAAATGCAGTAAATTGTAATAGGCCTACCTGTTTTGCGTGACTAAAAATATTTAAAAAGGCTGCGAAATCCACCTTCGCCTCTATTGGAACAACCAAATGCAGCACAACCTGGCATCGTTTACGAACGCCTGCAGAACGAATTACAGATGTCAATAACAATACTGTACAATTACTAACGTGTTTACTTCAAGCATGTAGGCCTACCGACTTCATCACAGAACGCTTCATTATTTCAACTCGTATTTAAGATCGCAAACGCTAATTACGTACCAAAAACGATATACAACTAAATCGAACATGCATGCACGGCGCATAACAAGTCTCTCAATAATTCAAATACCTTTTAATCGTTTCCAAAAGTACTCTGAACTTCAATTCAACTCAAAAGCACGGCGAACATAGGAAGTGCGAGAGACGTTTGGCATAAAAATGGCGCCAAAGCTAATCAACCAATCACGGGCAACTTCACCTATGGCCACTCTCTCCCTATACAGGCTCTCTAATGACGTAAATGGTGTTTGGAAAATTGTCGTCTGTAGTTGTTTAAACAACAGCAGTTCTAGAACTGAAAGAATTGTTGCCAATGAAAGTCGTCTTTCACACTTTTCGTGCCATGTATCCACAAGCACTGGTCTCACTCAAAGAATATCAGTCACACATCCATGTACTAGAGGAGAGCAAGTTCCCTGAAAATTGATGGGAACCAGCCAGTAGATGTGCGCCATGGGTAGATATGCTGCATGGGCAAAAGAAGTTAGCGAGGGCCGTGTAATCAGTGGGCAAAGCGACAAATCCTTGTCTTCCGTTTCGTGTGGTGAGGACGTACCGATCAGTCCAGTACAGACAGTTCTCTAGTTAGAAGGAAATTGGTAGATTAAAGTGGCGTCGTTCTGGACTATGGTGACCTGGTCGCTTGCTTGCGCTGCATTTGTGTAGTTGGGCTTTGACGAACATCAGACTTATTTACACGAGGTACTCGGCAGTCGCATCCGAAGTAGGCAATATTAGGCAGACAACGTTGTAGGTGGGGCAACCACAGCTGCGAGTATCCATCATTGGTATTAATAACCGCTTCAGCTGTATTTTGGTCCTTTATCTTTGTACCACTACCGGTTTCGTGGCGTTAAAGCCAATATGACATAGCACGCGGTTCCATATAGACTGGAGAAGCGACCACTATGATACGATTTGTTTTGGACCCATCCACTATATTGGAATTTGGCAGTTTTTAGTCTGCCCCCGTTAGCTGAGTGGTCAGCGTGACGGAATGCCACGCCAATGGGCCCGGGTTCGATTCCCGGCTAGGGCAGGAGATTTCCTCCGCTCAGGCACTGTTGTCCTCATCATCATTTCATCCCCGTCTCCGACGCACAAGTCTCCGAATGTGATGTCGAATGCAATAAGTACTTGCCCTCGGCGGCCGAATGGGGTACTCTCGATCCACAATGCCGTATGCCCATTTCCATTTTTTTTGGCTGAATTTAATCCATGACATACCGTCTTTTAGCGGTGTTTGTCTTTGACGGACAACGAATACTGGGAAGAAAGATTCCGAGCTTTCCCCCCTAAAGTTTTAATCAAATGTCACTTGAAGATGTGCCTTTAAGGCCACGAAACCGGTAGTCGTGCAGTAATAAAGGACTAAAATACAGCTGAAGCGGTTATTAATGCCCAACATAGACAATATTATTTCACTGACTGAGCTCACAGCTTCGTTAGAACACGTGGAAATCAGCATCAAATTCCCACTCAATCATCTGTTGATTTTTCATTGATTCTACATCTGCATCTGCATAGGTGCTCTGAAAATCACACTTAAGTGCCTGGAAGAGGGTTCATCGAACCGCCTTCACACTGATTTTGTGTCATTCTACTCTCGAATAGAGTACGGTAAAAAACGAACATCTGTATCGTTCCGTGCGAGCTCTAATTTCCGTTAATTTATTATGAGGACCCCTTCTCCCTACGTTGGTCGGCGTGAACAAAATATTTTCGCTTGCAGAGGAGAAAGTTGGTGACTGAAATTCCGTTAGAAGATCGCGACGCAACTAATAACGGCAGTGTTTTAATGATCTCTACCCCGGGGCTACCACTGTTTAACCGCAAGCAGCTGAGCCACAGTCAGTAATCGATGACATCTTCTAGAGAAGGCTGCACAGCCAGCCCAGCTCCTGTCGCCATCATGAATATACCACTCGTAGTAATTATGTTTTATAACGGAATGGCTTTATTATTATAATGATTCTTGATTTTGTTACCTCTAAATTGGTTTCCTGCACTGTTTGCAGAGTACAAGGTCTGAAGATGATCTATGTACAATAGATCGAAACCGGTCACCAGTTTAAATAAAATATTTATGCGATCAAGGCTGTTTTTAGCAATATTTTATTGTTATACCTGAAATCGCCGTTTTCCTAGGACAATGGTCCAGGAAATATTTAGTGCCTTAAACGTTTAACATAATAGGTAGCTTACAATACGTTTTAAACTATAATTCGGAAAATAATTACACATTACCTGGAAACACGCTCTTGACAGTTAGCTCTTTCTTCAGCCGATCTCTTTAATTTAATTTCATCGCGTCCACAAACTGAATCTAAAGGACACACGTACTATCTCGGAAAGGAATAAAAATTTCGAATCGACCAGCCATTATTTCCTTTCAACTGAAAACCTCTTCACTTCAGAATAACACTGATTCCCAATGTTCTCAATTATTTGTTGTACGTCTTCAGATAAATTTCTTCCACATTTGTTACCCTCTTTGGCGCCCTCCAGTATCCCCTGATGTCTTAACACACGTGCTATCATCCTATCACTTCTTATTGTGTTTTCCACGATTTCCTTCCCTCGCCGATTATACGGAGAACCTCCTCATTTCTTATCTGCCAAATTTATTTTCTGCATTCTTCTACAACACCAAAACACAAATTCTGCGACTCTGTTCTTTTACCGTTTTCCCACAGTAATTTTTCAATACGTACTGAAATGAAGCTCTCAAGTTTATTGCACTTTGATATGTTAAAGACAGTGTCTTAGAGGTGCAGTCAGTGCTCCCTCTCTCTTTTTGTTAATTTGTTCTTACAATTCATTCTATTAATTAACCCTGTCTGCTCTTGATTGTTTGGTGAAAGTTTTACTGTAGGAGGTTGTACCTCGTGTAGGGTGTCCAGTTGGTTCGGTTTATTGCTTTTGGTGTCGGCTTCTCACTAATCTGCTGCAGTACGAGATAAGTTCCCTCTCGATACAGAATGTTTTGCTCCTCTTACTCAGATCCATATTACTTATATTGTTTCAAATTTAAAATTTCGGTAGTCTGAGAAGAGAAAGTCACTGTGTGGAACAAGAGACCGAAAATAAACTGATACCTCGAATCGGCCACATATGATTTCAATAGTATCGCACGATGTTTCTCGGGATTTAATCCCTCATCTTTAGGCTCTTTTGGACTATGAATAATTTAAAACACATTAATTGGGGTAATGGAAACTACCCAGCTGTTGTAGATTAATTGTAGGGTAACATTAGATCAATACTGAGAATTTAACCCCGTAACACCTTGTGTTATATTACTACAGGGTGTTTCAAAAATGACCGGTATATTTGAAACGGCAATAAAAACTAAACGAGCAGCGATAGAAATACACCGTTTGTTGCAATATGCTTGGGACAACAGTACATTTTCAGGCGGACAAACTTTCGAAATTACAGTAGTTACAATTTTCAACAACAGATGGCGCTGCAAGTGGTGTGAACGATATAGAAGACAACGCAGTCTGTGGGTGCGCCATTCTGCACGTCGTCTTTCTGCTGTAAGTGTGTGCTGTTCACAACGTGCAAGTGTGCTGTAGACAACATGGTTTATTCCTTAGAACAGATGGTGTTGGAATTCCACCGCCTAGAACACAGTGTTGTTGCAACAAGACGAAGTTTTCAACGGAGGTTTAATGTAACCAAAGGACCGAAAAGCGATACAATAAGGGATGTGTTTGAAAAATTTCAACGGACTGGGAACGTGACGGATGAACGTGCTGGAAAGGTAGGGCGACCGCGTACGGCAACCACAGAGGGCAACACGCAGCTAGTGCAGCAGGTGATCCAACAGCAGCCTCGGGTTTCCGTTCGCCGTGTTGCAGCTGCGGTCCAAATGACGCCAACGTCCACGTATCGTCTCATGCGCCAGAGTTTACGCCTCTATCCATACAAAATTCAAACGCGGCAACCCCTCAGCGCCGCTACCATTCCTGCACGAGAGACATTCGCTAACGATATAGTGCACAGGATTGATGACGGCGATATGCATGTGGGCAGCATTTGGTTTACTGACGAAGCTTATTTTTACCTGGACGGCTTCGTCAATAAACAGAACTGGCGCATATGGGGAACCGAAAAGCCCCATGTTGCAGTCCCATCGTCCCTGCATCCTCAAAAAGTACTGGTCTGGGCCGCCATTTCTTCCAAAGGAATCATTGGCCCATTTTTCAGATCCGAAACGATTACTGCATCACGCTATCTGGACATTCTTCGTGAATTTGTGACGGTACAAACTGCCTTAGACGACACTGCGAACACCTCGTGGTTTATGCAAGATGGTGCCCGGCCACATCGCACGGCCGACGTCTTTAATTTCCTGAATGAATATTTCGATGATCGTGTGATTGCTTTGGGCTATCCGAAACATACAGGAGGCGGCGTGGATTGGCCACCCTATTCGCCAGACATGAACCCCTGTGACTTCTTTCTGTGGGGACACTTGAAAGACCAGGTGTACCGCCAGAATCCAGAAACAATTGAACAGCTGAAGCAGTACATCTCATCTGCATGTGAAGCCATTCCGCCAGACACGTTGTCAAAGGTTTCGGGTAATTTCATTCAGAGACTACGCCATATTATTGCTACGCATGGTGGATATGTGGAAAATATCGTACTATAGAGTTTCCCAGACCGCAGTGCCATCTGTTGTTGAAAATTGTAACTACTGTAATTTCGAAAGTTTGTCTGCCTGAAAATGTACTGTTGTCCCAAGCATATTACATAAAACGGTGTATTTCTATCGCTGCTCGTTTAGTTTTTATTGCCGTTTCAAATATACCGGTCATTTTTGAAACACCCTGTAGAATCTATTGTGACTGATTAAATTGCCGGCCGCGGTGGTCTAGCGGTTCAGGCGCTGCAGTCCGGAACCGCGGGACTGCTACGGTCGCAGGTTCGAATCCTGCCTCGGGCATGGGTGTGTGTGATGTCCCTAGGTTAGTTAGGTTTAAGTAGTTCTAAGTTCTAGGGGACTTATGACCTAAGATGTTGAGTCCCTTAGTGCTCAGAGCCATTTGAACCATTTTTTTTTTTGACTGATTAAATTACACCATACTCCGACACCTGTCGCCGCGCTATGAAAGTTGGTGACAATGAACGTGGTTCTTTTAGCGGACGCTATCTTCTTCAGTCCTCGTGATGAAAAAATCCACATCACAATAATAACATGACAAACTTATCTTACAGATACGTGTGTTAATAATCTCAATAAGGCGGGGCCCGAATTTGCTCATCTAAATACACACAATGAAAAAGTGGTAGCAGTGATGCTAATATTGAGGGAAAGGATGTACAAATTTTTTAAAAACGTGCATCTTGTGTGGGGAGATAACAACTTACTACCGAATATGCAGCCTCTCGCTTCGTTAATACGAAACTTAATTTCAGGATTTGCGTGATGGATATCTTATGTCATGTAAATATTTATTCTTTCATTTTATCACGAGGGCTGACGAACATCGGCTAGGGTGAGACACCAAGTTTAGTTGAGACATTCAAGTTCATAGCGCAGCCACACGTGTATGGAGATGGAGTAATTTTAACAATTTATATTAGATTTGTGACTTGTTAGGTGTTTTAGATGTTATATACTCACCATACCGTCTGTTGGAACAACAACCAAAACAGTTTAGAAATAATATATGTGTTACTCTATAATGGAATTTTTTTATTCTGCCTATTGGCTATCGGTTTCAGTAACCAACACCATCTCCAGGCCTTCATCTGGCATGCAGTAGTCACGCTTGCTTCCGAACTATGTGTGTGAAATATACAGGGTGTTACAAAAAGGTACGGCCCAACTTGGAAAGTAAGCGTTTCCGGACACATGTCCACATAACATATTTTCTTTCTTTGTGTGTGAGGAATGTTTGCTGAAAGTTTGGCCGTACCTTTTTGTAACACCCTGTATAATTATTTGGGCATTAGACCAATAAACAAAATAAAAATTTGCAACTATACGCCCAGACTTACTTTACATCAGTTGTTGCTTTATATTTCTTCTTACTAACCTACAAAAATTATTTTACAACCTCAATACTAAATTTAACACATTATAGACATTTCCCAGGAGAAATGTGTCCTAGCCGAACACCGGAAATGAAACCACGTGATGGAGCACTGTCTCTGAAACGGGTCAAATACCTTTTTTTTAAAGGAATGTTAAAATTTTGTGACTCTCTATCTTGTGCTTTGCTTATTTTTGGGGTTTTACAGTTTTTCAACGATTCAGATTTCACAAATATTAGTCTTGAACGTTTTAACATTAATCTCTTAGCATTTTTTCCCTCCTTTCTGTGCCGTATTGTGGTTTAGTGAAAGACTACAAACAAATTAAATATCCAATACACAACCGACAAATTAGAGCAGTGTGGGTGCCAGGCATGGAACGAGACCCAGACCAGTGTACTTTGCTGAGCGTGGCCAGGCAGCGCTGCGGGTAGCGGAACTGCCGGCGCGGCCAACTTTTCCATCCCCACAAACAACTCTCCTACCACTGTCGCTGCGAGTCACGCCGTCTGTTCCGCAGGCTCATTTGCGGAAACTGGCGAGGAAAGTCAGGCGACACCGCAACTTCCCCTCGCGAACACACAAGCATACACAGCTCTAACGAGACACATCAGCTGTGTGGAGGTAGCCGCGCGCCGTTTTGTCGTACACGACACCAGCACTTACAGCGGGCCCTCTAATTAAGAACTGCCTTTTAGCAGTCATCATACCTGCGGCAACTGCTTCTTCAATTTGTGTCGCAACACTGCAGACTGCTCAACTTACTAAAAATATTGTGTGTCACTTTAGTGTTGATCAGAAAAGGTAAAGAGCGAAATGTGTGAGTACGTTCAGTTCAACCCAGCTGTTTGAAAATCAAATAATGTTAGAGGTTTATCAGCACAGTAATTCATTAAATTTTCTAAGGGGACGTTTCATGCTGAACTCTTAATTCTTGTATAAACCGAAGTATTAAAGCATTTATGTTTTCTTGATTCATACACTCTTTTAATGGGACTAGAATGCTTTTGGTAAGATTAGTACTCTATCTGACCAATCGTACCCCGACACCTATTAACAGACATTGATTTGGGGTGTGTGTGTCCCCCCTCCCCTTCGCCTTAATGACTGCATGTCAGCATGGGACTCTTCAAGTTGGTGGATGCTCTGTAATGGTGGAGGCGTGTGCAGTTGGAGTGATATGGGACCACTGATACGTCTAGATCAGTGCGGCGTCCTACCTGATCACCTGCATCCATTCATGTCCATTGTGCATTGCGACGGATTTGGGCAATTCCAGGAGGACCCCACACGTCCAGAATTACTACAGAGTCGCTCCAGGAACATTCTTCTGACTTTAAACACATCCGCTCGCCACCAGACTCCCTAGATATGAACATCTTGTAGCATATCTTGGATGCCTTGCAACGTGCTGTTCAGACGTGATCTCCACCCCCTCGTACTCTTACGGATTTATGGACTGCCTTGTAGAATTTATAGTGTCAGTTCCCTCCAACACTACTTCAGTCATTAGTCGGTATTAGACAGGTGTACTAGTTTCTTTGGCTCTTCAGTGTATAGGCATAAGCCAGAAGTTCTGCCATCGGAGCTAGTTATTCAAAAACAGTGGGAAAGAAGACCCAGCTGGACAGGAGGGACACAGTTAAGGAAAGTGCACCATTTCATTATCACCATTGTTGAACGAAAACCCACAGTGGTCGACTGTGCTCAGTTAAACACTATATTGACGCACGGTCGTGATTTTGAGGTAATCATCCCTAAGCTATATAAGGAAATTGCAGAAATCATAATTCGAGTGGCTGGATGGGATCTTTAACCGCTTCCTTCCTAAATGGCAATCTACTGTCATATCGACATACATTGTTTGAAGCCTTACATGAAATCACATGAAACAGTTCATTTACATAACTACGAATAAAAACATTTCTGAGAAACGTTTCTACTTTATCTACACTGACGTCTCAAAAGTCATGGATAGCGACAGGCACGTATACAGATGGCTGTAGTATCGTGTACACAGGGTGTAAAAGGGCAATCCCTTGGCGAAACTGTCATTGTACTCAGGTGAGACATATGAAAAGGTTTTCGATGTGAGTGTGGCCGCACGACGGGAATGAACACGTAGCAGTAGTTGGAGGTAGACGCAAGGGACATTCCTTTTCGGAAATCGTTAGAGAATTCAATATTCTGAGATCCACTGTGTCAAGAGCGTGCCGAGAATAACAAATTTCAGGGATTACCTTTCGCCACTGACAACGCAGCGACCTTACCGTGGAGTTGTCAGTGCTAACGAATAAGCTACACTGCATGAAATAGCAGCAGAAATGGAACGTACAACGAACATAACAGTTACGATAGTGCAGCGAAATTTTGCATTAATAGGCAATGACAGCTGACTACCGACGAGAGTACCTTTACTAACAGTGCGACATTGCCTGTAGCGCCTCTCCTGGTTCAAATGGCTCTAAGCACTATGGGACTTAACATCTGAGGTCATCAGGTAGCCTAGACTTAGAACTTCTTAAACTTAACTTACATAAGGACATCACACACATCCATGCCCGAGGCAGGATTCGAACCTGCGACCGTTGTAGCCGCGTGGTTCCGGACTGAAGTGCCTAGAACAGCTCGGCCGTCGCGGCCGGCTCCTCTTCTGGTCTCGTGATGATACCGGTTGGACTCGAGGCGACTGGAAAACCGTGACCTGGTCAGATGAGTCTCGATTTCAGTTGGTAAGAGCTGATGGTGGGTTTCGAGTGTGGCGCAGATCTCACGAAGTCAAGGACCGAAGCTGTTAACAAGGCACTGTTCAACGTGATGGTGGCTCCGTAATTGAATGGACGGGGTTCTCTGATCCAACGAAACCGATGGTTGACTGGAAATGGTTATGTTCGGCTATTTGGAGACCATTAGCAGCCGTTCATGGAGTTCATATTGCCAAATAACAACGGAATTTTTGAGGGTGGCAATGTGTCATGTCACTGGGCTTCAATTGCTCGCGATTCGTTTGAAGAACTTTTTGAAGAATTCGGATGATTGATCTGGTCGGGCAGAATCCCTTCGCACATTCATGGTTCATAATCGACGGGTAAATTCGTGCACAAAATCCTGGACAAGCAACACTTTCGCAGTTATCGAAGGCTATTGCGGCAGCATGGCTGAAAATTCCTGTAATGGACTTTCAACGACTTGCTGAGTGCATGATCTGCTGCACCACGCCGGACAAAAGTGGGTTAACACGATATTTTAGGAGGTATCGCTGATTTTTGTCACTTCAGTGTATTTTCCTATGTGTTAACTGAATTTCCTCTGATTTTGCACTGAGATCACTCCGATAACTGAAGGAAATCTTCCGTGAAACCTATCACGAAACTGGGTCATTTGTAATACAGTGTTATTGTTGTTGTGGTGTTCAGGCGGAACGCTGGTATGATGCAGCTCTCCACGCTACTTTGTCTTGTGGAAGCGTCTTCATCTCCGAATAATTACTTCTGTGCTGGCGTACGCCTTCGCCCAGGCAGCGTGCAAATAGGCCGCCACCGCCAACCACGGACCGCCGACCAAGCTGTCTCAATATCTCCATCTCAGTACCTCAGTACGTCACATCGGGACACAGTCCGCATTGCATCTCAATACGTCGCATTATGCTCTAGTCTTCCTCAGTGATAGTCGTCGCCTCGCGCCTTAGCTAGCTGTGAGCGAACGTTACTTATTGTGTATAACTGTGATATGGACAAGGATAATATTCAAGAATTAGTACATGGCATTTCATTGTTGTTAACTACCGAACTTCAGACTGGATATCATTGAACATAAATACTCATCTGGTTCCTATAATAAAGTGTATTTTAACCACGTACGCATTTTTTTGCTGTAGTGAGAGGAAACTGGCTTCCCACCTATCAAACCACCCGCTCCTCATTCGGCTGGAACCACAAAACATTACAAGAGGGCACAGCCACAATAACTTCTCTTGACATTTATTTGAACTTGCTTATGTACTCAAGCGTTGGTCACTCTCTACAACTATTAACACCCACTTTTACTGCCTTCCTTCGCCAAATTGAGGATTCCTTGATAGCTCAGGATGTAACCGATAAACCGATTCCATCTTTTAGTCAAGTTGCGTCACAAATTTCGTTATTGCCGCGTTAGATTCAGTACCTTCTCATTACTTATTGAATCTACCCACCTAACTGTAACTGCATAGCAGGTGCTGAAATAGGCGCGCCCGTGACAAGAGAAGACCAAGAAACGCCCGCAGAAGTGATGGTACTGCGATCCAGAGGTGTACATAACAGTTTGGTCAGAATTTAAGATTTATTTATTTCCTTAAAATTGTCTTAAAAAAATTTTACTAACGGGATGAGCGACCCCCCAGATTAAACTTGCATTTTATTGACGATTAAGAAACCAACAGGCCAGAATCATTAAAATGGTAACAAATAATTATCTAAAACGTTCGACAACCGTGACATAGACATTTTACGAACTTTGTTATAATAAAGAAAATGGTTTTACACGAATAAATTTCATTAAAAATAAATAATCTTTAACCAGAGCAGTGCCTGAAGAATGTTAATTGAACACAGGCGATCTAGAAAACAATTCAGGAAACAAATTGCCGTAGCAAGTGATGATGTCTAATACTCCAAGACATGCTTTACAGAAAAAATAAAACTTTCTTAAACTAACCACTAAATATCCATCTCTATCAACGGCGTCACCACTTGAATTTCAAAATATTCTAATTGAACTTGCTCAAAAAACATGGGAAAGTAGTACCTTCATCTTTCATTTAAGACAATACCAGTCAGTCAGCCGGCCGCGGTGGCCGTGCGGTTCTAGGCGCTGCAGTCCGGAACCGCGGGACTACTACGGTCGCAGGTTCGAACCATGCCACGCGCATGGATGTGTGTGATGTCCTTAGGTTAGTTAGGTTTAAGTAGTTCTAAGTTCTAGGGGACTGATGACGTAAGATGTTACGTCCCATAGTGCTCAGAGCCATTTGAACCAGTCAGTCAGGATTACTACTCGGGCGGAAGAATTCCGTTGTTGCACCTTGTAACATTTTTCAGGTTTCCGCCTTGTAGCAGAAGTTTAACATATTTTGTTATTCCATTCTGAAATGCTAGCATTTACTTTTTATGTACTGCAGTTTTGTCTCGAAACTACAAAAATACTCTGGAAAATAAAGTTTTCTCAAATGTGAGAAACTGTTCCAAGGTTCTACATGGTCACGTTCGTAGGAACAAATGTTTTGTCCACATTCAAAAGGGTTGTAATCGAGAAAATGTAGACACTCTTAAATTTAGCAGTGTGTTCCATTATTACTCTACTACACACCGATAATTAGTAAGAGAAGTCAAATTAAGAAGAAGTATTATCAGAAACCAGTTACAAGTTAGAAACATTTTGGAACAGAAGCTATTTTCAACTAACACAAATTTCCTTTTTCACTACCGAGAAAACTGTAAAAGATATCAAGAAAATTCAGTTCATTTGCAAATATCACGTGTCCCATGGTAGAAGACATGAGTTTCAAGGCAACAACATTATGCACGCCTTTCAAAATGTGGCTTGGTCGTCCACGCGTTTGTAACTAATTTTCTAAATATGTAGAATTACACTTAGCAAACAGCTTTCATATATCATACAATACTTTAATACACAGAAAGAAAACATCACGTCTTCCTAGCTACATTGTCCTCCAGGTACAACATTAATGCATCCCTAACTAAAATTATGAACTAAGAGCAGTGTTTCGACATACTTAGAGACACTATAGAGATCAATACCGTACGGGAATTTCAGGATTTACGTAATTGTTGCAAGAGACTGTCTCTACAGCGATTCTTCCATTATCGCAAAGAGTGGAGCATTCTAGTCTGTAGTGGCTGTTAGCACAGATTACTTGTCACGGTGAATGGCTCACTTCCCTCTTTTAAGTTCATACATCAGTAAATTTAAATACGGCTGTAATCAGCACAGAATGTACAGTGTATGCTTCATTTATAAAGGACGAGTTACGTCCACTCCTAAGCTGACTAACACGTGAAACTTCCTGGCAGATTAAAACTGTGTGCCCGACCGAGACTCGAACTCGGGACCTTTGCCTTTCGCGGGTAAGCGCTCTACCATCTGAGCTACCGAAGCACGACTCACGCCCGGTACTCACAGCTTTACTTCTGCCAGTACCTCGTCTCCTACCTTCCAAACTTTACAGAAGCTCTCCTGTGATGAAACACAACTTCCGTAATGCTGTTGTCCCTTTCGTCAGGGCATTCAAGAGTTCACCAAAACACGGTGCTGCGGTACGGACGCTACAGTCGTGGAGCGGCGGGTCCCTCCTTGTGAGCTGCTCCGAGATTCCTCAGTTTATAAACCGAAACGGAGCAGCCGGCAGAGGCTACTGCCAGAGGACGCGACAACAAAGATCAACAGCGGGTTTCCGCTCCGGAAAGAGACGAGCATCAAGTTGCGATCACAGCGCCCTGGGTGGCCTGCCTTTGAAGTCCGTCCCTTCCCACGGCCACAGAAACACAGTTTACGGAATATTGGTCGTATTTCCCGGCGACCGTGTCCTGAGGCGAGAATACGACTTAATGGACGCTGGGGAGACACCAGACGAAATCTCTGCCATCCGCTTTGTGACTTGTTTGAAGCGTGTAAGGGTACCGTCTCCGACGGGGTGGCAAATTCTGTCCGAGAGAAACGTTCGTTGGGCATTATCGTGTCGACAATGTGATGTCGTCGATCTCAGCGCACTTTCCTTTTCAGATAAACCACACTTCTGCAAAATTCTCGCAATAGACGGAAGTCAAGCATTCGCTTTCCCTACAACAATCATCACATGCTCGTTACATTTCACATCGCTTTGTAACTTTACGCCCAGATATTAAAACGACGTTAAGCAGGGGGCTACTAATGCTGTTTCCGAACATTATGGGTTTGTTTTTCCTAGTTATCCTCATTTCTTACATTTTTCCACATTAAGAGCCAGCTGCCATTCATCACACCAACTAGAAATTTTGCCGAAGTCACCTTGTATCATTCTACTATCACTCAACTCCACCAGATCATTTATGTACACTGAAAATAATAGTGGCCTTATTACACTTATATGGGGCACTCCTGACAATACCCTTGCCTCTGGCAAACGCTCGCCTTCGAGCGCAACACACTGGGCTGTGTTACTTAAGATGTCTTTGAGCCACTCACAAATCTGGGAAGTTACTCCGTATGCTCATACCTTTAACAGTCTGCTGTTTCAAATACTTTCCGGAAATCTAGAGATATGAAACCTGACGGTCATCCCCAACCCCCATAGTTCGTAGAATATCATGTGAGAAATGGGCAAGCTGAATTTCACACGAGCGACGCTTTCTGAAACAGTGTTAATTCAACGAAATAAGCTTTTTGGTCTCTAGAAAATTCATTTTATTCGAACTCAGACTATCCTCCAAAATTATGCAAGCAAATCAATGTTAAGGATATTGGTCTGTAATTTAGCGGGCCCATTCTTTTACCCTTCTTACACACAGTAGCCACCTGCCCTTTTTCCTAGTCGCTTGGGACTTTTCACTGGGCGAAAGATGCCCACTAAATGCAAGCTTCAGTAGTTTCTCTACACCAGGAATGCTCATTACTGTGTCGTCGTGCTGGATTCTGTGCTATGGTCAAACGACCATGTGGTTATACGCTTGTCTCTAGTGAACGATTTCCAATATAGGGAATTTAAAACTTCGTCTTTCGTTGTCCTATCTTCAAACACCACACAAGACTGGTCAACGAGTGACTGGATTGGATCTTAGGCCCGCTTAGTGATTTTACATAGGGCCAGAATTTTCTCGCGTTCTCGGGCAGATCTTTTGCTAAGATATTACGGTGGTACTTGTATGCTTCGTGGGTAGATCTTTTCACAGACGCACGGATCTGTACTAACCTTTGCCTGTTGTCATTTGCGTGTTCTCTTTTGAACCGAGAGTGGAAGAGCCTTAGCTTTCTCAGCATTATCGTGTCAATTGGGACACCAAGTTCTTTGAGCGGCAGACATTCTTCGGGTACTGTCTTGTCAACAATGGTATTTCTTCGATCTGAGCCCATGTTCCTTTTCAGATCAGTATTAGCCGGTGATTTAGTAGTACTTGGTGACGATATAACGTGTTATGATGGCTCATAACTGAAATATAAAAGGAAAAACTTCGACTTTCGTTGTCCTACCTTCAAACACCACACAAGACTGGTCAACAAGTGACTGGATTGGATCTTAGGCCCACTTAGTGATTTTACATAGGGCCAGAATTTTCTCGCGTTCTCGGGCAGATCTTTTGCTAAGATATTACGGTGGTACTTGTATGCTTCGTGGGTAGATCTTTTCACAGACGCACGGATCTGTACTAACCTTTGCCTGTTGTCATTTGCGTGTTCTCTTTTGAACCGAGAGTGGAAGAGCCTTAGCTTTCTCAGCATTATCGTGTCAATTGGGACACCAAGTTCTTTGAGCGGCAGACATTCTTCGGGTACTGTCTTGTCAATAATGGTATTTCTTCGATCTCAGCCCATGTTCCTTTTCAGATCAGTATTAGCCGGTGATGTAGTAGTACTTGGTGACGATATAACGTGTTATGATGGCTCATAACTGAAATATAAAAGGAAAAAGCAGTGGGAAGCATTAAAATAGTATAGCTGATAACTGCGGCTTGCTGATCAGTGGAAGAAAAAGGACTGGTCCTCTCATACTTAATGAACCGACATCGAAAGGATGCCTCAGGGGTCAATGCTGGGACCACTGTTTTGGTATACATATAAACAACATAGGAGACATTACTGTGTCTTTATGGCAGGCAAAGGTTGCAACAATATAAATATTATTGCTGCTAATATGACAACCCATTCTAAAATATTTCTGTTTGCTCATGGCATTAGCTTGGTAGTGAAGTATGTTGAGTACAACAGAGCCAATACAGTTTAAGACATAATATCTTGGTTTGCATAAAATAAATGGATGCTAAATCACAGTAGGATGTAGTTCCTACACTTTCTAGGACACAGTTCAGCTAAAACCAACGTTTTGACTACACAGAATGAGCATTCGATTAGTGAATCTGAGCAGTTCAAACTCATAGGTGTTCAGATAGAGGATAAGCAGTCATGAAAAGGCCATGTTCAGGATCTTGTTCAAAACTTTAATGCTGCTATATTTGCCGTTAGGACAGTACCTGCAGTAAGTGTCAGTTCAAAAAATAAGCCTACTTTGCTTGTTTTCATTCACTTATGAAATATGGCACAATATTCTGTGATAACTGTTCCCATTGACAATGGGTATCTTTGTGGCTCGGAAAGGGGCAGTTGTGGCAGAATGTGATGTAATATCACGAACCTCTCGCCGAAGCCTGTTCAAAAGTGTTCTAATTATGACATTAGCCTATCAATATATAATTTTATAATATATGAGGTTATAATTAGCAATCTTCGCACAGTTCATACTAGGAAGAAATACAATCTGCATTTGGATCTAGCCTCCTTTACTCTTGTACAACATTCTGCTGCATTCATTTCCAGTAAGCTAAAAAAGTAATTAAAAAATCTTAGACAAACGAAAGATTTCCTTGTCGCTCACTCTATCTGTGCAACGGTTCTTGGAAACTGTTTAAGCAGATTACTGTTTTACATTGTTGATTATGCTAATATATATTTAGCAATTTATAATTTGCATAGCCTTCATGTAAATTTTATTTCCTTTAGTTTTAAATTTTTTGATGTAACTTCATCTGCTGACTTATCCATAACAACTGATATTGGATGCTCAGTATGGATCTAGGAAACAAGATGTTTAAAAAAGTTAAGAAATAAAAAGGCAGTCACTCTGTAACAAATAACTATCTACAGCTTAAAAGCTAAGTTTGGAGTCCAGATTCTAAGACCTTTATGACGCTCATCTCGTCATCAGCTAAGACGGAGGACATATCCCCACCTAATTTGGCTTCTTCCCTCTCATCATGATATGAACTGCTCTCAGTTAAAACGCGATGTGTAGTGAGTTTTACGACACCGGCATCACAGATGAGGGGATCCTCATGCCGGACTATGAAGCTAAGCGTCATGGGAGAGTGTCCAGTCCGAATGCAGGTAAGGATCACTCCATGCCGGTATAAGGAACGCCACCGCTGGATACTCGTCCTTTTACTGTCCTTCACTGCCTCCTCAAACAGCTACTTGCCTCACTGACGCAACAGCCAAAGGACAGCCTGTAGGTGAACGGCAAAGCGTGTCACTTCACGTTCCCAGCAGGCTTGCGCAACTCTTTGGTCTGCTTTCCCGTTTCCCAGAGATCCGTACACTCTGGTACCCACCAGAAAGGCACCTCCTTCCCCTGCTACTGAGAGGAAGGAACAGTTTGTCTTGCATTAACCAGATAATTATCTCTGCTGCTTGCATTTACTGCAAATTATTACACTGGAGAACAGCAAATTAGCATCCGAATCGGAAAATAAGAATTTTTGTGTCACTGCAACTTAAACTACAGAATATCGTATCTTAGCTTCCAAAGTCATTAAAAACATTTATATACAAGATAATACATCTACTCACGAAGAATGGTTTCATTCACACAAAGACCATAATAGTTGTTACGAGTTAAATTGTGTTCATATACACTCCTGGAAATGGAAAAAAGAACACATTGACACCGGTGTGTCAGACCCACCATACTTGCTCCGGACACTGCGAGAGGGCTGTACAAGCAATGATCACACGCACGGCTCAGCGGACACACCAGGAACCGCGGTGCTGGCCGTCGAATGGCGCTAGCTGCGCAGCATTTGTGCACCGCCGCCGCCAGTGTCAGCCAGTTTGCCGTGGCATACGGAGCTCCATCGCAGTCTTTAACACTGGTAGCATGCCGCGACAGCGTGGACGTGCACCGTATGTGCAGTTGACGGACTTTGAGCGAGGGCGTATAGTCGGCATGCGGGAGGCCGGGTGGACGTACCGCCGAATTGCTCAACACGTGGGGCGTGAGGTCTCCACAGTACATCGATGTTGTCGCCAGTGGTCGGCGGAAGGTGCACGTGCCCGTCGACCTGGGACCGGACCGCAGCGACGCACGGATGCTCGCCAAGACCGTAGGATCCTACGCAGTGCCGTAGGGGACCGCACCGCCACTTCCCAGCAAATTAGGGACACTGTTGCTCCTGGGGTATCGGCGAGGACCATTCGCAACCGTCTCCATGAAGCTGGGCTACGGTCCCGCACACCGTTAGGCCGTCTTCCGCTCACGCCCCAACATCGTGCAGCCCGCCTCCAGTGGTGTCGCGACAGGCGTGAATGGAGGGACGAATGGAGACGTGTCGTCTTCAGCGATGAGAGTCGCTTCTGCCTTGGTGCCAATGATGGTCGTATGCGTGTTTGGCGCCGTGCAGGTGAGCGCCACAATCAGGACTGCATACGACCGAGGCACACAGGGCCAACACCCGGCATCATGGTGTGGGGAGCGATCTCCTACACTGGCCGTACACCACTGGTGATCGTCGAGGGGACACTGAATAGTGCACGGTACATCCAAACCGTCATCGAACCCATCGTTCTACCATTCCTAGACCGGCAAGGTAACTTTCTGTTCCAACAGGACAATGCACGTCCGCATGTATCCCGTGCCACCCAACGTGCTCTAGAAGGTGTAAGTCAACTACCCTGGCCAGCAAGATCTCCGGATCTGTCCCCCATTGTGCATGTTTGGGACTGGATGAAGCGTCGTCTCACGCGGTCTGCACGTCCAGCACGAACACTGGTCCAACTGAGGCGCCAGGTGGAAATGGCATGGCAAGCCGTTCCACAGGACTACATCCAGCATCTCTACGATCGTCTCCATGGGAGAATAGCAGCCTGCATTGCTGCGAAAGGTGGATATACACTGTACTAGTGCCGACATTGTGCATGCTCTGTTGCCTGTGTCTATGTGCCTGTGGTTCTGTCAGTGTGATCATGTGATGTATCTGACCCAAGGAATGTGTCAATAAAGTTTCCCCTTCCTGGGACAATGAATTCACGGTGTTCTTATTTCAATTTCCAGTAGTGTAAATATGAAGATTATTTACCGAGCGGTAAACATATATATTAGGCAAAAATTTTCGCTTATAGCTTCTTCTGAAGCGGAAATTCTCGCGTGACGCCCCAACAATAGCCAGCCATCATATGTACATTACAGTTACCTTGATACTGTACCTCCGTCACCAAATCTTGGTGGAATCGCTCACCTTGTTCATCACTGACTGCTAGGAGATATTGCGGGAAGGCAACAAGATGACTGTGTAAAAAATACAATTTCATGCTCGTTTTTCAATCAAGGAGGAAGCAGACCATTCTAAGGTCAACATCGATGAACCATTGATGCATGTGATATTGCAACAAATCAATAACTGTACGTCTTCATATTCTTCACAAACTGAATTGGCTATTAGAACTGCACCAAATAAAAATAAATTGTGAAGGAGTACACACTTCAAGCTCCACTTTGAGCAGTTGATGTATAACCGCCATTCAGCCTCGGTATTGGATGAAATCCGTAAGTCTCCATTAAACAATGCACTAAATGGCAATATACAGGGTGCGGCAGCATTCATAATAGGATATTAAAAACACAACATCAGCAGTAGCTGTAATTTATTTATTACCTCTTATGTCAATTAATAGTTAAAGGTATGCCATTTACTAATGTTTAAGTCATTGTTTACTGCTTGGATTACGTTTTGAATATGACTCTTGTCAAATGATGCTCTCTCTGCACAACGCATTCATCTACTCGGCGTTTGAAGCTTTCCATAACTAGGCGTAACTTATTCCCTAGGACATTACCGACGGCAGTTCTCGTGTCACAGTGTGGTGTGGAGTTGCTTCCTTTCGGATTACTGGCCCTTACTTCTTTGAGGATGACAGTGGTGTGGCTGTATCTGTCACCAGTAAAAGCTACCAAAAGATGCTGCAAAACTTCGTTCTTACCCAATTAGGTATGGTCGATGTGGATGTGGAACAATTATGGTATCAACAAGACGGAGCGACCTCACATACAGCCAGAATTTGCATGGATTTCTTGTGAGAGACATTTCCCGGTAGAGTAATTTCCCGTTTTGGTGACAATTTCTGGCCGCCTCGTTCACATGACGTTTCATGTGCAGAATTTTTCATTTGGGGCTACTTGAAGCACGAAGTGTTCCGAACACGTTGTACCAGCATTCCTGAGTTGAAGGATCGCATCAGAACTGCCGTCGGCAATTTCCCAGGGAATACGTTGACGCCGAGTTATGGATAGCTTCCAACGCCGCCTAGATCAATGTTTTGTGCAGAGGGGCACCGTTTGACGGGATTCATATTAAAAAAGTAATCCACGGAATGGACAATGACTTACACATTAGTCAACGGCATACCTTTAACTATTAATTGACATAAAAGGTAATAAATAATTTACAGTTATTGCCTGATGGTGTGTTTTTAATATCCTACTATGAACCCTGCCGCACCCTGTACAAATCCATCATCACTTCGAAAGTATTGCAGGTCCTTTTTCAAGCAAAATCGATTTTGAAGCAAGTTTTTCGCGGGTAGTCTTGATGCTAATAGTTCTGAAACTTTTCTGGATAGTCGCAGATCTCGTGCCAAATTATTCCACTCATGCCGTTACAAGCCGAATTATCTTTAGTAGCAAAATATGCGACGTTGGAGTCACTGCGACCTTCACCAGACTTGTATTCCTGTATTTCCAAAGAGAGTAAGTCTATGAAAACTGACACTGGCCGTGTAGCGGATGATAAACTAGGATATCCTACTTTACGTTAGTTTTTCTTCTTGTACGCTGACGTTTCCACAACACGAAAATAACAATCACTTGAGTGACTCCGGGCTCTCGCCAAATCATAGGCATACCACACGGTAGTTTGTCAGGCGGTCCCTTCCTCCACGTCCGTAAACTCTCGACCTACTGCTTTCGCCATTTGTGAGAAGTCCATTAATTATCTCGATGGCCAATTTTCACTATAAAACAGCCATAATAGGCTTGCCTAACAAATGTACTGATGGTTGTCGTTTGACTGGGAATGGTAACAAATGCCACATATCAAACGAAATGAATCAGAGCTGTTTAAATATTGACGACGCGAACTACCAGAGGCAGACATAAGGAAAGATTTCGTTTCATATACAGGGTTATTACAAATGATTGAAGCGATTTCACAGCTCTACAATAACTTTATTATTTGAGATATTTTCACAATGCTTTGCACACACATACAAAAACTCAAAAAGTTTTTTTTAGGCATTCACAAATGTTCGATATGTGCCCCTTTAGTGATTCGGCAGACATCAAGCCGATAATCAAGTTCCTCCCACACTCGGCGCAGCATGTCCCCATCAATGAGTTCGAAAGCCTCGTTGATGCGAGCTCGCAGTTCTGGCACGTTTCTTGGTAGAGGAGGTTTAAACAATGAATCTTTCACATAACCCCACAGAAAGAAATCGCATGGGGTTAAGTCAGGAGAGCGTGGAGGCCATGACTTGAATTGCTGATCATGATCTCCACCACGACCGATCCATCGGTTTTCAAATCTCCTGTTTAAGAAATGCCGAACATCATGATGGAAGTGCGGTGGAGCACCATCTTGTTGAAAGATGAAGTCGGCGCTGTCGGTCTCCAGTTGTGGCATGAGCCAATTTTCCGCGGGCTACGCGTGAAACTTGCCCGCACGCGTTCAACCGTTTCTTCGCTCACTGCAGGCCGACCCGTTGATTTCCCCTTACAGAGGCATCCAGAAGCTTTAAACTGCGCATACCATCACCGAATGGAGTTAGCAGTTGGTGGATCTTTGTTGAACTTCGTCCTGAAGTGTCGTTGCACTGTTATGACTGACTGATGTGAGTGCATTTCAAGCACGACATACGCTTTCTCGGCTCCTGTCACCATTTTGTCTCACTGCGGTCTCGAGCGCTCTGACGGCAGAAACCTTAAGTGCGGATTCCACATCGGATGCGTTTCACTCTATCACAACGACACAGACCATCTCACTACAGTATTCTAGACAATATGAATCTGGTATGCTATGACGTCATTCCCCCGTCAGCCCGCCAGTCTGAGCAAGTTTTTTTGTCAGCCAATAGGGAGGCAGTAGCGCTCGATCCTGCAGAGATTGGATGCATTACGTAAGGTGTAGAAAAGTAATCACATTTTTGAAATCAGCATTCCTGTTTAATTTAATAAGAAATCGAAAGCATCAGGAACTGTGTTATAAATTGTTACCTGGATTTGTAGGGCACTAAGGGAATTGTAGCAGATGAGAAACTCTTTGTTCTGAAGACGATTCATCTGATCCAGTGCCATTAAGGTAACATGAAGATTCGTGATCAATACAGTGTATTCAAGGGGAAGGGGAATGCTGAAGTCGGAGCATACCGCAAGGGGAGAATCTTGAGTTAAACAGAAATAGAGGGGTTGGTGAAACAAATAGAAACACCATAAACACAGCACATTAGCATGCCTAATACGGTTTAGGAAAACAGCCGGCGTTTAGTAGAGCTTCCAGTTTTCTCTTAATTAATAAATAGAGATCCTGCACTGTCTTCCTGCAAAACAGTGGCAAGTTGATGTAATCATGATGGATGTAGATAGCGATCGCACATCCTTTTCTCTGGAGCCTCAATAATAATGAGAACCAGTGACTGTGTTGGAAGACGGATGCGACAATTTGTCCTCGTGCTCAAAAAACCAGTTCCGAACATGAGAGCTGTGTGAACAATGACACTGCGTCCACAATGAAGTTTGGAGGGTAGGAGACGACGTAGTGGCAGCGTTGTCAGGACTGGTCGTCAGTCGTGCTTGGGAAGATCAGTCGGTAGAGCACTGGCCCGTGAAAGGCAAAGGTCCCGAGTTCGAGTTTCGGTTCG
This sequence comes from Schistocerca cancellata, assembly GCF_023864275.1. Lineage (NCBI taxonomy): Eukaryota > Metazoa > Arthropoda > Insecta > Orthoptera > Acrididae > Schistocerca > Schistocerca cancellata. The sequence goes on from NC_064634.1 coordinate 107,194,798, forward strand.
GCACACAGTTTTAATCTGCCATGAAATTTCAGTGACAGTACTGTCTTGCAACACAGGATCACTATTAAGGAACAAACATTGTACCATAGGACGCCCCTGATTAGTCAAAACAGTCATGTGGTCCTTGACAACAGTGCGAAGATGCTGAATCGCCATGGATCCTATGGAATACCACGATATGGCCACCCAAATCATGCCGAGCCCCGCCATGATTAGCTTTTGTGACCTAAAGTCGGCCAGAAGTTGTAACCGAGAGAAGTAAGACTCATCCGACCAGATACCTATGTGCCTTTGTGCCTTAGCCGTGGTTATTTGGCTTTGAAACCACGTTTTCCTGTTGCGGGCATTTCTACCACGGATGAATGGTTTGGGATTCCAGCTCTCTCTGCAATCCCCGACTGCTGGAGCTCCGTATTGTTTTGGTGCTGGAAATGTTCATGAGTATAACTTTCAGTTCTGCGATGACATTTGCAGCTGTCGACACATTTTTCGCTATAATACTCTTCAACGATCCTCCGTCACGGTAGCTCACCATACTCTGTCTTCCGTGTTTTGACTTAGCGGATGGCCGGCCGGTGTGGCCAAGCGGTTAAAGGCGCTACAGTCTGTAACCGCATGACCGCTACGGTCGCAGGTTCGAATCCTGCCTCGAGCATGGATGTGTGTGATGTCCTTAGGTTAGTTAGGTTTAAGTAGTTCTAAGTTCTAGGGGACTGATGACCTTAGAAGTTAAGTCCCATAGTGCTCAGAGCCATTTGAACCATTTTGAACTTAGCGGATGATGCTTTTGCACTTTCCCTGTATGCGGTATAACTCTTGGTTACGGTGTCTCTTGGAACACCAAACACTTCGGTTAACTTGGTTACAGAAGCACCCACTATACGGGCACCAGCAGTTTGCCCATGTTCAAATCCACTTAGCTCCCACATAAAGCACTCACAGCTGCACAGACACTGTTGTTATCAAGACTGGCACTTGCAACGTACTGGGGACATGGCACAGGTGACTTTCGTAGTCAAATACAACAACACCTCTTGCAGTCCTGCCTGACCGCTACATCTATGGTTACGTATGCATTTGTCGCTGAGTTTCTATATTTCTGTCCAGACCTTCTGTATTCTGTATTAAATGCGAGATAAATGTCGACGAGAGGTATGAAGTGGAAGCATAACAAAAGGAAATCTATAAAAGAATTCAGGGGAAGGCATTTAACAGGAAGCTATGAAGCAAGTTGAGTCGATTTCATGTGGCTTACGTGTTTAAGAATTGTGCGCGTATGGTAAGAAACTATTATTGCTCTATACGGTCTTTACTTTTCATGGGAAACATTCCTGAGCGGCAATAACCAGAGCAAAAATAGTTTTGTAAGGGCAATGACGAATCTGAGTGCAGACTGAATTACCATTATATCAAGATTACTAGCTAACAAATAATAATTGCCGTTACTTGTCGTTAATTAGTAAACATAACCAAGAACATTATATTACGGAAGATTACGGACTACATTTCAATGAACGTTGTTTTGAACTACATCAAAATATCGGAACAAGGCCATGAGGCCGGCGATAGGCACACGGCCAGCGCCGTAAGCTTATCCTACTCACCTGCACGTAACTTATTCACCTCCAACTAAGTAATTTGCTATTAACTTTTATTAAATTTACAATCGCTAATTAAATATCCCAAGAAACAGTGGGAGGAGGAACTGCCACGTTTTACTGCTCTGCTCCTGAATATTCATCTCAAAGTCGCATTTACACGCTGCGCACTGATTTATTTGTTCCACTTTACTCCAGTCTCTGTATTTCCCTACAACGTTTGGCCTCAAGAAATGTTCTACTATCGTATCCCTGATCGTGGCTACAGTTTTCCACATACTCCTTTCGTCGCCGATTCTGAGGATGAGTTCCTATTTCTCATGTAATCAGTCTACTTATCCAATCAGTCCACTCTCCTTTCACTGTTGTCGTACATTCCATGATTCACATCCGTACAGAATCCTACTTGCACTCTTCTCGTGTGCTAGTATTATTCTTTCGACCCCCTTACTTCATCCGACATGTATCATTTTCCTTCCAAAACCATACAATCTCTAGAATTCATCCACAAAGTCCTCGCCAATTCTGATGTTCGATTTGCCGCTAGCCCAATTTCTGCTGCACCTCAGTGCTTTCGTTCCTCGTTGGTTTACTCTGAATCAGTGATGAAGAGATGAATGAATGAGCGAATGAATGAGTATTTAATCATAATACAGTGCTCAATAAGCAGATGTCATTGTCTTATATCCTTCCTGGTGTTGAAATTTAAATAGCCAGCTGTGTGTGCGCACAATCCAAGGGGACAGACGGCCGAAAATGGCAGGTTAGCCACCGCTTAAGGGATGACAGATTATCTCGACAAATGGGACAGCTCGTTCTCTGGCCCAGGCTGCTCGCTCGCATGTTTCTCGCCCGCGCGCCGGTGCTGCAGCACCTGCCGGCACGTGAGGCCACCAGTCCGTCTACCGGGCGGCGCCGCGACTGATGGTGACCGTGACAGGCGTAATCACGCCGGCTCATCACTCAGCCCAGGGGGAGAGGGGGACGTTGGGGGGGGGGGGGACGAAAGGGATGGGGGGCCCGCAGGGCGGCCCCCAGCAGCGACACCTCCAGCCAGCGGGCGGTCCAGGCAGCTGCCGCCGCTCCCTATCTCTCTCTACCCCCACCTAATTAATTACCGCCCTAATGTGGGACCCGATTGTGCCATGATTTGCTGTACCCCGTATGGCCGATTCGCCAGGGGCGACAACGGAACGGACCGGAACTGCGGGCGACGTCACCGAGAAACGGTGGAGTGTTCACACTAGACGCTACGTCAACACGGTGTCACATCTCTCGGCACAGTACCGAAAGGTGGAACGCAATGCACGAGACAATATCCGTGACACAAAAAGTCGGAGTGTACATTGTCTGACAAGGAAAGTGATGCATTCAGAAGGGGAGGAGGAAGCGAAATGAAACTTCATTATCTCAGAGGGTATATGAAGTTATTTTACTGATTACAAATTCAAAAATGGTTCCCCTGAACACTATGGGACTTAAGGGGGGTAGGACGTCAAACGGGCCCACTTGGAGCTCGAGAAGCATCACAGGACATTTTAATTTCCACTGTCTATACTTTTACAAACAAATTCATAAAACTTTGAACGCATGATCAGGAAGGATTCAGGATTCATACTCATAGCAGTGGAAGCTCAAAATCGTAACAAAATAAATTTTTTACATGTGAAATTTCTTCATTTTTCCACTTACTACTGGCTGCATTTGTTGCTGTAGGTACACTTTTCTTCCTAAGTGCAAGAGATACTTCGATTAATTTTGCACAGCATACAAACTATAGTCACATGTGTATGAAACTCTAGAGTTTATTTAATTTACGAAAAAATGAATGAACTGTTACATTTTAAACTTCATGTTTAGAAAAACTCAAATTTTATAGTTAATTATCTCAATTTTTACCACAGTTTTTAATAGATTTGAAAAATTCTAGAGTATCATACACCTGTAAATACTGCTTGTATGCTGTACAAATTTCATCTACGAATCTCTCTTACTTAGGAAGAAAAGTGTACCTACAGAAACAAATGCAGCCAGTAGTAAGTGAAAAAATCATGAAATTTCAAATGCAGAAAAAAGGTATTTTGCTACGTTTTTGAACTTCCACTGCTATGAGTGTGAGTCCTCAATTCATCCTGGTCATTCTGACAAAGTTTTATATATTTATTTGTAAAAGTATAGACAGTAGAAATTAAAATGACCTGTGGTGGCTCTCCTGCTCCAAGTCGGTCCATTTGACGTCCTACCCCCCCCCCCCCCCCTAACAACTGAGGTCATCAGTCCACTAGAACTTAGAACTACTTAGACCTAACTTAAGGACATCACACACATTCATGCCCGAGTCAGGATTCGAACCTGCGACCTTAGCGGTCGTGCGGTTCGAGGCTGAAGCGCCTAGAACCGCTCGGCCACTGCAGCTGGCTCGCAAATTCGAATCAAACTTATAAAGAATTTGGCAGTACGAACCAACTTATCAAAACGACTCTGAATCCTCTATGGACTGGGTGCTTTCCCTGAACTGGCTGGGAAGAGATTAAGCCCTGCCGTTTTCTCTTTTGGGCCAAGCTGTCCCTCAGCTGTTGTAATTGGTTCTTGATATCATGGATACTGTTACTGGGACGGAGTTGATGTCCCAGCAGGTCCCACATATGTTACACTGAAGCTGATCGGGGAATCTTGCTGGTCATAGACGTACGTCAACATCACGCAAACATTTCGCAGAGATTCGCTCGATGTGTGGACGAGCATTGTCCTGTTGGAAAATTGCACCACAGTGTCGTCTGAAAGGTAACACAGGAGGATGCAAGATCTCTGTGCGTCGGAATTGCCTGTCGCAATCGGTTGTGGCTTCAATTCATACCCGATAGTTTCCCACACTATCACGCCGGGAGTAACACCACAGTACGTCTCCAAAATCTTGGAAGAATGAGATCTCTCCCGCTGTACTCGAAGACGATACTCAGACTTTTCTAACATTTCCACACGGTTGCATGAACGTTCTGTGCGTTGTACTCGAGTGAGTATGTGCTTGTTTATGTGGAAGAAGGTGAGATGAGGGGGGGGGGGGGTAAAAGGTACAATGTAGAACACCTGAAGCATTAAAAACCTTTTCCCTACTTTGCAGTAATCCAGTCTCAAAACGTTTTTGACGGATGAAGTATTTTATGTATTTTTCTTTATTTCCTATCCACTTTTTAACCTGAAACATGTAAATATGTAACTATATGATGTAACTACGTGTGTACAAATAAATACACGACTGGCCTTTAAAATTGCTACACCAAGAGGATGACGTGCTACAGACGCGAAATTTAACCGACAGGGAGATGATACTGTGATATGCAAATTATTAGCTTTTCAGAGCATTCACACAAGGTTGGTGCCGGTGGCGACACCTACAACTTGCTGACATGAGGAAAGTTTCCAACCGATTTCTCATACACAAGCAGCAGTTGACCGGCGTTGCCTGGTGAAACGTTGTGATGCCTCGTGTAAGGAGGAGAAATGCGTACCATCACGTTTCCGACTTTTACAAAGGTCGGATTGTAGCCTAGCACGATTGCGGTTTATCGTATCGTGACATTGCTCCTCGCATTGGTCGAGATCCAATGCCTGATAGCAGAATATGGAATTGGTGGGTTCAGGAGGGTAATAAGAACGACGTGCTGGATCCCAACGGCCTCGTATCACTAGCAGTCGAGATGGCAGACATCTTATCCACATGGCTGTAAGTGATCGTGCAGCCACGTCTCGATCCCTGAGTCAATAGACGGGGACATTTGCAAGACAACAACCATCTGCACGAACAGTTCGACGACGTTTGCAACAGCATGGACTCTCAGATCGGAGACCATGGCTGCGGTTACGCTCGACGCTGCATCACAGACAGGAGCGCCTGCGATGGTGTACTCGACGACGAAACTGGGTGCACAAATGGTAAAACGTCATTTTTTCGGATGAATCCAGGTTCTGTTTACAGCGTCATGATGGTCGCATCCGTGTTTGGCGACATCGCGGTGAACGCACATTGGAAGCGTGTATTCGTCATCGCCATACTGGCGTATCACCCGGCGTGATGATATGGGGTGCCATTCGTTACACGTCTCGGTCACCTCTTGGTCGCATTGACGGCACTTTTGAACAGTGGACGTTACATTTTAGATGTGTTACGACCGTGGCTCTTCCCTTCATTCGATCCCTGCAAAGCCCTACATCTCAGCAGGATAATGCACGACCGCATGTTGCAGGTCCTGTACGGGCCTTTCCGGATACAGAAAATGTTCGACTGCTGCCCTGGCCAGCACTTTCTCCAGATGTCTCACCAACTGAAAACGTCTGATCAATGGTGGCCGAGCAGCTGGCTCGTCACAATAAGCCAGTCACTACTCTTGATGAACGGTGGTATCGTGTTGAAGCTGCATGGGCAACTGTACCTGTACACGCCATCCAAGCTCTGTTTGACTCAATGCCCATGCGTATCAAGGCCGTTATTTCGACCAGAGGAGGTTGTTCTGGGTACTGATTTCTCAGGATCTATGCACCCAAATTGCGTGAAAATGTAATAACATGTCAGCTCTAGTATAATATTTTTGTCCAATGAAGACCCGTTTATCATCTGCATTTCTTCTTGGTGTAGCAATTTTAATGGCCAGTAGTGTATTCTGCTTTTATGCGCTATGTTCAGAGAGAGATTAATTTCTGTGTAATATCAGAGGAACAAATGATAGGACAATGATTAGACAGATGGTAGTGGAGTGAGGTATTCTGAACATCGAATTTCTGAATGTGAGAATTTGAGCGACACAAAGATTAACAGTTAAGTTAGAGCAAAGGACGTGTGATTCCCAGTAATTAATGTTGTCGGAAATCTGCTAGTGATTTATGAGAATACAGGAGCAGATGTGTGAAATATAAAAGATGGAAGAATGAGGCCCTTCCATGAATTGCGATAATGAATGATAGATTACTTAACAACACTTCCGTGATGGCATAGCACACTTAATTGCTTTAAGCATCTTTTCTGTTTCTTAAAGGGTCGAACAGCTATTGAAAATCGGCAGCTGTGAGTAAATAGAAGATATTAGTCTCACATGGATATTTCTTCCATACACTGCACCGAAGTTAACTGCTTTTTCAGAATCAAGCCAAATTGTCACCCAAGAGCATTAGTAATCATTTTACTGTACTAAATGATCTCCTCGTCCGGAACCTGAAGGTCCAAGAGATGTCGACCTGCCGCCGTGTTATCCTCTGCCTTCCGGCGTCATACGGAAGCAGTGTGGAGGGGCATGTGGTCTCAACCCCCCCCCAACCCTTTCGCAGTCTTTGTAGAACGTGAAACTGCGGCTACCAAGTTCCGAAGTTAGGCAATTCCTCAGTTGGCATCAAGAGGCTGAGTCCACCCTCCACCCTATACCGGGCCTTCGACCAAGGAATCCTTGCCAATACCGGAAATCGAATCCGGGTCCACTACATTGACGGGGGGGGGGGCAGATATTTCAACGTACATTTACATAAAATCAAGAACGATACCAGACCATCTAACTGAAATCCGCGAAGGCATAATTTCCAGCACCATTCACCGTCTTCATATGCTACGAACTAGGAGAGATTTCTTTGCATATATCTTTGTGCGCCGAGGAAATTTTGCAGCAAAAGTAAACAAAAGCAACTGTGTCACACGTACACAGCAAGAACGTCTGGTGATATGACTGTGTATAATAGAATTTATAATCAGTAGTGTAGCCCGAGAACCGACGAAGGTTACATTGAGATCTCGTAGACACTAGAGATGTGACGTATTTGTTAAATGTACTACACACTGATCTTGCCAAAAGGGGAGAAGCGAGTCCTCGTTTTCTTATTTAGCCACATAGGTTGCTAACCTCGATATCCTGTCCTCCGGGAATCACTATAAAAACACTTTAAAGACTTATTTTTGTCTCAGATAAAGGATAACATGAAGACCTATTCTTGTCTGACACATTACAGAACACTGTCTAGCATATCAGTTTAAATAGATCAAATGCCCCAGTTCCGACTAAGGTTTTCCGGAGGTCCTCCTTGATTGTCAGATAAATATCGGAGATGGCAAACCCCTCAAATTTATTCCTGATTCTAAACCTCATCTGTCACACTAGACACCTCTCCTTATAAGTGAATTAAGAGAACCCCGATCCTGTAAACATCCGAATCTGAAACAGTCAACTGGGAAAGAAGCCTGGTTCATAGGAGATTAAAGAGTAAGGATCATAACTCATAACATGCAAGGTACCTTGTAGTAGGTGGTCCGGTAAAGGATGATCATTTTGTTACCAGTAGTAACAAACTAAGCAATAGCATGACATATCATAATTGTGGTTTCCATAAACTATCACATTTCGTGAATTTTGCTGATGTCCAGTGTGGTGTGTATACATGACTACTCTAATGCACTGTCCGATCAAAAGTAACCGTTCAGCTATTAGTGGACCTTAATACGGGTTGTGTCCACCCTTCGCCTTTAAGAGGGCTTGAACTCCACTGTACCCACTTTAAATGAACTGGCTGAATATCTGTGGATAAATGTTAGCCCATTCTTCCTGTAGAGCCGAAGCTAAAAATGTTGGAAGGTGTAGTTTTCAGCGAAGTTGAATATTAACTCGTACCTAAGGTGTACCATCGGGTTGAGAACGCTCCCCTGAGCAGGCGAGTACATTTGGGGAATGTCATTGACAAGAATACATTGCCTCAGAGTTTGTGTGGTAGTAAGTTCCTATGGGACCAAACTGCTGAGCTCATCGGTCCCTAAGCTTACACACTACTTAATCTAACTTGAACTAACTTACGCTAAGGACAACACACTCACCCATGTCTGAGGGAGGACTCGAACCTCCGACGGGGAAGCCGCGCGAACCGTGGCAAGGCGCCTATGACCGTGCGGCTACCCCGCACAGCAGAGATTGTGTGTTTAACAGGGTGCACTGCCACGCTGATACAATAATCGTCATCGAACATTTCGTGAAGTCTACAGAGCATGCAATGCTGTAACATGAGTTAAGTACCATTCCGCATTTGGCACTTCCTTATGTCCTATAAGGGGGACATACCCACACAAAGAACATCCCCATGCCGTAACACCACCTCCAACTGTTGGCACTGCACATGAAGGCAGGTAACGTTCTCCAGGAATTCGCTAAACCCAAACCCTTCAACCGGATTGCCACAGGGTATAGTCTGATCCATCACACCGATTCACTCTTTTTCCAGTCATCCCAGTCTTCTACCGTCCAGTGGCGTGCTCTGTACACCACCACAAGTTTTGCTTAGCACTGACAACAGAAATGTGTGGCTTTGAGGGACTGCTCGACCACTGTACTCCTTTGATTTTGACGCGCCACGCGATGTCCATGTGCTATCTGGACTGCTGGCAGCACTTTGGAACTCACGAGTGTTTCCTTCCGCTGATTCCATGTGGTTATGTACAACCACACTCCTCAATGTTCGATAGTCCTCGTCCTTTATTACATGAGGTCTACTTGGTCGCACTTCAGCTTTGGTTGTAGTTTTGTGTTTCCGTTTCGAAATCACATAAACAACAGCCAGCTTGGGAGCCTTACATGTTTTGAAATGTTCCTGGTGGACGTTCCTCAGGTGATATCCAATGATGTGCTAATGTTCCTGGTGGACTTGTTCCTCAGGTGATACTCAACGACTTACTAATGTTTCTGGTAGACTTTTTCCCCAGATGATACCCAACGACCTGCTAATGTTCTTGGTGGACTTTTTCCTCAGGTGAAACCCAATACCTGCCAATGTTCCTGGTGGACGGTTCCTCAGGTGATATCAAATACTTGCCAATTTTCATGGTGGACTTCTTCCTCTGGTGATACCCAATGATCTGCCAATGTTCCTGGTGGACTTGTTCCTCAGGTGGTACTCAACGACCTACCACTGTTCCTGGTGGATTTGTTTCTCAGATGATACCCAACGACCTGCCTATGTTCTTGGTGGTCTGTTTCTCGGGTGATACCAAATACCTGCCAATGTTCCTAGTGGACTTCTTCCTCAGGTAATACCCAGTGTCCTGCTAATGTTCTTGGTGGACTTGTTCCTCAGGTGATACCCAATTAACTGCCGATCTTCGAAATATCTGAGCTCACCTGACCGTCTCAGTCTGCTGATATTGCTTCTCTAACCGCCACAGAAAACACCCCTTGTGCTCTCATCCTGGCAGGTCTGCCTTTGGTGAAACTTAGTTTTCAGTTCCAAATTACATAGGAGTGTCCGGATACTGATCAGATAATGTAGGTGCATTGCAAATGAAGTTTTTTCATTGAAGTAAAAGAACAAGTAAGGGAGTGAATCAAGGTAAATTTACCGATTCAGTTAAGTTTTCCTAATACTGTTACAGTTTCGTAGGATGTACGACTCTGTAACTAAAGATCGTAAGACGGTACCTGAAATAAATCGTAAACTTCTAGATTACATTAGATTAGACCCAAAAATTATATGATTCCCAAAGGTGTGGAACATGTCGGAAGTATAACATATAAAATAGACCATTTGAACATAATACTCACTTCCGTGATAATTTGTCACGAGATTGTCATAATATGTGAATATACACTGAAGCGCCAAAGAAAACACTATACGCATGCGTATTCAAATACAGAGATATGTAAACAGGAAGAATACGATCCTGCGTTCGGCAACACCTGTATAAGACAACAAGTATCTAGCGTAGTTGTCAGATCTGTTACTGCTGCTACAATGCCAGGTCATCAATATTTAAGTGAGTCTCAATGTGGCGTTGTAGTTGCCGCACTAGCGATGGGATACACCATCTCCGAGATAGCTATGAAGTGGGGATTTTCCCGTACGACCATTTCAAGAACGTACGGTGAATACCAGGAATCCGGTAAAACATCAAATCTCCGACATCGCTGCGGCTGCAAAAAGCTTCTGCAAGAAAGGGGCCAACTAGGACAGAAGAGAATCGTTCAACATGACAGAAATGCAACCCTTCCACAAATTCCTGCAGATTTCAGTGCTGGGCCATGAACAAGTGTCAGCTTACGAACCATTCAACGAAACATCATCGACATAGGCTTTCGGAGCCGAAGACCCACTCGTGTACCCTTGATGACTGCACGAAACAAGGCTTTACGCGTCACCTGCGTCCGTGAGCACTGAAATTGGACCGTTGATGACTGGAAACATGTTGCCTGATCGGACGAGTCTCGTTCCAAATTGTATCGAGCGGATGGTCGTGTATAGTTATGGACACAACCTCATGAATTCATGGACCCTGCATGTCAGCAGGGGACTGGTCAAGCTTATGGATGCTCTGTAATGGTTTGGGGCGTGAGCAGTTTGAGTAAAATGAGACCCCTGGTACATCTAGATACGAAACTGATAGGTGACATGTACGTAAGCATCATGTCTGATCACCTGCTTCCATTCATGTCCATTGTGCATTCCGATGGACTTGGGCAATTCCAGCAGGACAAGGCTACACCCCACGAGTCCAGAATTGCTACAGAGTGGCTCCATGTACACTTTTCTGAGTTTAAACATTTCCGCTGGCCACCAAACTTCCCAGACATGAACGTTATTGAGCATATCTCGGATGCCTTGCAACGCGCTGTTCAGAAGAGATATCCACCCCCTCGTACTGCTACGGATTTATGTAGAGCCCTGCAGGTTTCATGGTGTCAGTTCCCTCCACATTACTACAGACATAAGTCGAGTCCATGCCACGTCGTGTTGCAGCACTGCCGCGTGCTCACGGGGGCCCTACGCGATGTTTGTCAGCTGTACCATTTTCTTTGGCTCTTCAGTGTATTACAGCAAACTGGAATTGCTAATATTTACAGAATTATTACACTGTCAGACTGAAACACAGTTATACACTTTTAGGAAATTTATCATACATAAAATACCTAATCCTGTGCGTTGTAGCAAGAGTTCTCAAAACTGAAATCTAACAGACGAATTTACTTAATTTGGTCTAGCAGTCCCTGATAACATATTCGTCTATACAGTAGAAGGCGTTGCCTATTAAACTGTTTTTCATTCTCTGTTTGAACTGTGCTTTATCTGAAACCGGATTTTTAACGGTTGCCTGCAATGTGCTGAAAACATGCATTCCTGAATACTGGACACCTTTTTGGATCAAGGTAAGTGATTTTTTTGTCTTTGCGTAGACTGTTCTTATTCCTATTGATACCATGTATTGAGCTATCACCTGGAAATAGACACGTATTATTTGCTACAAATTATATTAAGCCTTAAATCTCCTGATATGCAGTGGTTAGAAAATCCAGTTCCTTCAGGTTCTACATGATGTTCTTCAATGTACCCGTGTTTTTTCATCAGCGCAGAAAGCGTTCCGATTCTGCTGCACTTTCATTTCGTTAAAGCTGGCAAACAAATTTTATTGTCACCAAAAAGTTCCCGCCATTTTTTTGCAACGCTATGCCTTAGAAGAGAATATACACAAAAGCCTGAATCCAGAAAAGGCGCTTGATTTCACGACTGAAATCTGTTACAGGGTTATTGAAGTCTTTCGTGGCGTGACTTCCTTTGGCAGCCTTATAATCTCTCCCCAGCTTCGGATAAATCTAGGGCTTCTACAGACTTGTCGACAAACGCGCGACTCTGTAAATATCGGACATATAAATAGGATTTTCCTCCGTTCTTATCGCAGAACTGCAGGATTTGGCTATAACGAAATTACAACCAAAGTAAATACTGCTATTCAGCGTGTTTGCCGATTACAGTGCAATTTCATAATGTGATAACAAGGTGTTCTGAAATAATCCTTTCATAACATTGTACTCTTTATAAATTCCAGTAATTTCTGAGCTTAAGAAAAAGTAAAAAAGAAATGAAATCAACGAACCAAGAAATACGTCCATCGCTCTCTAGTAGGGTGTGGCATGTCTAGAGGCTAAACGTTTCTCACCACGGTGGTGGTGAAGTATGTAAAACAATTACATGTGCCGAAACGTAAAGTCATACACAACCTAATTTCATTTGAAAATTACAGGTCACCTTGCAACACACAAGTTGAAATGTTTTGACCAAATGGTGCTTGTTGCACTATGTGCTTGTTGCACTATGTGCTCGTCGACTGGTGTTCAACAGTCGTTTGTGCAATCTGTCTACCACACTCGCGAATTCAGCACACAAATGACCAAACAAGCGATTATATGCTCAAATGCAATCCAACACACTCGTACGACGGTTAAATTGATGGTTATTCATTCTGTTAAGTGCTAATGCAGCTGATGTCTCTATATTCAGAAAATAAAATTTAATTCAATTCATATGATTAAAAAGGACCCAGCTAACTTTCCGGAATAAAAGAAAAGAACTTGTTTCTCGTAATGACATATGTATCACATTATGAACACCGACACAGTGTGATTTCAATTCAGTGATCTTCACTCCTCTGATGATATTTATTTTTACTTGAAAATATCGCCTCATCACAAAATTTTGGGAGGAAATGATGGAGTGAGAAAAAGGTATCCAAATATACTAATTTATTTGCTCTCAGCCAATATTTCTCAAGTTGAATCTGGATCGATTTATAGTTAATTTCATCAAAAAATATGAGAAGCAATATGCGTACAATATTACAATTTTATGAATCACCAGCGTGATAACATTCAGATTTATAAACGCTTTATCTGTGCAGAAGCCACCCGAGTGCTCCCTGGAACACTTGAAACTGAGATGTAAATCACATTCCAAAGTCTGGGCAACTTGCAAAAGGCCAATATGCTGGATAGCAGTATAGCTCGATAGCAGATCCCAGTAAGATAGTATGGCAAAATGTTACATGATAGAAAGCAGTCACAAATTGCGAAACACACTCCCAAATTGTGAGGTATTCAGTGCGAAGGCAACGCAAATACGAACTGCGACATTTACTCCAAAACAGGTGAAGGACAGCCAAGCTGAAGCGGGATACCGAACAGCGATTCTCTAGCGACGAGTCACGAACCGCTGCCGTGAGTTTGCGCCAAAATCGATCGCTAACTGCCTACTCTCACCCAATTCTCTAAATTACCGAAGGAGGGGAGGAAATTGTAATTTTTTCCCAGCATCAAGTGAAAATCTTCCTATCCTTTACTGCTTGGAGGGAAAGCATGCAACATTTTCCCCTCCAGCGCTTGTTGTATTCTCAGTCAACAAACTAAAGTTGGCAATGTACTGGCTCTTGCCTTGTGATTGGCGGAACGACGTCTGGGTACGTAAATGCAATTCGCTTCCCACACTGTTTACAGAAACATAGCGGTGGCTCTGTCCTCTGCTTCAGCTTTCAGGACAACCTATGGGCATTTTAGAAAGATTTCTTGATGCCTTCAGCTGCCATTCCATTTATTTCATGTACGATTGTACAATTTCGGCCTTAGGCCATTTTCAAGTATCGAAAACGGAAGTGTTATACATTGGATACATTGGTGACGCTTGTGATTCTGATGTAGGAACAAATCATATCTGTAGATATAATAGGCGCTTTATAATTTACTTTATGGATGATTTTTAGTTATAAATTATGTCATGTACGTCGTTGTTCCTTTGACACCATGTTATTCTCATAAGATAAATCTGAGATGTTCACCCTATTAAATAAGCAAAAAGACCTACGAAATGGAAGATTCCTAGACAACTTTCTACCAATTCTACGGCGAAGCATTACAGAATCACAGAATATAAAATTATCGCTACACTCATCAATAAACATTACTTTAATGTGAAACATCACGCAACCATAAAGCAGTTTTTACTCAACTCTCGTAGTTCTCAGTACTGTTTCATTAGAGTACTGTGATGGATTTCATATATAAGATCTATTGAAAAATGACGTGCTCTCGCAATAACAGATCAAATATTTACAGTTATTTTAAAGAAATTACATACACTCATATTTACATCAGTTACGAACTACACTCCTGGAAATTGAAATAAGAACACCGTGAATTCATTGTCCCAGGAAGGGGAAACTTTATTGACACATTCCTGGGGTCAGATACATCACATGATCACACTGACAGAACCACAGGCACATAGACACAGGCAACACAGCATGAAAAATGTCGGCACTAGTACAGTGTATATCCACCTTTCGCAGCAATGCAGGCTGCTATTCTCCCATGGAGACGATCGTAGAGATGCTGGATGTAGTCCTGTGGAACGGCTTGCCATGCCATTTCCACCTGGCGCCTCAGTTGGACCAGCGTTCGTGCTGGACATGCAGACCGCGTGAGACGACGCTTCATCCAGTCCCAAACATGCTCAATGGGGGACAGATCCGGAGATCTTGCTGGCCAGGGTAGTTGACTTACACCTTCTAGAGCACGTTGGGTGGCACGGGATACATGCGGACGTGCATTGTCCTGTTGGAACAGCAAGTTCCCTTGCCGGTCTAGGAATGGTAGAACGATGGGTTCGATGACGGTTTGGATGTACCGTGCACTATTCAGTGTCCCCTCGACGATCACCAGTGGTGTACGGCCAGTGTAGGAGATCGCTCCCCACACCATGATGCCGGGTGTTGGCCCTGTGTGCGTCGGTCGTATGCAGTCCTGATTGTGGCGCTCACCTGCACGGCGCCAAACACGCATACGACCTTCATTGGCACCAAGGCAGAAGCGACTCTCATCGCTGAAGACGACACGTCTCCATTCGTCCCTCCATTCACGCCTGTCGCGACACCACTGGAGGCGGGCTGCACGATGTTGGGGCGTGAGCGGAAGACAGCCTAACGGTGTGCGGGACCGTAGCCCAGCTTCATGGAGACGGTTGCGAATGGTCCTCGCCGATACCCCAGGAGCAACAGTGTCCCTAATTTGCTGGGAAGTGGCGGTGCGGTCCCCTACGGCACTGCGTAGGATCCTACGGTCTTGGCGTGCATCCGTGCGTCGCTGCGGTCCGGTCCCAGGTCGACGGGCACGTGCACCTTCCGCCGACCACTGGCGACAACATCGATGTACTGTGGAGACCTCACGCCCCACGTGTTGAGCAATTCGGCGGTACGTCCACCCGGCCTCCCGCATGCCCACTATACGCCCTCGCTCAAAGTCCGTCAACTGCACATACGGTTCACGTCCACGCTGTCGCGGCATGCTACCAGTGTTAAAGACTGCGATGGAGCTCCGTATGCCACGGCAAACTGGCTGACACTGACGGCGGCGGTGCACAAATGCTGCGCAGCTAGCGCCATTCGACGGCCAACACCGCGGATCCTGGTGTGTCCGCTGTGCCGTGCGTGTGATCATTGCTTGTACAGCCCTCTCCCAGTGTCCGGAGCAAGTATGGTGGGTCTAACACACCGGTGTCAATGTGTTCTTTTTTCCATTTCCAGGAGTGTATAATTAAATATTCCGAACAAAAGCATATGCAGGTTAAGTAGGAAATTTCTGTAAAATAATTATAACCTTCCTGGTGTCAAGTACGATAAAACATAGGCCTTATAAATAAGAGCTTTGCGACAACTGCTCGAAAGTAACGTACTCCTATAATAGCGGGAACATCTCAGATTTATTTTATGAGCATAACATTGTGTCTAAGAGTGACGACGTACATGGCACAATTTACTACTAAATACCATCCACAAAGTTAGTTATTATGCGCCTAGTATATCCACAGCTATGACTTGTTCCTGCATCAAAATCGCAAGTGCCACCAATGCATCCAACGTATAATACTTCCGCTTCAGATACCTGAAAATGGCCCAACGCCGAAATTGTACAATAGTACATGAAATGAAGAGAATGGCAGCTGAAGGCATCAAGAAATCTTTCAAAAAACTCATCGCAGCTGTGGACCCTATCGCATTGAAAACTATGGGCATTTGTTGGAATCTCTCGGGAGCCCAAGTGGCTCACACTGATTTGAAAGGCGAATTTGAAGTACTCTGACATAAGAGATGCCCAAAGCAGCTTTCTCGTGCGACTATTGGCCGTGGGAGCTCCTGGTTGGAGACTTCCCGAAATCCCGCCATTGTCTATGAATCGTCTAAAGCTTGCAAGTGGCACATTTCATCAGAATCTAACAATTGAGAGAAACACAAGCTAACATGCAGAAATTCTCAGGCCCTGTTCTTCCATTTAGAAAGTTCACCGGAATACAGAATAAAATGAGTAAACATATTGTCGCTTAGCGACATGTGACAAACCAGTATCGTCACATAGTGCAAACACACTGCATGTCCCGATAATCGCCAAGTGTAATCAAACACACGGAACACTTGTACACTCGCTAGAATGAGAAACTCTCCTAGAAATTCAGAAACACCTGAATAAGAATTACTTTCAGGCGAACAGGAATGCACTTCGGACTCCTGTAGGAATTCCGTATTGGAAAATAACAGCTTGATTAATGAGAACGGATCATTGAGTGCAGACACCAGAAATACTCTTCGAAAGATCATCTCCACAATAGAGGGCACAAGGGCATACTTTCTCTCTCTCTGATCCTCACGGGGGTTGACGATCGAATGATTACATGATCTTCAAACACGCTCCACAAAATTGTTCTACGGCCAGGTCTTTCTGCAATTCAGTTCCAGGAGACGAATACCGGCTCCTCAGTCTGATAGCACTAACACAGCTCTTCGGCGAAGAGTTGCTTCCTGCTATGTCGTTTCAAAGTGCTGGAAAACAAAGGCCGTACTGGGAGAAACAAAAGCCCTTGTTTACTTATCCATTCACTCATTCAGTCTCGTCCACATTCTAGATACGAAGAGCTACTATACATTAATTGATATTGATTTCAATTATCGTGATAATTATTGCTTTTTCATTTTCTTATTTTCTGAATACTGAACTAAGTTTGTAGTATCTAGCATAGAATTCTTCTCATCTTTGCTTCTCCTACTACAGCTCTAAAATCTAGATGGTTTCTTATACGCTACCCTACGTTTTATTAGCCTGTGGCATCTTTTCCAATTACAAATCAGGTGTTCTTTGCTGCAACAGCAAAGTATCACAAGTTCTCGTTATGTCATTATGTTTTACAAATTCTATAATTATCTTTAACCAAAGCTGTTTTATTAGTGATATTACAACTACATACACCACTACACTATAGAGTTTGACAGAACTTTGGGAGACTTGTGATCATATAAGACAATATTGCTTCCAAATTCTTGAAATAGTTACGAAAATGGCTACCAAGCCATTACTCATCCTGGTGTGTAGGATATATGTTTGCAGACTTCCCGAAAAACGTCTTCCACACAATCCCGGAGACAGCAACGACAGGTAAGTGGTCAAATATCGCCCAGTCAGCTTAACGGCACACGCGTTCGAGTTTCTGACAAGAATATTATACGGAAGTATGAAAAAGAAAACCGCGGATTGTAATCATGGCCAGTGGGAAAATCGGAAAAGAAAAGGATCGAAACGTTTTTGATGTGGTGCAGTAGACGGATGGGCTGATGAGATGAGGAACGAGGAAGTTCTACGCAAAATCAGTGAAGGAAGGATAGTATGGGAAACACTAACATTTAGACGACACCGGATCATCGAGCATGTGTTAATGGATCAGGAAATAACTTCGTTGGTACTAGAGGCAGCTGTAGAGGGTAAAAACTGTTGCGGAAGAAAGAGATAAGAATACATCCAACAAATAATTGAAGATGGAGGGCGCGAATGCTGCTATGAGATTAAGAGGTTAACACAAGAGATTAAGAGGTTGGCACGAGAGATTAGGAGGTTGACGCGAGAGAGGATTCGTAGTTGGCCGCATCGAAGCGGTCCAAATATTGATGACCCGAAAGATTATACAGTCCAGGTAACAGATTTAAATAGGTCTATTGTTTTCACCTGCTGCTGATTACAGTGGCAGGTTCCCTTGGTACTGATAGCAGCTCTGTGAGTGACTAGTCTGTTTTTCTGGTAACCGTTATCAGAAGACTCATTTAATCCTCTAACTTTATATAGAAAAGGTACTACTACGGCTGCTCCTACTACAATAACAACAACGCCAGCTGTGACAATGCATGCAAAATTCAAAATGTGGGGGTATGCAATAGATAATAGATAGGATGCAATAGATAATAGTAAGGAGAAGAACTATTTGTGCATCACTTATGTATTGCATGTGATCCACATTTTTTGTTTCAAATCTTACAAATATTTTTATAGCTATTAAAAATTCACTATCAGATATTTTTCAATCGATTCCTAACATTTTGATGATATTACAACAGAGACATGTGGGAAATAACAAGTTTAGTTTAGTTTCTGTTCATCTGAGTCAACGAGTCCGTTTCTTCCTCCTACACATTTCTCGCAAAAAGACCGTGAAAGTAAAAATTAGAAAGATTCGAGAACGCATGAGAGCTTCCCAGCAACAGTTTTTTCAAGCGAACCATTCGTGACTGGAACAGGAAAAGAGGGACATGCCAATGGCCGCAAGTGACCCTTTGCCAAACACCAGACAGAAAGCGAGTTGATATTAGATTCTCACCTAGTTCTGAGCTATATTGTAAGTTTTAAATCTCTAGCTCATAGGGAAGTTTGTTTAAAATCAACTGCAAAATTTGTACCGCAAAGACAGACAGACATACAAGAGAGTGAGTTAATAAAAACGTAGTAAAGTGAATCAAATACAGAGCGTATTTGCTTGATACTGCTCCAGGCGTCCCTGAGTTAAGCTTTTATGTCACCCTTTCTCACCGTCCCGCTGTCAGCGCTAGGGGTGGTAAGGGGAAGTCCCACTGACAGTAACCTTTTTTTCCATATTGTAAGTGTCCAGTTTGGTAGAGCCTGCTTCAGCCGTTATAAATGGTTCAAATGGCTCTGAGCACTATGGAACTTAACATCTATAGCCATCAGTCCCCTAGAACTTAGAACTACTTAAACCTAACTAACCTAAGGACATCACACAACACCCAGTCATCACGACGCAGAGAAAGTCTCTGGCCCCGCCGGGAATCGAACCCGGGAATCCGGGCGCGGGAATCAGCCGTTACAGAGGTGCACGACTATTAGCGGATGTGCTGTCGCGGAGTGTTCGTGCAGCAGGTAATTTACTCGCGTTGCACCTGTGGGGGTTGTGACGCAGTGTGCTGAGCAGAGCCGCTGTGCAGGAACTCTGCTCTGCGTTACTCTTCTTTGCACCTCTTCTCTACCGCAATTGTTCTTACCTCACACTATAGCACTGTGATCCAGTTGTGAACTATGTTTGAAATTTTCAAGTCTCTAGCTCATAGGGAAGTTAGTGTAATATCAGCTTAACATATGTACCTGATTGACTGATACGAAAGCGAAGCAATAAAAACGTGGTAAAAACTCCCTGATATTGATACGAGGTACCGTCGTCCACACACTGAACGCAACGACCGTCGTACGGAAGACGCCAGGCGCGGGCAGGTAGGTGACCTGCACCTGTGTGCCGCAGGGTAGCCTATCCTGGCCCAGCACAGGCGAGGCCAGCCGCACGCTAATCGGGAACGGCGGCGCCAAACTGCTGCAAACTGCCTCTGCGCGCCAGAGTCGCAACTCAGGCGCCCAACTTCCGGCCGGGCCCGGTCGTAAACTGCTAAGCTGGTCGCCGTCAGTAATTACGGGGTAGGGGTAGGCCGCGTCGGCGGACGGGCGGGAGCACGCAGCCTGAGCCGGCGCACCACGGCCCGGCAACTACCTGCTGACAAGCGAAAGTGGCAGGCCCTAGGCATTCCGTCACTGTGCGACATGACACGCTGTAACCTACAGGCCGACGTCAGCCTGCAAGACTACCCAACCCTGCAGCTGTTTAGCTACTTTCTACATAGCACTTAGGGAACAGTCCACTATACGTGCCCCAATTACACGAGGCGTCCCATTTATCTTGACAGTCCCAAACAAAATTTTGTTCAGGACCAGAATAAGAAATATCTCGAAACTGAAAGTCATTGATCGCAAATTTGTTTATTCAGTTCAGTAAACGGTTCGGCAATTATGGCCGTCATGTTATTGATCTCTCTTCTTAATATTACAAATAGGTGGAGAAAGTCATGGGATATATCATTATATCGTCTCTAACCTCATTGTCCGACATAGTGCAGGAACTCAATGCAGCATGGACTCAACAAACTGTTGGAAGTCCCCTGCAGAAGGCCATTCTATCTCTAAGGCCGTGCATAATTGTGAAAATGTTGCAAGGGCAGAATTTTGTGTACGAACTGACCTCTCGATTATGTCCCATTAACGTTCGATAGGATTCATATTCATTTTGTGGGTGACCAGATCAAATGGCTCTGAGCACTATGGGACTTAACATCTGTGGTCATTAGTCCCCTAGAACTGAGAACTACTTAAACCTAACTAACCTAAGGACATCACACACATCCATGCCCGAGGCAGGATTCGAACCTGCGACCGTAGCAGTCGCGCGGTTCCGGACTGAGCGCCTAGAACCGCTAGACCACCGCGGCCGGCCCAGATCATTCAGTCTGACTGTCCAGAATGTTCTCCAAACCAATCACGAACAAGTGTGGCCCGGTTACATGGCTCATTGTCATCCATAAAAATTCCATCGTTGTTTCGGAACGTGAAGCTCGTGAACGGCTGCAAATGGTCTCTAAGTAGCCGAACGTGGCCATTTCCAGTAGATGATCAGTTCAGGTTAACCAGAGGACACAGACCATTCCATGTAAACACGGCCCACACCGTTACTGAGACCTCCTCAGTGCCTTGTAGACAACTTGGATCCAAGGCTTCGTGAGATTTGCGCCACACTCGAAGCCTGCTATCAGCTCTTACCAACAGAAATCGTGTCTCATCTTATAAAGCCACTGGTTTCCAGTAGCCTAGGGTTCTACCAATATGGTCACGAGCTCAGCAGAGGCGTTGAAGGCGACGTCGTGGTGCTAGCAGAGACACTCCCGTCGGTCGTCTGCTGCCACAGCCAATTAACACCACAATTCTCAGTGGATATGTTAGTGTTGCATAGTGTTGCTTGTCTTTAAGCAATGACAACTTAACGCTAACGCCGCTGCTGTCGGTCGTTAAGTGAAGACTGTCAACCACTGTGTTGTCCGTGGTGACAGGTAATATCTGAAATTTGGTATTCTTGGCACACTCTTGACACTTTGGATCTCGGAACATTGAAGTCCCTAACAGTTTTCGAAGGGGAATGTTCCATGCGTCTAGCTCCAACTACCATTCAGCGTTCAAAGGCTCTAAATTCCCGTTGTACGGTCGTAATAATGTCGGACACTTTTCACATAAATCACATGAGTACAAATGACAGCTCTGTCAAAGCACTACATTGTTACACGATACTACAGCCATCTCTACATGTGCATATCGCTATCGCATGAGTCTTGCCACCTCAAAGAAGCAAATAAAACATGCTGGATGTATCGTCTTATGACGAGAGGAGGAAACATGTAATTCGATATCATTATGGTCAAGGAACATTATGTTTCTCTGCATCACTACAGCTGAACCACCAAAACAATAATGTTCAGCAGTATTCCTGGGTGCATTACGGTTTCCCACACTCCGCCATATGAGGGTCCAGCACTGTCGACATCGTTCTGATGATTCATGTGTTAGGGTGTGGGAAGGCATAATGTTGCGTGGGCGTACTGACCTCAGGTCCTTGAACACGGTACACTCACCGATCAAAGTTATTCTGACACTGTACTCCTACCCAATCTACATCCTTTCCGGGCGGACTTTTTTTTATGGGTTGCAGTGCTCGACCGCATCGAGCCGCACAGGTGGAGGACAAGTTCTAACGAGAGGATATTTGGTGAATGGACTGGCGTGTCCGTTCTCCCAAATTATATCCCATTGGGCACGTGTTGGATCCGTTGAGCAGACGTATTTCATAACGTCGACATGCACCGACGATCATCCAGCAGTTGTCAACCACGCTACTGAAGGACTGGAACACCCTGCCACAAGGAATCCTTACCAACCTTGTGGCCAGCGTGGTAGCACATTGCAGACCGTGGATTACCATCCGTGGTGCACACACATCCTGCTAATGCCGCCGAATTTTTTATGTGAATGCTCTTAAGCCTTTTCAAATAAAAGAAAACTGTATCAAGTCTCTGCACAATTATTTCTCATGTCTGCGTACTTATTTCACAACACAGTCACCCTGGTGACGAGCACGTTTCTCCCGACGTGAGATAAGTTTGTTGATACCGTTGTTGTAGAATGTTCGACTCTGTTGACGGATCCACAACCTCACCTCCGTGTGCTACGCTTCATCAGTATGAAAGTAAACTCCTCCCGTACGTTTTCGAAATAGATTAAAGATCGAATACAGCCAAGTCGGGACTGTATAGAGCATGACGAATGACAGTGAGCCCAGGGCGTCTGATTCTTGCAGGTCGCAGCGCTCTTGTGTGTTCTCGCAGTGTCATGCTGGATAGGAGCGTGTTCCAAGTGTGGGCTAACTTTCCGAAATCGTGTTTTCAGTTTCCTGATGGTCTCGCAGTACCTTACACAGTTTACGTTGGTGCCTTTATGGAAGAATTGCAAATGAACCACACCTTGAACAATCCAGAACACTGTGAGCATGACTTTGCCAGCTGATGGTTTGTTCTTGAACTTTCTTGGCGTCGCTGATGCTTTGTGGCAGGACTCCATTCTTCTCTTTCGATTTCGAGGTCAAAGTGGTGAACTCAGCTTTCATCACCCATCACATCGTTGTTAAAGAATCAGTCACCCTCACGGTTAGAACATAGAAGAAATTGTTGACACACGTCAGTTCCCTCTATGTGAGGATTTGAGACAGCGCCGTGCGCTCAGTTTTCTGCGCCGCAGCTCTCCAGTAACAGGTGTACAGTTTTTGCGACGCGCCACACTTAGCTAAAGCTGTATCTATGTTACCCGATGATTTTCTCTGAAGAGTTCATCAACTCGATTCCGATGAGATTCGCCGGTTACCGTACGCGGTCATCCACTCCGAGTTCTGTACACATGTTGAGGCTAGCACCACTGTTTCCTTTATTACGAGCAAGAACAACCCAAAGTCGAACATTACTGATGTCAGTACAATCATCACCGTACACAGCTCTAATTCTTCTAGGGCTTCAATTGGAAGCACTTTTCCGCGGTTCGAAGCCCGATTACTGCACGCTGTTTCTCACGCACAGACATACACTCCTGGAAATGGAAAAAGAACACATTGACACCGGTGTGTCAGACCCACCATACTTGCTCCGGACACTGCGAGAGGGCTGTACAAGCAATGATCACACGCACGGCACAGCGGACACACCAGGAACCGCGGTGTTGTCCGTCGAATGGCGCTAGCTGCGCAGCATTTGTGCACCGCCGCCGTCAGTGTCAGCCAGTTTGCCGTGGCATACGGAGCTCCATCGCAGCACTGGTAGCATGCCGCGACAGCGTGGACGTGAACCATATGTGCAGTCGACGGACTTTGAGCGAGGGCGTATAGTGGGCATGCGGGAGGCCGGGTGGACGTACCGCCGAATTGCGCTACACGTGGGGCGTGAGGTCTCCACAGTACATCGATGTTGTCGCCAGTGGTCGGCGGAAGGTGCACGTGCCCGTCGACCTGGGACCGGACCGCAGCGACGCACGGATGCACGCCAAGACCGTAGGATCCTACGCAGTGCCGTAGGGGACCGCACCGCCACTTCCCAGCAAATTAGGGACACTGTTGCTCCTGGGGTATCGGCGAGGACCATTCGCAACCGTCTCCATGAAGCTGGGCTACGGTCCCGCACACCGTTAGGCCGTCTTCCGCTCACGCCCCAACATCGTGCAGCCCGCCTCCAGTGGTGTCGCGACAGGCGTGAATGGAGGGACGAATGGAGACGTGTCGTCTTCAGCGATGAGAGTCGCTTCTGCCTTGGTGCCAATGATGGTCGTATGCGTGTTTGGCGCCGTGCAGGTGAGCGCCACAATCAGGACTGCATACGACCGAGGCACACAGGGCCAACACCCGGCATCATGGTGTGGGGAGCGATATCCTACACTGGCCGTACACCACTGGTGATCGTCGAGGGGACACTGAATAGTGCACAGTACATCCAAACCGTCATCGAACCCATCGTTCTACCATTCCTAGACCGGCATGGGAACTTGCTGTTCCAACAGGACAATGCACGTCCGCATGTATCCCGTGCCACCCAACGTGCTCTAGAAGGTGTAAGTCAACTACCCTGGCCAGCAAGATCTCCGGATCTGTCCCCCATTGAGCATGTTTGGGACTGGATGAAGCGTCGTCTCACGCGGTCTGCACGTCCAGCACGAACGCTGGTGCAACTGAGGCGCCAGGTGGAAATGGCATGGCAAGCCGTTCCACAGGACTACATCCAGCATCTCTACGATCGTCTCCATGGGAGAATAGCAGCCTGCATTGCTGCGAAAGGTGGATATACACTGTACTAGTGCCGACATTGTGCATGCTCTGTTGCCTGTGTCTATGTGCCTGTGGTTCTGTCAGTGTGATCATGTGACGTATCTGACCCCAGGAATGTGTCAATAAAGTTTCCCCTTCCTGGGACAATGAATTCACGGTGTTCGTATTTCAATTTCCAGGAGTGTACACTGTACTAGTGCCGACATTGTGCATGCTCTGTTGCCTGTGTCTATGTGCCTGTGGTTCTGTCAGTGTGATCAAGTGATGTATCTGACCCCAGGAATGTGTCAATAAAGTTTCCCCTTCCTGGGACAATGAATTCACGGTGTTCTTATTTCAATTTCCAGGAGTGTAGTTACGTTGTGCACCGCCATGTTACACGCTTAAATTTGGAGCCCTCTAGAGGCAGAGCGTTTCAACTTCCGTCAGCCAAGCAGGAAAGTCCACCGAGTATTATGCATCATATGTAATGCCTTAAATAATATTGAAAACAGAATAAAAGATTCGTAGGAAATATCTCTCAGCTTGCCCTCACCTTAAGAACCATGTTGTGCTGTTTGTAATGTCCAGGGAACCATCGTGAATTGCGATGACTTCATTGTAAATATCGTCATTGAATAACAGTGTCATCTCTGTTTGTCTCATTGCGTATTTCTTGCGGCTACAATCTGTACTAAACTGTAGGAGTTCTTTCCATGTCTGGTCAAAGTTTCATCGAGCTGTGTTACTTGGCAGTGGTACATCACACGGAAGTTACTTTTATCCTTAACGTTTTGCACACCAATGTGTGTTGTTACTGTGACCAGCCAAAAGTCACGAGGGAACTTCTGAAGTTCGATAGCAGTGCTAGTGGTCTGCGGATTGACGCTGTCGCGTCTGTAAAATGGCTAGGCTAACGTCGGAAAGCGATATGAAGTGGAATGAGCATGTAAGTTCGGTAGTATGGAAGGTGAATGGTCGACTTTGGTTTTTTGGCAGAATTCTAGCAGTATGTGCTCATCTGTAAAAGAAAGCCACGTATAGAACAGTAGTGCTATACTGCTCGAATGTATGTGGTCTCAAGCAGATTGCATTAAAACAAGACCTCGAAGAAATTCAGAGAACTGCAGCTAGATTTGTTACACATAGGTTAGATTAACACGCGAGTATTGAGAGAATGCTCCATACACTCAAACAGGAAGCCCACCAGGGAAGACGATGTACTTTTCGCGGGAACACTATCGAGAAAACTTGGATAACTGGGCATTTACGGATGATTCTACCAACACACATTATCGTAGGACTGCGAAGACAAGAAATTGAAATTAGAGATCATGTGGAAGAAAATATACAGTCGTTTTTCCCTCGCACTATTTGCCAGTAGAGCAGGAAACGGAATGACTAGTAGCGGTAAAGGGTCTCCCCTGCTACGCATGTGTGGTGGCTTGCAGAGCTTGCATGTAGTTGCAGATGCAGATGAAGGTATTTTTCGCTAGGTATGGTCCTCTACTGTACTACTAAGTGAGGACGAAATCCTCTTTCGTAATTATTCTTGATATACAACGGGTATTCAGTAACTATTGCAACACTTTTTGTTTCTCTATGCAGTCTGGTTTTATTCAGAATTATAGCGCACCATACTACTTCCCATTCTCTTGGCTACAGAACCAGAGTTTTCAACACAATATCCGTCCAGTGCGACGTCCTCACACCACCGTACTGTGAGAGCCTGTATTCGCGCATGGCACCACTCTGCTACTCAGCATCTGAGCCAGTGTCTTGCTGTACCAATAAACTATCCATCATCCACGTACTGCTCCCAGGGCAGTGCATCCTTCATTGAGCCAGAAAGATGGGAGTCAAAAGGTGTGTGATCCGGGCTGTAGGGCGAACGACAAAGAACAGTCAGTAAAGTTTTGTGAGTTCCTCTCGGGTGAGCAGACTTGCGTGAGGCCTTGCCTTGTCATGGAGAAGTTCTGTGACGACAAACATGCTCAAGTCGTTTCTTCAGTTTCCTGAGGGTACCACAATACACTTAAAAGTTGATCGTTGAACCACGAGGAAGGACATCAATCCGAATAACTCCTTCAGAGTTCCAAAACACTGCCGCTATGGCTTTTCCGGCTGAGGACGCTGCTTTGACCCTTTTCTTCGCAGGAGACACGGTGTGGCTTTGCTCCATCCATTATCACTTTGCTTCCGCTTCGAATATTAACTTATGTTTCACTGCCTGTGGCGGTGTCCGACAAAATCTGTCATAATAAACCTTGTAACATGCAAGCAATTCCTTCGCTGCTCTTTATGGACTTGTGTTAGGTGTCGAGGAACCTAGCGGATACACGCCTTTGAGTACCACAACTGGTGGACGATTGTATCAGCACTAGCAACAGAGACGTCCAGCTTACCTGTGAGGTGTCTGTTATTCGTCGACCACCTCTCATGGACGTTCCAAAATCGCAGGGGTCACAGCTGTATGCAGCTGTATGCAGCTGCACGCGGCAGATCAGACACGCATGACGCATGACGCCTAGCCCAACGACTCACCGTGCATTTGTTGACTGCCCGCTCTCCATAATTATCCTGCAATCACCTATGAATATCTGCCATGCTCTGGTTTTCCGGCCAAAGAAACTCTATGACAACTCTCTGCTTGGAACAGATCTCCGTTACAGACGCCATTTTGAAGTCTACGTATGGTGCTGCGACGTATCGGAACTTTATGAAACTGTATACGTTGCATTAATTATTGGACGTGTGACGCTTCAACGCAGTCTTGATATGAATTTTTTCGCTTACTTAACACATGAGACTGTTTCTATACGATGTATTGTCTAGTGTAAATATGTATTGTAAATATTATGTTTAAATTATGTAATATTTAACACTGGCAAGTCAGGGCATATTTAGTTAACGTTGAAGTCAGAGAGATTGTTTTGTCGTGCCGCTGGGAACAGGAGCGCGCCAGCGGGTAGTAGTAGTAGCAGTGACGCCGTGCTCGGAGTAGGACGTACAGTCGAGTGCTGCTACTCATAGCTGTATTACATATAACGGCTAGTGTGTGGATCTAAGTACGAGGGGAAAGTAATGGTCGGCATATGTTGAAGCATGGCCGGGCAAGTTATTATGGATTAATAGGCATAGTGCTGAAGAAACGAGGACTTAAATGTCAAGCGCACTATGGGCCCAAGTCGCAACAGTAAAATCCCGCTGCCACATTGTGTCGCTGTCGTGGACTTCCGTCGATCCACCGACAACGAGGGAAGTAAGATCTACGTGATTTTCGTACGATAAAATTGTAGAAGGCTTGTCAGTGACTGTGGTTTTCTCTGAAGTTGAACAATTAATAACAAGCACTTTATAATCGAATTGCTGCAGTTACATTCAACCCGACAATAACACCAAGTGGGTCCCTTCCGATCCTTACCTTATTGAACCGAGTGTGTCACGCGATTATCAATAGAAAGTATGTTAATTATCACATTATTTGCATAGACGTTGCAGAGTAAATTTCAGAATGGTTATCGTAGTTAATTGTTGCACTTAATAAGCATACGCCAACCGTAGTAACTTAATAATAGACTGAAGTAATAAATTTGATTATTAAGATTTATTTCAATGCATATTCAGCTGAAGTTAGTTCAAAAATATTTCATGAAACTATAAAACTTATCCCACTTGACAATCCCCCAATTAATGAATTATTATCATTCAAAACATAGTTAATCAATTATTGGCAATATATTTCTTTATCAGTATATTAAACTGTGCAAAGTACCTAATTTTAAAGACTGAAAGACAGTCCATTATTCAAAATCTCGATAGATAATTATCTGTGTTTCCCGAATTGCACTTAGCTGACAAATCATGAACAAAATAACTATCAAAATACTCATTTAAAGTTAACCATTAATGTTTAAGTGAAGTTAGATTGTTATGACATTGTTTTATATGACTACTGAGCCTGACACAGCACTTACGTAAAAGCTCCCGTTCCGTCTGCTGCGCCAGAAGCAGGTAAACTTTATTTTTGACACCATTATTCACGTATCTAACAGTACAGTCGCTCATCTGTTGAGATGGCGACCGATTTTTTAATTGCTTTTACAACTTAATCATTTCTTTCGGCAAAATTTCCACTGGCAAAATTTATTTCCAAAGTGTTTCCATTATTTCATTTACCGATCGTTATTGAATGAAATTACTCATTCAATAACGATCAAGTTATAATGTCTCCTGTTCCCCGCGGAATATCATTATTTACTTCGGATTCGGATGCCTTATCCCGACACGGGTCAAAATTCATAATTCACGGTCATTGTCAATTTGTAATTTCGAAAATCCCGGGAAGCAGCGGGGTGTTATAAACGCCCCTAATGAAACTGTTCCCAGCCAGATCTCCGGGTGGAGACTACTCCGGAGGATATTGTCATCGCGAGGAAAAAAATTATCTGCCAAAACATAGCGATACTCTGATGCAATTACACGAGCGACTGCGCATGTAATTTGTGCCGTGTTGACAGGTAGCTGTATTTCACCGCTAGTGATTTGTTGGCTAGGGAACGCTTACGCCTAAGCCTCTGCCAGTACCTGCAGCCAACCGGGATGCTAAAATTGACGGCTGAACGGCTCTGCAAAAATCAGGTTACGGCGGCCTGGCACGGGCTAAACGCCGCCTGCCTGCAATCCTGTTAGGCCCTCAAGGGGAGGCAACACATTCCCGCCTTCCGTTGGCGGTCGGTGGATCGCGTTATACGCCCCTGTAACGAGCAACAGGGGATTAGCCCCGGCAGACGAAGCGAGCGTAATCCACTCTCCAGGTGGACTCAAAGGGAGGTCTGCTCCCCCAGAAATCACCGCTCCCTACTTGCTGTTCCTGACCCACAAACCTCATCTTCGAATTACTTTTACCATTTCACTCCCAACTTCTTTTCCGGAGTGAAAGACATTACCGTATGGTTATTTTAATTAATATCGTTGTCAGAAATAACAGCATAAAAAAATCTCACCGTTTCCTTTTTTAACGAGAGGAGGATTGGGACATATAGAATTACTGGTATGTATCCGCGGGGTTTCAGAAAACTGCTGAGGAAATACTAGGAGCCATAGAGAAAAGAGACGTATTTCTCCTATTTTATATCTCATGTTACACGTACTGAAAATGAGTATCGTCTGTGACACAGCGAACGTCGATACCTGTGTACACCTCATTGGCATGAAATGTCTGGGAAGGCGCGAGAGCTGCTCGCTTAGGAAATTTGTTTATTGGGTTGCCTATTTAAAGGCGCGAAGTAATTCGATGCGGCATTACATAACAGAGAGTTAACAATGAAACTTCAAGACAGCACAACGTACAGATGCAGGCTGCAATTGTACAAGCCATTAGCAGCCTTCCTTTAGCAGTGGGTCATTGATACACTGCAATAGCATGCAGCAAATTCCCACTGGTTGTCTGATAACCTATCGTGGACACGTACACCCCAAGCATTAAAGGACTGCCTGTAAACTACATTGTCTGGTGACAACCGGACACACAAGTCTAACATTCTGAATTTCGTTTTTGTTGAGATAATCAACCTGCAGATCGGTTTGATGCCTCCCTCCGCATTATACTATCCTGTGAAAGCCTCTTCTGATCTGCACAGATTTGCATTCCACGTCTAGTTGATAGTAAGGCCTTCGTCTCCCTCTACAATTTGTTTCCCTCAGCACTTCCCTTCGTTAGCAAATTTATGAATCCGTAATGCATCAGGATGTGTACAATCTCTCTATCATTTTCTTTACTCTTCTAGTATCACAGGTTACTTTTTTCCAAAATTCGATTCAGGGCCTTCTCATTACTTGTTCCATATACCCACCTAATGATCAGCATTGTTCTGTAGCACCACTTCACCACTTCTCAAAATCTTCTATTCTCTTGTTGTTTGAACTACTTCCATGACTACACTCGAGACAAATATCTTTTTAAAATACTTCCGATCAATTGATTTAATATTAGATGTTAACCAATCTCTCGTATTCAGCAATGCTTTCGATGTTATTCGAAGTCAGCATTTTATATCCTCCATTTCGACCAGAATCAGTTATTTCACTACCAAAAAACTGAAACTCACCTCATACATTTACTGTCTCTTTTTCTAATCTGATAGCCTCAGCATCACTTGATTTAATTGGGATATATTCCACTACATTGTTTTAATTTTGTTAATACCCAAACTATAACCCAATTCTCAGACTCTATTCACTTAGTTCATATTTTCTTGGAAGTCCTTTGCTCTCTCTGACAGAATTACAGTGTCACTAGCAGATCTCAGTGGTTTTAATTTTTCTCCTTGGAATTTAATTTTCGTTCCAAATTTCTCCTTGGCTTCCTACACAGATTGCTCAATGCACAGAATGTGTAACAAGGGGGATGGGCTACAACCCTGTCTCTCTCCATTCTCAATTTAAGAGCCTTCTACATTACAGAGCTTCAGCAATCGTTGGTTAATATATTAAAAAACTAGAAACCCGCCTCGACTGCGAAAAAAGTCCCTAGTGTTTACCTAGGTTTCGGCGTAGATAACTACACCTTCTTCAGAACAATAAAACCCACAAGTGCCTAAGAAGACCTTTGTCAATGATTAAAAGAACACTATAGCTATAGATTTATAAACGAAAGAAGGGAAACACAAACAGTACATGTGTACGAAGTCTAAACAGTTACTTAACTTAATGGTGTAACCTCCACCTCACACCGGCCTATGTTCGATGGGCCATGACCCGCCATAAACTGCAGCTACAGTTTATGGCGGGTCATGGCCCATCGAACATAGGCCGGTGTGAGGTGGAGGTTACACCATTAAGTTAAGTAACGGTTTAGACTTCGTACATATGTGCTGTTTGTGTTTCCCTTTTTTCGTTTATAAATGTATAGCTATGGTGTTCTTTTAATCATTGACAAAGGTCTTCTTACGCACTTGTGGGTTTCATTGCTCTGAAGAAGGTGTAATTATCTACGCCGAAACCTAGGTAAAGACTAGGTGCTTTTTTCGCAGTCGAGGCAGGTTTCTAGTTTTTTAATCGATTCTCAATTACTGCTTCCCTTTCAGGTCCTTCGACTTTTATAACGGCGGTATGCTTTCTGTGAGACCTGAATTTCTACTGGCGTATACAATTTTCAAACAACTTACGGGAATTCAGCCAGGTTACCTGAGGTTACGTTTGGTGTTGAATTAACTAATCTCTTTCGATATGTGTTGACATCCACTTACTTTTTATTCGGTGACCAGTATTACAGACAAATGGAGTTGCGATGGGTAGCCCGTTGTCTCTTGTGATTGCAAATTTGTTTATGGAAGACTTCGAGGAACGTGCATTGGAGTCGGTGCCTTTGAAACCCGCCTGTTTCTTCAGATATGTTGATGATACTTTTGTATACTACTTACTAGTAGGTCCTGGCGGAGGTTCGAGTCCTCCCTCGGGCATGGTTGTGTGTGTATGTCCTTAGGATAATTTAGGTTAAGTAGTGTGTAAGCTCAGCGACTGATGACCTTAGCAGTTAAGTCCCATGAGATAAAAAAAACTTACTAGTAGTATTCAAAGAAATGTGACTGACGCCCGAATAACAGGGACTTACATGCATCGAGAATAGAAAAAAGTGCATTGAGAATTGCTAGCCACTAACCGAAATCTGGATTTGCGTAGTAAAACCTAAAAAAGGACGACTGGTTGCTGCACTCTATAATTTATAAGCCACATAACAGTCGCTGAGTGCACCCACTTTCCGAATGGGAAGTAACCTGATACTTTTGTTGTTTGGCTCCATGGTAGGGAGAATTTGAATGCTTTGTTAGAACATCTGAACTCCATCCAACCGAACATTCGTTTTACGATGCCTTCCCTTTCTTGACGTTTTGGTTAGGAGGAAGGCTGATGGATCATTCGGATGTGCAGTTTACCGGGAACGTAGTCGCACTGACTTCTGTTTGCAGGCTGATGGTTATTACCATCCGCCTCAGTGTGAAGATGTACTTCGTACTTTCGTACACAGTGCACATGTCAGTTGCGACACTGAGATTTGCCAACTGAGCTGGCCCATCGTGAAGCCAAATTTCGGCAGAAAAGTTATAGTGAAAGACAGATTGAACGTGCTTTGCGCTATCGACCAACTGTGCATCGGATGACTGATGGTAATACTGAATCGACTTTTTGCCTCGTGCAGGAAGCACTTCCAACAAAATCGGTCTTATTTCACGGAAATACGATGTGGAATGTGTTTTCCGACCTCCATCTAAAATTAGTATTTGGGTTCTGTTAAAGCTGATCTTGGTTTGCGCAAATCAGGTGTATATCGCATTGCTTGCAGCTATGGCATGGCATGCATTGGTCAGACTATCGGGACCGTGAAGGACCGACGTACTGAACATAAACGGCACAAACGATTACAGCAGCGAAGTAGGTCTGCTGTTGCCGAACATTGTTTGGTTACTGGTCACCCTATGTTATACAAAAATACTGGGATATTGCCATGCACGTCCAGCTATTGGGACAGTGTTATTAAGGAAGCTGTAGAGATTAAATTAGCAAGCAACCTTGTAAACAGGGATGGAGGTTATTGTACAAACTCTTCTTGCTCTCACCCTTCTCGAAAAACAGAGGGTCAGAATCAATGTTACCTCACCTGTTAGTTCGTAGTCTTCCACTATCGATACCTCTGACTTTGGTCATCTTTGGTGGCACTAGTGTTCAGCGTGTGTGAGTGTGTTACCTTTCCTGAATTACTCCAAGAACCGCGGTTTCAAATTTACTTGTACATCGCCTGTCCGTTGCCATTTGTGCCTTGAAAATGGCGAGGTGTACTCCCGCCGAAATATCGGCGGTCGCTGTAAATATTACCTGGCTGGATTCCCGTAAGTTGTTTGAGAAAATGTATTCTTTCTGTACAATTTTTGATGTCATTTCGCTCCCTGGGTTCTGTCCCTGATGCCTTTAGAATTTCATGGAGTGTATTCCACGCAGCAGTGTCAAAAGCTTCCTCTAAATCTACAAATGCTAAAAACATTGGTTTGTATTTCTTTAACGTATCTTTTAAGATTGCTTCATTTGCTCCTACATTTCTCTGGAATTCGAGCTAATCTTCCGCAATGTCGTACACTAAATGAAAGACTGTGTGCCAATTTCTTTCACGTTAGCAAACAGTGCCGCAGTCAACAAATAGATTAAATATTCAAGTTCAAAATGGTTCAAATGGCTCTGAGCACCATGGGACTTAACATCTGAGGTCATCAGTCCCCCAGAACTCAGAACTACTTAAACCTAACTAACCTAAGGACATCACACACATCCATGCCCGAGGCAGGATTCGAACCTGCGACCGTAGCGGTCGCGTGGTTCCAGACTGTAACGCCTAGAACCGCTCGGCCACTCTGGCCGACTAAATATTCAAGGAGTTTGTAACTCTGAAATATTCGGTGACCTAAAAGTCCTTTAACATTTTAAAATGCATTAATTCACTGAATAACATAGGTAATAAGGCAAAAATTGGTACAAATACCTGAAATGACATGGGGTTTTGTTGAAACCGAAAACTAGTGCAAAAACGGGCCAACAGATGGCGCTGGACAGCAGCACGTCATCAATGCCGCTTGAGAGTCGTCTATAAAATGAGCTGTACTGAGAGAGGAAGTCAGATCATGTCTAGCCTGGCTGATAAAACACCTGCTGGGAGTTAAGACTCTTATGTTGAATGGTGCTCCATCACATATTGATAGGCGTGCGAAAGACTTCTTGCGCATATCGTTTGGTGGGGATCGCGTGCTGAGCCTCCACATCTGTCATTCTTGGCCTCCAATGTGCCCAGACCTCAAACAGTGTGGTTAGAGGCTGTGGGGTTACTTGAAGTCGCAAGTATACCAGCATCGTCCGACCTCATAAGGGAAACTAAAATTCAACATCCCACGGCAGTATTATTCTCACCATACCTACTGATATCCTGTACAATGCTGTTCACAAAAGTGTCGCTCGACTACAGGTATTGTTGATGAATTAAGGCCTAGATGCTGAGTATTTGTTGTAAACAAGATCGTCTTTGCTAAAAATCAAACTGTTGACGAATGACGGTCTACATGGTGATAATTTGTTATAAAGAACATCGTCTCTGACAAAAATCAAATTTTATGCTAAGCATTGATTTTGTATCGTATGAAGCACCGTTTGTTTGTAATTTGGTGCACTTTCTATCGTTTAGATAAAATACGATGTCATTTCAAGTAATTGTGTCAATTTTTACCTCTATACCCACATTATCCTTCCCCATGAACAACAGACCTTGCCGTTGGTGGGGAGGCTTGCGTGCCTCAGCCATACAGATAGCCGTACCGTAGGTGCAACCACAACGGAGGGGTATCTGTTGAGAGGCCAGACAAACGTATGGTACCTGAAGAGGGGCAGCAGCCTTTTCAGTAGTTGCAGGGGCAACAGTCTGGATGATTGACTGATCTGGCCTTGTAACACTAACCAAAACGGCCTTGCTGTGCTCGTACTGCGAACGGCTGAAAGCAAGGGGACACTACGGCCGTAATTTTTCCCGAGGGCATGCAGCTTTACTCTATGGATAAATGATGATGGCGTCCTCTTGGGTAAAATATTCCAGAGGTCAATAATTCCCCATTCGGATCTCCGGGCGGGGACTACTCAGTAGGACGTCGTTATCAGGAGAAAGAAACCTGGCGTTCTACGGATCGGAGCGTGGAATGTCAGATCCCTTAATCGGGCAGGTAGGTTAGAAAATTTAAAAAGGGAAATGGATAGGTTAAAGTTGGATATAGTGGGAATTAGTGAAGTTCGGTGGCAGGAGGAACAAGACTTTTGGTCAAGTGAATACAGGTTTATAAACACAAAATCAAATAGGGGTAATGCAGGAGTAGGTTTAATACTGAATAAAACAATAGGAAAGCATGAAAGCTACTACAAACAGCACAGCGAACGCATTGTTGTGGCCAAGGTAGACACGCACCCACGCCTACGACATTAGTAGAAGTCTATATGCCAACTAGCTCTGCAGATGACTAAGAAATTGAAGAAATGTATGATGAGATAAAAGAAATTATTCAGATAGTGAAGGGAGACGAAAATTTAGGGTGACTGGAAATCGATAGTAGGAAAAGGAAGAGAATGAAACGTAGTAGGTGAATATGGATTGCGGGTAAGAAATGAAAGAGGAAGCCGCCTAGTGGAATTTTGCACAGAGCACAACTTAATCATAGCTAGAAGAATCATAAAAGAAGGTTTTGTACATGGAGGAAGCCTGGAGATACAAACATGTTTCAGATAGATTATATAATGATAAGACAGAGATTTAGGAACCAGGTTTTACATTGTAAGACATTTCCAGGGGCAGATATGGACTCTGACCACAATATATTGGTTATGAACTGTAGATTAAAACTGAAGAAACTGCAAAAAGGTCGGAATTTAAGGTATGGGACCTGGATAAACTGACTAAACCAAAGTTTGTACAGAGTGTCAGGGAGAGCATATGGGAACAATTGACAAGAATAGGGGAAAGAAATACAGTAGAAGAAGAATGGGCAGCTCTGAGGGATGAAGTAGTGAACTCAGCAGAGGATCAAGTAGGTAAAAAAACGAGGGCTAGTAGAAATCCTTGGGTGACACAAGATATATTGAATTTAATTGACGAAAGGAGAAAATATAAAAATGCAGTGAATGAAGCAGGCAAAAAGCAATACAGACGTCTCAAGAATGAGGTCGACAGGAAGTGCAGAATGGGTAAGCAGGGATGGCTAGAGGACAAATGTAAGGATGTAGAGGCTTATCTCACTAGGGGTAAGATAGACACTACCTACAAGAAAATTAAAGAGACCTTTGGAGGAAAGAGAACCACTTGCTGAATATCAAGAGCTCAGATGGAAACCCAGTTCTAAGCAAAGAAGGGAAGGCAGAAAGGTGGAAGGAGTATATAGAGGGTCTATACAAGGGCGATGTACTTGAGGGCAATGTTATAGAAGTGGAAGAGGATGTAGATAAAGAAGAAATGGGAGATATGATAATGAGTGAAGAGTTTGATTGAGCACTGAAAGACCTAAGTCGAAACAAGGCCCCGGGAGCAGACAACATTTCATTAGAACTACTGACAGCCTTGGGAGAGCCAGTCCTGACAAAACTCTACCATCTAGTGAGCAAAATGTATGAGACAGGCGAAATACCCTCAGACTTCAAGAAGAATATGATAATTCCATTCCCAAGAAAAGCAGGCGTTGACAGACGTGAAAATTACCAAACTACCAGTTTAATAAATCACGGCTGCAAAATAGTAACGCGAATACTTTACAGACGAACGGAAAAACTGGTAGAAGCCGACCTTGAGGAAGATCAGTTTGGATTCCGTAGAAATATTGGAACACGTGAGGCAATACTGACCCTACGACTTGTTTTAGAAGCTAGATTAATAAAAGGCAAATCTACGTTTCTAGCATTTGTAGACTTAGAGAAAGCTTTTGACAATGTTGACTGGAATACTCTCTTTCAAATTCTGAAGGTTTCAGGGGTAAAATACAGGGAGCGTTAGGCTATTTACAATTTGTACAGAAACCAGATGGCAGTTATAAGAGTCGAGGGACATGAAAGAGAAGCAGTGGTTGGGAAGGGAGTGAGACAGGGTTGTAGCCTCTTTCCGATGTTGTTCAATCTGTATATTGAGCAAGCAGTAAAGGAAACAAAAGAAAAATTCGGAGTAGGTATTAAAACCCATTGAGAAGAAATAAAAACTTTAACGTTCCCCGATGACATTGTAATTCTGTCAGAGACAGCAAAGGACTTGGAAGAGCAGCTGAGCGGAATGGACAGTGTCTTGAAAGGAGGGTATAAGATGAACATCAACAAAAGCAAAACAAGGGTAATGGAATGTAGTCGAATTAAGTCGGGTGATGCTGAGGGAATTACATTAGGAAATGAGACACTCAAAGTAGTAAAGGGGTTTTGCTATTTGGGGAGCAAGATACCTGATGATGTTCGAAGTAGAAAGGATATAAAATGTAGACTGGCAATGGCAAGGAAAGCGTTTCTAAGGAAGAGAAGTTTGTTAACATCGAGTATAGATTTAAGTGTCAGGAAGTCGTTTCTAAAAGTATTTTTATGGAGTGTAGCCATGTATGGAAGTGAAACATGGACGATAAATAGTTTGGACAAGAAGAGAATAGAAGCTTTTGAAATGTGGTGCTACAGAAGGAAGCTAAGGATTAGATGGGTAGATCATATAACTAATGAGGAGGTACTGAATAGTATTGGGGAGAAGAGGAGATTGGGGCACAACTTGACTATAAGAAGGGATTGGTTGGTAGGACATGTTCTGAGGCATCAAGGGATCACCAGTTTAGTATTGGAGGGCATCGTGGAGGGTAAAAAGCGTAGAGGGAGACCAAGAGATGAATACACTGAGCAGATTCAGAAGGATGTAGGCTGCAGTAGGTACTGGGAGATTAAGAAGCTTGCACAGTATAGAGTGGCATGGAGAGCTGCATCAAACCAGTCTCAGGACTGAAGACCACAATAACAACAACCCACATTATTTCACGAAGTACTGAATTTTCAGTGTTAACGGTCTGTATCTCTAACAGTGTCGACTTAAGAACAAGGGCTCTGTCTTAATTTGCGTACATTCACTCGGTTTTGTGTCACAGAATCGTCTTACAGGAGGAAAAAATGGCTCTAAGGACTATGGGACTTAACATCTGTGGTCATCAGTCCCCTAGAACGTAGAACTACTTAAACCTAAGTAACCTAAGGACATCACACAACACCCAGTCATCACGAGGCAGAGAAAATCCCTGACCCCTCCGGGAATCGAACCCGGGATCCCGGGCTTGGGAAGCGAGAACGCTACCGCACGACCGCGAGCTGCGGACTGTACAGGAGGAAAAATGAAGCAAGTTCACATTAAGCAAGAGCGAGTAGTAAGAATAGTATGCAAAGCAATTAACGACGCACCTTGTAGTGGCCTCCCGAGACATGTTGGAACTTTTGCTCTCACTCAGCGAATATATACTCCCTGATGGCAATTGTAGCAAATAACAAACATCAGCTAATCATTGTGCTTTTAGGTAGTCACCGTATAGACAGGCAGCAAAATTATTGTGAAGGGAGACAGAAAAGAAGTCAGTTGCTCAACGAAGTACAGTGGCAGGCGTTACAAGAGAGCCGCTCTGCATCACACATAGATTTGCTCTAGAAATTCCGATTGCGTGCGCTCCCATACACATCTCACGAAATGATCACAACGGAAGCATTATTGTGGGTCAGAGTTGTCTCCGATTCGCGCAGCAAACATAGACCTCAATGTATAGCGTTAGACAGGGCTCGGTAGAGGTGTCCTGCAGCAATCAAAATTAAACGAGCCCCGATGTTACATGGGCCGCTCGATTCGGATGTGGCCACTTTGAATGGCAGCAGGGCAACAATAATTCATCTCAGTGACCGAGGCGGTCGGGAAGTGACATGTTCCGTCTACCCGTCTACGTCAGTGGCGCAGGGAGCCGCGACTGACGTCACACGGTTCTTGTCCCCCAAAACAATGTTGCATTCTCTTTCTTCGTATTAACATCCTGCTACAACGGGTGGCATGTCACGTTTCTCGATACTACCAGTTTCTGCTCAATTATTGTATGGGCTGTCTTCTGTTACAGTATTCCTGAGTAGATGATTTTATTTTGTACCAAGTTGTTGGCGGTATGGTTCAATACTCTCAAGACCAAATTCGGAAGTTTCGTAAAACTGACGTTCACTGTGCCTAGTTTAGTTTTTCTTGCATGTTCTGTGGATTATATGTGCTACAACTAACCATGACGTGCAATGCGTCAGCAGTTCCACAAACTAAAGACATTTTCCTGTGAGAACTTGGATAGGTGCTGGCCACTTAAAAAAACTGGATTTTTTGTTTTAACTATAATCTACAGAGTTTCATAATAGCAACCGAACCGCATACATGTTATGTACTCTGTACTTCATTTGTGGAATAGAAAGAGTTGTCATGAAGAACTGATATATGTCTAAACCTTTTACTATTTGTATGCACCTTTAATTCGGAACGGAGGTGGTCGAATATTTTTATTACTTTATGCTTTTCTCCTTACTGTGTTAAGTTGCTCACAGTAAGGCAAATGTTTTCCTAGTGTTGTATTTAGGAATGCTACAATTATTTTCAAATACTGCACGATTCTTCAAAACAAACTTAATAAAATGCGTTGTTAGTATGAGTAATTTTTTAAACAATTACGCAGATGAGGTTCGGCGATTCATATCTGACACTGTCCTTACGCCGGCCAGAGTGGCCGAGCGGTTCTAGGCGCTACAGTCCGGAACCGCGCGGCTGCTGCGGTCGCAGGTTCGAATCCTGCCTGGGCTTGGATATGTGTGATGTCCTTAGGTGAGTTAGGTTTAAGTAGTTCTAAGTTCTGGGGGACTGATGACCTCAGCAGTTAAGTCCCATAGTACTCAGAGCCATTTTGAACTTTCCTTACAGTATGTCTGCAAGCAATGAATTCTTTTTTTTTTCGAATGTGTGGAACAGCCACAGAAAATTACAAAAATGGTTCAAATGGCTCTGAGCACTATGGGACTTAACATCTATGGTCATCAGTCCCCTAGACCTTAGAACTACTTAAACCTAACTAACCTAAGGACATCACACAACACCCAGTCATCACGAGGCAGAGAAAATCCCTGACCCCGCCGGGAATCGAACCCGGGAACCCGGGCGTGGGAAGCGAGAACGCTACCGCACGACCACGAGCTGCGGACCAGAAAATTGCAAGTGTTCCACATGACATCAAAGCAGAGACTATGCAAAGTAAACGAATTTGCTGTTAATGATGCAGTTGAAAATAATGAATTAAAATTCGTACCAGAACCTGAATTAGGAGCCAGGTCTGCTACTTACCACACAGATGCGCTATCATTTATGTCACAATGTTAGTAAGGACTCCAGACGTGAATGGACTACCATTGTACAAATTCCAACTCACGCCTGAGCCTATTGCATTTATCCTTCCAAACTCGCATCAGTATTGTCAAGGCTCTCCGATATTGGAATAGCACCTTATCAGTGAGCGAAATGGGGTTAATCCTGCCTGTACCTCAGGTGTGCGCTATATAATACTATACAGTTGGTATTCCTGAGACTTACTGTCTCACCTGTATGTATGATAATGATGGAGATCAAACCGATGGATTAAAATTTCAACCCAGATCTTCTGCTTAGTAGACAGATGCGCTATCTGTTACGCAGAACTGTCTCTTCTGACACTATAGCTGTAAGAACTACCCTAGTACGTCTAGTACCGATACAAATTCGAACTCATGCGTCAGTCCATTGCTGTTCTCCTTTTCAACTTCCACCAGTATTGCTAAAGCTCTTGGATATTGGAATAGCACCTTAGTCATGAGCAAAATGGAGTGAACCCTGCCTGTACCTCAGGTAATACTGACGCGAATTTAGAAAGGGAACATCAATGGGCTTAGATGTAAATTGGAATTTGTATCAGTTAGGGAGGCGGACAAAGATCGTCAGCGCATATGTGCTGTTCATAGTACCAATGTGGTGTAGTGAATAACAAATCTATGTAGTAAGCAGAGGACCTGGCTTCGAATCCTGAGGAGGGTACAAATTTTATTTCATTTCTTTGGTTTACATTTTTATAACACCTAAGAGTGAATCTCAATATGCCTCCGGATTACCATACATGTATGACTGATTTGATGTTATTTTCCTCACTAACATGAAGAATTATACACAGTAATTGTAATTCATTTTGTCACATGAACTTCTAGGACATACAAATCGATATATTAACATTTTGTTGCGTAATTCACCGATGTAGTACGTAGTAATGCAGTGGCTCCCTACTTAGGCAGACAATATTCACTGTACAAAATTAATTGTTCAGCAATGCCTCTTTCGTATCTTCTGCATCGTCTCCAGGGACAAGATTTACAGCCCTTTCTTTTTATGTGAGAAAAAAGTATCTGCAGGAATTACGAACCGAGGTATGTTGGGGATTTCACTTTTTCTATAATTGCAAGAACACACCGAAATCGTCGTTTTTCGACAGGCTGTAGCAGCACGGAACACGTGACTGCATGTAAGTGTATTTCTTAACGGTGTGTTGTTTCAGTGATTGGATGGGTCGTCCGTAAGGGGCACACGGTTCTCCATTTACATCACAAACCTCCAAAGTGGCCTTGGCTCACGTTATGCGGTATTTCGTTTGAGAGATTTGTGGAACACTCTGGCTACGTGCTTTCCTTTACAACGTCTTTTGGTGTGCTGCGACGCCGGAAAACAGGAGTAGAGAACACAGCAATTCCATACAGTCTCTCGGAAGTTTGAGAGGACTTTAGCTAACATCCAACAGTTGTGAAAGGTAAATAATAACTTCGAACCTAAAATCAATTGTAGAAAGGACGCCAAGATAT
Source organism: Schistocerca cancellata (assembly GCF_023864275.1). Lineage (NCBI taxonomy): Eukaryota > Metazoa > Arthropoda > Insecta > Orthoptera > Acrididae > Schistocerca > Schistocerca cancellata. The sequence goes on from NC_064634.1 coordinate 107,237,172, forward strand.
GTAGGAGATGTTCTTTAGTACATTTTTATCGTTCTTTAGAAAATGAAACTTACTAGTGCTGAGTATAAGTTAAAAATTGTCGAAAGAACACCAAGGTCAGACGTTATCGATAGAGAATATTAATTGTCAACCCGTTGTACTGTATTGTATGTTAACCGGGGACCTAGAAACGATGGAGAGGCTCCGTCCCTGCCGCAGCCATAGTGGTCCTTAACCCCACGACGACTACGGCAGTTCACTTCACCCCTCCACCGCCCCACACCGAACCCAGGGTTATTGTGTGGTTCGGTCCCCAGTGGACCCCGCCAGGGAACGTCTCACACCAAACGAGTGTAACCCCTACGTTTGCGTGGTAGAGTAATGGTGGTGAACGCGTACGTGGAGAACTTGTTTGCGCAGCAATCGCCGACATAGTGTAACTGAGGTGGAATAAGGGGAACCAGCCCGCATTCGCCGAGGCAGATGGAAAACTGCCTAAAAACCATCCACAGACTGGCTGGTTCACCGGACCTCGACACAAATCCGCCGGGCGGATTCGTGCCGGGGACCAGGCGCTCCTTCCCGCCCGGAATGACAACCCGTTACTAACTAGCACTGACTCTGTCACTGTATATCGTTCGACCATGGAATGACCAGGATACCAAGCACAATTTAAGGGGAAATCTCTATTTATTAGGTTACTTCCTGATTACTTGCAACTCCTTCATTAACAACATTATCTGAATAGCCTGGAAGCGTACTCCAGAATCTCCACGTTTTTACTTATATTCCATAGGATGAGGGGAAAAAAGCAGTTTTCTGCGATAGCAGCTCTCTTCGGCTTTTGCAAAGCTTATGCTCTATGAACCGGTCCTCTATGCTTATGACAGCCGAGGGAACTTTCTGTTGCAAAATGGTTCAAATGGCTCTGAGCACTATGGGACTTAACACATGAGGTCATCACTCCCCTAGAACTTAGAACTACTTAAACCTAACTAACCTAAGGACATCACACACTTCCATGCCCGAGGCAGGATTCGAACCTGCGACCGTAGCAATCGCGCGGTTCCAGACTGAAGCGCCAAGAACCGCTCGGCCACCGCTGCCGGCCTTCTGTTGCAGAACACTGCCCTGGCACTCATCATGCTATGGAAAGTAACAACAAAGAGATTTTGGCGTGCGTGTCCAGCCATTGGGGTAGTGCTATTAAGGAAGAAGTTGAGATTTATCTACCAAGTGACCTTGTAAACAGAAAGGGAGATATCTCCTTAAATTCTTCTTGAAACCCTTGTCTTTCCCTGCTCAAACAACACTGGGACAGAGATAATGCTACTTAATGAATTGTTAGCAATTAATATTCTCTGTTGATAATTTCTGACTTTTTCTTACGTTTTGTATCCTGGCGCTACACTCATACTGTACACAGGATGTTGCTTCTAAGGGTAATCGGACGTATTTTCTCTCGCCTTTCAGCAGATATTTTGAATTTCTTTTTTGCAATTTCTAGTGAGTCCCAAATTAGTCCAAGTGTGATACTCGTTTTATCAACATGTATTAACATTGACAGTGGAACACGAAGAATAGCCAGTGTAAGACGTCATGGTCTCCTGACCTTCATTGCTTACCTATTCCGCCCTCACAATCATATTCCGCACATCAAGACGCTTCATTCAAACCCAAACTCGATAAGATAAAGTCAATGTTGTATGAATTCATGTAAACGATATGCAATTAACAAGTAAGCGCACCGTGGTTGAAATACCGAGGCTGGCATACACACATACATTCCAGAAACGACAGTCACAGAAGCTTTTAGCTCGGGAGAGAAACTGCACAAATGGGCGCTGGTCCCTTCAGAGGACGACCCAGTCTATGTCGGCCAGTGACCGCCCATGTAGCGGACAGCGTGGGCCCGAGTGAAAGGGGGGAACAACCCCGTGTTCGACTTAAAAGCAAATTCCGATACATTGTGTGGGAGCAGCCAGCCTACGCATTCTTTACACATAGCACGCAGTTTCAGAGATTTTCAGAGGGAGACAGCAAACGCCAAACGCCAATGCTACAGGTTTCTGGATTGGTCGCCTTAAACGAAACGTCATTCTCCCGTTTTAGAAGAGCAATGCTGATTGGCAGACGATATTTCTGACGCCTTGAGCTGAAGGAATAATGGAAGAGACCGAAAGATATACCCCTTCACGTCTGGCGTGGAGAGGCGCTGTTCCATTGTCGCTCTTGGAGCGAGGAACAAGTCTCTTCTCAGTCGTTCACAGGGAGAGCACCTCTGTCGAGAGCGAATCAAAGTTCTACTCTATACTGAGTCCTTGCGATTAAGCGTTGTTCACTGTGCTGGTGGACACACTTATTGTGTGGTGTGAACGGACAGAGTTATAGTTAAACGCCTGCGAGCGAATTTTGTGTGGCATCGAGATGGACTTGTTATCTGACCGGTGTACCATGCCAATAGTTAGACTAGGGGCGAATAGGAATCCTTGACTTCATCAAGGCAGAGGGAGAGTTTGATTGGCGAAGGTCAGTCCAGATAGAACGAGCGTTATCTTATTTGTCAGAAGCGAGAGGCGCAGACAGCAGTCATCGCAGCTTACGATATTGTGCGCTACAGCTATTGCGAGCCCCATATTTCCTCCAGAACAGTAAACTTCACTGCATTTCACACGCGACAGCCTCGACCGTACCTAGCAACATTCTAAAGGATAATTATTCAAGTTGAGTAGGCGCGCCTCTCAGCCATTCTGCCAAGTCAACAACCATCTTAAACTTTGTATAGAAATTTCATTAGCGTAACCTATCCCTGAGAGGTAACTTCACATTCCGAAAACAAACCAGGATATAACTTGTTCAATTCATAACTGAAAGTGCCATTGTGATTTTCTGAATTTTTGCAAAATAAATAATAACTTTCGTTAGTTTCATGTTTTTCTTACACTAACTAGCACTACTCCAGTACCCAAGTATCCCACTAGTTACGTAAGAAATATTGTAAATTTTTGTGTCATTTCCTTACAGCGGACGACTCCAGAAGATATTTATTGCTGAAAGTTTTTCAGGTATTTCTCTTTAGAACGTTAGGATCGTCTGTCTGAGTTCTGTAGTAGTGTGGGGGTGGAAATTGCATCTTGCAGGAGGCACAGGGTAAAGGGTACATCTCAGATTAATCCGTTGCGCAGAATAACAGAATAGCAGATCAACCCCACACCTCAGACCAGTTCTCCAGCAGAGGCAGCACCGCCCTGGCTCGCTCTGACCACTGTGCAGCAGCAGTGCTCAGTAGATGCCGTAGTACTCGTTTTCCTTCGTGTTTTAATGTCCCTGGTAATACATACCGATAAAATGATTTTCGTACTTACACTAACTTGGGGCCGTTCTATCAAATGGAGACTTAAAACTACGCTTTAAAATCATTTAGTTCATATCGGCAAATAAAACGACGCTTTCCGTCGAAAATGGGCTCTGCGTGACAGACGTGATGATCAGTATGTGCTTCGGCTGGTATCAGTTGCACATAACAAAAACAAAGTTGCAGACGTCCGCCGAAACATCAGAGAAAATGTGGCTGGCGACTCTCAGTCAGGACACCATTTACACAGGGTGGTCCATTGATCGTGACCGGGCCAAATATCTCACGAAATAAGCGTAAAACGAAAAAACTACATAGAACGAAACTCGTCTAGCTTGAAGGGAGAAACCAGGTGGCGTTATGGTTGGCCCGCTAGATGGCGCTGCCGTAGGTCAAACAGTTATCAATTGCTTTTTTTAATAGGAACCCACATTTTTATTACATATTCGTGTAGTACGTCAAGAAATATGAATGTTTTAGCTGGACCACTTTTTTCGCATTGTGACAGATGGCGCTGTAATACTCACAAACATATGGCTCACAATTTTAGACGAACAGTTGGTAACAGGTAAGTTTTGTAAATTAAAATACAGAACATAGGTACGTTTGAACATTTTATTTCGGTTGTTCCACTGTGATAAATTTACATTTGTGAACTTATCATTTCTGAGAACGCATGCTGTTACAGCGTGATTACCTGTAAATACCACATTAATGCAATACATGCTCAAAATGATGTCCGTCGACCTCAATGCATTTGGCAATACGTGTAACGACACTCCTCTCAACAGCGAGTAGTTCGCCTTCCGTAATGTTCGCACATACATTGACAATGCGCTGACGCACGTTGTCAGGTGTTGTCGGTGGATCATGATAGCAAATATCCTTCAACTTTCCCCACAGAAAGAAATCCGGGGACGTCAGATCCGATGAACGTGCGGGTCATGGTATGGTGCTTCGACGACCAATCCACCCGTTATGAAATATGCTATTCAATACAGCTTCAACCGCACGCGAGCTATCCATCATGTTGGAAGTACATCGACATTCTGCCATGCAGTGAAACATCTTGTAGTAACATCGGTAGAACATTACGTAGGAAATCAGCATACATGCGTCCATTTAGACTGCCATCGATAAAATGGGGGCCAATTATCTTTCCTCCCATAATGCCGCACTATACATTAACCCACCAAGGTCGCTGATGTTCCACTTGTCGCAGCCATCGTGGATTTTGCGTTGCCCAATAGTGCATATTATGCCCGTTTGTTACCTCTGTTGCTAAATTACGCTTCGTCGCTAAATAGAACGCGTGCAAAAAATCTGTCATCGCCCCGTAATTTCTCTTGTGCCCAGTAGAAGCACTGTACACGACGTTCAAAGTCGTCGCCATGCAATCCCTGGTGCACAGAAATATGGTACGGGTGCAATGGATGTTGATGTAGCATTCTCAACACCGACGTTCTTGGGATACCAAATTCTCGCGCAATTTGTCTGCTACTGATGTGCGGATTAGCCGCGACAGCAGCTAAAACACCTACTTGTGTATCATCGTTTGTTGCAGGTCGTGGTTGACGTTTCACATGTGGCTGAAAACTTCCTGTTTCCTTAAATAACGTAACTATCCGGCGAACGGTCCGGACACTTGAATGTCGTCGTCCAGGATAACGAGCAGCATACATAGCACACGTCCGTTGGGCATTTTGATCACAATAGCCATACATCAACACGATATTAACCTTTTCCGCAATTGGTAAACGGTCCATCTTACCACGGGTAAAGTATCACGAAGCAAATACCGTCCGCACTGGCGGAATGTTACGTGATACCACGTACTTATACGTTTGTGACTATTACAGCGTCATCTATCACAAAGCGAAAAAAGTGGTCCAACTAAACCATTCATATTTCTTTACGTACTACACGAATATGTAATAAAAATGGGGGTTCGTATTTAAAAAAACGCAGTTGATATGCGATTGACTTATGGCAGCGCCACCTAGCGGGCCAACCATAGCGCCATCTGGTTTCCCCCTTCAAGCTAGACGAGTTTCGTTCTTTGTAGTTTTTTCGTTTGATGCTTATTTGGTGAGATATTTGGCCCTGTCACTATCAATGGATCACCCTGCATATCTGTATATTGCCTTTCTGTTTGCGTCGTATTCTGGTTCCTGGTCGGCACAGTGTTCTGTCGTTGCATATGTGCCATGAAACTGAAGGGTTGTTCAGTTGTCGAAATTTGTGTGTTGCTTTTATATGACTATATCCTCGACATTCTGTTTTATTTCTGTATTAATGTTAACAACAGTTGCTGTTAACGTAGTTTATAACCACACAGAGTGCAATGGGCATAAGTGCAGATATTTCTGTTGGTGACTGAGGACGTTGTGCTGAAGAACATTACAGCTGTGTCTACGTCACTTGCAGAGTAATGCTTAAGCTATTGCAAGTCGTATGTCTCCACGTTGGTTAGCACCTTCAAGTATATGTGGCAATAGTACGCCATTAATGCTTATTTTGTACCGGGCAGCAAGTCAGGTGCTGAAGTGTGGATGCAAAACTGTCAGTCTGTATTGACAGATACACACCGCTTGCTGCTGCAATTGCGAACACACAGGAAACATCAGGTCGTAAAGTTTGTGACATGTTTGTGGGAGGACTGACACAGAGAAAAAACATCCAATACACTGAAGTCTGCTCGTGTTAATGTACAAGATGTTAAAGTATCTGCACTTGTACTCATTACACACAGAACGTATAATCCATACAGTCTATAACAACACATGTATGTAGGTGTGTGTCTGTTTTTGTGTTTGTGTGTTCCATATATCCTCCTAAACCACTGGACCACTTTCAACCAAACTTCGTACACATGTATTCCTTATTGCCAGAAAAGAATCGCTGTTGAGGTTGAAAACCATCTACCTAGCACATTTCTTTGCTAATAACTCAATTCGCAATGTATTTCGCAGACAGTATCCACATACGCTGCTGAAGTACATACACAAATATATCATTGTGAGATACACAGTTCGAGAGATACGAAAAAATGCCGCATCATTCGTGACAATCTAGAACCGCGCGACCGCTGCGGTCGCAGGCTCGAATCCTGCCTCGGGCATGGATGTGTGTGATGTCCTTAGGTTAGTTAGGTTTAAGTAGTTCTAAGTTCTAGGGGACTGATGACCTCAGAAGTAAATCCCATAGTGCTCAGAGCAATTTTTGACATTTTTGAACCCCATCATTCGTGCAGATTATTCTTTACCACTGAGACGCTCGTACAGTTGTGTCAGCTTGAGGAAATCCTTGAAACCTGGGGGGAGTTATGACGGCTTTCAACCGTGAGGCGCAAACGGCTGTCAAAGATCAAAATAGCTGTCTGTAGAGCTGTGAAGAGGCGTTGCCATAGAGACGTTTACAAAATCGCGTTGCAAACACGTGAAGCAGTTGCGTCCAGCGTATAGTAACTGCTTGGAATACCTGTAAAATTGTTTCATAATTTCAAAGATGTTTATACAGATACATCGACACGAAATTTTTTCGACATTAAACTGCAAATATAGTTCACTTCTTGTTTTCATTTCTAATAGAAAATTGGCAAAATGAGTATTCGAACAATGTCAGGTTCGTCAGCTAATAGTTTATGAGGAAAGGATTGCTTCTTATCATGGATAGTGAGTATACAGGGTGTTACAAAATGGTACGGCCAAACTTTCAGGAAACATTCCTCACACACAAATCAAGAAAAGATGTCATGTGGACATGTGTCCTGAAACGCTCAATTTCCATGTTAGAGCTCATTTTAGTTTCGTCAGTATGTACTGTACTTCCTCGATTCACCGCCAGTTGGCCCAATTGAAGGAAGGTAATGTTGACTTCGTTGCTTGTGTTGACATGCGACTCATTGCTCTACAGTACTAGCATCAAGCACATCAGTACGTAGCATCAACAGGTCAGTGTTAATCACGAACGTGGTTTTGCAGTCAGTGCAATGTTTACAAATGCGGAGTTGGCAGATGCCCATTTGATGTATGGATTAGCACGGGGCAATAGCCGTGGCGCGGTTCGTTTGTATCGAGACAGATTTCCAGAACGAAGGTGTCCCGACAGGAAGACGTTCGAAGCAATTGATCGGCGTCTTAGGGAGCACAGAACATTCCAGCCAATGACTCGCGACTGGGGAAGACCTAGAACGACGAGGACACCTGCAATGGACGAAGCAATTCTTCGTGCAGTTGACGATAACCCTAATGTCAGCGTCAGAGAAGTTGCTGCTGTACAAGGTAACGTTGACCACGTCACTGTATGGAGAGTGCTACGGGAGAACCAGTTGTTTCCGTAACATGTACAGCGTGTGCAGGCACTATCAGCAGCTGATTGGCCTCCACGGGTACACTTCTGCAAATGGTTCATCCAACAATGTGTCAATCCTCATTTCAGTGCAAATGTTCTCTTTACGGATGGGGCTTCATTCCAACGTGATCAAATTGTAAATTTTCACATTCAACATGTGTGGGCTGACGAGAATCCACACGCAATTGTGCAATCACGTCATCAACACAGATTTTCTGTGAAAGTTTGGGCAGGCGTTGTTGCTGATGTCTTGATTGGCCCCCATGTTCTTCCACCTACGCTCAATGGAGCACGTTATCATGATTTCATACGGGATACTCTACCTGTGCTGCTAGAACATGTGCCTTTACAAGTACAACACAATATGTGGTTCATGCACGATGGAGCTCCTGCACATTTCAGTCGAAGTGTTCGTACGCTTCTCAACAACAGATTCGGTGACGGATGGATTTGTAGAGACGGACCAATTCCATGGCCTCCACGCTCTCCTGACCTCAACCCTCTTGACTTTCATTTATGAGGGCATTTGAAAGCTCTTGTCTACGCAACCTCGGTACCAAATGTGAAGACTCTACGTGCTCGTATTGTGGACGGCTGTGATACAATACGCCATTCTCCAGGGCTCCATCAGCGCATCAGGGATTCCATGCGACAGATGGTGGATGCATGTATCCTCGCTAACGGAGGACATTTTGAACATTTCCTGTAACAAAGTGTTTGAAGTCACGCTGGTACATTCTGTTGCTGTGTGTTTCCATTCCATGATTAACGTGATTTGAAGAGAAGTAATGAAATGAGCTCTAACATGGGAAGTAAGCGTTTCTGGACACATATCCACATGTAAGTTTGCTGTTTATGTTTTTATGTAAGTAGGCTGTTTATGTTTTCTTTATGTAAGTTTGCTGTTTATGTTTTTTTATTGGCAACGTTACGTAGCACTCTCTATATGAAAAGTTTGAATTGTTGTCTGCCATTGTTGTCATGAACTGCTATAGCTGGATGCGAACAGCGCGTAGCGCTGGGCAGTTGGAGGTGAGCCGCCAGCAGTGGTGGATGTGGGCAGAGAGATGGCGGAGTTTTGATAATTTGTAATACTGGATGTCAATTATGAATATTAAGGTAAATACATTGTTTGTTCTCTATTAATATCTTTCATTTGCTAACCATCCCTATCAGTAGTTAGTGCCTTCAGTAGTTTGAATCTTTTATTTAGCTGGCAGTAGTGGCGCTCGCTGTATTGCAGTAGTTCGAGCAACGAAGATTTTTGTGAGGTAAGTGATTTCTGAAAGGTACAGTTTAATGTTACTCAGGGCCATTCTTTTGCAGGGATTTTTGATAGTCAGATTGCGTTGCGCTAAAATTATTGTGTGTCAGGTTAAGCACAGTCTTGTACAATTATTCTAAGTGGACATTTCATATGTCAAAATGTTCTAAGGGGGTGTTTCATATGTCGACCCTTAGCCTAGGATACCTCACTGGAATCTTCTGATTTTTTCTTGTTGTTTGTGTATTTAGTGTAGCTTTAGCGCGTAATTGTAGAGAGAATCTCCTTGGTAGTTGCAGTCTTTCATTGTTGTACAGTAAAACAGTTGTGGCATGCATGTAGCTTTGCGCCAAGTATTTCGCTGCTGCAATTAACTAGATATTATTTTCAGTGCTATGTTAATGTGTTCTCTTATTTTTGCTATTCAAATTGTGCTTTTCTGTGTCATCGTGTGAAATATTGTGACAATAATGGCGTGTGACAAACGTAACACTCGGCTCCAAAGTAAACTAAGAAATGACAGTGAAGACGAAAGCAGTGTGTTGGCCCCACCATGTAATGAGTTAACTAATATTCAAAGTAGTAATTTGGTAACTGTGCATAGGGAAATGGAGCGGGCGTCAGACAATGGCGTAGGCAGTGAGACAGGTAGTGAACAGGGAAGCATTGTCGATCGATCGGTCGGCAACAGCTCGCCTCAGGAATCCGAAATGATAGGACACAATTTTGCAAATACTGTAGATTCAGGTTTTGCGTCCTCACCGTTTTCTCAAATAAGTCAAGACACATTTTCAGCTTGTCAAAATGTGAATGTTGCCGGTGCAAATGCACTGCCGAAAAGAGTAGAGGAACAGATTCCAGACACTAATGCATTGTTATTACAACTAATGCAACAAATGGAACAAAATCAGAGACAAACACAGCAAAAGCTTCAAAAGTTAGACACAATGGAACAAAATCTTCGGAAGTTAGACACCACACTTGAACAAACACGTGAAGATTTAACTACTGAGTTACATAACATCGAATCGAAATGTCAAAAAGTCTGTAATGACGTAAAAATACAAATTTGTGAGCATTTCCAACCTATTTTTTCGCGGCATGAAAATGCATTACAGAATCACGAAGCAGCCATAAAAGCGCTGCAAACCATTGTTCATGAAAATCATGAGACCTTGTGGGCTAAAATTGACTCAGTTGCATCTACCGATTCGGTTACGCAACTGGCAAAAACTCAGGAAAACTTAAAGAACACAGTAGATTCGATTTCAACACAATTGGACACTCTGAAACTTGGTTCAGAAAAACACACTGAGGAAATGTGTTCACTATCGGAGAAAGTAGCCGAACTTTCGGATCAGGTCACTAATTTATCTACAAAGGTAGATGATGATCTGAATGACACAAGACCCGTAGCCTTCACTGACACAGAAGAGTATGAACAAATAAGAAAATTCAAACAAAATCAAAATCAAATCAATACACAGTACAAAAGAGAAATCCGGGAAGTACAAGATCAGTTGACACAGGTAATACAAGAATTACATATTTCAGAGGATACTCGCGCTCCAACACGGGAAGAGGAACTTAGAAATACGGAAAAGCCACAAAATAATAGCACAGGGCATTTCGGTAATTATGAAAGAAATTGGCAAGGTACACCGAATTTTGAGATGGAATCGCCGACACGACGTAACAATGACCGATATGCTACTCGCCGACACGATGATTTTGATTATAAGCTGTTCATTACTACACGTAAATTCAAAACATTTAAGAATTCTGCCAACGACATTCATCCACAAGCGTGGCTCCATCAATTCTCTCATTGTTTTCCTCCCAACTGGTCATTGGAGCACAGATTAGAATTTATGTGTGGCTACTTAGAGAATGAACCAGCTGTAAGAATGCGATCGGTCATTCACGATTGCCACAGTGAAGGAGAGTTTTACCATGCCTTCCTCTCAGCATATTGGTCACAAGCTACACAAGATCGCGTAAAACATAGCATCATGATGATGAAACACTTTGAACAATCTGAATTTTCCAGTCTTGTCAAATATTTTGAAGACATGTTGCACAAGAATCAGTACCTATCAAACCCATACAGCCCCTCAGAACTCATCCGCATTTGCTTAATCAAACTGCCTGAGCATTTACGACATATTATTTTAGCAGGACGTTGCAAAGACGACATTGAAGCTTTTCAGGGACTGTTACAAGAACTGGAAATTGACACAGACAGTCGCGGGATGCGAAAATGGGAAAACAATCACTACAGGGCACATCCGTCACAATTCCGTGACGACAGAAACAATAAATGGCCACGACAAACCTATTCTTACAACGTAAATCGTGACCAAAACAGACACCACCCATATGATAACCACTGGCAGAGTAATAGTTACAGGGAAAGATCACCTTTCCGCGGTAATGACTATCACAGAGACAATCAGAGAAACAGACAATATGGGAACCAAAATAATTATTATCAAGGGAGACAGAATAACTTTAGACGCAACGGTCCAGCACGCAGTTACGATTCAAGGAGAAATTCTCCACCATGTGACCGACAAGAAAGAAACTATGGAAACTACCGACATGACGACAGACGATATGATCGTAACGACAGACCTGAATTGCATCAGAACTGGCGAGATTTAAACAGAGCAGAGCACTCTCGTCACGATGAATTTGTAGAAGTTAGGTCTCCAAATCCCAATAACGACGCGCGCCAACAAAGAGACAATAGGCGATGACTCACACCACTGGCAGCCACAAGATGTACTTATGAAACTGACGACGGAGCTGCCGTAGCTAGTAATTACGTAAAAATGGAAGACATTAGGGACATCTTACTCCAGGAACACGACGTAAAACATAACAACATTGCATATCCTGTGATTCACATTACTGTAAATGACGTAAAATTTACGGCAGTACTTGACTCTGGCAGTCCCATTTCAGTAATTAGTGAAACAGCTTTTAGCAAATGCAACAAATCGAACGATTGCCCCACACTTCCGTTACGTAAGATTAAATTACAAGGTGCAATCTTTGGAAAAAGTGTAGATGTACGCCAACAAACCAATTTAGAATTCTTTTGCCAAAGCCACAGCTTCTCTATGAACTTCCTTATTGTTCCATTATTGTCGACGGAAATTATACTGGGAGTAGACTTTTTGAATGAATATAAAGCAATCTTAAGTTTTCACGATGCTGAAATAAGTTTAGAGAAAGAAGGTAAGTCAATAGCTTTGAAATTTGAAGACTGGCTCTCAAACCATGATGAGGAAATTAATCGGCTTTATGTTCTGTTAGACAACAGTTCGGAATTTTCTACGGAAGTAGACACCAACAATCACTCTGCAAGTACTGAAAGGGATGATATCGACGGCATATTTGAAATTAATGAGTTAATTCAGAATAAAATTCAAACAATTGATAATTGTAATGACACTGATAGGCAGGACCTTTTTGAGATTTTACAAGCACATTCCACAGTTTTTACTCACAAAACAGGAACAATCAAGGGATTTCAATACCAATTTCGTGTTCGTGAGCATACTAAATTTTGTGTTAGACCATACGTAATTCCGGCACATTATAGGGACCGTGTTAGAACAGAAATACAATCTATGCTTGACGAGGGCATTATTGAGCCTGCAGTAAGCTCATACAACAATCCATTACATGTTGTTGAGAAGAAAAATGGATCGATCAGGCTTGTCTTAGATTCGAGACAAATCAATACTATCATTATTCCTGAAACAGACAGGCCGCAGACGATGGAAGAACTTCTTCAAAATTTTAATGGTGTAAAAGTGTTGTCTTCCATTGATCTCAGATCCAGCTTTTATCAGATCGAACTTCATCCAGAATGCAGACAATACACAGCTTTCCTTTGTTTCGGCGTTTGTTATCAGTTTCGGAAACTTCCTTTTGGTTTGAACATTTCTTCGGCAGCATTCATTCGTGGGTTAAATTCCATATTACCTGAGTTCTTAAAACGTCACATCACTTTATATGTGGACGATATTCTAATAGCAGAAGCTTCATGGGAACAACATAACCGCATCCTCAACAGTTTGTTACGTATTTTTGCAGAATCTGGAATTACAGTTAACTTGGAAAAGTCAGAATTCGGTAGGTCAAAGGTGAAGTTTTTGGGACATATTATTTCTTCTGAAGGCATTCAGCCGGATCCAGAAAAGTTAGAAGCAATCAGAGCCATTCCAGTTCCATCCACAAAAAGACAAGTCCGCAGTTTTCTAGGTCTCGTAAATTTTTACCGTCGTTTTCTGAATATGCAAATTCTAGTTACACCAAAACTTTGTTCTCTCACTGGAAAAAATACTAGTTGGAACTGGGACGAACAAGCACAGTTGGAATTCAATTCTTTGAAAGAAGCGTTACTTCACGCGCCAATACTAGCTCATCCAGATCTGTCACAAGATTTCTGCCTTAGCACGGATTCTTCTAAAGTCGGTCTTGGTGCCCACTTATTTCAAGAAGCCATAGAAAATGACACTACTGTTCAGAAAACCATTGCTTTTGCTAGCCGAGTGCTAACAAAATCTGAAAAAAATTATTCCGTTACTGAATTAGAAGCTTTAGCTATCGTTTGGGCATTTAACAAATTCCGTTTCTTTCTTTCTGGTAAGCACGTAAAAGTATACAGTGATCATCGTGCATTACAATTTCTTATGTCTTCAAAATTAAATCATGATAGGTTAAAACGTTGGGCATTGTTTCTGCAAGAATTCCGCTTCACAATAGTCTACATTCCCGGCAAGGAGAACATTGTTGCGGACGCGCTGTCACGCGCACCGGCTGGGCTTGAGAAAAGTAACACAGAAGGCAACCTCGAGAAAAATTTCAGTATTCTTTACATTCAGAAAGTCGCCTTTGAAAACTTCATCACCACATCTTTAAAGGACATTGCTCATGAACAAGATAAAGATCCGATTTGGAAAGATATCAAAAGTAAATGGCATGAAAAGACACACACTCAGATTCGGCATTATTACCTGGTTAGAAACAACATACTCTTCAAACGCTGCACTGTTGATGACAAGCTATGGGTACTTTGCATTCCAGACGATTTTGTTAATAAGCTCATTTGGTACATTCATTTCAGCTACGCACATTTTGGCCCACGAAAATGTTATCATATTCTTCGAACGACTTGTTATTTTAACAATATGGAAAAGAGAATTCGAAGAGTCTTGTCTATTTGTAAACTTTGTCAAAAGGCGAAACCATCTACTATCTCACATCGTGCTCCGTTATTTCCTATTATTCCTTCTAAATTAAAAGAATTTGCTGCTGTTGATCTCTTGGGACCCCTTGTCAGAACATCGAATGGATTTTCGTACGTTCTAGTCGCTGTTGAACTTACTTCAAAATTTGTTTCTTTCACTCCGTTACGTAAAGCCACTGGACGGTCTGTATCCAACGCCTTTGTTAAAAATTTCTTACGTGAAGTTGGACACGTTAGTAAAGTCATTTCAGATAACGGACCACAATTCAGATCTGCTGTTTGGTCACGCATGCTTCGGAATCATAAAATCAAACCTGTTTTTATTTCATTGTATTCACCACATTGTAACCCGTCTGAACGGATTATGAAAGAAATCAATAAGCTTGGCAGACTTTATTGTCACAGAAAGCATCAGCATTGGGACAGATATTTACATTTATTTCAAAATGTGCTGAATGAAATGCCTCATGATTCCACTGCTTTACCACCTACTCTTGTACTGAAGAATGTAGAACCTCCGAACAGAATCAGAGAGCTTGTACCTTTCCCGAATACACGTAAACTTCGACACAAAGACATAATTGATTTGGCTCTTAAAAATATAAAATCTGCAGCAGACAAAAGGAGAAAACTACACGGTAAAGCAAATGCAAAGAAATTATATATTGGTCAGAAAGTTCTCATTAAAGCTCATTCATTGTCACATAAGAAGAAACACTTGAGTCACAAATTCTTTCTAGTTTACAATGGACCTTACAGAATCCGACGTATACCACATGATAATTGCGTTGAAGTTGAAACTCTGCGTACTAGGAAGAGTAAAGGTTTACACCACATTTCTCATGTAAAACCATTTATTGACAGATAATCTGCTTTTTAACTTAGTCTTTGCAATTTTCACTTCACGCTACTTGTACAATTTGTCCCACTGAGAAACTGTTAACATGCAACTATGTTTTTAAAGTTAACTAACCATCCAGTCAAGAACATAGGTAACTTAGACAAGTAATTGCGAATGCATTTTTATTGCGAACAGACGACACAGTGTTGTTATTTATACATTCCTCCTTGTTAGTTGCACGATTACATAACGAATATACGGCTTACATACTTAGAACATATACCAGCACTGCTAATGAAATTTTCATGCAACATTTTGGTTTGCTTGAGAGTGGATTCAGGATTTGAAGTACTTTCTGTGAGATTCAAGATGACTTAGTATTTGGTTTCTTTGACAGCTACACGATTATATCACGATGTTACTAATGAGTGACAATTTACAATGTTGCTTTTGCGGTGTATCTGTTTTATATCTGCACAGTTTTTTCTGAATTCTTCTATAAAGTGAGACATGTTTTAGTGGTGACTTTTGTGCTATTGCTACAAGGAGACAGCCTTTTCCGTAGGACAACAATACGTTACAGCACAGTACTTTCTTCATCACGGCAATAAGCGTAATAACTAAGTTATCTATACGCAAAGCATTTCACTTTTGTGTATCATGAGGTAAGTACATTGACTTCTGCAGAACTTAGCTTTCGGAGGACAATAACTACGACACTTCCCAGAGATTATCTTACAGCAAGACGCATATTTAGCGCTAAAGGACACGTATTTGAGTGATTAATTTTGTACTTAAAACATTTATTTTTAAAGATTTTTGAATTACAAAGAAGGTTTTTCGTGATACATTTCATTCCATAGCTGTAACCTGTAACACCTGAGGGTGTAATTACAATAAACCTCAGGGGGGTACACGCTTACTTTGTGTACCATGTGTTTGGCAAGCACAAGGAGCCCTAGCTAATATGGTATTTGCTTATACAATTTAACACATCGGTACCATATTTCTCTAACACATAAATTACACAGCTATCTGATCATTTAACAGAGAAACAAACATTTTTTTTCTACGTCAGTGACACATGTTTACGCAATTACAGAGTTGGATTACTTCACACTTAAGAAATTGTACTTTGTCTATACTTTGTGAACTGTTCATATTTTTTCGGAACCATTGTGATACTATGAGAGCTTTGAATGATGTATTTGGTGTGAGATCATGATTTTTAAAGTACGTTTGAGGTAGATGACACTACTGAAATGAGCAGAGAATTTTCTTTAGGTTTTGAAACAATTGCAGAAAGCTACGACGTTTTTGAGATTTGACTGAGGTGTTATGATGTTATTATTACGACGACGATGTGTATTATGCTGTTGAAGTATGTTTATGTCAATAAGATGATGCTACCATATATGAGGAAGGTGATTACCTGTTTATATGTATATGAATAATGAATAGAAGATAGGGACTCTTGACTTGTGAAAAAGGTTG
The DNA here is from genome assembly GCF_023864275.1 of Schistocerca cancellata. Classification (NCBI taxonomy): domain Eukaryota; kingdom Metazoa; phylum Arthropoda; class Insecta; order Orthoptera; family Acrididae; genus Schistocerca; species Schistocerca cancellata. The sequence continues at coordinate 107,253,721 of NC_064634.1, forward strand.
TTGGAAACCAAGAATCGTACTTTAAGAGTTATGAAATGTGTGTGTAAATGCGTGAATGAGACTGTCACTGCAGCGGAAACTGCTGTCGTAAATATTTCCGTAAGAAAGTGACCACCTGCACGTGCGTCGTCGGCACACAGCTGTGTCAGACACCTGGAGAACAAGCCATTAGAGTGAGGGCCTTTCCGGAAGCACAGGTAGAAAAACAAAAAAGGGGTTAACCAATGCTATTGACAATCCTTTGTAGAGGGCATCGCTAATGCGACACGCTCGTTACTTGAAAACATATGATTTTTGTAATGCGTTGGGGGCACACAGCTGTGTCAAACACCTGGAGAATAAGCCATTAGGATGTGCCTTTCATCGCTAATGCGACACCCTCGTTACTTAAAAATTTATGATATTTACTGAAATGCCTAACAAAATGACAAGAAATATTTTTACATCTGCACACCTGATTATGACAAGAGTCTTTGTACGAGAGTTGAGAGCCATTAACTTATGAAATGAAATGTCACATGACTACTGAATGATATTTTTATGCTTTGGTTTGTGTAATTGCTTATTTCATTTGATGTCTGGTTTCCAGCTGTGTTGCAGCATTGCTTTTATAAAATGAGATGCATTTGCTAATGTGAACTCTTTCTGTCAACAGATCTATTAAATGATAATTTTGTAATCCACATTCTTTAAAGAAGGAGCACTTGGAAAGGAAAGAACAATACGAAGTAACTCGTAACAGTAACACTTAATTTTCTTTTCAGGTACATGGTAATATTTTTTTACAATAAGTTGTTATGGTGCACCACTTTAATTACATAGACATTAAGATGTGAATATGCATTTCCCTTGTCTGCATTGTTGTTTTTACTGTAATATTTTTTCTGCTTGAGCTATATCATGTTTAGGTATAGGTTGCTGCTGTTTGTCAGGCATAGTGTTACTGAATTTGACTTTGTGTTACTCTTCTAAGCTAGTTTTTCTTGTTTCCTGCATTGCCTTATATTAGTTGTAATATTGCACTTGCTTTGCTAATTTATGCTGCTTGCTTTGCCATTTCTATTTTTTGTCATTGATGTTTGTGTTAATTATTTTTTTTTTTGCTGCATTGCCTCGTCCCTTGGTATATATATCTGAGCTCAGTAGATTTAAGTTAGCTTAAGAGGGGGTAGACTATATAAGAAACTGACTATGGAGAATAGGTAAAGAATGCATTGCGAAGAAAGATTTGGGCCCCAATGAGTATTGTACAATCAGAAATAATTATTTTGAAAGAAATATGAATAGAATACAGTAACGAGGTATAGGTAGGATTTTCTTGTAAATAAATGATGGGGTAAGCAATATGTGAACATATAAATACAGAAAGCATGCTTGGATAGGATTTTTTTGGTGGAAGCAAAGGTTGAAATAAGACGAACGATCTATGGAATGAAGGGAGATCTCCAAGCAAAATACTGCAGTAAACCAAACCCTGTCCTTTCCTCTTTGCTGCTTTTTCCAAATATGTAATTGTGTGTTGTCCTTTCCTTTTGGTGTTATCCCACTATGTGTTTGTGTACCCTTGTGTATTTGTGTTTTTTTTCTGTCTTTATGTGTTTAGCTGATGAGAGCTATGTTGTAGAATTTTTCTAATATTCTGTTATTTTCTTTGTAAAGATGCTTAGACTTTATTTATTCTGCTTTGTTTTAATGCTCATGTGTGAAGTTGACGTTTCAAAAGTTATTCTGATCTTTTATGTATGTACTCATGTCATCATTCCTGTAACACTGATGTATATGTTTATTTCTATTCTTTTGTAAAGCCCCTATTACTACAAATATTATCTGTATTGTTATGTTTTTAATGATGTATTTTGTATCTTTGTAATTGTATTCTTATGTTATATAATTGTAATTAACACCAGTTCATCATATTATTAACTTCTAAGCATTCATTTCACTGCACACATTCTGTTGGTCATAGTATATGGACAATATGTGAGAAGTAGGGACTGTTAGTGTTTGCACGTGTGTTACTAATTCAGCAAGGGACTGGATAACAGCATTGCTGGTTCTAAGGACAATTCCCAAAAACTTTGTGCGTGCACAAGTGGTGGTTTATGGACTTGCTATCTTCTCTGCAAGACTCTTCGATGGTGATTGTGCACCTGCACAGTCGCAGCAGATGGCTGCTGGCCATCTCTACCAGGACTACAGTGGGTCTACACCTTTGCTGACTCACCAGTACCACAGTTTCTACAAGGACTGCAGTGGGTCTGCACCTCTGGTGGCCCACCAATACCATACTCTCTACCAGGACTGCAGTTGGTCTGCTCTGTGATGACCTATCTACCAATATTCGTCAGAACTTCGAATGACTCTGCTGTGGGTTTGCTCCATTGTGGCCCATTACCTGTCAGCATTTCAAGAGTCAGCACTGTCTTTCCGTTGGAAGGACAACACTACTTCTTCAATACTACATGGAAATCCACTACTTCTGTGTGCAATTTCTTTTACTAATGAGAAACTGTAATTACTATTATGATGAACAATCTGGACTGTCTTTATGGACTGTGAGAAAATTTTAGCTGTTGACCAACATTGTATTAATAAGTGTGTGCATTTGATATCTTTGTGATTGTAATTATGAAAAATTTTTTCAAATCTGTATTGGCCAGTGCCCAACACCATTTGTAAAAATTTTTTGTGGGGAGCATGGGGGCTATGTAAGTTTGCTGTTTATGTTTTTATGTAAGTAGGCTGTTTATGTTTTCTTTATGTAAGTTTGCTGTTTATGTTTTTTTATTGGCAACGTTACGTAGCACTCTCTATATGAAAAGTTTGAATTGTTGTCTGCCATTGTTGTCATGAACTGCTATAGCTGGATGCGAACAGCGCGTAGCGCTGGGCAGTTGGAGGTGAGCCGCCAGCAGTGGTGGATGTGGGCAGAGAGATGGCGGAGTTTTGATAATTTGTAATACTGGATGTCAATTATGAATATTAAGGTAAATACATTGTTTGTTCTCTATTAATATCTTTCATTTGCTAACCATCCCTATCAGTAGTTAGTGCCTTCAGTAGTTTGAATCTTTTATTTAGCTGGCAGTAGTGGCGCTCGCTGTATTGCAGTAGTTCGAGCAACGAAGATTTTTGTGAGGTAAGTGATTTCTGAAAGGTACAGTTTAATGTTACTCAGGGCCATTCTTTTGCAGGGATTTTTGATAGTCAGATTGCGTTGCGCTAAAATTATTGTGTGTCAGGTTAAGCACAGTCTTGTACAATTATTCTAAGTGGACATTTCATATGTCAAAATGTTCTAAGGGGGTGTTTCACACATAACATATTTTTTTGTGTGTGTGTGAGGAATGTTTCCTGAAAGTTTGGCCGTACCTTGTTGTAACACCACGAATACTGCTTGTTTAGAGTTTCAAGGTAATAGTTCGAAATTTCATTACAAGTGATACCAACGGTTTTCAAAGGTATCTCTCACTAAGTTGTTCAAACACTCTCCACACTGTTTGTCTCTGTAATTTTTTGCTCAGCTGACAGATCCACATCATATCGTTGGTCGTGGTTACGGTCTACGCAACATGGAAGTCCATTAGTCGTTGCATGCTTTGTAATACCCACAGTCTCCACACCCTCAAGTTCCCCGCAGACGAACGCCTTGAATAAGATTTCATATCCAGCACTCTGCCCAGTAGTAATTCGCTGTCGTGGCGGACGTCGCAACGTTGGCAGGACTGTAACACACTGTAGGTTAACAGCCTCACGCGCAGAGTGGTCCAGTTTTCTCAATGGACTGACCACGGCAGGCGGCTAGGATGTCGCGACGACCGCCCGATACGCGCAGGGCTGAAGGGCGTGTAGGGCAGAGGGCCCCAGAGCACCGCCGCCCCTGTATTTATTCATGACGCAGCGGGGCTCAAAGGAGCGCCGTCACGAGCAGCTTCCCTCCCCCGCCTTCCCACCCCCCTCCCCCCAACCCCCTCCAGTGGCCGGAAAGGTCGCCACAAAGGACCGGCAGCGCTGCCAACACGCCGGCTCAACTTTCCGCTAACAGACCTGCCGAAGGCTGCGGTTCCCGCTTCTGTGTTACGTGGTCGCACAGTTTACTGTACCACGTCCGGTGAGATGCGCTATTAGTAAGTGTGGCCTAACTCTGGGGCGAGGGGAACTGGAAGAGAGAACAATGTGGGGGCATCATAAATGTGTGCACTCGTGGTGGGACAGTATGGAGATGAGAGCTTAACCCAATGAGATTGTATGTAAGTACCATGCAGCTTGCTCTGAAATAAGGTGTAATACATATAAGCTAGCATGATAGTTTTATGTATCAGCTAGTATGACTTTTGGGTATGGTAGTCCTCAAAACAGTCCTCTAAGTGACGAACAACACCAAACTTTTTACACTCCCATGAGCTTTCACTACTTTTCCCTCTTGACTAGCACACAGCACACGTCGCATAACATTTTTATTCTTCTTCGTTGTCGCTGACACCCCCCCCCCCCCCCGAATGATGAAAGGAAAAAAAAAAGAACTATCGTTTACTCCATTTTCGCTGTTTCGTAACAGGAATAACACTTTAGTTATTTATTTTGGAATGTACCTGCTAATTATATCTTTGTGCAACTCATAGCTCAGGATGTTTTTGAAACTGTTTTGAACACAGAAGCTGGGTTTTTCAAAGAGTTGTTGGGGGGAAGGGGTGGGGGAGGCAGGGATTGGTGTCAGGGAAGTGGAATTAGCTGTTGTAGGAGCGGAGCTGTGATTCAACACTTCAAACTCACTCAGAAAGTACGTTCGCTTACGGATCCAGTTGGCTCTCAAGGGGCAATAACTTTACTATCTCCTCATCCATGCATGTAGTTTTCTTGTTTCACACTGAAGAACAAATAGGTAAGGTGGCATCCATCATTATTTTAAATTACGTGTGGAAATTTATATCGAAACAGTAGTACCAATCCCAATCGCCACACTTATTGTCAGTATTCAGTTTATACAGACAAGTAGCAGAGACCTGCACTAATTACATTTTCGCTGTTCACAGAAAAACTGCAGAATTTAGCATGACGTTTTAATTTAAAACTTCTTCATCATTGACGGTACTCGCAACACATTTTACAAGTGGTATCCACACATACCTTTGTATGTACGTGTAGAATTATATCGTTCGCGACATATGGTGCTTATACGTGGTAGTTCCATTCTTTAAACAATGAAGGGTTGAAATTTCCTGGTATTGAAGCAAAGGTTTACAAGTCGAAACGACAGTTTGCTATGAGCAGTGTAGGTTACTGAAAATTTCGCTGGAGGGGGCAATTGTGGAGTAAAATTTCCTACATATGTTGCACCAATTATTGGAAATATAAAGTTTATAGTCCTAATACCAAAGAAGGCAGTTGTTGACAAAATTATTAACGGACCGTCACTTTACTAAATCGTGCTTGTGAACTACTGACGCAACGTGCCCTCAACAGAATAATAGAATGAATAGTAAAAAGCAATCTCAGGAAAGATCATTTTGGATACAACGGAAATGTAGGATCATGTGAAGCCATATTGACTCTATAGGTTATATTAGAAGATAGGTTGAGGATAGACCCAAGATTAAAGCACTTACAAATTCAAGAAAGATTTTGGCGCTGTTGACCAAAACACAAACTAAAATTCTGAAGTTATCAGTAATAATGCAAAGGGAACGAGACGCTTCTGTAACTTGTACAGAAACCGGACGGAAATTATAAGAGTCGAAAGATGTGGACGGAAGACAGTAGGTCTGAACGGAGTGAGACAGGATTGTAGTCTAACCGCCGTACAGACTGGAACCGAGCGACCGCTACGGTCGCAGGTTCGAATCCTGCCTCGGGCATAGATGTGTGTGATGTCCTTAGGTTAGTTAGGTTTAATTAGTTCTAAGTTCTAGGCGACTGATGACCTCAGAAGTTAAGTCGCCTAGTCATTCAATCTTTACATTGTTTTGAGATGCAAAGGACGCTAATAAGAGATTTGTACAAGGAATCTGAGTTCAGGAAGAAAAAGTAATGCTTTAACGTTTGGGGAAGATATTTCAAATAGTGAAGGGATTGAGAACAGGTTGTAAGATAAATATCTATAAAAATTATCAGGAGATTCTAGATGAAGATTATTAACGAGGGCGAATACTGAAAGATGAAGACTGGTATTGTTAACACATACTTGTTTTACAGAGGCAGATGCTTGTAGGAGGCAAGGTTTATCAAGATACTGCAGGCGTGTGATGGTAAATAGGGGACTGCAGCAGATTGTTCAAAAATCTTGTGCACTTGTTTTGTCTTCAGTAGATAATATTTTTAGGCCCCAACGAACCTCTCTCTTTCTCCCCATGTGCTCCAATGACACCCGACAGCATCTTAATGCACCAGTGCCACGATGCAGCTGAAAGCCGCCTTCCATTATTCCGAAAATAAACGCGGGATCATTTACTGTAAACGAAAAACGTTTTAGTTAATTTAGAATTTTTATAAGCAGTTTCTCGCCTTTCCCAAGCCCGTATCGCTTTCGGGGCCATCAAAAATGTACAGCGGTTATAATTAAAATAAAATTAACGCCATCGGTGTTACGTAAATTTTTTTACTACCAGTGCGCTTGTAGTCCGTGTGATAAATTATTTAGAGTCCAGCTCAACGTAACTCGATTTCAATATCACAACTGCAGTTAATCGAAACGGCCACAAATTGGGCAACATTGTTACAGCTAAATCAGAAAAGGGGGGCGAGTCAGTCTCTTTTTTTATATTGTACTGCTGTGCCAGAATTAATCAGTTTGTTGCCAGCTCTGGCAACATTTCGCTTCCCAGTTGAAGTATTTGTGAAAGCGGATTAATCTGCACAAAGGCAATATCTCTCGCCGGGCAAATGAACCAAGCGCGTGTATCGTGTTGGCCGTTTTGACATGGAGTGCGCGCCGTTCAGAGGTGCTCCGGCCACTCTGATGTATGTACGCACACCAAGTCCTTTATCATGCGAATTTATTGCATTTTCTATAAAATCATCCACCAACGAGTGGTCCAACAGTACTACTAATGGTCTGCAAAAGTTACGGGGGGGCTGGACGTGAAGCTGGCCGTCTTGGAGCAGGAGAGGCACCACAGGACTTTTCAATTTCCAATATCTATAGTTTTAAAAATAAATTCATAAAACTTTGTCAACATGACCAGGAAGGATTCAGGATTCACACTCATAGCAGTGGAAGTTCAAAAACATAAGAATGTAAATTGTTTTTACACGTGAAATTTCATCAGTTTTTCACTTAATATTGGCTGCATTTATTGCTATAGGTACACTTATCTTCATAAGTAAGAGAGATTTTTTGATGAATTTTGCATACAAACCATACTTGCAGGTGTATGAAACTCTAGAATTTATTTAATTTATGAAAAATGAATGAGCTGTTACATTTTAAACTTCATGTTTAGAAAAACTCACATTTTATAGTTAATTATCTCAATTTTTACCACAGTTTTTAATAGATCTTGAAAATTCTAGAGTTTCATACACTTGTAAGTACGGTTTCTATCCAGTGCGAAATTCATCGAAGAATCTCTCTTACTTATGAAGAAAAGTGTACCAATAGCAATAAATATAGCCAATAGTCAGTGAAAAAGTGATTAAATTTCACAGGCAAGTAGAAATTTACATTATTATGTTTTTGAACTTCCACTGCTATGACTGTGAATCCTGAATCCGTCCTGGTCACGCCGACAAAGTTTTATGAATTTGTTTGTAAACGTATAGACAGTGGAAATTAAAATGTCCTGTGGTGCCTCTGCTGTTCGAGGTCGGCCTGTTTGACGTCCTACCCCCCTTAAGGAGGAGAGTCACATCCACATGATGTGTCAGTGACAAGTAACAAACAATATGTGATTAAAAGTATCCGGACACCTCGCTGAAAATGATTCACCAGCTCGTGGCACCCTCCATTGGTAATGCTAGAATTCAATATGATGTTGGCCCACCCTAGCCATCCACTCTCGCAGGCATACGTTCAATCAGGTGCTGGAAGGTTTCTTGGAGAATGGCAGCCCATTCTTCACGGAGTACTGCAATGAGGAGAGGTATCGATGTCGGTCGGTGAGGCCTGGCACGAAGTCGGCGTTCCAAAAAATCCCAAAGGTGTTTTATATGATTCAGGTCAGGACTCTGTGCAGGCTAGTCGATTACAGTGATGATGTTGCCGTGTAACCACTCCGCCACAGCAAGCCGTGCATTATGAACAGGTGCTCAATCGTGTTGAAAGATGCAATCGCCATCCACGATTTGGTCTTCAACAGTGGGAAACAAGAAGGTGTTTAAAACGTCAATGTAGGCATGTGCTGTGGAAGTGCCACGCAAAACAACAAGGGGTGCAAACCCCTTCCATGAAAAACACGACCACAACGTAACACCACCGCCTCCGAATATTACTGTTGGAGCTACACACGCAGACAGATGACGTTCACCGGGCATTCGCCATATCCACACCATGACATCGGATCGCCACATTCTGTACCGTGATTCGTTACTCCGCTGTCCAATCATCCAATGTTTACGCTCCTTCCACCAAGCGAAGCTTCGTTTGGCACTTACTGGCGTGATGTGTGGTTTATGAGCAGCTGCTCGATCATGAAATCCAAGTTTTCTCACCTCCCACCTAACTGCAATAGTACTTGCAGTGGCTCCTGATGCAGTTTGGAATCCCTGTGTGATGATTTGGATAGATGTCTGCCTGGTACACATTACGACCGTCTTCAGCTGTCAGCAGTCTGTCAGTCAACAGACGAGGTCGGCCTGTACGCTTTTGTGCTGTAAGTGTCCCTTCATGTTTCCACTTCACTATCGCATCGAAAAAAGTGGACCTAGGGGTGTTTAGGAGTGTGGAAATCTCGCGTACAGACGTGTGACACAAGTGACACCCAATCACCTCTTCACGTTGGAAGCCCGTGAGTTCCGCGGAGCGCTCCATTCTGCTCTCACACGGTGTGTAATGACAACTGAGGTCGCTGATACGGAGTAGCTGGCAGTAGGTGTCAGCCCAATGCACCTAATATGAAATACGTATGTTTTTGGTGGTGTCCGGATACTTTTGATCACATAATGCAGGACAATGAAACTTCAAACATACATAGAAAGAAATGGCATAGCATAGATCGGAAGGTAAATGAAAGAAACACCCAATGCGACGGACAGAACTATTACACAAAGACAATAGTTCGAATTGAGCCAACGCGTTTTCTTATGCTCTCCTGTACATTACTAAAGACGGAACGTGGTTCTTAATAGGGTGCGTCGTCAGCACGCCCAGCAGACCGTACGCTGCAGCATGCCCCCATGCTGACCACAAGGTTCGTAGGGAGTTCTTGTGGTGGGGCGTCCCATTGCTCCACCAGTGCGGATGACAACTGCTGGATGGTGGCTGGTGTATGTGGACGTACTGAGTCCGTGTCACCAACTCATCCAAACACGTGCTGGATGAGATTTTAGTCGCGGGGACGGGCAGACCAGTCCATTCGCTGAATACCCTATAGTTCCAGGACTTCCTCCACCTGCGCTGTACGATGCGGTCGCGCGTTGTCACCCATAAAAATAAAATCAGACGCAAATAAGGATGGAGTGCAGTGTCAAAGATCGGCGACCGGTGAGTGTACCGTGTTCAAAGATTTGTAGGTCAGTCCGCCCATGAGACATTATGCCTTCCCATATCGTAAGATGTGGACCACAAAAACGATCGGCAAGGTTCCTTGGTGCATAACCTCCCCCATTTCCCCCTCCCCTGTCGCCAAATTAGGGGTACGTGGAGAATCAGTACTTAGAATGTCCGCCCCCAGTACCAGAGTGGTCAGCACGACAGTATGTCAAGCTTAAGGGTGCGGGCTCGATTCCTGGCTGGGTCGGAGATTTTCTTCGCTCAGGGACTCGGTGTTGTGTTGTCCTCATCATCATCATTTCATCCCACTCGGCACGCAAGTCGCCGAAGTGGCGCCAAATCGAAAGACTTGCACCCCGCGAGCGGTCTACCCGACGGGAGGCCCTACTCACACGAAATTAAAAAAGTACTCATAATGAATCTCTTCATATCGCAGAACAACACGCGGTTCCACTACCGGATGATCCAATCCCTTTGTTGTTGACACCATCCCAAACGTGCCGCCGATGTGTCGGTATCAATACAAAGTACCGTTCGTCGGGCAAGCACACCACTCCCATGCAGTCGCCGTGCCAGTGTGGAGTAGGGCTTTTCATATGATACCGATAAATCGGCATATCGACGTTTATTCCAAGAAATATCGATTCAAATCGGCGTTATTTTCTTCACTAATATATCCGCATCAGAATGGGAATATCGAGTGCTGATATTTTTATTTTATATTACATTTGTTCCCACTTTTGGGTAATTATTTGAAATTGTTTTCTTGAAATTGTAGTAGAACATACTTCCACTGTGTGGAGGAGTCTTACTACTTTTTCAGCTTTAATGACGTACAGTCTTTCTCTTTGACTGAATCAAGCAAGTATAGGAGAAATCCGATTGCACTGGGGGATGACGGTGTGAGTTCTTCAAAAATCGTTGCTGAAACTGATCAACAAAAATCTGAATGACAAGTTTTGATCTTTGCGCAGGTCGAAGACGTGTAAGGAAAATGCTAACGTAATCGGCACTCGGAGCTACCAACAAAAAGTGCAACGTTTAACTCCACCATGCAGTTTTGAATGCAGAAATGAATAAACAGGGAAGCGCACATGAAGTGCTCCAGACAAATCCGATATGCGACGAAACCGAACGATGGACCCATCGGACACTATTCATTCTGCCGCTTACATGCAGTTACTATCGTCAGCAAAGTGGTTATAGCTGAGCTTGAATGTGCACTGTTTTCCTTTCAGTTGTACTAAGTGGGGTAAGCAGGCTTCTAGCTTGTTGATGTACAGTGTATTTAATGATAAATCAGTACTTAAAAATACAGCTCTAGAACTGGCAGTACATTTAAATGCGCAGTCAATATTTTTTTTAGCCTTAACCTCGATATTTTTTTCGGCGATATAGGGACACACTGATACCTTTTTTTGATATATAGCGCACCGGTAATGATACTTTTTTTAAATATCGATATACCGGAATCGCGATATTTTTAAAAGTATCAACAGTCCTACGTAGACCACGTTACCAATATCACGCGCCTTCCAGTTAAATGCGGTTGCAATTGCGCCCGCTGTTTGACATGGGTCTCATCTTGCCTGTTGCGTAATGTAACGGTCAACCATTGTTGCAATTAACAATGGTAGGCCAGCTGCTCTCCTTCGAGCAGCGTTGATTGTGGTTCGGAACACTCCCCATGCGCGTGAAACAATGTTGCGAGTAACACCACACTCCTGGACTACACTTGTGACACTTCGTCCTTCTTCCAGTTCCCCGATGATTCTTCCTCGTGTGAAGTAGTCCAGATGTTGCCTCCGCGCCATTTTGTAATGAACACTAGAACAGTCAGCTGCAGGTGCTCTCTTATTGACACACACTGTTTTCTTAGATTCCTTCAACAGCCTCGTAGGTCCAGTCGCATTTGGCGATGCAGTCACCCTGCCCTCACGATAAGACGACCAATTTCCTGTAAACGGCTGAAATGCCTCTGGCAACATGCTGCCTCACACTCGTTCATTTCCACTGAGTAGGTAATATGTTATGTTACTTTATCTATTTCATCCTTAAGGTTTCCAGAGCAGTGTATGTAATCACATACCACTACAGTCCGATGCAAAACCTGAATTGGCAAACACTTGAAGATGTACTCCAATTAGCGTACGAGAGATTATTTACAAGGTTTCAGGAAACAGAATTAAGTGAAGATTCGAGAGATATTAAATATATTGAGTGAAAAAAGTTCGAGGCAATCGTGAAATGCGTTTTAGACAGGTACCTGCCGAGTAAAACTGTGAGGGACGGGAAAAACCCACCGCGGTTCAACAACAAAATTAGGAAACTACTGCGAAAGCAAAGAGACCTTCACTGCAAGCTCAAACGCAGCCAAAACCTCTCAGACAAACAGAAGCCCAACGATGTCAATGTTAGCGTAAGGAGGGCTTTGCGTGAAGCGTTCAGGGAATTCGAAAGTAAAATTCTATGTACCGACATGACAGAAAATCCTAGGAAGTTCTGGACTTACGTTAAATCAGTAAGTGGATCGAAACAGCATATCCAGACACTCTGCGATGATGATGGCATTGAAACAGAGGATGACACGCGTAAAGCTGAAATACTAAACACCTTTTTCCAAAGCTGTTTCACAGAGGAAGACCGCACTACAGTTCCTTTTCTAAGTCACCGCACGAACGAAAAAATGGCTGACATCGAAATAAGTGTCCAAGGAATAGAAAAGCAACTGAAATCGCTCAACAGAGGAAAGTCCACTGTACGTGACGGGAGACCAATTCGATTCTACACAGAGTACGCGAAAGAACTTGCCCTCCTTCTAACAGCCGTGTACCGCAAGTCTCTAGAGGAACGGAAGGTTCCAAATGATTGGAAAAGAGCACAGGTAGTCCCAGTTTTCAAGAAGGGTCGTCGAGCGGATGCACAAAACTATAGGCCTATATCTCTGACATCGATCTGTTGTAGAATTTTAGAACGTGTTTTTTGCTCGCGTATCATGTCATTTCTGGAAACCCAGAATCTACTCTGTAGGAATCAACATGGATTCCGGAAACAGCGATCGTGTGAGACCCAACTCGCTTTATTTGTTCATGAGACCCAGAAAATATTAGATACAGGCTCCCAGGTAGATGCCATTTTCCTTGACTTCCGGAAGGCGTTCGATACAGTTCCGCACTGTCGCCTGATACACGAAGTAAGAGCCTACGGAATATCAGACCAGCTGTGTGGCTGGATTGAAGAGTTTTTAGCAAACAGAACACAGCATGTTGTTCTCAATTGAGAGACATCTACAGACGTTAAAGTAACATCTGGCGTGCCACAGGGGAGTGTAATGGGACCATTGCTTTTCCAAATATATATAAATGACCTAGTAGATAGTGTCGGAAGTTCCATGCGGCTTTACGCGGATGATGCTGTAGTATACACAGAAGTTGCAGCATTAGAAAATTGCAACGAAATGCAGGAAGATCTGAAGCGGATAGGCACTTGGTGCACGGAGTGGCAATCGACCCTTACGATAGACAAATGTAATGTATTGCGAATACATAGAAAGAAGGATCCTTTATTGTATGATTACATGATAGCGGAACAAACACTGGTAGCAGTTACTTCTGTAAAATATCTGGGAGTATGCGTGCGGAACGATTTGAAGTGGAATAATCATATAAAATTAATTGTTGGTAAGGAGGGTGCCAGGTTCAGATTCATTGGGAGAGTCCTTAGAAAATGTAGTACATCAACAAAGGAGGTGGTTTACAAAACACTCGTTCGACCTATACTTAAGTATTGCTCATCCGTGTGGAATCCGTACCAGGTCGGGTTGAAGAGGAGGTAGAGAAGATCCAAAGAAGAGCGGCGCGTTTCGTCACATGGTTATTTGGTAAGCGGGATAGCGTTACGGAGATGTTTAACAAACTCAAGTGGCAGGCTCTGCAAGAGAGCCGCTCTGCACCGCGGTGTAGCTTGCTGTCCAGGTTTCGAGAGGGTGCGTTTCTGGATGAGGTATCAAATATATTGCTGCCTCCTATTTATACCTCCCGAGGAGATCATGAATGTAAAATTAGAGAGATTCGAGCACGCACGGAGCCTTTCCGGCAGTCGCTCTTCCCGCGAACCATATGCGACTGGAACAGGAAAGGGAGGTAATGACAGTGGCACGTAAGTGCCCTCCGCCACACACCGTGGCTTGCGGAGTATAAATGTAGATGTAGATGTAGATGTACATCTCCTTCACGTGCAGCTGCCGTAGGGCTCGTGAAGACAAAAATAGACGAACTACACCACGCACAGAAGCATTTACGCAGACTTTCTTCCTCTGCTCCATATGCGATTGGAACGGGTGAAAACAATGAAATGAGATTCATTCTATGTACCCTCTTAAATAGACTTCATAGTAGTTTGCAGAATATGTATTTAGATGTTATTGCATATGTAACGCAGGGGGCACATCTCATGCGAAACTGAAGCAATGTGTGCGATGTATTAACGATGTGTTGCCTCCATTTCGGTGATAGGTTTGCTGCAACTCCTCATTCTGAAGTACCTTTCTGCAGTCCCTTCAGACCTACGTAACTACGGTAATTTACAACCATTTCAACCAGCTTACCGTAGTCAGGCTCAAAAATAGTGAAAAGGAGATAAAGGGAACCCATAAACAAATTTTTTTCCTTGATTGTTTTGTTTCATTCACTGTGTTTGGCAATCTAGCCCAATACATGCATACAGGGTTGCGGACTCAACGTGTTGTTGTTGTTGTGATGTTCAGTCCAGGGACTGGTTTGATTCAGCTCTCCATGCTACATTATCCCGTGCAAGCCTCTTCATCTCCGAATAACTACTGCAACCTACATTCTTTTATTTCTGCTTAGTGTATTCGTCTGTTGGTCTCCATCTACGATTTTTACCCTCCACGCTTCCCTCCAATACTAAACTGATGATCCCTTGATGCCTCAGAACGTGTCCTACCAACCGATCCCGACTCTGTAAGCAAGTTGTGTGACAAATTCCTCTTCTCCCTAATTCTTTTCAGAACCGTGTCATTAGTTACATGATCTACCCATCTAACCCATCTAATCTTCAGCATTCTTCTGCAGCACCACATTTCGAAAGTTTCTATTCTCTTCTTGTCTACATTGTTTATCGTCCATGTTTCACTTCCGTACATTGAGAGCCGCGCGGGGCAGTCGCGCAGTCTTAGGCACCTTGTCACGGATTGCGCAGCTGCCCCCGCCAGAGGTTCGAGTCCTCCCTCAGGCGTGGGTGTGTGTGTGTTGTCCTTAGCGTAAGTTAGTGTAAGTTAGATTAAGTAGTGTGTAAGGCTAAGGACCGATGATCTCTGCAGTTTGATCCCATGGGAACTTGCCAAATACACTCCTGGAAATTGAAATAAGAACACCGTGAATTCATTGTCCCAGGAAGGGGAAACTTTATTGACACATTCCTGGGGTCAGATACATCACATGATCACACTGACAGAACCACAGGCACATAGACACAGGTAACAGAGCATGCACAATGTCGGCACTAGTACAGTGTATATCCACCTTTCGCAGCAATGCAGGCTGCTATTCTCCCATGGAGACGATCGTAGAGATGCTGGATGTAGTCCTGTGGAACGGCTTGCCATGCCATTTCCACCTGGCGCCTCAGTTGGACCAGCGTTCGCGCTGGACGTGCAGACCGCGTGAGACGACGCTTCATCCAGTCCCAAACGTGCTCAATGGGGGACAGATCCGGAGATCTTGCTGGCCAGGGTAGTTGACTTACACCTTCTAGAGCACGTTGGGTGGCACGGGATACATGCGGACGTGCATTGTCCTGTTGGAACAGCAAGTTCCCTTGCCGGTCTAGCAATGGTAGAACGATGGGTTCGATGACGGTTTGGATGTACCGTGCACTATTCAGTGTCCCCTCGACGATCACCAGTGGTGTACGGCCAGTGTAGGAGATCGCTCCCCACACCATGATGCCGGGTGTTGGCCCTGTGTGCCTCGGTCGTATGCAGTCCTGATTGTGGCGCTCACCTGCACGGCGCCAAACACGCATACGACCATCATTGGCACCAAGGCAGAAGCGACTCTCATCGCTGAAGACGACACGTCTCCATTCGTCCCTCCATTCACGCCTGTCGCGACACCACTGGAGGCGGGCTGCACGATGTTGGGGCGTGAGCGGAAGACGGCCTAACGGTGTGCGGGACCGTAGCCCAGCTTCATGGAGACGGCTGCGAATGGTCCTCGCCGATACCCCAGGAGCAACAGTGTCCCTAATTTGCTGGGAAGTGGCGGTGCGGTCCCCTACGGCACTGCGTAGGATCCTACGGTCTTGGCGTGCATCCGTGCGTCGCTGCGGTCCGGTCCCAGGTCGACGGGCACGTGCACCTTCCGCCGACCACTGGCGACAACATCGATGTACTGTGGAGACCTCACGCCCCACGTGTTGAGCAATTCGGCGGTACGTCCACCCGGTCTCCCGCATGCCCAGTATACGCCCTCGCCCTCGCTCAAAGTCCGTCAACTGCACATACGGTTCACGTCCACGCTGTCGCGGCATGCTACCAGTGTTAAAGACTGCGATGGAGCTCCGTATGCCACGGCAAACTGGCTGACACTGACGGCGGCGGTGCACAAATGCCATTCGACGGCCAACACCGCGGTTCCTGGTGTGTCCGCTGTGCCGTGCGTGTGATCATTGCTTGTACAGCACTCTCGCAGTGTCCGGAGCAAGTATGGTGGGTCTGACACACCGATGTCAATGTGTTCTTTTTTCCATTTCCAGGAGTGTACATTCAGAATAGACTTCCTGACACTTAAATCTATATTGCATGTTAACAAATTTCTCTTCTTCAGAAAAGCTTTCCTTGCCATCGCCAGTCTACATTTTATAACCTCTCTACCTCGACCATTATCATTTATTTTGCTCCTCAAATAGCAAACTCGTCTACTACTTTAAGTATCTCATTGCCTAACCTAATTCCCTCAGCATCACATGATTTAATTGGACTACATTCCATTATCCTCGTTGTGGTTTTGTTAATATTCATGTTATAGTCTACTTTCAAGACACTGTCCATTCCGTTAAGCTGCTCTTCTAAGTCCTTTGCTATCTCTGACAGAACTGCAATGTCGGCGGCAAACCTCAAAGTTTTTATTTCTTCTCCATGGATTTTAATTACTACTCCAAATTTTTCTTATGTTTCCTTTACTGTATGCTCAATATACGGACTGAATAATATCGGCAATAGGCTACAACGTTGTCTTACTCTCTTACCTTTCATGCCCCTTTCATACAATAATATAAAGTGTAATAACTTAAGGAGTAATTGAAATATTTATTGACGGTATTTTTCCGCAAGTGTGGTAACTTAGAATATTTTTACCCACCTAATACACCTCGTATGCCCACCATTAGTGCCGATACAGCATCCTATCTTTGATACACTTCTCTCCAAATGTTTTGCTGCACTGAGAGCGTAAAATTTGCGGTAGCTGCACGAATGCGATGGCGCAGACGTTGCAGATCAGGAACTGGTGTCTAGTACACTTGCTTGTCAGACTGATTCACGAGTGCTCCGCCGGAAGCACGTACAGGTTAATTCAGTAGTAGCCTCTGCAAACCCTTGCTTGGATTGGTGGCCTGGTGTCGGAAGCAAACTCCCAGTTTCCCGGACCCGCTTGTCCCATTCCTTGATCGTTACTTACATGGGAACATCGTCAGTTGGTCGCACTCTATACCCACGCCGAAAACGACGATTTACCGGTGTAGCAGACTCTAGTTCCGCTAGAGACAGAAAACGGAATTCCTTCTGCTGTGGAGTCCGTATGACCGGAGACCCACGTTTATGTGAACAAAGCAGCTGCGCACATGAGCACGCGGTTAACTGCCGTTAGCACACACAAAAGACATTTTGAGTTACCATGCCTGAAGAGGCAAGCAAATAATAGATACTCAGTCTCGTTCCAAGTTATTACATTTTATATTATTATATGTTTAACCCGGCCACTCTGTAACTTACAAGAACATCAATGTTGCTATGTTTCTCTATTTACCTTTGTTATACGAGAACATTTTTTCGATTATAGAAACTGAAGGATCGAGTAGTCGGATGGTGACGAGGAGAACGTTGGTTGGTGACGTCATTGCGTGGCTGGTGTGTTGCTTTTAGTACGTACAGACGCAGACAAAACATTTACACCAGTACGTGCACGGTATCGATTTAAACTGCAGTAAGGAAGTGAGTAATACTGATTACACTGCGAACAGTGTGCTCTACTTCTATGCGTGGATGATCTAAGGCAGTTTCGCGTGTGCAATGGACGCAAATCGTTGTGTCACTCGTGAAACAATGTGTGAGCACGATACTAGGTTCGATTTTGGAGGACTTTTCTTTCACGTGAATAAGCTTCGAACTGTGTCGCATTGTTCACTGAACTGAATTCTGTCTCGCTGGCGCCGCGAAGTAGGACCTCATACAGAAAAACACACTCCGTGAAGACAGCAGTGCCACCTATTTCAAGTTGTCCCACGGCACAGAAATCACGACGAAAGGTGCGACGGTAAAGCAGTCTCGTCGTTATCTGCAAAAGATGTATCAGCGATCTGGATACATTATCTTCAAAGCAGAGTCGTTAAACAGCAGCGAGGCGCATTTTCCCCGCCACACTGTCTCGGAATCCTGCAAAGTGGTGAGGTGCAGCCAAACAGTTTTAAAAAGACTGATGCATAAAATCAGACTCCCATTTGTAAAATTAATATAGTACCTGTTTTCTCTTTAAGATAAAACGTTGTTCCAGTCGTAATATTGCTGTTTATCAGTCAATGACATTGTCATAGCAGTAGTACGAACTTATAAAAAATGTAAATTTGTAGTAAGGTTTTATGGGACCAAACTGCTTAGGTCATCGATTCCTAAGCTTACACACTACTTAACCTAACTTAAACTAACTTACGCTATGGGCAACACACACAGCCATGCCCGAGGGAGGACTCGAACCTCCGACGGGGTGAGCCACGCAGACCCTGACAAGACGCCTCAGACCGCGTGGCTCCCCGTGCGGCCACGAACTTAACGAACTTATAAATGCAGTATTTGGTTCTGATCCCTCTTTACAATTTTTCTGCTATTTATTAAAATAAAATCCACCCGCGTTCCCAATTATTCAGTGTATTTCCCATGTTTTGTTGATTACTATTCGTCAAGTAATAAACTAACAACTTTATAGGAAACAGTCATTTTACAACGTGCGCGTGGACACATCACAAGGTGTTTTATTCTTATGGGCCACAAGCCGCAGTCCACATGTTGAGCACATGAGTTCATATTTCAAGTGTCTAACTTCTTTGCTGGGTGGGAGCTCACGTAGTGTTCAACAACAATGGTATTTTATAGGGTGTTAAAAAAAGTATGGAACATTCTGAGAGGCAACATTACCTACAAAAACAATAAACAAAATTTAGCAAATACTGGCGCTAAAATGCATACCGTAAGAGCTACGAACACCTGTTAATCTTCTATAATGAGAAACACATCTCTTCTACTGCAGCCTTTTTCTTTCCATGTTTTTGGAGGAGCTAGTACGGACCAACACGAGATAAAAGAGTCCAGTAAACAAGGGCTTTAAAATGCGTACCTTACTAGCTATGAGTACTTGTTCATCTTCGCTAGTGTGAAACACATCTCTTCTACTGAAGAAGTACTCGTAGCTCTTAACATAGGCGTTTTAGAGCCCATGTTTAGTATACATTATTGTCTTGTTTTGGTGGGTACTACCACCTCGCAAAATATTCGATACTTTCTTTTAACACCTTGTATACATGGGCCAACTATATTTAATGCTACAGTTCTGTATTAATCTAAATCTCTTTACCCTTATCTTTGCATGTGCGCGTACACGACTACGGCTTCACTGCCACTCAGTTGGACATTAATTTCATTTTCTCCATCCGAGACTCCCACACGTGGAATTAACCACTCTCCACTAATCCACTTAAGTATATTCAGTGTAACACAACTTGATTATGTGACCACTTCATTCCATGGTCATTTACCCTATTCACATGTGTTACGGTGCGATTAAAATCCAGGATGGGAAAACATGAATACAACATTCTCTGCTGAAATGTTACCAGGGAACATATTGCATGATATGAACAGCGTACTAATTGTACGTAAAAACTGTAGAAGGAGTGAAATAAATAAAAAAAGTATTCAGGAGCAGCCGAGAGGACAAACGTAACTTCCAACATGCAGAGAGCGTAGGGAACGAAATGGAAGCAAAATATCGCGCGACAGGCGAAAAAGGGTATAAAGAGCAGAGTAACACAGATAAAGAGGGCATCCCTCGTCGAAAAAAATTGGTAGTATTCAACTTGGACCTAAAGTTGCGAAAGAAATTTCTGAGAAGCGATGGCTGGAGCACCCAGCCTGCAGCACAGGAGCATGGACTGTAGTCTTCCGCCAAAAGATTGAAAGCTCTGTGCTTGGAACGCACATCCGTTATAGGCACCAGTTTGAATTCTACGTACAGCGCCACCACTTATCGCACCTTCATGAAACTATAGGGGCTGTACTGGGAATATTCCACGATGTCCCACAAGAAACTCCGCATTCTTTCAAGCGAAACTGGCCGAGAAAAAAAAGTGTAGCATTGCTTATTGAACGACCGTCGTAAATATGATCAGACAACTAAAACGGATGCTCTTTCGCGCAAAGTTTGAAGAACTTAACGTAGAGGCAGAAAAGTACAAATGTCACGAGTAGACACAAATACCTGACGTAACGAATTTTGCTAGAATGTTCCCCACTCCCAGCTCGTTTCCATTTCTTTTATTTATATTTTCGTGCTGTTACAGGAAAATTAATACAAGCGCCAACGCATAGACGTGCGTGGCGGGGCGCTCCACTTAGGCAGGCGGGCGCGCTGACGTATTGCGGGCACTAAGCGCGGAATTTCAGCTGTCACGGCGCCGCGGCATTACAAATGGCGCTGCCCGCCCGTTTTCATAACACGCCGGCGCAGGAACGACTTCAGCGGAGGCGGCCGCAAATTTGCAGACGTCAGTCACGCACGAGGGAGGGCTGGCCGGCCGGAACAGCGGACGTGCGCCAGGTCCGCCCGCCTGGACGGCGCGTTCTCTTTGTTTTAGTGAGATCCCCGTCTGCACGAGGCTCCTCGCTATGGATCTACATGGGCGCCAGGTGCAACAGACCTCACTGTGAGAAAGCGTCCAGCAGATATACACTATTGGCCATTAAAACTGCTACACCACGAAGATGACGTGCTACAGACGCGAAATTTAACCGACAGGAAGAAGATGCTGTGATATGCAAATGATGAGCCTATCAGAGCATTCACACGAGGTTGGCGCCGGTGGCGACACCTACAACGTGCTGACATGAGGAAAGTTTCCAACCGATTTCTCATACACAAACAGTAGTTGACCGGCGTTGCCTGGCGAAACGTTGTTGTGATGTCTCCTGTAAGGAGGAGAAATGCATACCATCACGTTTCCGACTTTGATAAAGGTCGGATTGTAGCCTATCGCGATTGCGGTTTATCGTATCGCGACATTGCTTCTCGCGTTGGTCGAGATCCAATGACTGTTGGCAGAATATGGAACCATGAAGCTCTTCTCGACTGAATACAACTTACGAGCCCATTTGTCGTCATTTGCGGGAGGTTTCAGTTTTCTGCTTTACATGGAGAAGTCTGCGACTGAGGGTCAGAAAATTCTGGGTAGTACTATGGTGAGGCACATACTGGTGAAAGAACGTGCAGAGAATGGTTTCAAAGCTTCAAGAACGTTCGTTTTGATGTCGAAGACCGGCACGGTGGTGGAAGATAGGAGGTTTGGAAGGTACTCACACCGACGGAAACAATCGTAGAAGATAGTTTTCGAAATCAATTGACACGTCTGAGCCGAGCAATGACAGATAAAGGCGACCGACATGGAAAGGTGACTTTGAAACAAAATAGTGTGAGAATGCACGTATCAAAACCCGTCCAAACATACTTGGAAATGCCAAAATGGGATGTCCTGCCCCACTCGCCGTATTCTCCAGACATTGCTTCCTGTAACTACCACATTTTTCGATCAATGGCGCAACGCTTGACTGACCACTACGAACATGTATGCGAATGCGAAGTTTCTGTTCTTTCTGACAGCTACATCTACATCTAAATCGATGCTCTGCAAATTACACTTAAGTGCCTGGCAGAGGGTTCATAGAACCACTCTCTCAGTTCTCTATTATTCCGATCTCGTATAGTGAGCGGAAAAAAACACGCATCTACACCTTTCCATGCGAGCTCTGATTTCCCTTATTTTATTGTGGTGATCGTTTCTCCCAATGTAAGTCGGCATCAACAAAATAATTTCTCATTCGGAGGAGAAATTTGATGATTCAGATTTCGTGAGATGTTTCCGCCACAACGAAAAACACCTTTGTTTTAATGATGTCCACTACAAATCCTGTATCATTTCGCTGACACTCTTTCCCCTATTTCGCGTTAATACAAAACGTGCTGCCCGTCGTTGAACTTTCTCGATGCACTCCGTCATTTCCATCTGGTAAGGATCCCACATCATGCAGCAGTATTCTTTTCTCCCATCCACCTTCAATTTGCACAATGGGAACAAATGCAAAATAGGTTAGATTCGTCGATCTCCTCGAAAGACGTCCCGTTCTTCTGCAGCAGGATTCGTATGCTGCTCGAAATATGGGAGAAAGTAGTGACCAATGATGGCCAATACTTTGAATCGTAAATTAGTTGTCACAAAGAATTCGCGAACTTCGAGAAAAAACGGCGGAATCAAAGTTGTACATCTAATATTATTCGGCAGAATGTTATAAATCCGTTCATTAACCATCTTTCGCCTTATTAGGCCATCGTCAGATGTCAACTGAATGTTGCAAATGGAGTTAATATGACGTGCGACTTACAGAGATATTTAACATAAAATATACAAAAAAATATGACATATAGAATCTTTACAAAACAAAGTACTGAAGTTTTTCTGTAATGTAGGGGTAGTTATATTTAACTAAAAATGAAAAAGAAAGTAATTAATTAACGCGTTTATCGTTACATTCAACAATAGATGAATCCTAAACTTTAATTTAAAATTGCAATCGAATATTTTTATAACTGAAACTTAATTTAGTAGAGAAGAGAAAGGTAATTGAATTTGGTTATTAGGAACTACGCTGGCATTTTTTTTCTTGTCTGGTTTGATGTGGGCCTCCATGAACTCCTCTCCTGAACCAACCTCTTTATCTCAAAGTAGCACTTGAAACCTCAGTTATTCCCTGCATGTATTGCAATCTCTGTCTTCCTCTACAGTTTTTGCCCTCTACAGCTCCCTCTACTACCATGGTTCCCTGATGTCTTAACAGACGTGCTATCTTCCTCTCCCTTCTTTTTGTGTTTCTCAATACGTTCCTCTCTTCGTCGATTCTGCAGGAAACCTGATCATTTTTTATTCCATCAGTCACGTAATTTTCAGCAACCTTTTGTAGCACCACATCCCAGACGGTTCGATTTTCCTCTTTCCCGACTCTCCCACTGTCCATGCTTCACTAAATGTCCGCAGTTCGTGGTCTGATGGAATCGTTGCCGCTTCTGGATGTCGGGGCCCCGGGATCGATTCCCAGCCGCGCTGGGGACTGGGGGGACTGGGTGTTTGTATTGTCCTCATCGTTTCATCATCATTATCATTCATGGAAGTGGCGAGACTGGATTGAATAAAGATTGGGAATTTGTACGGGCGCTAATAACGGCGCAGCTGAGCGCCCCACAAACAAACATCATCAACATCACAACCACACAGTGCTGTTTTGCAAGCATATTGTCTCAGAAACTTTCACGTTTATTTATTTCTAATTTTCTTGCACGGTCATCTGTATTGTTTCTGTGGTTTTATGGTAAAACTTGATCCGCAAAGCTTGAATCTTTATTTCTTAGTCTCCTACTTATGTTATTTTCCGATAACCCAAGTGCCACGTTTCTCCTGACTGACCAACATATTATTTTTAAACAGTGCTAACATGTAATGATGTGTTTTTAAACACACCACTCGGTATCGAAATTTGAAATTTGTCTTCAGTATTGAATAAAAAAATGTATATGTTGTTGTTACTGTAAAACAGCGGCTGTGTAGTTGTGGGACATTACCTGTCATGCTATCTGAAATTCAGCGATGGTGCATATCTTTTTGTAACTGATGACTTGTATCTATTGGCTAATGCACAGAAGTGGCACACTTGTGCAAGTTTTCTTGTTTCGTAGACTTTATCCATGGAAAAATTTGGGAATTTTTAGTAAGGTCTTATGGGACCAAACTGATGAAGTCATCGATCCCTAAGCCTACACACCACTTAATCTAACTAAAACAGACTTACGCTATGGACAACACACACGCCCATGCCCGAGGGAAGACTCGAACCTCTGACGGAGGGAGCCGCACGGACCGTGACAATGTGCCTCACACCGCGAGGTTACCGCACGCGGCTGTTATCCATCAAGGAAAATCAACCAGGATGCCAGTTTAGTTTTAAAAAATAACTCGGCTCGCTTTTTGACCAGTGTAAAATTGAGTTTCCGTGGAGCGAATGTTGTCCGCCTACACAGCTGAGTGGTCAGCATGGCTGACCTCCGTGCGTAGTACCCAGGTTCGATCTCCCATACTGCCAGGGATTTTCTTTGGTGAGAGTCCTGGCAGGGGATACATTCAGCCTTGTGGTCCAACTGAGGACCTACTCGACCGATTAGCAAAGGTAGCAATTCCTAGAAACCCGGCAACGACAGCGAGATGGCTATTCTGACGACGTGCTGCTCCATACCGCATCCGATGACGCCATTCACGTGGATGACACAGCGATCGGTCGATCCCAACCGCACCATCTAATGCCAGGACGCAGAGCTTTAGCTACATCAGATTTAGACTACAGTTATAATTTCAACTTTATTTTTCATTTTTGTTTAGTGAAACTATAGTCGTTCAACTATTTATATTTGACAGACGAAAGTGATACATTCAATTTAGTAACTTTCAATCTCACAATTAGAATTGCGTACCTCAATGTGTAAAAGCGGAATCCTGATGGGGGCTTTTTGTTGTCTCTCTGCCCGTCTATTAAGAATCCTTTTTCTTAGGAAGGGGTAGCCGTATCAAGTTCAGATTTATGTGACCTATTAAAGTCGATAGTCTCTTGGCGGTGTAAAAATTTTTAGCTTATAAATCACTACAGTCGAAAGTGGCGGCCATTTATGTAACGTATTTGAATATTCGCAAGCTCACATATCAGAACTTACTGGTGACCTAGAATCATAAAATTTAGCAAGAAGTAAGATTTCATAGGACATTAAAAGAAAAAAATCCGAAAATTGTTAATTCGTAACCATACCACACGAAAAAAATATTTCTTTTATGCGGCGTCGAACTTGAAATAAACACAATCAGTAGTTCTGTATTCAGGCTGATTTTCTCGCAGTGGTAAAAGTCTGGCATCAGACAAGCAACGACGAATTCATCCATCATCTGACAGTCTGTGGACGTTTTTTCTCACATACAACATGAAGCGCTGTATCTACGTGCGACAATCGCTCCTGGATACTTGCTGATGGATAAATTCCGAAACGCGTCATATGAGCATTAAAGTCGTTCCTTGCCTGGTGTCTGACTTTTACATATGTATAATTAATATGTCTGTAAGGCGCTCTTTACATTACCTCTCTTCGTGACATTTATTGTCACCTGTCGATGGTCTAACAAGCCGAAATCTGGTTCATGACCGAACAATATTTTTTTTTCTGACCCTTACGAAACTGTTTCCCATTAAATACTGTTGTCATACTCGGTCAATAACCGACAGAAAATTCAGCTCCTATCATGAAGATCTAAGTACCGCCTCGAGAAAATAACGCTGTGTAATTAATTTGTTTAGTAGTAAACATGCGTGCAGTCCTGGTAAATAGTGAAAATCCGGCCGCACAGTACCGTAGCACATCGCTACAGCAGCCAGAACTAAAGGACGAAGGCCACTAATGCAGTGGAGGTGGTGCGATCGTAGTGTCTTCTGGGAAAATGACAGATAATATTCTTGGTGGTATTAAAGAATATTGGTGCGATTGTGAGCTTGTTGAGGTGGTAGGGATGCCGGATGAGGTGGTACAGGAAGTCTTATGTTAAGTCCTGCTTCTGAACCAGCTCAGTATGAAAAGAATGCAGCGTGCTGTAAGGGCGGAAAAAAACGTCCAAGTGAGAAAATTTCAACGTTTTGTTTGGGGAATTCTAAGACAGTCAAGTGAAAACATTTGTTACCAGTGTTAACGATAAGCGACAGCGACGTAATCTGAATCTGTGTTTGATTAAAAATGAAGTCACCGAAAATACGCTCAGGAGCCGTATATAAATATTTGCTCCTTGACGGCAAATGGTAATAGCTCCAGTGTGGATGCACTCTTTATTCTACCTCTTGCGGGAATCAGGTAAGGCTGTATGCAATGAGGATAATGGGCGGGTTACACTACGTATGGCCGGCCGGGGTGGCCGAGTGGTTCCAGGCGCTACAGTCTGGAGCCACGCGACCGCTACGCTCGCAGGTTCGAATCCTGCCTCAGGCATGGATGTGTGTGATGTTCTTAGGATAGTTAGGTTTAAGTAGTTCTAAGTTCTAGGGGACTGATCACCTCAGAAGTTAAGTCCCATAGTGCTCAGGGCCATTTGAATTTGAACGCTACGTATGCAGTGTGCGACATACAGGAATTCCGGTTGCATGGGAAGCGAGCTATGATAGCCGTAGTGAATAGGCCATCGCTCGCTACAAGCGATCAACGCAGACTGGTCAACGTGTCTACCAGTGTCTACAAAGACTGGTACAGCACTCACAGGCACTTAAAACGTCGTAAGAGGAGGGATGGCAAAAGGATCGTAACCAACAGAGAACAAAGACGAATCATACACTTAGTCAACGATATTCGGTTTCAAATCTGACAGAAAATGGTGCTGTCTGTAAATGCATGTCCATGTCATCCAGTTTCCGAGCGAACATTGTGAATGGAGATGCATGTAAGGGACGACTGGAGTCGGTTACCTCGCAAAAGTCCATTAGGTCACTGTTGACAGGCGTAATTCTTCAGTCGGCTAAACTACATAGAAACTGGGCGGTAACTGTGTGGAGTTCGTAGTGTGGGCCGATGAGTCGCGGTTTTGCCTCTTTTCAAATAATTATGCATTGTGTCTATTGCACTGGCCCTCAGTGTATGAAGGCTGTACTTCAGGTCAGATGAAGTTCTGTGATGTTTTTTATACCATTATTTGAGCCCACTTATTCAGGTATGGTGTAGACACTCCTGACTTCAAAGAAAGCGAGGTCATTTATAACTCTATTGCTCTCAATAATTTGAGACGGCAACGCATTTCAGACTGTGATGCAAACAGAGAAAGGCAGAGATGCAACTAAAGTTGATGTTTATTTTGTCGGTGACCGGTTTGGGCTATGCCCAGTCTCAAACCTATCAATGTTTGCCAAGCAAAATACCCGTTCAAAATATCAGCAGATGAAGTGGGTACACATGTGTGTGGTCCCAACTAATAGTAGTTAACGAATTTGTTAACAAATATTAGTTGGGACCATACACATATGCACCTATTTTATTTACTGCTATTTCGGACGGACATTTTACTTTTCAAACATTGCTAGGTTTGAGAATGGGTATAGCCCAAACCGGTCACCGAAAAATAAACATCAACTTTACTTACAACTCTGCCTCTCTTTTTTCATCACAAAGCAGGGTCAGTTGTTCACGTGGCTGTGCGCATATACAGTATGTGTGACGAATATTCGGGCGCCCTATTGCACCTCTATTAGTCTGATAAAGACCTCATGTTAATTGCATAGAATGAGCGGAAGGAAGGAAGACTAGGGTTTAATGTGCCATCAGTACTTAGCTTCTTAGAGACAGAGGCACGAGTTCGGCCTGTCTGAAGCATGAGACCTTGGGCATGCCCTCCCCAAGGAACCGTCCTGGCATTTGCCTGCAGTGATATCACAGCAAATCAAAATCTGAATAGCCAAACGTGGATCTGCACAGTCGTCCCCCTGAATACGAGTCCAGTGTGGTAATATAGGGATGGGAAAGATGTATCGCTTGAAACCAATGCGGTTCTTACTTCTGAATAACAGCTATTTTTCGTTAATTATTTCGTCTTGGTTATAACAGATTTTCTTTATTTTTCACCTGTAACACGGTGAAAAACATCGAGCGTCCGTTTGCCATGGCTGCCATGCCAAATTTTTGTTATTTAAATAAAACTATGTTTTAAAAACGAGTAATGTTTGCTCGCTTGAAATATTGTGCTGTTTTGAAAAATTCTGAAATCGAGCAGTGCTATTATAATAACAACACTGACCGTTAGAAAATAGCAACAAACATGCGTCAAAATAATCGGTAAAGCATTGCTGCAGAAGTACTATAACTGCCACCGGATACCGTTGTCTGTTATACGGTATGCGAGAGAACGTGCAGCGAGTAAGGCTTTCGCCCACCTGGCCTGCACATTACTTGCTTGCTAACGTCCTCAGGTTTCGATTACAGAATGGGACCGCCCCTAATTTGGAATTATTTTGCGCAGTGCGCAGCGGTATAGTACAATGCCCCAGTTTCTTTGAAAGATTAAAAACGGGAAGAAGCCCAACAATCTCGATACATCATGTAAGGAGAAAACGTACACAATGTTCCTTTGAAAGAAGGAAAATTTGATTCACATACCTTATTAATAGTATTTATTAATGTTAACATTTATATTTATTAATAATATTATTATCAGCATTATTAATTTGGGATGGTAACTGAACCCTTAATTTTGTCTACGGTAAGTATAGAAATTGTAGAAATGCATTAAAAGTTGTACCAAGGACGGGATTTGAACCCATATCTCCTGCTTATAAGGCGGATATGTTACCTACCAGACACGTTGGCATTATGGCTAACACAGGTCAACGACCTATCCTAGTCCAATGCTCTCGTGTTTTGAACTCAGCCCAGATAAAGACATCTTGTATTTTCACCATATAGTTTTCCATAAAATTTGCTACCTTCGCAACAGTGTTAATGTTGTTTTATAATTTCATTTGAGCCTTTAGAGATCTTTTCTCTGCTTTAAATTTCAATTAATAGCAAATAAATATGTCTTACTCTCAGTCTTAGATTTCAAGATCCCTTACTGTCCTACTCACGTACTGTACTACCAACGAATAACAAACACAACGTATTGTTTTCTTAATTTGTTGCGCTCACTGTGACACTGATTTCTGTGTGCACAGGGGCCAGACTCTACGATCAGCTCTCAAAAATTCAAAGAATGGAACGAACATTGCACTCGCTCGTCTTGTATGATTATAGGCTTCTGTATTGACCAGGGAGACTACTTTCGATTTCCCGTCAATTCGTTACTTCGCTTTGTGTTGTTTCATGATGCTACGGATAACGAACTGGGTGACGCCCGCGCATCCGTCAATGCTGTGAACTTTGTACGTTAACGTCTTAATTTAGTTTGGGAGTGTGTGACCCATATAACCCTTTGAGGAACATCTGAATAAACTGAGGTTGTGCTTACACTACAGACAGGTTCATTTCTTTTCTCTTCTACGATCACAGTAAACCAGTAACCGGGACGTGCCAGTTCTTCAGCTGATGACTGAACAGAGTAAAACATTGCATGGAATTTACCTCGCGTCGTTGCTAGATACTTTGCGGACTGAAGTGAGATAGCGTGCTCTGTTGCCACCAAAACAGCCCTACTCATACAATCGTCGGTGAAACAGGAAACGTCCGCTGTGTGGGCTTTTTTGGCCCGATCAGTCTTCTGACTGGTTCGATGCAGCCCGCCACGAATTCCTCTCCTGTGCTAACCTCTTCATCTCAGAGTAGCACTTGCAACCTACGTCCTCAATTATTTGCTAGATATATTCCAATCTCTGTCTTCCTCTACAGTTTTTGCCCTCTGCAGCTCCCTATAGTACCATGAAAGTCATTCCCTCATGTCTTAAAAGACGTCCTATCATCCTATCGGTTCTCGTTGTCAATGTTTTCCGCATATTCCTTTCCTCTCCGATTCTGGTCAGACCCTCCTCATTCCTTACCTTGTTAGTCCGCCTAATCTTCGACATGCGTCTGTAGCACCACATCTCAAATGCTTCGATTCTCTTCTGTTCCAGTTTTCCCACAGTCCATGTTTCACTACCATGCAATGCTGTGCTCCAAAAGAATATTCTCAGTGATTTCGTCCTCAAATTAAGGCCAATGTTTGATGCTAGTAGACTTCTCTTGACTAGGAAAGCCCTATTTGCCAGTGCTAGTCTGCATTTGATGCCACCTTGCTCGGTACTCATTGGTTATTTTGCTGCCTAGGTAGCAGAATTCCTTAATTTCATCTACTTCGTGACCGTCAATCTCGATGTTAAGTTTATAGCTGTACTCATTTCTGCTACTCCTCATTACCTTTGTCTATATTTGATTTACTCTTCATCCGTACTCTGTACTCATTAGTCTGTTCATTCCATTCAGCAAATCACGTAATTCTTCTTAACTTTCATTCAGGATAGAGATGCCATCAGCGAATCGTATCACTGATATCCTTTGACCTTGAATTTTAATTCCGCTCCGGAACATTCTTTTATTTCCATCATTGCTTATTCGATGTACAGATTTAACAGTACGGGCGAAAGACTATATTCATGTCTTACAATCTTTTTAATCAGAACACTTCGTTCTTGGTCGTCCACTTTTATTCTTCCCTCTTGGCTCTTCTATATATTGTATGTTACCCGTCTCTCCCTGTAGCTTATCTCAATTTTCCTCATATTATCGAAAATCTTGCACTATTTTACATTGTCAAACGCTTTTTCCAGGTCGACAAATCCTATGGACGTGCCTCGATTTTTCTTTAGTCTTGCTTCTATTATCAACCGCAACGTCAGAATTGCCTCTCTGGTTCCTTTACCATCCATAGAGCCGAAATGGTCGTCATGTAACACATCCTCAATTTCCTTATCCATTCTTCTGTATATTATTCTAGTCACCAACTTGAATGCATAATCTGTTAAGCTGATTATGCGATACTTCTCGCACTTGTCAGCCCTTCCAGTCTTCGGAATTGTGTGGATGATTTTTGTTTTTTTTTTTTTTCAAAAGTCAGACGGTAAGACTCCAGACTTATGCATTCTACACACCAAGGTGATTAGTCGTTTTGTTGCCAATTCCGCCAATGATTTTAGAAATTCTTATGGAAGGTTATCTATCCCTTCTGTCTAATTTGGTCGTAAGTCCTCCAAAGCTATTTTAAATTTTAATTCTAACACTGGATCCTACATCTCTCCTAAGGGGACTTAGTAACAGTTATTGTGAAACCGTTCCTTCCGATTTAGATCTGTAAGTTCCTCTGCTGCCTCATCTCAAGAAGTTCTCAGGACCGAAGAAACTTTCGTCTAACGTGGACGTTATCTGTATAATAGTTTATTAGTAGTAAAAAATGAATTTTCATTTCGAAAGAGTAAAAAGAAGTGTGTTGTCGGACTAAATGGATTAAATTCTGTTGACATTAGACCAAGGAATAAATGTTTATCTGGCAAAGTAAAATGTCTGTCATGACTGTTCCACAAAACGTATTGTGTGGTAATCAATGTAGCAGCATCCGAGTTACTGCGGATTTTATTTAGGAATGGAAGTTTGCAGGAACTTTAAGAGACAAGTTACGAAAAGTGTCCTCAAAGTAGGAGTTTCACCCCTCCATATCGGCAAGAATATTTCTAACTGCAGCTCGAGTTCGATTTCCAATCTCGTCCACTGCAGCTGCTACTCTCGTATTAGATACGACGTTCCACGTGACAACTGGCTTAACTTATCAAGAGAGAGTGCTGGTATCAGCCTACTGAATTTCGGTGAACTACGAGCAGAATTCGTTGTAAAACGAACGCTCGAAAACCAAGTACTAAAGAGAAAATACCCTCTGTCTCTTCACAGCGGCATTTTGACCATAACGGAAACAG
The DNA here is from genome assembly GCF_023864275.1 of Schistocerca cancellata. Taxonomy (NCBI): domain Eukaryota; kingdom Metazoa; phylum Arthropoda; class Insecta; order Orthoptera; family Acrididae; genus Schistocerca; species Schistocerca cancellata. Next base: position 107,285,418 of record NC_064634.1, read on the forward strand.
CAGCAAGACCATTCAACCCAAAGCTGTATCTTACCCGTATGCGTTCTATTGTACATTCAGAAATACGAAGCACATTGGAATATCGATATCAATTTAATTTTGTATTCCTTACCAAGTCCTTCTGTGGTATAAGAATTTGAAAGGAACGAGAATTGTTTTCCGACACAACTGTATTAGAAGAACATCTACGAAACGTTAAGTGCTGTTGAAAATAATAAACACCGCTAATGCCTGTCAGTATGCTTGTTATCAGCAAACAGTACTCCACAGTATTTAAAGGATACATTCATTCATTAAGTGTATCGATGAAGATATTTTATATAGCAATTTAAAACAGGTTGTAGCTTTTCCATATTTTATCGTTTAGTAATGTAAACTGTTCCGTATTATGAGTAAATACTCTTTTCAGAAAAGAAAATTAAAGTAATAATGATTTGTTCTAAGAAAATTAAGCAAAACGTAAGCTGCAAGTTAGTTAAAGAAAAAGGTGAGTGTCAAGTAGACACGTTAGTAATTTACAAGAGAATAAAATGAAAAAAGGAAAGGATAGATGAGATGACAGCCCGCCACAGTCATTGATGGGAAAGGAAAGCATTGGAATTGAATCGAGCCTTTGGGTTTTGAGGCTATATTACGAGTTTTATGCGTAAATGGACTGTATATCAAGAGTAACTATTTACTGATATATGTACTGAGTTGTGTTATTTGGCTGTGCAGTTAGTTTCCTAGTTTAGTTGCACTTTTTAAGAGTTTCTTAAGCAACAGTAGCCGCTCTTCCTATGATTTATACACACTGTGTCGTGAATTCTCAAAAGTAGACATAATTTTTAAGTTACTTTAAAGCAACAATAGTCGGTCAATGTTTACGTACTATTACGAAATACACATTAAAAATAATTATTGTAGGTCTCACTACTTTAATTCTTTAACTGGTCTGTCAGGATTAGATTATCGAGTTATGTATTACTGAAGAGCACTTAGAAGCAAATATCCTCGAAGTAGTGAAGCAACTTAAGACGCTCAACAAAAGCAAATATTCCAGTCCAGACTGTATACCAGTTAGGTTCCTTTCAGAGCATGCTGATGCAGTAGCTCCATGCTTAACAACCATATACAACCACCAGCGTTTACCCTCCGCTGTTCGTTCGTGATATGAAGGAACTACAGAAGAGAGAGATGAAAATTGTCCATTCGCATGGGTAAATGGTACTGCATATTTGCTACCAAACGATATTATAGTACCTTGGAGAAAGAATTTAAACTTTTAGGTGACAATGATTGAGCAAAAAATTATAACGATCGACAGACATCATTCATTTTTCTGTAAATCAAGAAACAGTATGTGCTAAATCTGCAAGCATGAACCACATTGGTGGTACAAATATTAAAAATTCTGAAGCCGCACCCATTACTCAATTTTCCGTTGCAAACAGTTTTCAGTGCAAATGAACGAAGAGTATGGAGACTTCATATATTTCTGTGAAGTACGTTGGTTAAGATAAGGGGCATGCCTGGAACGATTTCTCGATTTAAATCTCGCTGTTGAATTTATGAAGGAAATTGGAGCGCAGGAACGAAAAACAGAACACTTGGAATGGATTGCAGGCTTCGCATTTTAAGTAGACTTAACTGCACACTAGCCACAGTAGGACATTGCAAGGTAACTGCTTTCCGATTTGAAGAGGATGAATTTAAAAAAAAAATCGCGTTTTAGAAGGGAAACATTCTGTCAAAGGAAATCCAATTCGCTAATATTGTAAGGTGTCCGGCAAATCCAACACCTTCCATGAAAACCCTGACATGATAAGCAAATCCGGCAGAATGTCACATAGCTCCGAATAAATCCTGACATTAAATTACCCACACACTAACACAAAAACGCCTTAATGCATGTCATATCTTCCCACCGTGAAACAGACGCAGTTCCGAGGGAAGAAACGAGAACAGAAGCCGAGAGCAGAACCGTCCTAAGCTAGAAGGTCCTACGATAAGGGACGGACACCCACGTGCCAGCCAAACACCAGGACCACCCCCCAGTCCATGTTAAAAGATAGAGCCCTTCAGAAGAACAGTATAGATCTTACAGCAACACTAAAAGGGCCACAACAGCTGCAAGTTTTAGCGTGAGACTTTTTCACGTCTCTGTTACGTTGCAAACGTTAAAAACATTGCCCCACCACGAAAAGTATAACGTTTCTCATTGGATAGACAGAATTTTTGTAGGCGGAGCTTAAGGTTAACATTGAGATCGTGATTGGTCAGATGAAAACACAGGCACATAGTTTTGTTTAAACCAACTTCGGTAAATTGTAGTAAGGCGAAGTTAGGAGGGAGTTGCTTCTCAGACGGCGAGGTGCGTGGAGCTGTGCCGGCTACCGCCCCCTGACGAACACTGACAAGGTAATGAACGCACGCGATGCCGCATTTTTAAGCGCATAAGGCTTCACTCAGAACTGCAGAAGTCGCATCTGATACATCCCCTTTTTACGTAATACTAGTGTCGATCGTGAATTAAATCTCATGGTATTCACATTTGCTACGTGAAGTTAAAATCTGGAACGCGATGATTTTTCTGTTATATAATTATTGAGAAGCCACATAAGCCACTGTAATTTACGACAAGTTAGATAAGTAAATAAAGATAATTGAGGGTCACTGTAGACCATTTTGATAGTTTTCTCTTTTATTGAACTTAACTTAAATTTAAATTATAGATGTGATATGGCATAGGTCATCCTTCGATCCATTGTAGAACTTGGAAACCCATTCAGGGAATATTCGTTTACATTTTTGTTGAACGCAGTTGGTTTTTATCATCCTGTATTAAAATATTTCCTTTTGTCAATAGTGCAATTTATAAACAATGTTTTGTGAGTAGAATAAAATTTCCAATGGTAAACTTAACTGCTTTTTCGACGTTATTTTACCAGCTAACTAAAAATAGGAAAGCCTTGAACTCCCTCCACTAAATTTAGTTAGTATTAAGATTCTTTTACAGGGAGTGCAGTGGAGCTGACGCTGAAATCATTAAGTATTTGGTTATATCATCGCTAGTCTCACTGAACTCTTCTGAACTCTACATGACGTGTGTGGTCTGACATCTCCTTACCAGCAACAGGTCCCAGGTTCAAACTAGTCAATTCCCTAAAAAACACGCTCAGAGCATCGTTGCACAAAAGTGGTAGGGAGACACGACTTAGAACAAACAGACACCACGCAGAATGTTAGAGAATGGCGACCCTGCCAGGATGGTAAAATACCATGATTGAAGGTCGACCACATGCCTAACTAGGTCAGAAAAATATCTTGTTGAAAAATTTTTGTAACAAAGTAATAAATATTAAAGTAATAAATAGTCGAAAACAGTAGCTGCAGCGATAGATAGTAAGAAAGTATTCAATAGAATGTGAGACATTCTAGCAAAGACAATAGCATAATTAAGTTATGAATTTTAATATTGTTAGAATTAAGTTTTCTATCCAATGCAAGCGCACAGGTGGCGGATACATCGTTGACAAGTTGGTTCTGACCCAAGAAGTAAGTGAATGGATTGTCAAGTCGTGTGTGCCAAAAGTTTATCAAACGCGTGAGATCTTATGAGCGCATGTTGCCGCGAAGTAGGGCGCGTGAATTGCTTTTAAAACAGAAAATAAGGGATTCGGAAAGATTAGCAATGGCAGATCGTGACATTGACCAAATTGAGGTAGAGACCCGGCATGAAGACGGACAGAGAATAGCGGACAGTACAACAGACGATGCAGTATCGCGAGAAATAGGACAGATAACGCACCACAACGAGGATAATGTACGTCAAGGCATAGAAAACGTAAGTCAGCATACGACAGAAGAGCAGGAAAGTAGAGAGAGAGCCAATGAGGATTCCAACTTGCGTCTTGAATACGTAGAACTCATAGTACAAGTAATCAGAGCTCCCTCACCACAAGGAACGCGAGCAGAAACGAGTCACCGTACAGTTCAATGCAATCGGTTGCAAACCAACACTTGGGCGAAAACACAGAGCGTAGGACGTCGGAAGAAAACGTAATATGACCCACCAATCTGGCACAATTATTACAACAAATTACGGAAACCATGACAAGGAAATATAAAGAAATAGCGAACCAAATTCAAATTCAGAATGCAGAAACCACGAGACAAATGCGTGAGATTAAAGAACAAAACAAAAATATTCAGTTACACCTAAGTCATATTCAAGACGAGGCAAAAGAATCTCAAGAAGTGATAGGAAACTTAGTAACAGGTCACGATCAATTGAGAACAGACATTGACAAGGTACAAGCGGACGTACAAACATTGCGTAATGGCACTTAGAGCGAGATCAAAATATTACGTAACAACACCCACGGAGAAGTCAAGAAACTAGAGAAACAGGTAAACGTAATTACTAGACAAGCAGCAGGTACAGCGCGTGAAATTGTTGAAAACAGTGAGTTACGCAAAATTATCACAAAAGCACAGCTGAAAAGATATGATAACCGCATAGTCAAAATAGAAGCGCAAACGAAGCAACAATTTCAGAAATTGCGAACAGAGTTGTTGCAAACTATTAAAGAGTGTAGTGAACAGGATCGAACAAGCACTGAGTCTGCAACCACATCCGTATCTGTAACAGCACCGGAAAAACAAGCAATTAACGAAGATATCATGCATTTTCGATTGCAATCACAGGCGGAAAGTAACATACGTGAAATCAGACAGCCTACACCGCAACAAACACGTTTCGAAATTCTTGATGAACAAATGGCACCACAAACACATGCGGAACCACAAATGTATGTTTCAAGACAGTTTGGATCGTGCAATGAAGCAGCAAGGTTAGCCAGACAAGATACCGAACCAATACGTGACAATGGAAAGCCAGGTCACGAAGAGTACAGTGCAATGCATTCAGCTACACGTTCACAACCGATGCAAGAAAATTATTGCGTACCACTCCAACGATACCACGCAAGGGTAGGCGAAAGTTACAGTGGACAATATCCAATGGATCTACCACAACCGGAAAGAGCAACGGGAGAAATGATCAGAAACAAAAGTGGCGAAGAATCGCGAATTTCATATGGAACTATGACGAAGTACGACAACGATCATTTCCTCACAGTCAGAAAATTTCAACACTTTCTAGAAGGAAACTCATTACATCCATGAACTTTTATTGATCAATTCAGAGTAGGATTACCAGAACACTGGACGCTACCACACAAGTTAGACTTTATGTGTGCACACATGTCAATAACAGTCGCAGATACCATGCAGAATGTTGCAGCGACATGCCGATCGTACGAAGATATCAGAGAGAAGTTTCTCTCACGATATTGGTCCAGCGAGGCACAGAACAGAGTGAAGTACGAATTATTACAGAACCCATATTTTGAAAATTCTGGAGAGAAGAGACCCGTGAAATTTTTCGAAGTAATGGCAAAGAAAAATCAATGCTTAGATGTACCACACAGTGACGGAGAGTTGATTAAATTATGCGCGATGAAGTTACCATTGAAATACCAACAATCATTAGTAGGTCGCGGAGGCAATGACGTCGAAGCATTTAAAGGTATTCTAAGGGAACTAGAGTTCATATTTTCGGAAGATAACGCAAGAAAAAGACAAAGCGCACGTGAAAACGAAAGCAAAAAGCAGTGGAATCCACTAGACACAGCACAAAGAAACAATAATTACGAACCACGTGATAACTTCGCACCAAGAAACGACAATAGATTTCAACAAAGAACCGGATATGGATTTAGAAGAGAATATGGCAATAACTATAATTCACCCAGGAACGGCAACAATTATTACAGAGGGAATAACGACAACCGGAACCGGTATTGGAGCGCCAGTAGACCGACAAATTATCAACAAAGAAACCAATATCAACAAGTGGAGCAAGAAAAGAGAATACAGATAGAAGAGGTGGAGGTAAGACCACCAAACCCCAAAAAACGTTCGAATTGACAGCTAAGCGCCCATGCCAAAGGGAATGACGCACCGACCCAGGACAACTGCAGCACCTTGAACAGAGAAGTAAATACCTTATCACGAAAAGAGAAGAAGGAAGAAACAAATCCGCAGGGACCAGATGAAAACGAAGTCAGGAAAATAACAATATCTTTTGGGAGAAATTAATTGGGAGAATACTGACGAGGAAGACGAATTAACAGAGGCATGCACAACGAATGTAGGAGGAAAGGACGAAGTAATGAGTATTGCAGAGCTATTTGAGATGGAAACCAGGGAAAGCGAATTCAATGAGGATAATGCGCAGTCGACAGAAGTTGAAAATAAGTTGCTACTGGGCACACAACATAACGTATATAATGAAGGAAGTTATGAAGCGATAATTAGAGCATTTAGATGCGATTATGTGGAAGTAACGACGAAGAAGGAGAAGATAGACGAGGATGAGGAAAAAGTAGAGGATGTTGAAGAAAGCGTAAATGAAGGAAGAAATAGAGAAGAGGAAATAAAAGAGAGAGAAGTAGCAGTTGAAGCTTATCCTACAGAAAGTTCGAGTTCACAAGGGAAATTCCTGAAAAGACTCATGTATCATTCAGTGGAGGATTCGCTGGTGCAAGAAGAAGAAGAACAGAACCAACCCTTTCAAATTCAACTAATTGTGAAGGCCATGGTAAAGTATATCCCAGTCGATATTGTAATTGATAGCGGAAGTGAACTGACTGCGATCTCAGAAAATTTATTCATGCAGTGTAATGCCAATGAGGAATTGCCAGTTCTGAAAACACGTAATATTAAAGTAAGAGATCGCATTAGAAACAATGCTGCCGAAGTTAAGAGACAAACAAGGTTATCTCTTTCGTTTCAAGGTCAAAAGATCGAAGCCAACTTCGTGATTATACTTAAACTAACTGTAGATTTGATTATAGGTGCAGATTTTTTAAATGAGAGACGAGCGGTAATAGATATTGGGAATGGTAGCGTAACATTCGGGAATGTCACACTTCTCTTTGAGCAAAAGCTAAAATTAGAAGAAGTACCAGTTATAAACAAACAATTAAGAATGACGCGAGACAAAGAGGATGAAGAATTAGAATGGTATGCTCAAAAGGGGGAATCGCCTCAACTCATGTTAGAAGTCCAAAAAGAAGTCGAAGAAAAATTGCAAGAAGTTCAAGGTATTCCGGAACACAGTAAAAGAGAATTAGAGATAAAGCAGAGGTATTTTTACCTAAGACTGGCAGTATTAAACACTTTCAGTACAAGTTTGAAGTAAAGCAGCACAAACCATTTACAGTGCCACCCTATACAATCCCATTAAGCAACAGGAATAAAGTATTCCAGGAGATATCTAAACTGCTAGATGATGATATTATTGAACCAGCTACCTCCACATATAACAGCCCGCTCCATATTGTACAAAAACGAGATGGGAGCATCAGGTTAGTGCTTGATTCCAGACAGATCAACACAATCATAATCACTGAGACAGATCGTCCAGAAAAATTAGGGGTATAGAAACAAAACTTCCACGGTGCTAAGATATTTTCATCAATTGATTTACGGAGTAGTTTCTGGCAAATAGAATGTAGAAAATTTACAGCATTTATCGTATTCGGTAGATGTTATCAGTTTAAACGACTGCCATTTGGTTAAACATATCATCAGCAGCGTTTATTATGGGATTTAATACTATTCTCAGTCCTGAAACTTTACAAAAAATTACTTGTTATGTTGATGATGTGATTATAGCAGAACCCTCTTGGGAACATCACAACGACACATTAGATCAGTTTTTACAGATCATGAAAGAGCATGTGGTCACAGTAAATGTAACAAAATCCAAATTTGGAAGGCGAGAGGTCAAATTTCTAGGACACATAATTTCCGATAAAGGGGTAATGCCCGACCCAGAAAAACTAACGGCAATCAAAGAATTCTGTACTCCATATAATAAGAAAACTCTCAGAGGATTTCTAGGTCTCACCGGATTCTATAAAAAATTTATTTGGATCGACTCTCACGCAACACAACGCATATGTGCAATGACTGGAAAAAACACGCCATGGGTATGGGATCAACAAGCCAATGAAGAATTTTTAAAAGTGAAAAACGCACTAACAACAGCACCGATTTTAGCACATCCTGATCTAACACAATATTTTTGTTTGGCCACTGATAGCGCGAAACACGTTTAGGAGTTGTTTTATTCCAAGAATACGAACAGGCAGGGCTAAGATCATATAGAACAATTGTATCTGCCAGTCTGGTACTCACAAAAAGCGAGAAAAACTATTCAGTCACGGAGCTGGAAGCATTGGCCATTGTATGGGGCTTCCAACGTTTTCGATACTTCCTATTCGGAAGAAAAACAAAAGTATACACTGACCACAAAGCATTAAAATTTCTGTTATCTGCCAAACTAACTCATGGGTGGGTAGCCAGATGGATGTTAATACTACAAGAATTTGACTTCACTATTACACACCTACCAGGACCAGCGAATGTATTAGCAGATGCTTTATCACGATGTCCACAGGGTGCATCCAATAACATAGGTTTGGAAGCAGCAGAAGACCAGTTTACAATGTACTATATGAAACAAGTACCTTTCAAAAACTACATTACGACAGCATTGAAAAACATAGGCATAGGACCGGACAAGGATCCCGAAATACTAGGAATCAAACACAAGTGGAGAAGTAAGGATTTTCCAGACATTCGACAGCACTATCTCGTAAAAAACAATGTTTTATTTTTTAGACGAAATGTTGCGACGAATGAATGGTTAATTTATATCACAGATGAACTAATTAATAAGTACATATTGTATACACATTTATGTAATGGCCACTTTGGACCACAGAAATGCTTTTTAACAATAAAACAAACAAGCCATTTTCCTAATATGGAAAGACGAATTAGAACAGTATTAGTCAAACGCAAAAAATGTATGAGGGCTAAACACGTCACTTTCCAAACCAAACCACCTACGTTTCCAATAATCCCTAAAAAATTAAAACAAATAGCTGCAACAGATTTGATGGGGCCCTTCCCACGCACAAAAAATGGATATATTTTCATATTCGTCGTTTTGGAACTTACTTCTAAATTTGTTACCTTGACACCATTAAAATAGGCAACAGGTCTTACTATAAGTAAAGCATTTAGACAATATTTTCTCAGACAAGTAGGTCGAGTGGAACGAATAATTTCGGATAATGGCCCACAATATAAATCAGTGCAATGGCAGAACAAGTTAAAAACAACACAAAATAAAACCCATCTACATATCTAAGTACAAACCTAGCGTAAATCCAGCACAACAATCTATGAAGGACATAGGCACTTTATGCCAATTATATGCAGGCAAAAGACACAACACTTGGGATATATACCTTAAAGATTTTCAAGAAGTAATAAATGAAATGCCACATAGCACTACACTACTGCCTCCAGTTACTGTACTTAAAAATATTGAACCCCCAAACATAACCAGAGAAAATGTTAGATTTCCTATTGTACCACGTAGACAGCACAAACAAGTCATAACAACAGCACTCTCCAATATCAGAAAGGCAGCCATTAAAAGAAAAGAAACAGGAGATAGAACAGCAATTAAAAGAACATTCTCAGTAGGCCAGAAAGTATTTGTAAAAACACACCATCTCTCCAGCAAACAGAAACACAAAATGCGTAAGTTTTGCGCTGCATACAAAGGACCTGTCATAATTAGCCAAATTGATCATGATAATGCTGTGGAACTAATGAACCCAAAAACAGGCAAAACCTTAGGACTTCACCATGTGAGCCATATCAAAAATTTTAAGCTTAATTTTATTACTGGTAAATAATTAGCACAATATTTTAAGTTTATGTTGCAGATAAGATCGTCAGGAGAAAGAAGAATGAAGAGAGAGGAAGGTGAAAAAAAAGAAAGTAGTTTCAATAAGAACCAAAACAAAAATAACACCAATAGTAGCATTGATTAAGGTGAAGGGATAAAGCGTAGATAGTCTAACAGCATGAAATACTAAAATGCTATACACCACGACACTACACAAAAATAAAAAACGAATTTGAGGATTCTTCTAGAAGTTAAGACTCAAAATATCATAGAATTGTAACATGGAAAGGACACCAAAATTTGTAAAGCTTTTTAAAAAGGCGTAAAACAATGTAGGTTCTACACATATGTTAGATGAATATAAGTAAAACTTTTTGTAAGAACCATTGTAAAAACTCCAGCAAGGACCAGATGCAACGACCCACAAGTTGCAATGTGAGAAGTATCAAGAACGAAAAGGACATAATTAGCAAGACACGATTCTTACAAGGCAGAAGTGTCGAGAAAAGGGAAAGGACAGTGACCGGTGCAGGGACAGACAAGCAAACACCCAACTTTCACCACTCGTAAACCCCGGGACGCCCCCACTCAGTGGAGCGAGCAAAAAACGGCCCGACGAGAAGACCGCTTGGGCAAGTCACCACTGGCAAAAAATTATGTGTAAAAGTCACACTACTGCTATTAAACAGCATGCTGATACATGAAACTGAAGAAAACTTCCACAAAGTAAAAATGACACGCCCAAACAATTTATCAAACTGTTACTAAGAGGAGAACTTCAAAGCGACTAGTTATCAATAAATATTTCCATATCCTGCCCAGAGAAGAACCAAGAATCAAGTAAGAAGCAGAGAATAAGCAGGAAGAACAGAAGTTGAAGATTCGGAAGATTGAGACCAAGAAAGAAGATGGGTGAAGAATAGTCGACATACCTTCCCAAATCCCTATCCTATAGTAAACTAGTCGTCTGTGAAGTATTACAACGAAAAACGATCGCTTTCAGCGACACATAACGATGACTTTCACGCATACAAAGCCAGTAAACCACGAGATTCTGCACTCACAGCTCCATTCCATTATGGGACCTCCACAAAGGCAACACATACTTGCAAAGCCAACAAGGAACGACGAACGAAACTGTACATCAAATACATCCCCACATCCATCTCGCTCAAGTCCACCACCTTTGTGCAAAAACATTCGCCAACCTCATGCTTAAACATTCATAGCATTGTGTGAATGTGTGAAATGAAATTATGTGATGTAGGAATTGTGCAAAAGAAATGTGTGAAAAACTAAATAAGTTAGGCACACCAGACAGCTAATAAACTACAAAATAACAGTCATTGACTATGGACTTAAGTAAAAAATGGACTATCGATAAAAATAAGTCATTAGTTCAGAAATGGACAGTATATAAAGAACAAAAGTAAGGCATAATAAACACTGAAACTATATGCCACTTATTTTCTCCTCATAAAAATAGAAGGATAAATGTATTTTACTAATTTTCTCCTTAGAAAAACAAAGAATAAAAAATTATCTTGTTGTATGTTTTCCCTTTTTTTATATTTGTACCATTTGTTAGTATAATATCTAAATACTTGTGTATATATATTTCTTTGTCAAAGCAATTCTTGGAAATAATTCTTATTTGTTAGTGTAACAATGTTGCAATGAGTGTCTAGAAATAAAAACATTTTACTTGTACATGATACACTCCTGGAAATTGAAATAAGAACACCGTGAATTCATTGTCCCAGGAAGGGGAAACTTTATTGACACATTCCTGGGGTCAGATACATCACATGATCACACTGACAGAACCACAGGCAAATAGACACAGGCAACAGAGCATGCACAATGTCGGCACTAGTACAGTGTATATCCACCTTTCGCAGCAATGCAGGCTGCTATTCTCCCATGGAGACGATCGTACAGATGCTGGATGTAGTCCTGTGGAACGGCTTGCCATGCCATTTCCACCTGGCGCCTCAGTTGGAACAGCGTTCGTGCTGGACGTGCAGACCGCGTGAGACAACACTTCATCCAGTCCCAAACATGCTCAATGGGGGACAGATCCGGAGATCTTGCTGGCCAGGGTAGTTGACTTACACCTTCTAGAGCACGTTGGGTGGCACGGGATACATGCGGACGTGCATTGTCCTGTTGGAACAGCAAGTTCCCTTGCCGGGCTAGGAATGGTAGAACGATGGGTTCGATGACGGTTTGGATGTACTGTGCACTATTCAGTGTCCCCTTGACGATCACCAGTGGTGTACGCCCAGTGTAGGAGATCGCTCCCCACACCATGATGCCGGGTGTTGGCCCTGTGTGCCTCGGTTGTATGCAGTCCTGATTGTGGCGCTCACCTGCACGGCGCCAAACACGCATACGACTATCATTGGCACCAAGGCAGAAGCGACTCTCATCGCTGAAGACGACACGTCTCCATTCGTCCCTCCATTCACGCCTGTCGCGACACCACTGGAGGCGGGCTGCACGATGTTGGGGCGTGAGCGGAAGACGGCCTAACGGTGTGCGGGACCGTAGCCCAGCTTCATGAAGACGGTTGCGAATGGTCCTCGCTGATACCCCAGGAGCAACAGTGTCCCTAATTTGCTGGGAAGTGGCGGTGCGGTCCCCTACGGCACTGCGTAGGATCCTACGGTCTTGGCGTGCATCCGTGCGTCGCTGCGGTCCGGTCCCAGGTCGACGGGCACGTGCACCTTCCGCCGACCACTGGCGAGAACGTCGATGTACTGTGGAGACCTCACGCCCCACGTGTTGAGCAATTCGGCGGTACGTCCACCCGGCCTCCAGCCTCCCGCATGCCCACTATACGCCCTCGCTCAATGTCCGTCAACTGCACATACGGTTCACGTCCACGCTGTTGTGGCATGCTACCAGTGTTAAAGACTGCGATGGAGCTCCATATGCCACGGCAAACTGGCTGACACTGACGGCGGCGGTGCACAAATGCTGCGCAGCTAGCGCCATTCGACGGCCAACACCGCGGTTCCTGGTGTGTCCGCTGTGCCGTGCATGTGATCATTGCTTGTACAGCCCTCTCGCAGTGTCCGGAGCAAGTATGGTGGGTCCGACACACCGGTGTCAATGTGTTCTTTTTTCCATTTCCAGGAGTGTATTTAGAAAATGTGTTAGGAATAGATTTTACTTAATTACTAGATTTATAAAAAAACAATATTTCTAAGAAAATCTATGTGAAAGACTCCTCACTTTCAATAACAAACTTCACACTTAAACGAAGAAAGAAAATAATTAAAAAAATAATAATTATAATAGCATAAAAATATTCTTCTCTTGTCAATAAAAAAATATTTTTGAGAGTAATGTGAAAGAATATAAAAATTTAAATTAGTAATACAAACCAGAACAGAACCAGGATAATGTGGCTGAACAGTAAGCAACAAAATTTACATAAAGGAATAATTTTTGACTGACTTAGACAACGATTCAATCATTGCCTAACTTCGGTGCAAAAATTAAGTTCGAAGGGTGTCAGGCAAATCCAACACCTTCCATGAAAACCCTGAGATGATAAGCAAATCCGGCAGTATGTCACATAGCTCCTAATAAATCCTGACATTACATTACCCACCGACTAACACATCAATGCCTAAATGCATGTCATACCTTCCCACCGTGAAACAGACACAGTTCCGAGGGAAGAAACGAGAACAGAAGCCGAGAGCAGAACCATGTTAAGCTACAAGGCCCTACGATAAGGGACGGACACCCACGTTGCCAGTCAACCACCAGGACCACCCCCCAGCCCATGTTAAAAATAGAGCCCTCCAGAAGAACAGTATAGATCTTACGATAACACTAAAAGGGCCACACCAGCTCCACGTTTTAGCATGAGACTTTTTCGCGTCTTTGTTACGTTGCAAACGTTAAAAACATTGCCCCACCACGAAACGTTACCGCCAGGACCACCCCCCAGCCCATGTTAAAAGATAGAGCCCTCCAGAAGAACAGTATAACAGTATAGATCTTACAACAACACTAAAATGGCCACAACAGCTGCAAGTTTTAGCGTGAGAATGTTTCGCATCTCTGTTATGTTGCAAACGTTAAAAACTTTGCCCCACTACGAAAAGTATAACTTTTCTCATTGGATACACAGAATTTTTGTAGGCGGAGCTTAAGTTTAAAATTGAGACCCTGATTGGTCAGATGGAAACACAGCCAGATAGTTTCTTTTAAACCAACTTCGGTAAATTGTAGTAAGGAGAAGTCAGGAGGGAGTTGCTTCCGAGTCGGCGAGGGGCGTGGAGCTGTTCCGCCTGCCGCCCCAGACGAACACCGACAAGGTAATGAATGCACGCGATGCCGCAATTTTGAGCGCATAAGGCTTCACTCAGAACTGCAGAAGTCGCATCTGTTACATCCCCTTTTTACGTAATACTAGTGTCGATCGTGAATTAAATCTCATGGTATTCACATTTGCTACGTGAAGTTAAAATCTGAAACGCGATGATTTTTCTGTTATATAATTATTGAGAAGCCACATCAGCCACTGTAATTTACGACAAGTTACATAAGTAATTAAAGATAATTGGGGGTCACTGTAGACCATTTTGATAGTTTTCTCTTTTATTAAACTTAACTTAAATTTAGATTATAGATGTGATATGGCATAGGTCATCCTTCGATCCATTGTAGAACTTGCAAACCCATTCAGGGAATATTCGTTTACATTTTTGTTGAACGCAGTTGGTTTTTATCATCCTGTATTACAATATTTCCTTTTATCAATAGTGCAATTTATAAACAATGTTTTGTGAGTAGAATAAAATTTCCAATGGTAAACTTAACTGCTTTTTCGACGTTATTTTACCAGCTAACTAAAAATAGGAAAGCCTTGAACCCCTTCCACTAAGTTTAGTTAGTATTAAGATTCCTATACAGGGAGTGCAGTGGAGCTGACGCTGAAATCATTAAGTATTTGGTTATATCATCGCTGATCTCACTGAGCTCTTCTGAACTCTACATGTCATGTGTGACCTGACGTATCCTTACCAGCAACAGATCCCAGGTTCAAACTAGTCAATTCCCTAAAAATCACGCTCAGAGCGTCGTTGCGCGAAAGTGGTAGGGAGACACGACCTAGAACAAACAGACACCACGCAGAATTGTAGAATATCGCTGGCGTTCAAGAAAGCGCTAGGTTTGAAGTATTCACTGTACTCTTGCAAGAATTATAGCGCTAGTTTTATAAGGGTTTTGAGGACATTGTCAGTCTTATATATGTTTCCGAGCTGTTTTCGAGACTAGTTGCTATTCCAATAGAAAGTGCCCGTGTGCATGTGCAGATGTAACTGACTGATGTGCAGGTTAATTCTAGTTTTGATTACAATATTTTTTTACATTAATGCTCACCGGGACATCTACATTACTTTTGTCAGACAGAGTTTCCAAGTCTCCTGAACGAGGTTGCAAATGTGCTACAATATTTCGATTAAGATATTTGTGTGAATGACTATTTTTCGATTATTAAACTAAAAAAGTCACAATTAGGTGGCAGTGAGTGCTAAAGTCTGTGAAATTTTCTGCGTCTGTCGGTATGATGGCCAGTTGTACCAGATAAAAACTATATTATGTCATCTGCTTGCCAAAAATAATTAATCAGTGCTAAAATCTTGTTTTGTTTGTGATCTGTGTTGTTAAGAAAAGTGAAGCACAGAACTAAGTCATATGCAGTACGACCGTTCTGCCATCTAAATGTAGCGCGTTCGCTATTTTCCCCTCTTGCCCCTCGTTGCACTCAGACAGTGCTGCGTGGTGGTGGGGGAAATGTGAAACGTGGCTGAGCACTGACGCTCGGACAAGGTTTGCGACGGAAAATTTTGGCTAATGCTGCAGATATCTACCAAGCAGCGGTATCCGGTTTGCTGCCCTTGTAAATGTATATCGTTAAACCGAGTATCTACATCTACATTTATACTCCGCAAGCCACCCAACGGTGTGTGGCGGAGGGCACTTTACGTGCCACTGTCATTATCTCCCTTTCCTGTTCCAGTCGCGTATGGTTCGCGGGAAGAACGACTGTCTGAAAGCCTCTGTGCGCGCTCTAATCTCTCTAATTTTACATTCGTGATCTCCTCGGGAGGTATAAGTAGGGGGAAGCAATATATTCGATACCTCATCCAGAAACGCACCCTCTCGAAACCTGGCGAGCAAGCTACACCGCGATGCAGAGCGCCTCTCTTGCAGAGTCTGCCACTTGAGTTTGTTAAACATCTCCGTAACGCTATCACGGTTACCAAATAACCCTGTGACGAAACGCGCCGCTCTTCTTTGGATCTTCTCTATCTCCTCCGTCAACCCGATCTGGTACGGATCCCACACTGATGAGCAATACTCAAGTATAGGTCGAACGAGTGTTTTGTAAGCCACCTCTTTGTTGATGGACTACATTTTCTAAGGACTCTCCCAATGAATCTCAACCTGGCACGCGCCTTACCAACGATTAATTTGATATGATTATTCCACTTCAAATCGTTCCGTACGCATACTCCCAGATATTTTACAGAAGTAACTGCTACCAGTGTTTGTTCTGCTATCATATAATCATACAATAAAGGATCCTTCTTTCTATGTATTCGCAATACATTACATTTGTCTATGTTAAGGGTCAGTTGCCACTCCCTGCACCAAGTGCCTATCCGCTGCAGATCTTCCTGCATTTCGCTACAATTTTCTAATGCTGCAACTTCTCTGTATACTACAGCATCATCCGCGAAAAGCCGCATGGAACTTCCGACACTATCTACTAGGTCATTTATATATATTGTGAAAAGCAATGGTCCCATAACACTCCCCTGTGGCACGCCAGAGGTTACTTTAACGTCTGTAGATGTCTCTCCATTGAGAACAACATGCTGTGTTCTGTTTGCTAAAAACTCTTCAATCCAGCCACACAGCTGTTCTGATATTCCGTAGGCTCTTACTTTGTTTATCAGGCGACAGTGCGGAACTGTATCGAACGCCTTCCGGAAGTCAAGGAAAATGGCATCTACCTGGGAGCCTGTATCTAATATTTTCTGGGTTTCATGAACAAATAATGCGAGTTGGGTTTCACACGATCGCTGTTTCCGGAATCCATGTTGATTCCTACATAGTAGATTCTGAGTTTCCAAAAACGACATGATACTCGAGCAAAAGACATGTTCTAAAATTCTACAACAGATCGACGTCAGAGAGATAGGTCTATAGTTTTGCGCATCTGCTCGACGACCCTTCTTGAAGACTGGGACTACCTGTGCTCTTTTCCAATCATTTGGAACCTTCTGTTCCTCTAGAGACTTGCGGTACACGGCTGTTAGAAGGGGGGCAAGTTCTTTCGCGTACTCTGTGTAGAATCGAATTGGTATCCCGTCAGGTCCAGTGGACTTTCCTCTGTTGAGTGATTCCAGTTGCTTTTCTATTCCTTGGACACTTATTTCAATGTCAGCCATTTTTTCGTTGGTGCGAGGATTTAGAGAAGGAACTGCAGTGCGGTCTTCCTCTGTGAAACAGCTTTGGAAAAAGGTGTTTAGTATTTCAGCTTTACGCTTGTCATCCTCTGTTTCAATGCCATCATCATCCCAGAGTGTCTGGACATGATGTTTCGAGCCACTTACTGATTTAACGTAAGACCAGAACTTCCTAGGATTTTCTGTCAAGTCGGTACCTAGTATTTTACTTTCGAATTCACTGAACGCTTCACGCATAGCCCTCCTTACGCTAACTTTGACATCGTTTAGCTTCTGTTTGTCTGAGAGGTTTTGGCTGCGTTTAAACTTGGAGTGAAGCTCTCTTTGCTTTCGCAGTAGTTTCCTAACTTTGTTGTTGTACCACGGTGGGTTTTTCCCGTCCCTCACAGTTTTGCTCGGCACGTACCTGTCTAAAACGCATTTAACGGTTGCCTTGAACTTTTTCCATAAACACTCAACATTGTCAGTGTCGGAACAGAAATTTTCGTTTTGATCTGTTAGGTAGTCTGAAATCTGCCTTCTATTACTCTTGCTAAACAGATAAACCTTCCTCCCTTTTTTTATATTCCTATTAACTTCCATATTCAGGGATGCTGCAACGGCCTTATGATCACTGATTCCCTGTTCTGCACTTACAGAGTCGAATAGTTCGGGTCTGTTTGTTATCAGTAGGTCCAAGATGTTATCTCCACGAGTCGGTTCTCTGTTTAATTGCTCGAGGTAATTTTCGGATAGTGCACTCAGTATAATGTCACTCGATGCTCTGTCCCTACCACCCGTCCTAAACATCTGAGTGTCCCAGTCTATATCTGGTAAATTGAAATCTCCACCTAAGACCATAACATGCTGAGAAAATTTATGTGAAATGTATTCCAAATTTTCTCTCAGTTGTTGTGCCACTAATGCTGCTGAGTCGGGGGGTCGGTAAAAGGAGCCAATTATTAACCTTGCTCGGTTGTTGAGTGTAACCTCCACCCATAATAATTCACAGGAACTATCCAATTCTACTTCACTACAGGATAAACTACTACTAACAGCGACGAACACTCCGCCACCGGTTGCATGCAATCTATCCTTTCTAAACACCGTCTGTGCCTTTGTAAAAATTTCGGCAGAATTTATCTCTGGCTTCAGCCAGCTTTCTGTACCTATAACGATTTCAGCTTCGGTGCTTTCTATCAGCGCTTGAAGTTCCGGTACTTTACCAACGCAGCTTCGACAGTTTACAATTACAATACCGATTGCTGCTTGGTCCCCGCATGTCCTGACTTTGCCCCGCACCCGTTGAGGCTGTTGCCCTTTCTGCACTTGCCCGAGGCCATCTAACCTAAAAAACCGCCCAGCCCACGCCACACAACCCCTGCTACCCGTGTAGCCGCTTGTTGCGTGTAGTGGACTCCTGACCTATCCAGCGGAACCCGAAACCCCACCACCCTATGGCGCAAGTCGAGGAATCTGCAGCCCACACGGTCGCAGAACCGTCTCAACCTCTGATTCAGACCCTCCACTCGGCTCTGTACCAAAGGTCCGCAGTCAGTCCTGTCGACGATGCTGCAGATGGTGAGCTCTGCTTTCATCCCGCTAGCGAGACTGGCAGTCTTCACCAAATCAGATAGCCGCCGGAAGCCAGAGAGGATTTCCTCCGATCCATAGCGACACACATCATTGGTGCCAACATGAGCGACCACCTGCAGATGGGTGCACCCTGTACCCTTCATGGCATCCGGAAGGACCCTTTCCACATCTGGAATGACTCCCCCCGGTATGCACACGGAGTGCACTTTGGTTTTCTTCCCCTCCCTTGCTGCCATATCCCTAAGGGGCCCCATTACGCGCCTGACGTTGGAGCTCCCAACTACCAGTAAGCCCACCCTCTGCGACTGCCCGGATCTTGCAGACTGAGGGGCAACCTCTGGAACAGGACAAGCAGCCATGTCAGGCCGAAGATCAGTATCAGCCTGAGACAGAGCCTGAAACCGGTTCGTCAGACAAACTGGAGAGGCCTTCCGTTCAGCCCTCCGGAATGTCTTTCGCCCCCTGCCACACCCTGAGACGACCTCCCACTCTACCACAGGTGAGGGATCAGCCTCAATGCGGGCAGTATCCCGGGCAACCACAGTCGTAGTCCGATCGGGGGATGCGTGGGACGAGCTGGCCGTCCCCGACAAACCCCCATCCGGACCCCCACAGTGATGCCCATTGGCAACAGCCTCAAGCTGTGTGACCGAAGCCAACACTGCCTGAAGCTGGGAGCGAAGGGATGCCAACTCAGCCTGCATCCGAACACAGCAGTTGCAGTCCCTATCCATGCTAAAAACTTGTGCAAAGAACGTCTGAACTAATCTACAGAGAGCGCAAACAAAACGACACAAAATTGAAGCGGTTATTAAAATACAAGATTGCCTAGTAAATGCAGTAATGCTGCCACTTGTGCACTGCTGACACACTGCTCGGCGGCGGAAGGAGACTACGCGATTTAACACTTTCAAAAATGGTTCAAATGGCTCTGAGCACTATGGGACTCAACTGCTGTGGTCATAAGTCCCCTAGAACTTAGAACTACTTAAACCTAACTAACCTAAGGACAGCACACAACACCCAGCCATCACGAGGCAGAGAAAATCCCTGACCCCGCCGGGAATCGAACCCGGGAACCCGGGCGTGGGAAGCGAGAACGCTACCGCACGACCACGAGATGCGGGCGATTTAACACTATTCGAGTACTAAAACGTGATGCTACAACTCTCAAATACTATAATACGCCCGAAATTTATGAATTAAACAATGCAAGTACCAAAAACACGCAAAGAAATTAAGAATTAAACTATGTAACAAATGAGTGAGCTAGGAGTATACGACTTGCTGCTGCAGCTGCTTATCCAACGGCGGCAGGGAGCACACTGACTGTGACCAACCGACACTGGCCGTTCAAAACAAAAACAGTTGACAGACGACTACGCGAATTTACACTATTCAGGTACTAAAACGCGATGCTACAACTCTCAAATACTATAATACGCCCGAAATTTATGAATTAAACAATGCAAGTACCAAAAACACGCAAAGAAATTAAGAATTAAACTATGTAACAAATGAGTGAGCTAGGAGTATACGACTTGCTGCTGCAGCTGCTTATCCAACGGCGGCAGGGAGCACACTGAGAACTATGGGACTTAACATCTGGGGTCATCAGTCCCCTAGAACTTAGAACTACTTAAACCTAACTAACCTAAGGACATCACACACATCCATGCCCGAGGCAGGATTCGAACCTGCGACCGTTGCGGTCCCGCGGTTCCATACTGTAAAGCCTAGAACCACTCGGCCACTCCGGCCGGCACTTCAAGGTTAAGAAATAAAAAAAAATTGACGGTTTTCGATGACATTGTAATTCTGTCAGAGATAGCAAAGGACTTGGAAGAGCAGTTGAACGGAATGGACAGTGTCTTGAAAGGAGGATACAAGATGAACATCAACAAAAGCAAAACGAGGATAATGGAATGTAATCGAATCAAATCAGATGATGCTGAGGGAGTTAGATTAAGAAATGAGACACTTAAAGTTGTAAGGCGCCCCGATTTTAAGAACCTTACATGGGCTTCATCCATAACGACAGGACGATACAGTATGAGGTCCGCAGAAAATAATAATATTATATCAACAAAAGGCAATTTGCCTAACAAAACAATATCTACCAATATATGGACTGGCACGAACAACTAAGTCAATGGGAAACGCATTTTGGAGTCGAACCGAGCAGGTGGTTAATGATATCGTAAAACTCCCATTTAGCAAGAGAACAGCGAGTTTCAGCGCATTATAGGTATCGTTAAACCGAGTATCGTCTGAGCACTATGGGACTTAACATCTGAGGTCATCAGTCCCCTAGAACTTAGAACTACTTAAACCTAACTAACCTAAGGACATCACACACATCCATGCCCGAGGCAGGATTCGAACCTACGACCGTAGCGGTCACGCGGTTCCAGACTGTAGCGCCTAGAACCGCTCGGCCACTCCGGCCGGCCACAAATAATTCAGTTGACTGGAAAGATGAAGGAACAGCGTGATGGGACATATGTTAAAGACCTCAGGGAATAGCATTATATTTTTACTCGATGTAGGCATTGGGGCTAAAAACTGCCGGGAAGACAAAAATCTGAAATAATCGAGGATGTAGGGTGTGGGTGGTACTGTGAGAAGAAGTGGTTGGTACAAGTGAGGATTTCATGGTGCGCTGTAAGAGATCAGTCTGATGACTGACGAAAGAAAAAAAAAAGAATAATGGTGACTGGTAGCAGTCCCGATGATACCCACCTGACCCATGGTGGTAGGTGTTGGGGTGGGGCAAATGGCAACACAGATAATTATTCGGCCATACTGTTATCTGTGTAATATCTGATGGTTGTCAGGATCAGTGAATGATAAGTGACAACCTAAGATATTTTAGTACTACTGAAGGGATAGGGGTTGCGATTTGGATGAGTAAAATGATTTACCAAGCAGATGAGTAATATTTCTGACTGTTAGGGTACTTGTAAAATTTTAAATTTTGAGTGTGAAGTGAAAACCTCTCTCGTGTCAAATACGACAGCAGCTTTATTATTATTGTTATAGAATTAATTACTACAGAGATTATCTAATAACAACATTTTGTTGTATTCCTGTTATCGTCAGCCAAGCGTCGCTATTCACTGCCTCGTCCTTGGACATCCCGCGATTGGCCGGCCGGTGTGACCGAGCGGTTCTAGGCGCTTCATTCTGGAACCGCGTGACCGCTCCGGTCGCAGGTTCGAATCCTAACTCGGGCGTGGATGTGTGTGATGTCCTTAGGTTATTTAGGTTTAAGTTGTTCTAAGTTCTAGGGGACTGATGACCTCAGAAGTTAAGTGCCATAGTGCTCAGAGCCATTTGAACCATTTGAACCATCCAGCGATTGTTGACTATTCCACCGACATGGTCACTCCAGGAACGTTGTGCTCTCCCTTGTTTACGTCTGCCAGGTGGTTTGAGTTAAAAACTTTTCTTTGGCCATCGATGATCTGACAGTCTCAACAGATGTCCATACCACTTAAGAAATTTTCTATCATTTCCGTCTACCAGTGTTTCATCTGCCTTCATTCGAGCCAGCAATTCGTCATTAGTTTTCTTTTCGAGTGCTGATGTTGTAGCACTGCTTCATAAATAATGCATTTCCACAGTCGTTATTCTTCTTTTCACGCCATCATTTAAAATTCGTAGTTCTGTCCCATAGCATAGAACAGATTCAACCATTAGCCTATCCGCTCTGTTCTTACTTTTATTAGAGATGTTCTTGTCCGACCAAAAAGAATTCATACACCCTATTACTTTTCTGCTTTGTTGTATTCTGAATTTTATTTCTATAGTACCCAGGGCATTTTTGTCAATAGTGCCCTTAGATATTTAAATTTTTCTACCTGTATCATAGCTGCTCCGTCACTTATGTGAACTTCAAATTTAGTGTCACTATTCACTACCAGATATTCGGTTTTTGTCAAACTCATTTGAAATTTCCATTTATCATATTCCTCATATAAACGCCGTATCACTATCTCAAGATAAAACTGATTTTGTACTAGAACAGCTTGGCCGTCAGCGAAACTTAACAATAACAGCTCTACGTCGTTATTAATAATTTCCATTCCTCCACAGCTCTTCTTCCACCTCCAGAGAGCCACCTCCAAATATAAATTGAACAAGGAGAGTGACATACTGCAACCTTGTCTCAGTCATTTTGTGTCAGTAATAGGTTCTGATAATTTTGACTTTCTTTGAATCTCTGCCTCATCATTTCTGTACATTTCAATAATAATCTGTAAAAGACGGTCATCAATATCTAAATCTCTCAAAGCTTCCCAGAGGTTTACTCTAGAAACCGTGTCATAGGCTTTAGCTAAGTCTACAAGGGCGATTTGTAGCTCCATCTATACTGCTTTGAATTTCTCCATTAGTTGTTGTAAAATGTGGATTTTCCTGTACTAATTTTATCCTGCACGTGAGCTCCTGTCGTGGCCGGCCTCGGTACACGATTACTGGAGGCGTTGAATGGCACACATGGAATATTCCGGCGGCAGGGTCGAACCTCCGGCGACCGACAGACAGACAGGTGTTATTGCGGCAGGCCCACCCGTCACTGCGCTAATCGCAGCCGCTAAAGGAAAACAATGGCCGCGGGGTGGGGAGGGAAGGGGGGGGGGGAGCGGCGGACGTTATTGTGTTCCGCCCAGCGGCGCCGGAATCGACAACACACACAAACACACACTCACACGTGCAGAGAGAGAGCGCGCGCCGCTGACAGGGCGGCAATTACGCGTCACCCGCCTGTCACATCGATAGGTCGATACGTTCCGACCACTGTGCGGTTGCACAGGGGAAGCCCCCTTCCCACTCCCCCATAAGGACGAGATTCCACGCGGCCGTTCGATGCCATTGTAAAGCAGCCTTGTGACGGCGGTAAGCACTTGTCCAGTAAGCTACATGTCAAGGACTACTTTCCACACCCAGATTACCAGCGTCGCAGAGCAAAGAATCAATTGTTACTGCACAGTCAGTCGCTTAATGCACGCATAAAGAATCCAAGAAATATATGTACGCTTGTCTAGTGGATTCCAGTAGAGGTTATTCGTTGCTTGGTATCTGGAGTCTTTTTAGATTCCAAGGCTATTTTAAATACAAAGAAACAATTTTAACTAGGACATAGGCTTCTCATCTTCTAGATATGCTTTTTATTGACTTTTATTATAAATGGGCAAAATATTTGTCGTTATATAACCGTTTGCAGTATAATAATTTGAAATATTACCAATGAGGTCAGAAAATACCCCAGGGATGACTTTAATGTTGTATTTCAATTTTGTTACGAAAATTAACACTTGGCGCCAATGCACCTACCCAACTGACCCACTTATATATTCGTTGTTGTAACCAATTCGTGCAAAATACACACACATACATTGTTGGAACAAGTTGCACTTACGAATTGCTTTTGCTTGAAACAAGATGTCTTATCATATTTTATTCGTAATGGATGATGATATACGCTTTGAAAGGGGCTGTAGGCTGCAGCAGGTTTCAGTTGAAATACAGAAGAGAAATACTGATAATGAATCGATATTGGATAATGGAGATGAGAGTGGTACCGATGTAGATGTGATATAGGAAGATATACAGCTCAGACACGAGGCGGATGTCAGTGTCTGTGAAAAAGGCTATAATGGTACAGCATTCAGGAAACCAGTGCGCCTACTCGCGTATCTAGAAGTTTACAGATAACATAATATGCCATGGGGATCATCCGACATGTGCAAAAAGGCTTCCAGGAATATAATACGTGGAACTGCACAGAATCCACGTCACCTTAGGCCACTACTGCAGACAAGGGCAGATTGTTCCAGACTTTTTTCACCAATCGCAAGCTGTGTGTAACACTAATGAATACCAAAGTGGTTCAAATGGCTCTGAGCACTATGGGACCTAACATCTGGGGTAATCAGTACCCTAGACTTAGAACTAGTTATACCTAACTAACTTAAGTACATCACACACATCCATGCCCGAGGCAGGATTCGAACCTGCGACAGCTGCAGCAGCGCGGTTCCGGACTGGAGCTCCTAGAACCGCTCAGCCACAACGGCTGGCAATGAATATCAACAATTGTGCAGATTGCCCATATCTTGAACGCTTGATCATTTCACAGAAATACAGGCATTCTTTTGTCTACTATTAATTGCTGCTTTACGGGAGGCACGTGGCAAACATTTGAGTGATTTTTGGTCAGAAGAGTATGGCTTACCTGATTTTCGGGCCACGATCAGTTTTTCCAGATTTAGTGACATTCTGATGTGCATTCAGTTTAATGCTAAACTTACAAGAGACGAAAGAAAAGCCATTTCTGGATCAAAAGCTGAATCTATGCTGGATGAGTTTGAAATCCACGTCTCCATCTACATGGACACTCTGAAAATCACACTTAACGTGCCTGGCAGAGGATTCTTCGAACTACCTTTACACCTCCGTTGATGCATTCATTTCGTCTTAATTCCCTGTGCTTTACATCACAGTTGATGAACACAAGTGTACTTTCTGAGAGCAATCTCCATTCAAGCTGTAGATGCCTTCAAAACCCAGAAAATTCAGTGGAGAAGTGTTAGTCGCAAGTAGACTGTGAGATTAGTCATAAATCTACACCTGCATACAGGGAAATATGAAGGAAAGGAAATAAATCAGTGGAAACGAGTGGTCCATGACTTAGTTGATCTCCTGAGCGGAAGTTAAAAAATGTTTGAAATGGCTCTGAGCACACTGGGACTTAACATCTGTGGTCATCAGTCCTTAGAACTACTTAAACCTAACTAACCTAAGGACATCACACACTTCCATGCCCGAGGCAGGATTCGAACCTGCGACCGAATCTGTTACGTGGTTCCAGACTGAATGAGCGGAAGTGGTAGGACCACTACCACTGATATGTTTCTTACAGGTTTTCAACTTAATTATAGCACACTACAATGGAGTTGCAATTGCATATCCATGTGTCTCACAATAGTTCATTATTATTTTCGTGGAAATATCTTACGTCTGATCGCCATATGTTCTGCTAAAATCACGATGGAGTCCTAAAAGACCCTGCACATGTACTATACTTTCCAGAGCCGATAATGTGCGAGGATTAAGGAGCAACAGTTTAGCGGCCGCCGAGGTAAGAGGTAACCGTCGTTAGCTCTGCTCAACAAGGTACAATACACCGTCCTCTCGTCGGTGTGATCCACTCAGTTCGACGTGGGCGACCCAAATAGTTTCTTCACAATGTGCTAGACGAATCTTGGCAAAGCGGGGAGGGGCGTAAATATTCAAGTGTGCGTGCAGGATACCTACTGAGACCTGGCTGTGAACAAAAGCACAGTGAGTCGCTGTGCAAGTCGTGTGCTATCATGGCAACGAGGTCGAACAAACCTTTCTTATCTCCCGCGTGGCGATCGGCAATATTAGAAAGCGCGGACACTCTCATTCGAGAGAGATAATATTTTAAATTCTACTGCAACAATAATTTGTGTCTTGTGGTGTGTCTAAACACACATATCATCCTCCATTCACTGCACTTTTAGGGAGTACCCATTTAGGCATTTGAACACGTTTTGAAGAATAAGTCAGCACACTTGACGAGAGAACATGAGCACGTGCTTCAGCATTTTCTGTGTTTTGCTGTACTGCAGCATCGAAATGCATAGCAATCGCATTATGCGTATCTTTGTCATCAACTATCCCATCCCGCTGCATTTTAATGCCGGCCGGTGTGGTCAAGCGTTTCTAGGCGCTGTAGTCTGGAATCGCTCGACCGCTACAGTCGCAGGTTCGAATCCTGCCTCGGGCTTGGATGTGTGTGATGTCCTTAGGTTAGTTATGTTTAAGTAGTTTTAAGTTCTAGGGGACTGATGACCTCAGATGTTAAGTCCCATAGTGCTCAGAGCCATTTTAACCATTTTTTTGCATTTTAATAGTTATCACTGCGTCCCCACACTCCCTCTTCCACGATGAGTAAGAGACGAACCTACGATAACAAAGGATCTTCTGTTTTGGAAAATATGACCGTGTACAAACTATAGATGTTGAGATATAATGTTCAAAACTAACTTTTAGCTCTTTGCGTCATTCATGATTGCTGTAGATCTGCTTATCGAAATTGTATGTTAGGTGGTGGTGTTTCGTTAGCAGCTTCTGATTCTTCCGTCCTCAGGTTCGCTAACCTTCAAACAGTGATTGTGTAGAGATGCAGAGATGTACATATTTATTTATTTGTCGTATGGCACACGTCATGAGTTTCCGAATCACAAGAATAGCTATACATATACAAAGAATACCTAACTGTTACCTATCAGCTTTTCAACACAGTTCTCCAGCATAATTTAAGACAAATAAAAACAGCTGTAGGCGAATATCGAAGTCTTTTATGTAGTTCATTACATCTCTCGTCACTGTCAAAACAAATCTTACAAAGGACCATGTTGATTCGCAGCACAGTGACGTGATGGTGATGAAGATTCGCCCACTTGTGGTGAGTGTTGATATATCTACCACGGCCCGTCGAAACTGCCCAAGGCTTGTCAAATCTACGGGGTTTCTTCTGGATTCAGGAAAGTTTAAGACATTTTAGAAGACAATTTTGCTGCCAAAAGCGTTTCTGTTCATCGATTGCGTTGAATTCGTTTTCAGTAAGAGTCCAGGCTGTGATAAGCGTGGACTGTGCTGACCGTAATCTCTTTCACTCCAAAGGGAATAGGTCGTTCAGTATTACAAGGTCGGGCTTATCAAAAATCTTCCGGTATTCTCTCAGTAGCGCACTTCTCATTCTTATATCGGGAGGGGGAATCTGATTTAAGGCAGGTAATCAGCATGATGGAGTAGACCGTACTGATCCACTAACAATGCGCACGGCACCTATCTTTACTCCATATGGGCTTCTAAGCCGGACACGGCCACAGTACTCTGCTGCTGAGTATATCAGTCCGCTGATGCCTACCTCTACATCTACATGGTTACTCTGCTATTCACGCTTAAATGCCTGGCAGAGGGTTCATTGAACCATTTTCATACTACTTCTCTACCATTACACTCTCGTATGGAGCGTGGGAAAAAGGAATACCTAAATCTTTCCGTTCGAGCTATGATTTCTCTTATTTAATTATGATAATCATTCCTCCCTACGTAGTGTAACGTTCCCTGGCATTCTCACAATTTATTTGTAACATATACGCCGATCTGGGCAAGTCGTATATACATCGTAATTATTCAACCAAAGATATTACTGAATGTGGTATAAAATATGTTTGTTATTTTCATTATATTTTTATTGTAATATTTCTCTGTATTTAGGATAGGAATTTTTCTGTATTATTTATGTGAATGTAAAACGTGTCAGTATTTGCGGTATCAGCGATATAAAAATTTGCCAGAAATCAATTTACAAAGAAATGTTAATAGTCGCGCCGCTGTTTATCTTTGCGTGTGGAGACTCTCTGTCGCGTGGAGAACAGAGTAGCTTGAGTGAGGAAAGAGGGAGGAAGTGTCAGTTGGCCGCTCTAGCAGACGCGATGTGCAGCTATGCTCGCGCCCATTAGACGCGCCTGATTCGTTAACCCGTATTGTGGGCACTGTAACGTTCTCTGGCATTTTCACAGTTTATTTGTGACATGTGCGCCGATCTGGGCGAGTTGTGTATCCATCGTGGTTGTTCAGCAGAGTTAAGACGTTATCGAGGTAGGACGCTGTGGAGGAGCTTTTAACGAATTTATAGACTTCTCTTGTCTCTGTCTGGACTTAGCCGCCATTAGACGAAGAGTTACGAATTAATGTGAGTTGACTTGTTGTTTGTGCGAAATATATCAGTATTTATCAAAAGTGTGAATTATTATGTAAATTGGCTTGCCCACGTCATCTATAAACCAAATGAGTGGTGAAATAGGTTTGATCAGTGATAAATGTCGGCTTGGCTGTAATTAAAACATTTTCTGCTGATAGAGATAATCTTGTGTTCTATGGCTAGTGCCGGGATAAACTTCAGTAAAAAATATTTAACAAAAAAAAACCCACTGCATCTGGAAAGTGTATGCCAAGGCCGAATGATTTAAAGGACTCAGTTCTCAACAAAATATTACTATCCGGTTAATATG
Source organism: Schistocerca cancellata (assembly GCF_023864275.1). Classification (NCBI taxonomy): domain Eukaryota; kingdom Metazoa; phylum Arthropoda; class Insecta; order Orthoptera; family Acrididae; genus Schistocerca; species Schistocerca cancellata. The sequence goes on from NC_064634.1 coordinate 107,314,427, forward strand.
AGTGCACGTAATATTTTTCTTTAAATGTACGTAATCCTTAAGACATTTTGTTTTACCACAATAAATTAAGAGAGTGGTTCTACAACAAAGTTCGCACGACAGTAAATTAAGTTAAAAGCAAAAGATAAAATTTAATATTTCTATAACGACATTTCATAATCAATAGCATTCCATTATTTGCGGAGAGTCGAATTTGCTACATATGGCGCCCAGCATGGGGCTCGAATATGCAGTGACCACTAAATACCCGTGAGATAACTAGGGAATTAATATAGTCGAACTTTGTTGGAGAACATTTAATAATTTTTTCATGTATTGTATGTATTGCGTGTAGTAATACCTGTGTATGATTTTTTGCATGAGAACACTATGTATCCGGAGCAAGCTGAAGAAGAGAGCTCATTGTTTTGAAAAATTAATAACTTTCCACAATATCAGGGGGCAGCTGCACCCAAGATAGATCACCAAAAGGTAAAGCTACAGTGCAGTTGTCCTGTGGGTAGTAAAGTAGCCTCAGTGCAGTGTTCTCGGATCATTAGTGGTGTGCTTGTTGTTAGTATTTTGTTTTAAAATAACAGGACACTTAAGTAGTTAGTCATTGTAGTATATAGTAAGTGTGTATTAGTTAATGTCCATTTCTTGTGTGATTATGTCAGTGAAACCTGAGTGTTAGGATATTTAGTTCAGATTTTATTTCCTTTGCTTACTATGGTTAAATTGCGTAGTCAGAAAGATATCAACATGGATAAAGAGCAACAGTCAGTCAGTAGTGATACCGAGTTGGAAAGTGGGACACAAAGTAATATTAGTGACGTAGTTCAGGAAGTACAATGTGAGAATCTGGGGGCAGAAGGGCAAGAAATGTTGCCACTGCCACCCAGTAATTCAGTTGATAGTGAAAATACTGTGCCCACCGCAAGCACTGGACACGGACCAGAGAGTGGTGTGATGTCAGAAGTGCAATCATTAAGAGTTATGTTCGAGCGCATGCTCAATTTCCAAGCTGAATTTGTACAAATGCAAGCAGAACGGGACCAGAGATTGGTAGCTGAATTCGCCTGTATGCAAGCAGAACGCGATAAAGAACGTGATGCTAAACAAGCAGAGCGTGACCGACGCCTGCGAGAGAGGGACTTGCAGTTGATGCAAACTTTAGAAGTTATGCAAGGTGACATTGTTAGCTTGAAACAAAAATATGAAACCATGCCCCAAACGATGCAAGAATTAAGCGAAAGACTAGATAGTATTCAGGTGGCTAATGCCAATATCGCAGAGGAAGTCAGTGTCCTGACTAATAGGGTCGAACAACTAGAACTTAACACAACTCACGTAATTGAGAACAAAGTGATCGAACATGTGCACAAAGTAGAACGTAACTTCACAAAGGAATTAGATGAGAAAGTGCACGCCGCAATTGAGGCCAGAGAGGTGGACTCAACTACGGATGTGCAAAATCTTAAAAAGATAGTGCAAAAGGACATTCCGCTGTGGCAGCGGAGTGTGGACCGCCGTCTTGCCGAAATGGAGCTAAGCCTGCGGCAAGACGATGCGCAGGCGTATGTCACGCCAGCCAAGTCCAACAATGATAGGCATATAAATACTGCAGTAAAAAATTGCGACTGCGAGACAGAACAGGCAACCAATGTAAGCGGAACAAATAAATGTCATTCTAAAGTAGTAATTGAAGAAAGTCTGATTAGGAATCGACAGTTTCAGATCTTTACAACGGAGAAGAAATCTGTTCACCCTGTAGTGTTTATCAAGGGATTTAGAAACATTTTGCCTAGCGTTTGGAGTCATACCCAGAAAATACAGTTTGTTATATCTTACATACAAGGAGATGCTGCATTATGGGCAACCGAAGCAGCTGACAGTTGTGATACATATGAGCAATTCGAAAAGGCATTCTTGGCCAAATATTGGTCAACATGTATTCAGGAGAGATTACGGAAGGAAGTATATAATCCAGAGCCGTATTCTCCACGACTAGGCAATTTGCGAAAATATTTTGAGAAGTACATTAATAAGACCCGTTACTGGGACGAACAGATTTCATCTCGGGATTTGATCAGACTTTTGAAATCACACTTGCCGATACATGTAAAGGAAAAGCTTATACACGTGCCCGAAAATGATATGGAACATTTCTTGTCTGTTCTGGACTCAATTGACCTGATTCAGGAGGACGTTAAGGCAGCCTCTGAACAGGCTAGAAGTAACGGAAACGGTTATAGAAATGGTAGAAATAACACGCCTCCAACCAGTAATGGAAACGGCGGAGGTAATAATAGGAGACAAGAGTATGCACAAAACGGAAATAGAGGTAGAGACCGGAACGGTAATAGTCAGCCGGTGAATAATGACCGGAAGAGGAGGTTCGATGACCGGTATGAAACAGGCCCACCAAGCAATCATAGATGGAAAAATGCCAGGGGGCCGTACAACACTAATACTTATAATGATGCAAACCGAACTTGGCCACAGAACCAGAGGCCCAGTCCGGACCGGCAAAACAGTGATAACCGACCGCCACCACAAAATGCGCCAATTGCGCAGCCGTGGCGGCCGACGCAACACAACGTGCACATAGTGGAGGTCAGTGACACAGAGCAGCCACGCCCATCCACTAGCAATAATTCAACAAACTAGATGCAGCCGAGATACGCTCTCCATCGTCGGCTGAGGTTTGGAGTGAGAGCAGCCCGACACAAAACAAAACACCGAACAAAATCTATATCCTTAGGTATAATGACGGGGTACAGATGGGAGATGAATTAATAACTGAACCATCCACGTGCATAAAGGAACACAAAGACAAAGTACAGGTGATAATAGAAATTAAAATTAACAATATTGATGTGCAAGCGGTCGTAGATACAGGTGCTACTGTTAGTGTCATGAGTATGGACTTATTCAAGGTACTGGGGAAGGAAAGGCGTATGCTGACTTTTCCCGTGAATAATTGTAGAGTCACTGGAGCCATAAGTGCACAGCGACAAATAATTAAACTCCAAGTGCGGGTAGAGATGTATATAGGGGAAGAAGCCATAGCGAGCTCATTCCTGGTAGTAAAGGGTTTAAAGGTAGCCTGCATTTTGGGGGTAGATTTTTTGAGAGAAAGGGACGCAATAATCGACCTTTCTCGGGGAAAATTAAGTTTGATGAATGCTGGTAGGAGAATAGAATTGTCGATGCTCAGATCAGAAGAGGTACCTGTACCTAATTGTAACGCTATTAATATCAAATGTAGGAATCAGTCGATACTACAATTAGACAATCATTGTTCAGGACAGAATCTCTATTATCCTGACGTACAAGGTGATCAATTAAAAGCGAATATGGACGTATTAGTGAACAAAGTGTCACAGTCCGAAAATTTAAATTCAATGCAACAGCAGGAATTAGTACAGTTATTATCTAATTATGCAGATGTATTTTCTGAACGACCAGGAGTTGTTAAGGGATATCAATACAAGATCGAGGTAAAGCCTCACAAAACTTACTGTCGAGCCTCATACTCCATTCCTTGGTCCAAGAAGGAAATAGTAGTTAAAGAAATAAGAAAACTAATCGAGTGGGGAATAATAGAACCGTCTTTGTCCCCTTATAGTAGTCCATTGGTGGCGGTAACAAAAGCTGACGGACAGGTACGGTTAGTACTAGATGCAAGAGACATAAATGAAATTATTGTACCTGTCAGGACTCATCCGGAAAACCTTGATGAGCAAATTCAAAAATTTCATGGAGTGCAATATTTGACATCTATTGATATGAGAAGTTCTTTCTGGCAAATCCTGCTTACACCCGAGTCGAGGAAGTATACTGCATTTATATTTGGGGGAAGAAGCTACCAATTTAGGGTACTACCTTTCGGCCTAAATGTAAGTGCAGGAGTTTTCATAACAGCCCTCGACGCGGTTTTGGGTCCGGATTTGCTGCAAAGGGTAACAGTGTATGTAGACGATCTGGTGATTGCCACTGCCACCTGGGAGGAGCACGTAGAACTACTGAGTAAAGTCTTAGAAAGGTTTAAGCAAGCGGGGGTAACAGCGAATCTTGATAAATCCAAATTTGGACGTAATCAGATTAAATTTCTAGGTCACATAATAACCCCACAAGGCATCAAACCTGACAGTAAAAAACTTGATGCAATTCGTGGGTTTCCTAGTCCGAGAACTAAGAAACAGCTCAAAGCATTTATAGGTCTAGCATCTTTTTTTAGACGGTTTGTCCCAAACCAATTAATGAATAACGAATCGTTATTGAGCCTGTTGCGTAAAAATGCGCACTGGGTGTGGACAGAAGAATGTCAACGCGCATTTGACGCGATCAAAAACGCCTTGGTGAATGCAAACATATTGCGACACCCAGACATGACAAAAGGTTTTTGTATAGCGACAGATTCGTGTTCATACGGTCTGGGTGCTTGTTTATTTCAGTGGGACAGGAGCAACGACCCCACAACAATCAATGTAATCGGGTTTGCCAGCCGCACACTAAACAGCTGCGAGAGAGCATATTCTGCTACCGAATTAGAGGCTCTTGCAGTGGTTTGGGCGGTAAAGAAATTTAACTATTACATCTATGGTAAAGAAGTCAAAGTATTCAGTGACCACCAGGCTCTGAGCTATTTAATGACTTGCAAATTATACCATACCCGCTTGCTAAGATGGAGGTTAGCATTACAGGAATATAAAATTAAAATCATGTACCTAAAAGGACAAGATAATGTTGTGGCAGACGCTTTGTCGAGGCTTCCACTAGGGCAATCCTCAATGACAAATATTTTAGAACAATCGGAGGAATATCGAATTCTCTTAGTACAAGATAAGGTACATAGGAGGGATTTTTTACACATGTGTAAGAATGTCTATATTGCAGGAAACTGATCCGATCTGGGGAGATATCATAGGTAAAATTAAAGAAGGAACAAATCTTAAAAGTGTTCAGAATTTCAAAATAGTAGATAATATTCTGTATCACAAAACAGGTGTGTCAAATGACTATGAAGTCGTGTGTATACCACAACAGGCTATCCCAGCTGTAGTGTGGCACACGCATTTAGCATGGGGTCACGCTGGGATAGGCAAAACAATAAGGATTTTATCCAAATTCTGTTATTTTAAGGGGATAAGCCAGCAGACTCGCACCATTATCAGGACTTGTCCTCTGTGCCAAAAAGCTAAGTTTCAAAATAAGTCCACAAGGTTTGAACTGCATCCTATTGTGCCTCATCGACCACTTCAGTTAGTGTCTATAGACATAGCAGGACCCTACCCCAGAGCCAGGGGTGGATTGAAGTACATTTTAGCGGTATATGACCTTTTCTCAAAATATTTAAAAATATACTGCCTTAAATCAGCCACTGCTCGTGGAATAGTGAAATGGGTAGCCAACGAATATTTTACACAAGTAGGTAAGCCTGAAGCCATAATATCGGATAATGCTTCCTATTTTACAGGCCATACCTGGAAAAACTATTTACATGAACAAGATATAAAGCATATACTAATTTCCCGCTTTCACCCACAAGCAAGTTTAGTAGAGAGAATATTTGGAGAGTTAAATAAATTTTTCAGGTTATACATTGCATATAAACACACAAGGTGGCCAGATCTGATACATAAGTTTGTAGAAATTCACAACGCAACCCCGCATGCTTCTACGGGGTATCCACCAAATGAGATATTAATGAATAATAATAGAGTTCTGAACGAGTGGCTGGCACCTTTACCTAAGGTCCCAGTCATTCCTGAGCCTAAGGAAGAGAAGATAAGAAAAGCAGGGTACAACCTTACCAGGTGCGCCCAGAAAAGGAAAGAAAAATATAATCGACATGTGACGAATAACCTAAAATTTAGTGTTGGGGACTTGGTACTCTTACGCAATCATCCTAAGTCCTCGGCATCCTTGAAACAGAATAGCAAGTGGCAATTGGTGTATAATGGACCTTTTAGAGTAGTAAGTGTGCCACATGAGTGTAGCTATCTCTTAGCAGATCCCCACTCAGGGAGAGTACGGGGACTGTATCCGCGTAAGGATGTAAAAGCATTCCTACAGTAAAAGACTAATAGTCCTATGCGGACACCGTTCTTTTGTAAATAATGAACATTAATAAAGTGTACTAATGTAGAAGTGTTTAGTTATAAGGATATGATTGACTTTCTCATGTGTATGGATATTTGTGTTATGTACTCTTTTAATTTGTGTTATCTAAATCATGCTCTAAATCTAAATCTGATAATCTGATTAGTGCAATTATTTGTAGTGTTAAGCTGTGACAAAAATCAGTCAAGAAGAACATTTAAATAAGGATTAGTTAGTGTACTACATAATTTCCAATATGTGTGTCAAATTTGAAATATTTCATGGCACATTCCTTTCTATTATGTGTATGTATGTATGTATGTGTAGCTGTCAGATTGACAGATCCGAACCCAGAACAATATCAGTAATATAAGGCCCTGAGAACTTTATTATCTCACCAGTATTATAAAAAATATTGCACCCAGTAGTGACCCGAGGGCACCACGGGAGGCAACCTTGTTGTAAAGTTATGTAATGTGAAGTTACTCACAAAAAAAAAGCTTCAATTGAAGCATGTGCAGATTCAGTCAGTAAGAAAGAGCTAGCTAGATACAGTCCAAGTAAATTTTTGCCTACAGAGACTACACTGTAGTTACGTAGGACGTTGATAGTAAAGTGTGACATGTAAACAAAGGAGTTATTGAACAATATGCCTGAATCCGGCTGGAATGCACAAATATAATCTAATCGAACACGAATATAGATGACTTTGGGCAAACTAATACGAATTTTGAATATTTGTTACCATGTACGCAAATCTCACACCCTGGTAAAGAGTTACGAATGTGCTGTTACAAACAAAATTGAGCAGCGGACATTGTAAATAGAAATAAAGGAACTTTAACAAAAGTGCAGTATTGTGCGGCAGAGACAGACAGTGACTGTTAGACCTGCAGCAATACGTCACGGAGTAGTGGTGTATAAGTAATAACTGTATCATTGCCGTGTGTGCAAGTGGATAAGGAACTAGCACAACACGAACAGTGAACCGATAACGGACGGTGGATGAACTTAGTGTCAAATTTTAACTCTTGTGTGTCAAGGGACGCTAGGAAAGCGAATTGACTACAAAAATACATTTTGATTTTGTCGTAAGGTGAAAACTTGTGTGTGACTAATGACAAGTCATGACATGGTGAAGAATATTGTGTGCCCATAAGTGTTACTGTGACAACGAAACATTGTGCAAACCAGACTAGTGAAGGCCTACTGAGTAATAACTACCACTAACTGTGTGCGTTCTTTCCCACAGCAGGAAATAAGGATAGTATACTGTTTGTGAACTTGTTGCATGTTTCCTGGAGCACCGCGAGAGGACGTCGCACGGGCGAGCTGATATCCAACGCGCATCCGGCTACATCAGCTATGCAGCGGCCACAGCAGCCCGTAGCAGACCAGACAGCCACGCCCCTCCGCGCCGTAGCTGTCAACGATGGGGGCAGTGGCCTACACGGAGTCAGCGCGCCGCGCCGAGCGCCGCCCAACAATCACTCCGCACCGCTCACCAAATACATTATTGACTTTGTGAAATGTTCACATAAACTGAATAACATGTTAATGACTTCATTTTGATAAACATTGAACATGTGTATGTGACTGATATTGTGTAATTGTGTAACCCCGTTTGTGACAAACTGCAAATTTAATTCAAATGAATAACTGGTAAAAGGACAATACTGACTATAAACCAACTGGGATGGCTGGGCTCCGGCACAGTTTTGCCCAGGTTTCCTGATTGCCTACGCCCAAATGGGGGAGCCATGAACTTATATAACCCTGGGACTAAATGAAAGAGCCATTCCATAAAACATACAGAAGTGTAAAGAACGTTACTGGCACCATTGTGTCAAAGTGTAAAACTTCTTTGCCAAAATGCTGCCAGGGGGCAATGTAACGTTCCCTGGCATTCTCACAATTTATTTGTAACATATACGCCGATCTGGGCAAGTCGTATATACATCGTAATTATTCAACCAAAGATATTACTGAATGTGGTATAAAATATGTTTGTTATTTTCATTATATTTTTATTGTAATATTTCTCTGTATTTAGGATAGGAATTTTTCTGTATTATTTATGTGAATGTAAAACGTGTCAGTATTTGCGGTATCAGCGATATAAAAATTTGCCAGAAATCAATTTACAAAGAAATGTTAATAGTCGCGCCGCTGTTTATCTTTGCGTGTGGAGACTCTCTGTCGCGTGGAGAACAGAGTAGCTTGAGTGAGGAAAGAGGGAGGAAGTGTCAGTTGGCCGCTCTAGCAGACGCGATGTGCAGCTATGCTCGCGCCCATTAGACGCGCCTGATTCGTTAACCCGTATTGTGGGCACTGTAACGTTCTCTGGCATTTTCAGTTTATTTGTGACATGTGCGCCGATCTGGGCGAGTTGTGTATCCATCGTGGTTGTTCAGCAGAGTTAAGACGTTATCGAGGTAGGACGCTGTGGAGGAGCTTTTAACGAATTTATAGACTTCTCTTGTCTCTGTCTGGACTTAGCCGCCATTAGACGAAGAGTTACGAATTAATGTGAGTTGACTTGTTGTTTGTGCGAAATATATCAGTATTTATCAAAAGTGTGAATTATTATGTAAATTGGCTTGCCCACGTCATCTATAAACCAAATGAGTGGTGAAATAGGTTTGATCAGTGATAAATGTCGGCTTGGCTGTAATTAAAACATTTTCTGCTGATAGAGATAATCTTGTGTTCTATGGCTAGTGCCGGGATAAACTTCAGTAAAAAATATTTAACAAAAAAAAAACCCACTGCATCTGGAAAGTGTATGCCAAGGCCGAATGATTTAAAGGACTCAGTTCTCAACAAAATATTACTATCCGGTTAATATGAGTGCACGTAATATTTTTCTTTAAATGTACGTAATCCTTAAGACATTTTGTTTTACCACAATAAATTAAGAGAGTGGTTCTACAACAAAGTTCGCACGACAGTAAATTAAGTTAAAAGCAAAAGATAAAATTTAATATTTCTTTAACGACATTTCATAATCAATAGCATTCCATTATTTGCGGAGAGTCGAATTTGCTACAGTAGGTGTGTCTCAACAAAATATTTTCGCATTCGGAAGTGAAAGTTGGTGATTGAAATTTCGCAAAATAGATCTCGCCGCAAAGAAAACCGCCTTTGTTCAGTGACTGCTACCCCAACTCGCATGCCATATCAGTGACATTCTCACCCCTATTGGGCGATAACACGAAACTATGCATTTTTCCGATGTCCTCCGTCAATCCTACTTGGTAAGGATCCCATACCGCGCAGCAATATCCCAGCAGAGGACGGAGAAGTGTAATGTAGACTGTCTCTTTAGTGGGTTTGTTGCATCTTCTAAAGTGTTCTGCCAACAAAACGCAGTCTTTGTTTCACTTTCCCCACAATATTATCTATGTGGTCTTTCCAATTTAAGTTGCTCGTAATTGTAATTCCTAGGTATTTAGTCGAACTGACAGCCCATAGATTTTTGCGATTTATCGTATACCGAAAGTTTATCGGATTTCTTTTAGTATCCATATGGATGACCTCGCACTTTTCTGTGTTTATTGCCAATTGCCACTTTTCGCACCATACAGAAATTCTATCTATATCGTTTTGTAATCAGAACTGATCGTCTGATGATTCTACTAGACGGTAAATTACAGCGTCATCTCGAAACAATATAAGGGGACTGCTCAGATTATCACCTACATCATTTATGTCAATCAGGAACAGCCCACGGCCTATGACACTACCTTGCGGAACGCCAGATAGCACTTCTGTTCTACTCGATGATTTACCGTCTATCACTACGAACTGTGACCTCTCTGAGAGGAAATCCAGAATCCAGTTCCACAACTAAGACAATAACCCATATGCACGTAATTTGATTAATAGTCGCTTGTGAGGAACAGTATCAAAAACCTTCTGGAAACCTATTAATATGGAATCGATCTGAGATCCCTTGTCTACAGCACTCATTACTTCATGGGAATAAAGCGCTAGCTGTGTTGCACAAGAACGATATTTTCTGAATCCGTGTCGGTTATGTATCAGTAAGTCATTTTCTTCAAGGTGATGCCTAATGTTCGAGTACAGTATATGCTCCAAAATCCTGTTGCAAATTGAGGTCAGTGATATGGGCCGGTAATTCAGTAGGTTACTCCAAGTTTCTTTCTTGAATATTGTTGTGACCTGTGCAACTTTCCAGTCTTTAGGAACAGACCTTTCGTCAAGTGAGCAATTGCATATGATTGCTAAGAAAGGCGCTATTGTGTCTGCATACTCTGAGAGGAACCTGACTGGTATACCATCTGTGTCGGAAGACTTACCTTTCTTAAGTGATTTGAGTTGTTTCGCAACATCTAAGATACCTACTTTTATGCCACTCATGCTAACAGCTGTTCTGGTTTCGAATTCTGGAATATTTACTTCGTCTTCTACCCGGAGAGTGCCTACTGACGATCACCAACGAGTGCCACAGGGTTTATATATCTCAAGTGCTATTTAAAAGAAAATTGCGTGATTCCTAAGTATTTTGGATGCATGTTATGACGGAATGTGTCTCCCTCAGGATACAAATCTAGGGTTCTGTTTGACAATCTACAGGCCAGATGGAAGAGTGGAACTTCTGTTTTAGTTTTGTAACCCATGTGTACGGAAATACTTCCATAAGATATTTAGGTCAGAAGTCAAGATTTCATTAGTTGTTGCGGGGCTTTTGTGTTGAGCATGTACTGTCCAATTATCCGCCGAGCAAAGAAAAGGGAAATAGGGCCGAGAAGTGGAAGCAAGCAAATATTCTCAAAGATCTCCTGGCTAAAGGAATTTGTCACAGGACATGGCCTACATGGTTACTTTAAGGACCCTCCAGTTATGAAATCTGGATTAGTATCACAGGTAAATGATGTTGATGGGTGGCGCAACAGACACATCTCCGAACTTGAAAATCACTTTTATTCAGCTTTAGTCTTGTAATGTGGAATACGTACCATGTACGTTTAGGTGAAACCTGTTCGAAGATCTGTTGCCACACGTGTGTGCAACTACATCTATATCCGTTCTGCACAAGCCACAGTGCGGCAAAATATACTGCGAACACTGTGGTTTATTTTCCGAGTATTCATCGAACGTGGCTTCGTGTGTACTGATAGTACCAGCAGACTAATCTTTGAGGTCTGCGGATTTTCATACATCACAGGCCGAGAGAGGTTATGAGAGTAAAACATGTCACTGTGTTCTAGTTTTAAGATCTATAGCAAACCTGTCTGCCGCTCCGTGGAAAAAAAAGTTAAAATGTAACCCAAAAAACGGGGCACACCGAAGCGCTGAGAGAGCTGCTCGTTAATTAACCATTCTGCAAAATGGAAACTGTGTAAAAAATTAACCCTTCCCTTCCGACGCGACAAGTTGACTGCTCGGTAATTAGTTGGAGTTTTCGAAAGGTGTAATTAGCGCGGTTGCCAATCAAGCATAAGGCCTGAGCCTCCAACGCAAATGAGACACAGCGCCCAGCGCAAAAAACCATGGCGTGGCATGGCACGGCATGGGCCCACGCACGCACACACACACACACACACACACACACACACACACACATACACGGGTATATGCTCAAAATTTAATAACCTGGCGGTGAAATATCTGCCAATATCACAAACACTGCTCTTCTGTCACTGTGGGTCTAAATTTTTTTAAGTAGACCCCTTGCATCTATTTCTACGGAATGCTAGTGACTAGACTATAAAAACAGGCGAGCATGTTACTGATCTCTTCTGACACATTTACGGGCTGAATTTAGTATCCCAGAATAAGCGTGTGATATTACTGAAAATCTGTGCGAATTATCTGGTGACAGTTGAAAAAAGTTGTAGTTCTGACGACACACGGATGTTGATCTAGAACTGGGACTCATTGACGCCAAAACACGCTACGGAAGTAACTGAAAAATCCCTGGAGCAGTTTTTCAGGCCTTCCGGTGTGGCCGAGCGGTTCTAGGCCCTTCAGTGTGGAACCGCGCGACTGCTACAGTCTGTGGTTCGAATCCTGCCTCGGGCATGGATGCGTGTGATATCCTTCGGTTAGTTAGGTTTCAGTAGTTCTAAGTTCTAGGGGACTGATGACCTCATATATTAAGTTCCATAGTGCTCAGAACCATTTGAATCATTTTTAACCGTTTTTCAGCGATAGGCTCAAATCTTATCTATATATCGGTCAATCGTTACCTTAGGGCAAGGATTCCCAATCTTTTCCTCTGACGGATCACATTGAGAATCCTGCTACGTTGATGCAATACCTTGTTTATTTTGAAGGTTAATAAAATAAAAAACTAACGTGAAAAACTTGTCTAATTCAGTGAATGCGGCAATTTTAAATCGTAAGTAATAGTGCAGAAATGATTAATATAATTTTAAAAGAAATAATTAGGCAAAGAACTGGGAGAATATCAGGTTGGTTTTCGAAGTGGAAGATCTTGCACAGAAGAGATTTATAACTTAAAATTAATAATTTGCCACAGAATGTTAACCAGCTAATCTATAATAGTAACATTTATTGATTTCAAGAAAGTATCTGAATCTATAAGCAGAGAAACAATATCAAAAATCATTAGGGAGTTTGGTATTAAACCAAAATTAGCAAAAAAAGAAAATCGTGAGACTCTAAAAAATACGATATTTAAAGTAAAATTTATAGGAGAAGTGTCTCAACCTTTTGAAATGAAAACTGGTGTTAGATAAGGGGATAGTGTATCACCTTTACTGCCTAAATCCGTACTAGAAGATATTGTAAGCATCTAGAATCTCTAGACAAAAATTCACAAAATTGAAGCAACAATTCGGCGAAGGATAACAAAGGGAATTAAGGTAAATGCCTGGCTTTTGCAGATGTTTTTGCAGTATTTTGAGAATATCTGGCAGGAGTAATTATTCAAATAAACCATAAAAAAAGTCAAGAAGAACTCATCTCATAATATCAGCTGATAAAACAAAATTCATGACAAATTTTAAAAAATGTATCAAATTTTACAGAATGCAAATAGCTAAAATAGAGCGAGTAAGTAACTTTAAATATCTTTGAGGAACTATACAACACAATGGACCAGAAAAACTTGGAGCAGGTGTAAGAATCAACGAAACAGAAGGAGCATATAGTTTTCAAAAATATATATTTACAACGAGAATCGCAAATCTAGAAAAAGAAAACTAAGACAGCACACCACAGTGGTATGAACAGAATGTTTTTATGGGTGTGAATATGAAACAACGAATTTTACAGGATAGAGATTGGAAGACCGATTATTAGTAAGTTAATGGGTGCAATAAAAACTATAGATGGTTGAAAACTGAGGCATGACGAGGAGAGCTACAGAAATATAAAGTAAGTATCGGAAGTAACGGCAGAGAAATGATTAATCTTCTTTTGACACCTCTTTGAGGACTAGCTAACGAAACAAATATTCTTGTGTTTCTGAAAGAAGAAATCGATAGTAGCATTGATTTCAGAAAAAGTGGAATAACTAGAAGAAAAAGAGCATCAAAAATTGGAAATAACAGACAGAAACTTTTTTAAAACTACGATATCAAATTAGAACGCTTTCAAAGCAGAAGAAGCAAGAAATAGGAAGCAACATCTACAGAAGAAAGGAAACGAGAAAACGGGGAGAAAATCGGGGAATACTGGAAAAATAGGAAACAAGAAGGAAATGAAGTTGTTTCGTCATCCTAGTTGGACACTACGAAATAAAAAAATTAAGAAAACAATATTATCAAAATGTGGGAAAGAACTCTATGTAATTAATATGTTTTGCGGAGCACATATCCACTTCGTTTGGCACAACTGTGGCTCGCGAGAGACAGTTTGCGGAACCCTACCTTAGGGTACTATCGCATAGCAAAAGGACTGCGTCCTCATCCCACGTCAGAACACAATAGGGTGTTAGTGCTATTCTTTTACTTTTTCTCCTCAGTTGCCTGGAAGAACTGTATTTGGGGGCCGGTTACTATTGTATCGTATAAAGTAAGTAAAGCTGTCCTCAACCAGGAAGTTTACTTTGAACACCGCAGAGCTCTACTAGGCGTGGTTCCATTAGACACGGTCTGCCCTTGTTTTCGTCTGAACTGATTTACCCGCCTAACTGTAGATGGAGCTATAGTGTTCCGTATTCAAGGAGATGTAGTTTGCAAAAGTTTTGCAGAAACGCAGAGGCTTGCACGGAATAACCTAGCTTGAAGAGGTGAATCAACTCAGTATTCTGACTGACGAACGCAACAACATCATCATCAACAAGAACAGTTTAAAGTGGACCGAAATACAGTGCAACTTGGTACTTAACATGTTATCACCTTATTGCTAGAGACGGAAGAAGCGAAGAATCACAGAATAACCTTTGGATCGACAGCATAGGACCACGGAATTTAGAATTTATAGCCTGACAATTGTTCCGATGGTCGCCTTTTTCATTAATTGAACCTCAAAATCGTATTACTTGATGCTTTATTGGCTACTATGTGCTCTAAATTTCTTTAACCGCTGATCAATGATCAGGTCTACCACCTCTGGATAAGATGGCTCTCTCCATCTCTCTATGCTATCCCCCCCCTTCCCCCCCCCCCCCCCCCCCCACCGATGAGATCTTAATAGAAATAAATAATTTTTCAAAAAAAACCGCACAAAACACATTCAAAAGAAAAAGAATATTATATAGTGGTCAAAAAGATATGGAAGTAACACAACAACTGGCACACTACGCACAAAAGTTGTTGGCATCGGTGTGGATAACAAATTACATAGTGCCCTACAACGTTTTGAAGCGACTGAAGTAACACAATTGGACATATTGTGCAGCTTTTATTTCTTTGATGAAAAGACTTTCGGTTGTTTTGCACCCTTCTGCTGCCAACAAGAACGTCAAATACGCTATGTGGTAGTACGTTTTGTTGGCCACAGTTAAATAATATTTGCCTCTTTTCACATTTACTGCTTTATAAAAAGGAAAGTGAATCTGATTTGAAATATTCTTATTATCAGCATACTTATTACTATGAGAGCCCAATGCCGTTGGGAAGTGAAAAAACTTGACCTCTTATAGAGCTTCTTATAAGCAAAGTCCATAGATCAACATCCCTATTGATAGCGCACTTGACAAGCAGACGTTCACTTTTACAACATGTATATATTTTTCACAGTCAATAGTGCTCTCATAGAAATATGTGCATTAGTCCTAGAGTACTGAGTTTAGAGTTCCCCAAGGTAGTATTATAGGCCCTTCGATGTTTCTTACCTATATAAACGAGTTGGGGGACAATCTGAGCAGCCGTCTTAGGTTGTTTGCAGATGACGCTGTGGTTTGTCGACTAGTAAAGTCATCAGAAGATCAAAACAAATTTCAAATAGATTTAGAAAAGATATCTGCATGGTGCGTAAATTGGCAATTAACCCCTAAATAACGAAAAGTGTGAGGTCATCCACGTGAGTGCTAAAAGGAATCCGCTAAACCTCGGTTACACGATAAGTCAGTCAAATCTAAAGGCCGTAAATTCAACTAAATGCCTAGGAATTGCAATTACGACCAACTGAAATTGGAAGGAACATATAGACTATGTTGTGGGGAAGGCTAACCAAAGACTGCCTTTTATTGGCAGAACACTTCGAAAATGTAACAGATCTACTAAAGGGATGTCAACACTACCCTTGTCCATCTTCTTTTAGAATACTGCTGCGCGGTGTGGGATCCTTACCAGATAGGACTGACGGAATACATAGAAAAAGTTCAACGAAGGGCAGCCCATTTTGTATTATCGCGAAATAGTGGAGAGAGTGTCACTAAAATGATACAGGTTTTGGGGTGGACATCATTAAAACAAAGGCGTTTTTCTTTGCGGCGGAATCTTCTCACGAAATTTCAATCACCAACTTCCTCATCCGAGTGAGAAACTATTTTACTTTCGCCACCTTACTTAAGGAGAAGCGATTGCCATAATAAAATAATGGAAATCAGAGCTCCCACGGAAAGATATAGGTGTTGGTTTTTGCCACGCGCTCTACGAGATTGGAATAATAGTGAATTAGGAAGGTAGTTCGATGAACCCTCCGCCAGGTACTTAAATGTGATTTGCAGAGTATCCATGTCGATGTATATGTAGATGCAGAGCTAACTGCAGCGCTGTATAGACTTATCAGTAATTTAAAACATTCTAACTAGAAACCACACTTAACTGTAGTAAAGAAACCTCACACTCACTTGAATACACTTTGCCACTAATCAGACACACAGAAAAAAAAAATACATTCAATGGAGAAATCTGTAGAAGAGATATTCTGAGCGGAACTTGTATATATACTTCAGGTCAAAGAATATATTTCGCGAAGTCAAACGAAATGCAAGCGGAAAAATACAAATCACATTTATTCGAAGTAGTCAATAGAGATTGATCACCAAATTATGTTCGTCCAGTCATGTACATCACAGATTTACACTCCTGTTTATAAGAATCTGTTATTACCGTAACCTGTTCAATGAATACATTCCTCCTTTTATATTATTTTCCAGCTTCCAAAAGGAATCCGTGACAGAGTTATATTCCGTCGTACTAAGCATGTGCTGTCCCAGCTTCAGCGAACGTCCTACCCTATATTAGCTCAAAAACACAGATCATATGACCTTAGGTACTTGTCACGCGTACAGAAAGCCCCGAGGCAAAATATTAATCTTGAAGAAACTAAATCGCAATGAAAGGGAGTTAACTAACAACAATAAGTTACAAAATATTTTTATGAGTGTTGCTATGTTCCCAGCCACATAAATGAGTATGGGTTGACTTTACGTGACTATAAATATTTCTTTGAATACATAAAACGTATAGGAACTGTTACCGTAACTATTAATTTTAGGAGACTAAAATTGGCGAAAGAGTGTAATCTATATTTACATTTGCATTCACACTCTTCAAACCATTGTGAAGTGCTTCCTCAATGGTACTTTCCATTGTATAGCTTCTTACGTTTTCTGTCCATACTTTTCACAGTCTGAATGCGAGAGAAAAATGATTTTTATTGGAATAAATAAGTAAAAGCTGAAAGTCTGCGTATACTTGGCGTGTAGTTGAGTCAACAAAGATACATATGCTCCATCACGCCATTAACTCGTCCTTACCTGAAGATGCAACAATCCTGTCTTGGAATTCATACATAATATAGATATCTAAATAAATAAAAAATGCAACTGTAAGGAAACTGTCTTACATTGGAATAAATAAATAAATATCTGCTGAAAGATCTATGGATTTTTGGTACCCAGTCGCCCCAATGAAAATAAATACTTTTGGGATTCGAGATACCTTGTAAGTAGGCTGTTTATGTTTTCTTATTGGCAACGTTACGTAGCGCTCTGTATGAAAATCACTGGCTGTGCTGTGTGCAGTCTGTGGCTAGTTTGCATTGTTGTCTGCCATTGTAGTGTTGGGCAGCGGCAGCTGGACGTGAACAGCGCGTAGCGTTGCGCAGTTGGAGGTGAGCCGCCAGCAGTGGTGGATGTGGGGAGAGAGATGGCGGAGTTTTGAAATTTGTTATACTGGATATTATGAACTGCTATGTATATTATGGTTTTTC
This sequence comes from Schistocerca cancellata, assembly GCF_023864275.1. Taxonomy (NCBI): domain Eukaryota; kingdom Metazoa; phylum Arthropoda; class Insecta; order Orthoptera; family Acrididae; genus Schistocerca; species Schistocerca cancellata. Next base: position 107,332,112 of record NC_064634.1, read on the forward strand.
AACACTATTAAGGTAAATACATTGTTTGTTCTCTATTAAAATCTTTCATTTGCTAACTATGCCTATCAGTAGTTAGTGCCTTCCGTAGTTTGAATCTTTTATTTAGCTGGCAGTAGTGGCGCTCGCTGTATTGCAGTAGCTTGAGTAACGAAGATTTTTGGTGAGGTAAGTGATTTGTGAAAAGTACAGGTTAATGTTAGTCAGGGCCATTCCTTTGTAGGGATTTCTGAAAGTCAGATTGCGTTGCGCCAAAAATATTGTGTGTCAGTTTAAGCACAATCATGTATAATTTTTCTAAGGGGACGTTTCATATTGCAAGACTCTTCGATGGTGATTGTGCACCTGCACAGTCGCAGCAGATGGCTGCTGGCCATCTCTACAAGGACTACAGTGGGTCTACACCTTTGCTGACTCACCAGTACCATTATTTCTACAAGGACTACAGTGGGTCTACACCTTTGCTGACTCACCAGTACCATTATTTCTACAAGGACTGCAGTGGGTCTGCACCTCTGGTGGCCCACCAATACCACAATCTCTACCAGGACTACAGTGGGTCTGCTCTGTGATGACCTACCTACCAATATTCTTCAAAAGTTTGAATGACTCTGCTGTGGGTTTGCTCTGTTGTGGCCCATTACCTGTCTGCATGTCAAGAGTCAGCACTGTCTTTCCGTTGGAAGGACAACACTACTTCTTCAAGACTGCATGAAAATCCACTACTTCCGTGTGCATTGTCTTTTACTGCTCAGACTTTGAGAAAAGAAGCGGCAGTTTCACTGTGATGAATGATCAGGACTGTCTTTATGGACTGTGAGAAAATTTTAGCTTTTGACCAACATTGTATCAATAAGTGTGTGCATTTGATTTCTTTGTTATTGTAATTACGATTATTAAAAATTTTAACAAATATGTATTGCCCAGTGCCCAAAACAATTTGTAAAATTTTTTGTGGGAAGCATGGGGGCTATGTAAGTAGTCTGTTTACGTTTTCTTATTGGCAACGTTACGTAGCGCTCTGTATGAAAATCACTGGCTGTGCTGTGTGCAGTCTGTGGCTAGTTTGCATTGTTGTCAGCCATTGTAGTGTTGGGCAGCGGCAGCTGGACGTGAACAGCGCGTAGCGTTGCGCAGTTGGAGGTGAGCCGCCAGCAGTGGTGGATGTGGGGAGAGAGATGGCGGAGTTTTGAAATTTGTTATACTGGATATTATGAACTGCTATGTATATTATGGTTTTTCAACACTATTAAGGTAAATACATTGTTTGTTCTCTATTAAAATCTTTCATTTGCTAACTATGCCTATCAGTAGTTAGTGCCTTCCATAGTTTGAATCTTTTATTTAGCTGGCAGTAGTGGCGCTCGCTGTATTGCAGTAGTTCGAGTAACCAAGATTTTTGGTGAGGTAAGTGATTTGTGAAAGGTACAGGTTAATGTTAGTCAGGGCCATTCCTTTGTAGGGATTTCTGAAAGTCAGATTGCGTTGCGCCAAAAATATTGTGTGTCAGTTTAAGGACAGTCATGTATAATTTTTCTAAGGGGACGTTTCAACCTAGCACCTGCAGTATATAATCAGGGTGTTGGCACATATATAAGTATGCTATTGGATTGCATATTAGTGTCGAATCCATTGTTTTCGTTGTTGCTAGTGTGGTGATAGACATGGGGACATTCGTCTCGCAATGGTAGTTGGGTGTTTACAACGTAGATAATTTCATTCTTTCCTCTCAAAATAAGACAGATAAACAACTGATGGTCACAGCTGGGTAGTTAACTAGTGGTACCCGCCACCTCAGTCTGCAAAAGTCGCAGTCGAAAATTCTCGGCCTGTTTATGTATCTCCATATATCACAGAACTCAATGATGGTTAATTTGTTATAGTTAAGTAAACAAGCAGTGTTTCTGTAGATGATCAGAGTTGACGAACTCCCACGTAGCTAGCAAGTGATTGGGATGTACGTTTAACCGACACCATTGTTTGCGTACATAAGCACTATACTAATATATACCAGAACAGTCGAAGGTATGAATCAAAACTTCTTCTGCAATTATTATTATCACTACCCCACCAGATTAGTTTCAATCAAGAATACTGGGAGATTTCTGTTGATCGCAAGGTAAATGCTGGTTCTAGTAACACGCTCACTGTTATTGCAAATAGGATAGCCTCTTGTCCACTTGCAGCTTCTATAACGTGGGTGAAGAGAACCGAGTAGTGCAACGAAACATATTCTAAAGTACTCCAATAAACTTGCTGCTGTAGATTAAACAGTTCCTGAGAAACAAGAGAGTGAAAGTTTTTAACAGTGAGAAAATAGTCGAAATTGCCGTTTTATGTCAATAATTACTCTCAGAGAAAGGAAGACGCACCACGAAGGAATTATCAGAATGGGACGGGAATCGGTAGATGTGATGTACATGTACAGAAAAACAAATGATTGCAGTTTCAGAAAAATTGGATGATTTACTAGAGACAAAAAGATTAAAAAATTGAGCAGATCAGTATCGCGCTGGTCTACCTCTGGCACTCATGCAATCAGTTATTCGGCTGGGGATTGATTGATAGAGTTGTTGGAGGTCCACCGTGTCACTGATGGGTTACATCGTCAGAACTCCGGGACAGTTTGGGAGCCCTACCCGTAATGCTCCAGTCGCTCTCAGTTCGTGACAGATCCTGAAACCTTGCTGTCCTAGGTAGGATTTGGCATATACTATGACAAGTTCTCGCTGTGTGCGGACGGTCATTATCTTGCTGAAATGCAAGCCCATGTGGCTTGCCATCAAGCACAAGAAGACGGGCATAGAATAGGGTCGACGTACTGTTGTGCTACAACGGTGCCACGGCTGACAAAGGGATGGTTGTCGAGCAGTATGCCGGGCGCAGTCATGCTCTTATCCCACCGCTGTCTACCGCATCTCCAAAGATGTGTTCAGCGTGGAATCTCATTGACTGGAATGGAGTTGTCTTCAATGGCAAGTCCGGATTCGAATCAGCTCCGATGTCCAGTGAAGACGTTCATGGAAACGCCCCGATACCGACATGAATGTCTACCACTTTTCCGCCCGACAAAACTGTAGTTATGGTCTGGGATGCCATTTCATTTCATAAAGGAACCGCTTTTTTTCTTATCCACGTGACGCCTACAACACAGCAGTAGGTCGACAGTATTCTACAACCCGTTCTGTTGATCTTCATGGCAATGATGCCTGTCAGCACACGGCGAGAGTTTCCACCGTTAATCTTCGTGCTTGCCAAATCGTACCTCAGTCAGTAAGCCTGCCGGATCTCTCCCAAATTGAGAACATTTGAAGCGAGCACAGTCCTCCAACCACTTCGGGACTTTGACTATGCAACGCGCCAATTGGACGTAATTTGGCAAGATATCCTCCAGGAGGTCGTCCGATAACTCAGTCAATCAATGGGAAGCCAAATGATTGCTTCATATGTGCCATAGGTGAACCAATGCGTTATTGACTTACTCAATTTGTAAAGGTATTTCTCTTGAATCACTCGTTAGGTTTTTCTGAAATTAAAATCACAAGTTTGTTGTACATGTATCAATTCCAGTCCCATTCGGATAATTCCTTCGTCGTGCGTCGTTTTTCTTTGGTCTTGGAATAAATAATGATGTATTTTGGGGCCACTCGGCGCACTCACCAAGAGCATGATGATCCCAGAAAAGTGTGAAAAGTCTGAAGTGCAATGTGAGTTCACGAAATTCGCATAGGCCGTTATTTAGGTGACTCGGAGTTCTTGCTGTCCCATTCCTGTACATGTACTCTAACATGGAATGTGTTACGAAAATGTTTAACTCATGTAGAATAAATTACGACATTCTTTCAGTGAACACTAGACTGACAAGTTTTATACACTGGGATAACACGCACTGAACGGAAAGATGTGCATTCCTCAGCAGGATTCATTTTCAGTAGGTTTTCAGTTGAACTGGAAAAGTTGAGTGGTTAAGCGTAAGTACTCAAACCCAAACTGAGAACTTTCCTTGTAGCATACTCCTGTACAGAAGCTTCTTCTAGTAGTACTTGAGTTCTTTGTAACGACTTATTACTCGTATAGTCTCTCACAATTTACTGATTTTAATTAATTCTTAATTCTTTTTCACATATTTTCTAATTATCTTTCTGTGAACCATGTACTGACTCGTTCCATGACCAGGCAACTTTAATCTTATAAAACAAAATCCATAAATAAATAAAAGATAAAATAGTGTCAATATCGTGTTTTGGTAAGTTGTGTCGCGATTCACATTACAACCGTGTTAGCTTTTTATGGCAGCAAAATGCAGAAATGTTTCCTGCCAGCTGTTCTTAGGAATCAGTGTATATCTCATTTTAAGCAAATCTGTAACATAAATCGAATGGAGGCGGTATCAGGGTATATTCACGATCCCATGTGTGAAGATATGTGGAGACTCCAATAGAATGAATTCACTTACGTCGACTAGCTCTTGAAGGAATATGTCGTAATATCTTTTTGGTTTAGTGAGACAATTACGCAGTTAAGTGAGAAGACACAGCAATCGCTATCACTATTTGGGTCCATATTGTCGCCACAAACCTATGCGCAGTGGTGAGTCAGAAATGTCGCACTGCACTTACTCTCAGTTAATATGTAGCTGTTTAGATGCTATGAAACCTAACTTTAGGGAAACGACGTTTCTGAGTGGCAAACATGTCTGAAAGGAAATGCGGTTCGGTCACTTACTTCCGACGGGAAAATGAAACATGTCGCAAGGTCCTATGTCGGCTGAAGTCAAGAAATGGTCTGTGTATTGACGCTGAATGCTAGGTGCTGTTTACCGTAATGGTTGCCGTAGGGGGCTGTTGGAGACACTCATTTGAGGCGAAACGACCACTATACGCGACGAATAAGCGGGTCAACGGCCGTATGTGCTGCGTTTTGGTGACACGCCCATCTTGTAAAACAGCTCAGACGTTAGTAATCTCCGCGACAATTCGAGAGTTTACAAGGAAGCTATACTACCGACATATACGATCCGTCATACGTTCGTTCGTTGTGTAAGGCTGACCTTAGTGATGGCAAGGTTACAGATGGCTTTTCCGTCTTCTTAAAATCCTGCATTTATAAATCCTCGTAATACTTTTCCGAAGTATTGTGGTCACAATCTCACAATCGACTGTTTTCTCAGAGACATTATTTCTCGCTGTTTTGTCAAAAACTGACATATTGAGCCCGTGGCTGTGTAAAAAATATAGGTTGACTCTTTCATAGAAGATTACAGCAACCATCCACTTTCTACAATGCTGTTTATTTATTTAAATAGCGCCGTTACCGGTTTCGAACCGATAGGTTCATCTTCAGACGGCTAATTCACGTTTTACATTACATTTCTTTTTTTGTTTGCCCACCTTGGGGTATCATTAAAACCATAGCCTCAAACAATGGATACAGCCCTCTCATGATAGAGAAACTATCACAAAAAAAACCATGAGCCAACAAAACTGTACACTAGACAACCATGCAACTTGCACAAGGCACAGTAGAAAAGAGTAGAAAATATGTTGCACTACCCTTCTTAGGGAGAATATCCTATAAATAAGCACCCTATTTAAAAACACAAACATTAAAATAAGCTTTCACACAAACAAGAAACTCCAGCAGTTAGCAGTTCAGAGCTTAAAAAGTAACAACCCCCCATACAAAATATCTGGCATATACAAACACAGATGGCAAAGCTGCCCCTCTTACTATATAGGAAAAACTGGAAGAATCATTATGACACGGTTCAAATAGCATATACACTCCTGGAAATTGAAATAAGAACACCGTGAATTCATTGTCCCAGGAAGGGGATACTTTATTGACACATTCCTGGGGTCAGATACATCACATGATCACACTGACAGAACCACAGGCACATAGACACAGGCAACAGAGCATGCACGATGTCGGCACTAGTACAGTGTATATCCACCTTTCGCAGCAATGCAGGCTGCTATTCTCCCATGGAGACGATCGTAGAGATGCTGGATGTAGTCCTGTGGAACGGCTTGCCATGCCATTTCCACCTGGCGCCTCAGTTGGACCAGCGTTCGTGCTGGACGTGCAGACCGCGTGAGACGACGCTTCATCCAGTCCCAAACATGCTCAATGGGGGACAGATCCGGAGATCTTGCTGGCCAGGGTAGTTGACTTACACCTTCTAGAGCACGTTGGGTGGCACGGGATACATGCGGACGTGCATTGTCCTGTTGGAACAGCTAGTTCCCTTGCCGGTCTAGGAATGGTAGAACGATGGGTTCGATGACGGTTTGGATGTACCGTGCACTATTCAGTGTCCCCTCGACGATCACCAGTGGTGTACGGCCAGTGTAGGAGATCGCTCCCCACACCATGATGCCGGGTGTTGGCCCTGTGTGCCTCGGTCGTATGCAGTCCTGATTGTGGCGCTCACCTGCACGGCGCCAAACACGCATACGACCATCATTGGCACCAAGGCAGAAGCGACTCTCTTCGCTGAAGACGACACGTCTCCATTCGTCCCTCCATTCACGCCTGTCGCGACACCACTGGAGGCGGGCTGCACGATGTTGGGGCGTGAGCGGAAGACGGCCTAACGGTGTGCGGGACCGTAGCCCAGCTTCATGGAGACGGTTGCGAATGGTCCTCGCCGATACCCCAGGAGCAACAGTGTCCCTAATTTGCTGGGAAGTGGCGGTGCGGTCCCCTACGGCACTGCGTAGGATCCTACGGTCTTGGCGTGCATCCGTGCGTCGCTGCGGTCCGGTCCCAGGTCGACGGGCACGTGCACCTTCCGCCGACCACTGGCGACAACATCGATGTACTGTGGAGACCTCACGCCCCACGTGTTGAGCAATTCGGCGGTACGTCCACCCGGCCTCCCGCATGCCCACTATACGCCCTCGCTCAAAGTCCGTCAACTGCACATACGGTTCACGTCCACGCTGTCGCGGCATGCTACCAGTGTTAAAGACTGCGATGGAGCTCCGTATGCCACGGTAAACTGGCTGACACTGACGGCGGCGGTGCACAAATGCTGCGCAGCTAGCGCCATTCGACGGCCAACACCGCGGTTCCTGGTGTGTCTGCTGTGCCGTGCGTGTGATCATTGCTTATACAGCCCTCTCGCAGTGTCCGGAGCAAGTATGGTGGGTCTGACACACCGGTATCAATTTGTTCTTTTTTCCATTTCCAGGAGTGTACAATAAGGGAAATCAGAGCTCGCACGGAAAGATATAGGTGTTGGTTTTTGTCGCGCGCTATCCGAGATTGGAAGGTGGTTCGATGAACCCTCCATCAGGTACTTAAATGTGATTTCCAGAGTATCTATGTTAATGTATATGTAGATGTAGAGCTAACTGCAGCGCTGTATAGACTTATTAGTTGTTTAAAACTTTCTAACTAGAAACCGCACCTAACTGCAGTAAAGAAAACTCAAACTCACTTAGCGGTCGAGAAAATACACTTTGCCACTAATTAGACAAACAGAGAAAAAAACAAAAATACATTCAATGGAGAAATCTGTAAAAGAGCTATTCTGAGCTGAACTTGTATATATACTTCAGGTCAAAGAATATATTTCGCGAAGTCAAACGAAATGAAAGCGGAAAAATACAAATCACATTTATTCGAAATAGTCTATAGAGTTTGATCACCAAATTACGTTCGTCGAGTCATGTACATCACAGATTTACACTCCTGTTTATAAGAATCTGTTATTACTGTAACCAGTTCAATGAATCCATTCCTCTTTTTGTATTATTTTCCGGCTTCCACAAGGAATTCATGACAGAGTTATATTCCGTGCTGTCCCAGCTTCAGAGAACGTTCTACCCTATATTAGCTCAAAAACACAGATCATATGACCTTAGATACTTGTCACGCGTACAGAAAGCACCGAGGCAAAATATTAGTCTTGAAGAAACTAAATCGCCATGAAAGGGAGTTAACTAACAACAACAAGTTACAAAATATTTTTATGAGTGTTGCTATGTTCCCAACCACATAAATGAGTATGGGTTGACATTACGTGACTATAAATATTTCTATGAATACATAAAACATATAGGAACTGTTACCGTAACTATTAATTTTAGGAGACTAAAATTGGTGAAGGAGTGTAATCTATATTTATATTTGCATCCACACTCTTCAAACCATTGTGATGTCCATTGTACAGCTTCTTACGTTTTCTGTCCATACTTTTCACAGTCTGAGTGCGAGAGAAAAATGGTTTTTATTGGAATAAATAAGTAAAAGCTAAAAGTCTGCGTATATTTGGCGTGTAGTTGAGTCAACAAAGATACATATGCTCCATCACGCCATTAACTCGTCCTTACCTGAAGATGAAACAATCCTGTCTTGGAATTCATACATAAAATAGATATCTAAATAAATAAAAAATACAATTGTAAGGAAACTGTCTTACATTGGAATAAATAAATAAATATCTGCTGAAAGATCTATGGATTTTCGGTACCCAGTCGCCCCAACGAAAATAATTACTTTTGGGATTCGACATACCTAGCACCTGCAGTATATAATCAGGGTGTTGGCACATATATACACTCCTGGAAATGGAAAAAAGAACACATTGACACCGGTGTGTCAGACCCACCATACTTGCTCCGGACACTGCGAGAGGGCTGTACAAGCAATGATCACACGCACGGCACAGCGGACACACCAGGAACCGCGGTGTTGGCCGTCGAATGGCGCTAGCTGCGCAGCATTTGTGCACCGCCGCCGTCAGTGTCAGCCAGTTTGCCGTGGCATACGGAGCTCCATCGCAGTCTTTAACAATGGTAGCATGCCGCGACAGCGTGGACGTGAACCGTATGTGCAGTTGACGGACTTTGAGCGAGGGCGTATAGTGGGCATGCGGGAGGCCGGGTGGACGTACCGCCGAATTGCTCAACACGTGGGGCGTGAGGTCTCCACAGTACATTGATGTTGTCGCCAGTGGTCGGCGGAAGGTGCACGTGCCCGTCGACCTGGGACCAGACCGCAGCGACGCACGGATGCACGCCAAGACCGTAGGATCCTACGCAGTGCCGTAGGGGACCGCACCGCCACTTCCCAGCAAATTAGGGACACTGTTGCTCCTGGGGTATCGGCGAGGACCATTCGCAACCGTCTCCATGAAGCTGGGCTACGGTCCCGCACACCGTTAGGCCGTCTTCCGCTCACGCCCCAACATCGTGCAGCCCGCCTCCAGTGGTGTCGCGACAGGCGTGAATGGAGGGACGAATGGAGACGTGTCGTCTTCAGCGATGAGAGTCGCTTCTGCCTTGGTGCCAATGATGGTCGTATGCGTGTTTGGCGCCGTGCAGGTGAGCGCCACAATCAGGACTGCATACGACCGAGGCACACAGGGCCAACACCCGGCATCATGGTGTGGGGAGCGATCTCCTACACTGGCCGTACACCACTGATGATCGTCGAGGGGACACTGAATAGTGCACGGTACATCCAAACCGTCATCGAACCCATCATTCTACCATTCCTAGACCGGCAAGGGAACTTGCTGTTCCAACAGGACAATGCACGTCCGCATGTATCCCGTGCCACCCAACGTGCTCTAGAAGGTGTAAGTCAACTACCCTGGCCAGCAAGATCTCCGGATCTGTCCCCCATTGAGCATGTTTGGGACTGCATGAAGCGTCGTCTCACGCGGTCTGCACGTCCAGCACGAACGCTGGTCCAACTGAGGCGCCAGGTGGAAATGGCATGGCAAGCCGTTCCACAGGACTACATCCAGCATCTCTATGATCGTCTCCATGGGAGAATAGCAGCCTGCATTGCTGCGAAAGGTGGATATACACTGTACTAGTGCCGACATTGTGCATGCTCTGTTGCCTGTGTCTATGTGCCTGTGGTTCTGTCAGTGTGATCATGTGATGTATCTGACCCCAGGAATGTGTCAATAAAGTTTCCCCTTCCTGGGACAATGAATTCACGGTGTTCTTATTTCAATTTCCAGGAGTGTAAGTATCCTATTGGATTGCATATTAGTGTCGAATCAATTGTTTTCGTTGTTTCTAGTGTGGTGATAGACATGGGGACATTCGTCTCGCAATGGTAGTTGGGTGTTTACAACGTAGATAATTTCATTATTTCCTCTCAAAATAAGACAGATAAACAAATGATGGTCACAGCTCGGTAGTCAACTAGTGGTACGCGCCACTTCAGTCTGCAAAAGCCGCAGTCGAAAATTCTCGGCCTGTTTATTTACCTCCATATACCACAGACATCAGTGATGATTATGCGTCATAGTTTTCGAAACAAGCAGTGTTTCTGTAGATGATCAGAGTTGAGGAACTCCCACGTAGCTAGCAAGTGATTGGGATGTACGTTTAACCGACACCATTGTTTACATACATAAGCACTATACTAATATATACCAGAACAGTCTAAGGTATGAATTAAAATTTCTTCTGCAATTATTATTTTCCCTACCCCACCAGATTAGTTAATCAAGAATACTGGGAGATTTCTGTTGATCGCAAGGTAAATGCTGGTTCTAGTAACACGCTCACTGTTATTGCAAATAGGATAGCCTCTGGTCCACTTGCAGGTTCTATAACGTGGGTGAAGAGAACCGAGTAGTGCAACGAAACATATTCTAAAATACTCCAATAAACTTGCTGCTGTAGATTAAACAGTTCCTGAGAAAGAAGAGAGTGAATGTTTTCAACAGTGAGAAAATAGTCGAAATTGCCGTTTTGTGTCAATAACTACTCTCAGAGAAAGGAAGACGCACCACGAAGGAATTATCAGAATGGGACGGGAATCGGTAGATGTGATGTACATGTACAGAAAAACAAATGATTGCAGTTTCAGAAAAATTGGATGATTTACTAGAGACAAAAAGATTAAAAAATTGAGCAGATCAGTATCGCGCTGGTCTACCTCTGGCACTCATGCAATCAGTTATTCGGCTGGGGATTGATTGATAGAGTTGTTGGAGGTCCACCGTGTCACTGATGGGTTACATCGTCAGAACTCCGGGACAGTTTGGGAGCCCTACCCGTAATGCTCCAGTCGCTCTCAGTTCGTGACAGATCCTGAAACCTTGCTGTCCTAGGTAGGATTTGGCATATACTATGACAAGTTCTCGCTGTGTGCGGACGGTCATTATCTTGCTGAAATGCAAGCCCATGTGGCTTGCCATCAAGCACAAGAAGACGGGCATAGAATAGGGTCGACGTACTGTTGTGCTACAACGGTGCCACGGCTGACAAAGGGATGGTTGTCGAGCAGTATGCCGGGCGCAGTCATGCTCTTATCCCACCGCTGTCTACCGCATCTCCAAAGATGTCTTCAGCGTGGAATCTCATTGACTGGAATGCAGTTGTCTTCAATGGCAAGTCCGGATTCGAATCATCTCCGATGTCCAGTGAAGACGTTCATGGTGTAAGTAGGCTGTTTAGGTTTTCTTATTGGTAACGCCACGTAGCGCTCTGTATGAAAATCACTGGCTGTGCTGTGTGCAGTCTGTGGCTAGTTTGCATTGTTGTCTGCCATTGTAGTGTTGGGCAGCTGGATGTGAACAGCGCGTAGCGTTGCGCAGTTGGAGGTGAGCCGCCAGCAGTGGTGGATGTGGGGAGAGAAATGGCGCAGATTTGAAATTTGTAAGACTGGATGGCATGAACTGCTATATATATTATGATTATTAAGGTCAATACATGGTTTGTTCTCTATTAAAATCTTTCATTTGCTAACTATGCCTATCAGTAGTTAGTGCCTTCAGTAGTTTGAATCTTTTATTTAGCTGGCAGTAGTGGCGCTCGCTGTATTGCAGTAGTTCGAGTAACGAAGATTTTTGGTGAGGTAAGTGATTTGTGAAAGGTATAGGTTAATGTTGGTCAGGGCCATTCTTTAGTAGGGATTTTTGAAAGTCAGATTGCGTTGCGCTAAAAATATTGGGTGTCAGTTTAAGCACAGTCGTATATAATTTTTCAAAGGGGACGTTTCAATGGAAACGCCCCGATACCGACATCAATCTCTCCCACTTTTCCGCCCGACAAAACTGTAGTTATGGTCTGGGATGCCATTTCATTTCATAGAAGAACCGCTTTTTTTCTTATCCACGTGACGCCTACAACACAGCAGTAGGTCGACAGTATTCTACAACCCGTTCTGTTGATCTTCATGGCAATGATGCCCGTCAGCACAGGGCGAGAGTTTCCACCGCTAATCTTCGTGCTTGCCAAATCGTACCTCAGTCAGTAAGCCTGCCGGATCTCTCCCAAATTGAGAACATTTGAAGCGAGCACAGTCCTCCAACCACTTCGGGACTTTGACTATGTAACGCGCCAGTTGGACGTAATTTGGCAAGATATCCTCCAGGAGGTCGTCCGATAACTCAGTCAATCAATGCGAAGCCAAATGATTGCTTCATATGTGCCATAGGTGAACCAATGCGTTATTGACTTACTCAATTTGTAAAGGTATTTCTCTTGAATCACTCGTTAGGTTTTTCTGAAATTAAAATCACAAGTTTGTTGGACATATATAACACATCTATCAATTCCAGTCCCATTAGGATAATTCCTTCGTCGTGCGTCGTTTTTCTTTGGTCTTGGAGTAAATAATGATGACGTATTTTGGGGCCACTCGGCGCACTCACCAAGAGCATGATTATCCCAGAAAAGTGTGAAAAGTCTGAAGTGCAATGTGAGTTCACGAAATTCGCTTAGGCCGTTATTTAAGTGACTCGGAGTTCTTGCTGTCCCATTCCCGTACATGTACTCTAACATGGAATGTGTTACCAAAATGTTTGACTCATGTAGAATAAATTACGACATTCTTTCAGTGAACACTAGACTGACAAGTTTTATACACTGGGATAACACGCACTGAACGGAAAGATGTGCATTCTTCAGCAGGATTTCATTTCCAGCAGGTTTTCAGTTGAACTGGAAAAATTGAGTGGTTAAGTGTAAGTACTCAAACCGAAATTGAGAACTTTCCTTGTAGCATACTCCTGTACAGAAGCTTCTTCAAGTAGTACTTGAGTTTACGGAACGACTTATTACTCGCATAGTCTCTCACAATTTACTGATTTTAAATTAATTCTTAATTCTTTTTCACATATTTTCTAATTATCTTTCTGTGAACCACGTACTGACTCGTTCCATGACCAGACAACTTTAATCTTTTAAAACAAAATCCATAAATAAATAAAAGATGAAATAGTGTCAATGCCGTGTTTGGTAAGTTGTGTGCAATTCACATTACAACCGCGTTAGCGTTTTATGGCAGCAAAATGCAGAAATGTTTCCTGCCATCTGTTCTTAGGAATCAGTGTATATCTCATTTTAAGCAAATCTGTAACATAAATCGAATGGAGGCAGTATCAGGTTATATTCACGATCCCATGTGTGAAGATATGTGGAGACTCCAATAGAATGAATTCACTTACGTCGACTAGCTCTTGAAGGAATATGTCGTAATATCTTTTTGGTTTAGTGAGACAATTACGCAGTTAAGTGAGAAGACACAGCAATCGCTATCACTATTTGGGTCCATATAGTCGCCACAAACCTGTGCGCAGTGGTGAGTCAGAAATGTCGCACTGCAGTTACTCTCAGTTAATATGTAGCTGTTTAGATGCTATGAAACCTAACTTTAGGGAAACGACGTTTCTGAGTGGCAAACATGTCTGAAAGGAAATGCGGTTCGGTCACTTACTTCCGACGGGAAAATGAAACATGATGCAAGGTCCTATGTCGGCTGAAGTCAAGTAATGGTCTGTGTATTGACGCTGAATGCTAGGTGCTGTTTACCGTAATGGTTGCCGTAGGGGGCTGTTGGAGACACTCATTTGAGGCGAAACGACCACTATACGCGACGAATAAGCGGGTCAACGGCCGTATGTGCTGCGTTTTGGTGACACGCCCATCCTGTAAAACAGCTCAGACGTTTGTAATCTCCGCGACAATTCGAGAGTTTACAAGGAAGCTATACTACCGACATATACGATCCGTCACAAGTTCGTTCGTTGTGTAAGGCTGACCTTAGTGATGGCAAGGTTACTGATGGCTTTTCCGTCTTCTTAAAATTCTGCATTTATAAATCCTCGTAATACTTTTCCGAAGTATTGTGGTCACAATCTCACAATCGACTGTTTTCTCAGAGACATTATTTCTCGCTGTTTTGTCAAAAACTGACATATTGAGCCCGTGGCTGTGTAAAAAATATAGGTTGACTCTTTCATAGAAGATTACAGCAACCATCCACTTTCTACAATGCTGTTTATTTATTTAAATAGCGCCGTTACCGGTTTCGAACCGATAGGTTCATCTTCACACGGCTAATTCACGTTTTACATTACATTTATTTTTTTGTTTGCCCACCTTGGGGTATCATTAAAACCATAGCCTCAAATAATGAATACAGCCCTCTCATGATAGAGAAACTATCACAAAAAAAAAAAACCATCAGCCAACAAAACTGTACACTAGACAACCATGCAACTTGCACAAGGCACAGTAGAAAAGAGTAGAAAATATGTTGCACTACCCTTCTTAGGGAGAATATCCTATAAATAAGCACCCTATTTAAAAACACAAACATTAAAATAAGCTTTCACACAAACAAGAAACTCCAGCAGTTAGCAGTTCAGAGCTTAAAAAATAACAACCCCCCCATACAAAAAATCTGGCATATACAAACACAGATGGCAAAGCTGCCCCTCTTACTATATAGGAAAAACTGGAAGAACCATTATGACACGGTTCCAATAGCATATAGATGCCGTATGTTCGAACAACATTTCAAAATTCACATTTGCCATGCACACAACTACCATCAGTCATGGAATAAAGAGCACTGAAGACCACGTGCAAGTACTGCACCATGCTGAGAAAGATAGCCTTATAAATTTGCTTCAGGAGATTGAAATATACGCACATAAAAGCAAATCACCATATAATCTCCCCAATGAACAAACCGAGTAAGCCAATGCAGCCTTTCTTCAAATTTCATTCACCTGGTTTCCAATTTAAAGTAAACAATAAAAAATAAGAAGGTCCACTTTTGTAATATTTTTAATTTTCATATATGTACATCCATCACAACCCATTTTACTGTGCTTTCAACGTAAGCCATAATATGTCCATAGTTGCAACATTTTTTTATGTACGTCTGGCCCTTATCATTAACTTTTGTTCCAGTGTATACATAATAACTACGTAATAACACTGCAGTAACACTTTATAACTGACTGCTTTATTTGTTTATCTTAATTTCAATCAGTTCTCTTTCAGTGTAAATAATAAGTAACGTAACATTAGCAATTTGTACATTTCTACTGTCACATACATGCACCTAATTTGTGTCTGAGAGTGGAAGTCTTTGGCATTGTGGTTGTAATATCGCCATCTTTGTATGCATACCTCCATGTGATGAAACATCTAAGTGTGAGAGTAGTGCGTTACATTATGTGCATATACATACGCAAAACAGTGCATTATACAGTTTTCGAAGTTACAAGATGATACGAAACCTGCACTGGATTGTAATGGCGCGGATTCTTCGTTGTAAGTAACCGCAACATATTCCAATTAATAATAATAATTTGTTTGCATCACTTAAAATCGTTGTGAGACACAATTACAACTAAAAAGACGTTTTCTCATATCTTGTTTTGGTTGTAGGGTATCACCACTCCAAGGAAGTTTCGTCAGGTGGAGAAACAAAACACGAAATGTAACGTAAAAATTGAACTAGCCGTCTAAATATGAACCTATCGGTTCGAAACCGGTAACGGTGCTGTTTAAATAAATAAATGGCATTGCAAAAAGTGGCTACTTGCTGTAATCTTCTGCGTAAGTGTCAAACTATATTACACATTAGTTCTCACTGATAAATTACTGAACTCTGAGTATGTAGTAACCGGAGCTCTTTTCAGTTTCTCTCCGCCTTTTTTTTTTTTCCTTTCTTTTCCTTCAGTCTTTTGACTCGTTTGATGCAGTCTTCGCCTTATTCCATCTCAAAACTAATGTTATCATATCTACGTAACTACTACACAAAAGCTCTATCAACTGATTGTCATATTATAGTCTCTGCCTGTTCCTACTGTTTTCGCTCCTATTGCTCCTTCCGGTACCATGTTAACTATTCCTTGATGCTGGAGTAGATATCTACATCTGCATCTACATACAAACTCCGGAAATCACCATACAGGGCATGGCAGAGGATACCAATTACCGCTACTAATCTTTACCATTCATGTTACACTCGCAAATAAAGGCAAGGAAAAGCAACTGTCTACATGCCTCTGTACGAGCATTAATTTCTCTCACCTTATGTTCGTAGTCCTTATATGAAATCTGCGTTGGCGGCAAAAGAATCGTTCTGCAGTCAGCTACAAATGCCAGTTCCCTACACCTTCGCATGTGTTCCTCGAAAAAAAGACGTCGTCATCCCTCCATGGATTCCAATTTCAGTTCCTAAAGCATCTCCGTAATACAATGAAGAGCCAAAGAAACTGGTACACCTGCCTAATATCGTGTAGGACCCCCCACGAACACGCAGAAGTGCCCCAACACGACGTGACATGGACTCGACTAATGTCTGAAGTAGTACTGGAGGGAACTGAGACCATGAATCCTGCAAGTCTGTCCGTAAATCCGTAAGCGTACGAGGGAGAGGACACATCTTCTGAACAGCAAGTCACAAGGCATCCCAGATATGTTCAATAATGTTCATGTCTGGCGTTTCTTAGCCAGCGCAAGTGTTTAAGCTCAGCAGGATGCTTACGTACGTGTCACCTGTCAGAGTCGTATCTGGACGTATCAAGAGTCCCATATCACTCCAACTGCACTCGCCCCACACCATTACAGAGCCTCCACCAGCTTGAACAGCTACCGCTGACACGCGGGGTCCATGGATTCATGAGGTTGTCTCCATACCCGTACACTTCCATCCGCTCGATACAATTTGAAACGAGACTCGTCTGACCAGGCAACATGTTTCCAGTCACCAACAGTCCAATGTCGGTGTTGACGGGCCCAGGCGAGGCGTAAAGCTTTGTGTCGCGCACTCATCAAGGGTACACGAGTGGGCCTTCGGCTCCGAAAGCCCATATCGATGATGTTTCGTTGAATGGTTCGCACGCTAGTACTTTTTGTTGGCCCGGCGTTTAAACCTGCAGCAATTTGCAAAAGCGTTGCTCTTCTCTCACGTTGAACGATTCTCTTCAGCCGTCATTGGTCCCGTTCTTGCAGGATCTTTTTCCGGCTGCAGCGATGTCGGAGATTTGATGTTTTACCGGATTCCTGATATTCACGGTTCACTCGTGAAATGGTCGTACGGGAAAATCGCCACTTCATCGATACTTCGGTGATGCTGTGACCCATCACTCATGCGCCAACTATAACACCAGGTTCAAACTTACTTAGGCCGCATCTCGTGGTCGTGCGGTAGCGTTCTCGCTTCCCACGCCCGGGTTCGATTCCCGGCGGGGTCAGGGATTTTCTCTGCCTCGTGATGGCTGGGTGTTGTGTGTTGTCCTTAGGTTAGTTAGGTTTAAGTAGTTCTAAGTTCTAGGGGACTGATGACCATAGATGTTAAGTCCCATAGAAATTAAGTCCCATAGTGCTCAGGGCCATTTGAACCATTTTTGAACTTACTTAAATCTTGATAACTTGCCATTTTAGCTGCAGTAACCGATCTAACAACTGCACCAGACTCTTGTTTTATATATGCGTTGCCGACCGCAGCGCCGTATTCTGCCTGTTTGCATATCTCTGTATTTGAATACGCATGCCCCTACCAGTTTCTCTGACGCTTCATTGTAGCTGCGTGTTGTTTGAACCTCCCGGTAACGAATGTACCAGCCTGCCTCTGAATGCTTCGATGTCCTACTTCAGTCTGACATGGTGCGGATCGCAGACACTCGAGCAGTACTCAGGAATAGATCCCACTAGATTCCTATATACAGTCCCTTACAGATCAACCACGCCTTCCCAAAATTCTCCCAATTAACCGAAGACGACCATTCGTCTTCCATAGCCCAATCCTCACGTGCCAATTCCATTTCATATCGCTTTGCACCCTTACGCTCAGATATGTAAACGACGTGTCTGGTCAAGCAGGACACTAATAATGCTGTATCCGAACACTTCTACTCATCCGCGTTAACTTACATTTTTTCTACATGTAGAGTTGTCTGCCATTCGTCATACCAGCTGGAAATTTTATCCATATTTTGCAGCTTCAACCGTGACTCTATTCAGTACACTGGAAGTATGAATTAAAAAAAGCATCCAGTCTCAAATTTGATTGTTTTATTAAATACACGATGCATTTCGGACCCTGTACGTCCATCATCAGATCTAACTTGTTTTAATACGAAATTCATTTAATTTTTTTAATGATGTGAAGTGCATATTCCCGTCACGATAAGGTTTCATGTTAGGTTATGAATTTCGAAAGTCAGACGCGGTAAAAATATTGCGGAATAGTGGAAAAAATGAGCAGTGTAGACTTACGTCACTGCTTATTTTTTCCGTTATTCCGCTCATATTCACTCCGTGTCTGACTTACGAAATTCAGTATCTAACATCAAACTTTTCATGACAGGAATATACATTTCATCTCATTCAAGAGACAAAGTAAATCATATATTAAGACAAGTTACACCTGGTGATCGAACCACAGGGTCCGAAATGCATCGTGTATTTAATAACACGGAAAAATTTGTGATTCAAGCCATTCCAACTAGAAAGTCACTGAACTTAGACTTCTTTTTTTTTTTAAATCTTTATTCATCAAAACAGTATTGTACATAACAACCCACTACCTAAAACGTTAGTGGGTCCTAATTACATACAATGTACTGATTATCAAGCAGCATTTACTATTGTTTTATCCACTTGATATTAGTATTAACTACTGGATGGAATGCTAGCTACTCTATGGGCAAGCCTACTATTCAACCTACTATACCAACTACTCTACCAAGCTACATCCTGCAGCGTTACAAGTGTGCCAGCAAAATACGAGGGCAGTTCAATAAGTAATGCAACACATTTTCTTTCTAAAACAGGGGTTGTTTTATTCAGCATTGAAATACACCAGGTTATTCCCCAATCTTTTATCTACACACCACTATTTTTCAACGTAGTCTCCATTCAATGCTACGGTCTTACGCCACCTTGAAATGAGGGCCTGTATGCCTGCACGGTACCATTCCACTGGTCGATGTCGGAGCCAACGTCGTACTGCATCAATAACTTCTTCATCATCCGCGTAGTGCCTCCCACAGATTGCGTCCTTCATTCGGCCAAACATATGGAAATCCGACGGTGCGAGATCGGGGCTGTAGGGTGCATGAGGAAGAACAGTGCACTGAAGTTTTGTGAGCTCCCCTCGGGTGCGAAGACTTGTGTGAGGTCTTGCGTCTTGCGTTGTCCTTTGAGTATCCCAACTGGTGAACAATTGTGACAGCACTACCAATAGAGATGTCAAGTTGAGCACTGAGTTGTTTGATGGTGATCCGTCGATATCTCGAACGAGTGTGTTCGCACGCTCCGCCATTGCAGGAGTCACAGCTGTGCACGGCCGGCCTGCACGCGGGAGATCAGACAGTCTTGCTTGACCTTGCGGCGATGATGACACACGCTTTGCCCAACGACTCAACGTGCTTTTGTCCACTGCCAGATCACCGTAGACATTCTACAAGCGCCTATGAATATCTGAGATGCCCTGGTTTTCCGCCAAAAGAAACTCGATCACTGCCCGTTGTTTGCAACGCACATCCGTTACAGACGCCATTTTAACAGCTCCGTACAGCGCTGCCACCTGTCGGAAGTCAATGAAACTATACGAGACGAAGCGGGAATGTTTGAAAATATTCCACAAGAAATTTCCGGTTTTTTCAACCAAAATTGGCCGAGAAAAAAAAATATGTTGCATTACTTATTGAACTGCCCTCGTACAAACCTACTCTCTGTTGGCCGTGCCCATCGAGCTAGTCCCAGTAGGCGAGCCACTGGCACTGGGCTGGCCTTAACTGGAAACCGCTGCAAGTCTTTCAAGAGTATCCTAAGAACTATATTCTACTAATGAATTCTATCTACTAGGGTCTACTTCGACATCTTACCGTATATCACAGCTCATCAGCAAGCCACCGTACATTGCTGCACAAACTGTCCGCCACATCATTTTTGTACATAAAGAGTAACAGCGGTCCTACCACACTTGCACCGAGCGAGGCGGCGCAGTGGTTAGCACACTGGGCTTGCATTCGGGAGGATGACGGTTAAATCCCGCGTCCGGTCATCCTGATTTAGGTTTTCCGTGATTTCCCTAAATCCCTCCAGGCAAATGCCGGGATGGTTCCTTTGAAAGGGCACGGCTGACTTCCTTCCCCGTCCTTCCCTAATCCGATGAGACCGATGACCTCGCTGTTTGGTCTCTTCCCCCAAACAACCCTCCTACCACACTTGCCTGGAGCACACCTGATGGTGGCATTGTGTCTGATGAACACGCGCCATCGACGACAAGATGTCCCATTAACCTGTCTCTTCTTCTTCTTCGATGGCTTTTTCGTTCAATCGGTTTGTTAACTCGAATGGAACAACCGAAATAAATTCGTCTCTCTTGCCTAGTTTCAGCTGTATGAATGTTTATCACTCACTCAGTCTCTTGGTTTGTATGGTTTCACTCAATGTGTGACAACCGACTCACACAACTTTCTGACAGTTAAGACAGTTACACTATGTGGTAAAAAGTATCCCGACACCCCAAAACATACGTTTTCACATTAGGTGCATTATGTTGCCACCTACTGTCAGGTACTCCATATCAGCGACCTCAATAGTCATCAGACATAGTGAGAGAGCAGAATTGGGCGCTCCGCGCAAGTCACGGACTTCAAAAGTAGTCAGGTGATTGGATGTCACTTGTGTCATACGTCTGTACCCGAGATTTAGACACACCTAAACATACCTAGGTCCACTGTTTCCGATGTGATAGTGAAGCGAAAACGTGAAGGGACACGTACAGCACAATAGCGTACAGGCAGACCTCGCCTGTTGACTGACAGAGACAGCCGACAGTTGAAAAGCGTCGTAATGTGTAATAGACAGACATCTACCAAGACACTCACACACGAATTCCGAACTGCATGAGAATCCACTATAAGTATTATGACACTTCAGCGGGAGGGCAGAAAACATGGATTTCATGTTCGAGCGGCTGCTCATAAGTCACACATCACGCCCGTTAATGCCAAACGACGCCTAACTTGGTATAAGGAACGTAAACATTCGACGATTGAACAGTGCAAAAACGTTGTGTGGAGCGACGAATCACTGTACACAATGTGGCGATCCGATTGCGGTGTGTGCGTATGGCAAATGCCCAGAGAACGTCATCTGCCAGCGTGTGTAGTTCCAACAGTAAAATTTGGAGGCGGTGGTGATATGGTGTGGTTGTGTTTTTCATGCAGGGGGCTTGCACAGCACAGGCCTACATTGATGTTTTAAACACCTTCTTCCGTTGAAGAGCAAGTCGGGGATGGCGACTGCATCTTTCAACACGATCGAGCACATGTTCATTATCCTCGGCCTGTTTCGTAGTTGTTACACGACAATAACATCCCTGTAATGGACTCCCCTGCACAGAATCCTGACCCAAATCCTATAGAGAATCTTTAGGATGTTTTGGAACGCCGACTTTGTGCCAGGCCTCACCGACCGACATCGATACCTCTCGTCCGTGAAGAATGGCCTGCCATTTCCCAAGAAACCGTCCAGCACCTGACTGAACGTATGCCTGCGAGAGTGAAGCTGTTATCAAGGGTGGGCCAACACCGTATTGAATTCCAGCATTACCGCTGGAGGGTGCCACGACCTTGTAAATCATTTTCAGTCTTGTGTCCGGAAACTTTTGATCACATTGTGTCTATGAACGTGTTCATTGATTTACTTACATACTTTTTCAGCCTTTTCTGTTATACATCGACCATTACTACTGTTATTTAACATTTTTTACAGACAAATAGCATATCTTGCTTCAAGAAGAGGTGATTAAGAAGTATATTGCTAAAAGGCATGTGTTTTCAAACTTTATTTATTGATTTACTTCAGTACGAATAATAATCAGCATTGGTAGCCGAAGACTTTCGGGGTAAGAAGTCACCCTCGTTCTGCAAACGGCCTTGTCAAAGCGGACGGAGGAGCGGACAGAGGTTCAGAGGACTCTCTTGTCCTAGGGGTGGGAAACTGCCCCCAAAGGTGGAAGAATCAGCAATGATTAGTGGCATGGAGATACAGAAGGGAATGGAAACCACTGCCTTAAAGACAATTAAAGTGTACCCACAGGACATGTGGCCTGTGACTGAAGAAGTATCATGATGATCTTTCCACTGGCAAAAGATTCCGGAATAGTCAGCCATTCGAACCCTGGGAGGGGACTGCCAAGTGGGGGTTACCATGAGAAAAAGATTGAATAATCAACGAAACGATAACGTTCCAAGAGACGGGACGTGGAATGTCAGAAGCTTGAGCGTGGTAGGTAAACAATAAAATCTGAAAAGGGAAATGCAAGGGCTTAATATAGATATAGTAAGTGTCAGTGAAGTGAAGTGGAAAGATGACAAGAATTTCTTCTCAGATGAGCGTAGGGTAACATCAACAGCAGCAGAAAACGGTATAACGGAAGTAGGATTCGTATTGAATAGGAAGGTATGGCAGAGTATGTGTTACTGTGAACAGTTGTTCTTGTCAGTATCGACAGCAAACCAACACCGACAACGATATTTCAGTTATATATGACGACGTCGCAAGCTGAAGATGAAGAGATAGACAAATTTATGAGGATATTGAATGGGTAATACATTACGTAAAGGGGGATAAAAATGTAATGGACATGGGGGACTGGAATGCAGTTGTATGGGAGGAGTAAAAGAAAGGTTTCAGGAGAATATGGGCTTGGGACAAGAAATCAGAAAGGAGAAAGACTAATTGGGTTCTGTAACAAGTTTCTGCTAGTAATAGCGAATACTGTGTTCAAGAATCACAAGAGGACATGCTATACTTGGAAAAGGCCGAGTGATAAGGGAAAATTTCAGTTTGATTACATCATGGTCAGACAGACATTCCGAGATCAGACACTGGATTATAAAGTGTACCCAGGAGCAGATATAGACTCATACCACAATATTGTAGTGATGAAGAGTCGGCTGAAGTTTAAGACCTTAGTCAGGAAGATTCAATACGCAAAATAGTGAGATATCGAAGTACTAAGGAATGACGAGATGCGGTTGAAATTCTCAAAGGCTCGAGATACAGCAATAAGGAACAGCTCAGTAGGCAGTACTGTTGAAGAGGAATGGACATCTCTAAAAAGGCCATCACAGAAGTTGGGAAGGAAAACATTGGTACAAAGAAGGTAACTGCGAAGAAACCATGGGTAACAGAAGAAATACTTCAATTGATCGATGAAAGGAGGAAGAACAAAAACTCAGGAATACAGAAATACAAAACGCTGAGATATGAACTAAATAGGAAGTGCAGGGAGGCTAAGACGAAATGGCCGCAGGAAAACTGTGAAGACATCGAAAAAGAAGTGACTATCGGAAGGACAGACACAGCGTACAGGGAAGTCATAACAACCTTCGGTGACATTAAAAGCATATTAAGGGTGCAACGTGATTTCCACTGCTATATGCAGAGGAGAGATCGGATAGGAGGAAAGAATACATTGAAAGCCTCTATGAAGGGGTAGATTTGTCTGATGTGATAGAAAGAGAAACAGGAGTCGAATTAGAAGAGATAGGCAATCAAGTGTTAGAATCAGAATTTAAAAGAGCTTTCGAGGGCTTAAGATCATTTAAGGCAGAAGGGATCGATAACATTCAATCAGGGTTAGAAAAATCGTTGGGGGAAGTGGCAACAAAACGGCTAACCGTGGTGGTGTGTAGAATGTATGAGTCTGGCGACATACCATCTGACGTCGGAAAATCATCGTCCACACAATTCCGAAGACAGCAAGAGCTAACAAGTGTGAGAATTATCGCACAATCAGCTTAACAGCTCATGCATCCAAGTTTCTTACATGAATAATATACATAAGAATGGAACAGAAAATTGTGGATGCGCTGGATGACGATCAGTTGGGCTTTAGGAAAGGTAAAGGCACGAGGGAGGCAATTCTGACGTTACGGTTAATCATGGAAGCAAGACTGAAGAAAAATCAAGACACTTTCAATGGAGTTGTCGACCTGGAAAACGCTTTTGACCATGTATAATGGAGCAAGATGTTCGAAATTCTGAAATAAGTGGTGGTAAGCTTTAGAGAGAGACGGGTCATATGGTCATATACAATATGTGCAACAGCCAAGAGGGAATAATTAAAGTGGACGACCAAGAACGAAGAGCTCGTATTAAAAAGGGTGTAAGACAAGGATGTAGCCTTTCGCCCCTACTGTTCAATATGTACATCGAGGAAGCAATGAGGGAAATTAAAGACAGGTTGAGGAGCGGTATTAAAATTCAAGGAGAAAGGATACCAATGATACCATTCGCTGATGACATTTGCTATCGTGAATGAACGTGAAGAAGAATTACATGATCTGCTGAACGGAATGAATAGTCTAATGAGTACAGAGTTTGGATCGAGAGTAAATTGAAGAAAGACGAGGCCAATGAGAAGTAGTAGAAATGAGATCAGTGAGAAACTTAACATCAGTATTGATGGTCACGAAGTCAATGAAATTAACGAATTCTGCTACCTAGGCAGTAAAATAACCAATGACGGACGGAGCAAGGAGGACATCCAAAGCAGACTAGAAACGGCAATAAGGGAATTCCTAGCCAAGACATGTCTACTAATATCAAATATCGGCCTCAATTTGTGAAAGAAATTTTCGAGAATGTACGTCTTGAGTACAGCATTGTATGGTAGTGAAACATGGACTGTGGGAAAACCGAAACACAAGAGAATCGAAGGATTTGAGCTGTGGTGCTAGAGACGAATGTTGAAAATTAGGTGGACTCTGGCTCTGAGCACTATGAGACTTAACGTCTATGGTCATCAGTCCCCTAGAACTTAGAACTACTTAAACCTAACTAACCTAAGGACAGCACACAACACCCAGTCATCACGAGGCAGAGAAAATCCCTGACAACGCCGGGAATCGAACCCGGGAATTTTAGGTGGACTGATAAGGTAAGGAATGAAGAGGTTCTGCGCAGAATTGGAGAGGAAAGGAACATGTGAAAAACACTGACAAGGAAAAGGGATAGGACGATAGGACGAGGGAATGACTTCCATGGTACTAGAGGGAGCTGTAGAGGACAAAAACTGTAGATGTAGACAGAGATTGGAATACATCCAGCAAATAATTGAGGACGTAGGTTGCAAGTACTACTCTGAGATGAAGAGGTTAGCACAGGAGAGGAATTCGTAGCGGGCCACATGAAACCAGTCAGAAGACTGAGGACCAAAAAAATATTTTTTTTTCGTACTCCTAACGTTAAATATGGACTTTTGTCTGCTTTTAAAAGCTTAATAACTGGTGCTACGTTATAAATTTACGTTTAAATAAATGAACAGTCGCTTTTTAATTTAAATTTACTGAAACTCTTTCTCTCTCTCGCATCACAGATAATCCTCCTTCGGTAAATGCTGGGCTCATGCGGACAGAAAGCATGTAAAATACGATGTTTTAATTGTTTGGTGACTTAATCACTTACCTTTCAAGCATGTTCTGTCTCTTGTCGGAAGTATTTTTTTCTGCGGAAAAACATCTGTCATTATTCATAAATTTTCTTTGAATTTCTTTATTTAACACAATACATAAAATGAATTATCTTCCCAGGTACGGTACATCCCATTGAATTCATCTCGAGGATCACTTTTTGTCCAATCATATGATTTCTCCCCTACCACGCCACTTAGCTTTTCGGCATTTCGATAAAGACACAAAGTTCGCTCTGAAGCAAACTTCCGTTCATAAACTAGGACTAAAGACTCAAGCTACTTGCTGGCCCTCATTAAAAAGCAAACATCGGAACGACAATATCCATAACAATAATTTAACAACGCAATAACGGTCGTATGTTTCCACTGAGAACTGTAAAACTAAACTCCGTTCGAACAGGCCTTTGAAGGCACAACGGTACCGACCGACCGCCGTGTCACTCTCAGACCACAGGCACCACGGGACGCGGCGGATATGGAGGGGCATGTGGTCAGCAAACCGGTCTCCCGGCCGTATGTCAGTTTACAAGACCGGAGCCGCTACTTCTCAATCAAGTAGCTCCTCAGTTTGCCTCACAAGGGCTGAGTGTACCCCACTTAACAACAGCGCTCGGCAGACCGGATGGTCGCCCATTCAAGTGTTCGTCCAGCCCGACAGCGCTTAATTTCGGTGCTCTGACGGGAACTGGTGTTACCACTGCGACAGTGCCGTTGTCCTCGGAACTGAATGCGCCGAGGATTATTCGACTCCAACGCTCTACCGACGGCCCAGGGGTGAGTGGGGAAAGGGGGGGGGGTGCGAACGTGGTTGCAGACTTTACGGTGAACGGTTTAACTGTGAAACTGAAGTACGATTGTTTGAATAGTACGTTCGCATGCTACTTTTCAAGGCTTCTGAAATCTAAACACGTTTGCGTGCGAGGGTATAATTTGTACCGGTATAGTAAGTTAATTTTCTGCGCAAGGGTTGAAAGACGTGCACTTCATTCAGCATTCAGTGCTCGTATTTCATATTTCTAATCCCATCATTCTGGTATTCGGTAAAATAATAATTCAGGTAATATTAATAATTTCAATGGGTTGCCTGATTTATTTGACGGTTTTTACAGCTTGTCTCACACTGATCTGTGAGAGGAGCTTGGCGCCAGGAATTTTCTTTATTTATGGGAGAGGGCAGCAGTCTTCCTAGCAGCCATGATGGTTTAACGTTTCTCATCCCTTTTCCGATCGCCAGGGTAGCACGTGGTGTCGTTTGAACATTCATTAGTGGCCAAAGTTTCTCCTGTTCTCAGTTCCCCAACCTGCCTTACCAACCTCGTAAACACTGTTTCTGCTCAATTTTAACGTCGCGAGGTCGCCTCCCTGTGAGATTCCGGCCCTATGATTGGCCAGTTCGGGCGCCAACCGCCCTTCGCGGATGGGTGGTGGACAAAGGGGCAGTAGCTCAGTTCTAGTGTGACCGTGCCGGAGACCGGAGGTGCCACTTCCAGGAGATGAAGTTCGGTAAGCATGAGCGCCGACATGCACTGTAGATCCGCGCCCTGCGGCCCTGGTCATTGTGAATAGTTTCGCGTTTTGCGGGTTTTATTGCTTTAGTACGGGAGGCTACCGAGCGAGTCACGCACAGTAGCATCATTTTAGTCTTTGGCTAATTCCTGGTGGTGGTCGTTGTACGCCCGCAACCCCTTCCTTTATTAAATGGGATTCTATTTGATAATACGGCGATCTTTACTACAATTCCTTTCCTCCTGCTATCGTGGCGTGTTATGAACGTACGTTGGGGCAGGCTGCTGAACTCGAATCTTTCTTTCCCCCACCCCCATTTGGTTGTATTATTGTTCGATATAAATGAGTCCGTTAATCTTACATTCTCTCTCCTTCCTTACGTGAACTCACCCCTAGTGTAACAGAATAATGCGTGCTATAAAGTCGTGGAGGTCTCGCGCCACTAATGATTGTATAAAGATTCAATATCGCGTGCCAGTCACGACCATTGCACGCATGGCACCGATAACAGTAGTAATCATGTCCAACTATTCCCCATTGATAAACTGGGAAGTGTTCACCGCTCAGTGTGAGTACGTGAGCACTAATTCCACTTGATGTGGTGGAAGTAGTGGCCTCTGTTTTGCCTTGCTGGTTTAGACAAAAAATATCAAAAATCACAGCCCCTACAGCAAGGAAAAGTAACTTGAAAATAACGAGCCACCGCTTTTTGGGAACTCGGAATTTTATTCCACACAAATACATGACTGTTAAGTGTTTAAACGCTAGATGCAAATGATTTTAATTAATTGATGTCATCACACCTTTTCAGTAAAGCTGAATGCAATCAGTCGCTGAAATTTGACGACGTTCTTCTCGTCTTCACGTACCATTTGAAGAACTTTTATGCTCAATTTTGTAGCCCCAATGAAATATCATCTCAATTAGTCAAAAAATGGTTCAAATGGCTCTGAGCACTATGGGACTTAACATCGGAGTTCATCAGTCTCCTAGAACTTAGAACTACTTAAACCTAACTAATCTAAAGACATCGCACACATCCATGCCCGAGGCAGGATTCGAACTTGCGACCGTAGCGGTCGCACAGTTCCAGACTGAAGCGCCTAGAACCTCTCGGCCACTTTGGCCGGCGATAGCAGAGTCAATTATGCACTCATTCGGAAGCAGTTTGACTCTTTTGAGTGAAACCAATCTGTGGGTACAAAGGAATGAAAACAGTTGCTTCAATCTTGTTCGTCTTCTGTATTGGCTGAATTACTATACATTTATTTCCTTCTAGTGAAACCAGTCAGTGTGAGTAACCAAATGAAAACGGTCGATTCATTCCGCCGTAGTCTTATATATTGAATGAACTCCTCGTTCTTTCTTTGCAAGTGAAATCAGTCAGTAGTTCTTCTCTCGACTGTGTTAAGTATCAGTTCTTTAAACTGAAACGACTATGAAGTGTTTTTCACACAGTGAGAGCGCGTCCTGTCCATGCCGACCACGGACTGTTGCCAACTGTTTACCATGAGGATCTCTTGTTCTTTCCTACAGTTCCCCTTGCCCGATTTTAGTCTTCAGCATTGTTGTTCGAAGTATTGTGAATCATCGTGGACAGTTCGATGCCATGTCAGACGATCGGAGGCTGTACTTTTCGAGTCGCTAGTGTCCATTTGGCATTTTTTTAAACTGTGGCTTCAAAACTCTTTGTATTGTCTCAGTTCTCCTTGTTTACCTTGTCTGTGTGTGAGTTAGGAAAACATTATTTGATATGGTGGATATGTATCGGACACGCGTGTAGTAAGACCAGCTACCTGAACTTATACTGTTTCGGTAGTCCTGCAGTTTTGTTTTCAGGATTTTCCTGAGACAGTATTGATTATCAGTATCGAGCCGCTTCATATGCTTTTGATAGCTGATCCAGGGTTCAGTCCCATATGTGAGAGTAGGCATTATGATGACTGATAGGCAAACAGTTTAGTCAGGTGTGGTGAGGTTATGGTTATCCAAGACACTGTCCCATAAACGGCCAGGAGGTGTGCCAGCACATCTTATGTGTTACTGAATTTGCACGTCAGTATTTGCATTACTCGATACATATTTGCCAAGATCAGGAATGCGCTCAACATTCTATAGGATTTCGCCATTGAGTGTTTTGGCTGATGTAGGTTGATGCAAAAGCTGAGCGTTCCGATGTTAACATGTATATTGATGTTTACAAACTTATTGAAGGGCATCTTCTGAGCTAACTACAACAAAACTATCGTCCATTTACTGGTTTTCGATGACAGAGGTGATGAGTACCTTGACTATACGTCTTACTTAGACTAATAAGACTGAGAACTGGTACTTTTCCTCCAAGGGATGGAGAAAATTTCCAACAAATATCAAAAAAAGTATAGGGGCAATTACAAAACCGAGCTTTGTTAATGCCTTGGTTTCGAAAGCGACTTCGTGTAGCCTGTAACTGTAGACGATGATGGGTACTGTTGTTGTGAAGCAGGCGAAATACGAGGGCTGTTCGGCAAGTTAAGTTCTGATCGGTCGCTATACGGAAACCACTGTTAAAAGCTGATGAAGATTTGCACAAATGTGTTGGGCAGTGTCTCCAGTACCCCTGTCGATCGCATCGCGCGCGTTTTTGAGTTCTGAGCTCATAGTGAGCACATAAAGATGCTTAGAAAATAGTGTCTCCCTTTACGTCGGACTGGTGAGAAATTTCGCTTGAAGATTTGCAGCCCACCTAACATAACTGTCATGCGTTTCCTTCTTCAGGACAATTCTCAGCCGCATTCTGCAGGGGTAATGGAGATGCTTCTGCTGCATTTCCGATTGTTTGATCATCCGTATTACAGGCCGTAATTGGCTCACCCTGAGTTTCATTTCTGCTTGTACGAACCGCTGACTACGAAGAAAATCATTTTGACACAGACAACTAGCTGCAGACCAGCGAAGAGAACTGGGGGGAAAGTACAGGCGGTTGCCTTCTATGAGGAGTGTATTGTAAAGTTGGTACAACGCTACGACAAATTTATAAGTCGGAGCGGCGATTGTTTACATAGTTAGCTGGTAGGTGCAGCTAACTGTTAAAAATAAAATATTTTTGATTTTCGCAGTGGTGTCCATTTTGCTGCCGATCGGTACTTACTTTCCGAAAACCCTTGTAGTTATCCGTGGTTTGCAAGCAGTCTATTGCTTGGACACTCCAAAGAGTATCTCGATTAACTGAGGGGCAGAGATTTTCTTTTGTTGATTCCACCTGCATTTGTGATGCGCTAAATACCACTCCTCGGCTTGATATAAGATCACGTTCTGTTTTTGGCAAGTTATCTTCAGCAGAGGTCATCAGGCAGTAAGGATAAGAGGGTCTCTCTCGTTACCGAGGGAGCTGCACCTCAGTAAGCGTCTTCCAGCAAGAAGAGGCATCGTTGGCCAGCCTAAACAGTGTGAGTGGCAGGATTTATTGCAGCCGATTCATGGCTTGGCGATGGACCGTCTAGTGTCCATGAGTATCGAGGAAGCTGTGACAAAGAAATTTAAATCAGCGGCTCGACCAACCTTTGTGGTTATTCGCGATTTTGGAATTATTATGAGCAATTAAACAAAGACTTGGAAATTTTCTCCACATCCACTGGACAACAGTTCTTTGATTGGCAAAGCTACGGATATTCGTAAATGCCAGGAAAAATTAGATTGACACCATTCACTAATGTTTAAAGTAGTGTTGAAGGGAACTGACACCATGAATCCTGCAGGGCTGTCCATAAACCCAAGAGTACGAGAGGGTGGAGATCACTTCTGACAGCACGTTGCAAGGCATTCAAGATATGCTCGATAATGTTCATGTCTGGGGCGTTTGGTGGCCAGCAGAAATGTTCAGAAGAGTGTTCCTGGAGCTAATCTGTAGCAATTCTGGACGTGTGGGATGTCGCATTGTCCTGCTGGAATTGATCAAGTCCTTCGGAATACATAATGGACATCAATGGATGTAGATGATCAGACAGTATGCTTACGTACATATCACTTGTTAGACTCGTATCTAGATGTATCAGGGGTCCCATATCACTCCAACCGCACATACCCCACACCATTGTAGAGCCTCAACCAGCTTGAACATTCCCCCACTGACATGCAGGGCGCCTGGATTCAAGGATTGCCTCCATACCCGTACGCGTTCATCCGCTCGATACAATCTGAAACGAGACTCGTCCGACCAGGCAACATGTTTCCAGTCATCAACAGTCCAATGTCAGTGTTTACTGGTCCAGGCGAGGCATAAAATCTTGTGCCGTGCAGTCATCAAGGGTACACGAGTGGACCTTCGGCTCCAAAAGCCCATATCGATGATGTTTTGTTGAATGGCTCACGCTGACACTTGTTGGTGGCCCAGCATTGAAATCTGCCGCAATTTGCGGAAGGGCTGCACTTACGTCACGTTCAACGATTGGCTTCAGTTGTAGTTGGTCCCTATCTTACAGGGTCTTTTTCCGGCAGCAGCGATGTCGGAGATTTGATTTTTTACCGGATTCCTGAAATTCATAGTACACTCGTGAAAAGGTCGTACGGGAAAATTCCCTCTTCATCGCTACCTCAGAGATGCTGTGTCCCGTCGCTCGTGCGCCGACTATAACATCACGTTGAAAGTCACTTAAATCTTGATAAGCTGCCATTGTAGCAGCAGAAACTGATGTAACAACTGCACCAACACTTGTGTTATATAGGCGTTGCCGACCGCAGCGTCTTACTTTGCTTGTTTACATTTGTCTGTGATTGAATACGCATGCCTATACCAGCTTCTTTGGAGCTTCAGTACATTATGAGCAATTAAACCAAGACTTGGGAAAATTTTCCGCATCCGCTAGACAACAGTTTTCCGATTGGGAAAGCTACGGAGATCTCTAAACGCCAGGGAAAATTAGTTTTACTCCATTT
Organism: Schistocerca cancellata; assembly: GCF_023864275.1. Classification (NCBI taxonomy): domain Eukaryota; kingdom Metazoa; phylum Arthropoda; class Insecta; order Orthoptera; family Acrididae; genus Schistocerca; species Schistocerca cancellata. The sequence continues at coordinate 107,364,251 of NC_064634.1, forward strand.
AATTAATCATTAATTTCTTCGAATTTCGAATTATTACTTAGAGGGACTCATGACATGATATGAAACGTTTCGCGAATTTGGGTGAAATCTGAATGCAATATCGAAAATTCAAATTATATTTTATTGACACACTCTCTTTTTATCAGGAATGCGGAGCAGGTCGACAGTGGTTCCTACTGCACGCCTTGTGACGGGCTGGACAAATGTCTGTGCTAAGTGTTTGAATGTATCAGTCTGTCACCGACAAATCGCCCCAGTGCACTGCTACTGAAGCGATCGTGATGTGTCACTTCCATTACTGTTCCAGGATTTGCTAGGCGTGCATACCATTGTAATTTACTATGGCATTTTCTGTCAATCCTGCCTCATCTGCAAATAACACCCTTCACTCGTCACAAGTAAACCAGTCGATATCTCAACAAGTGTTGGTTTCAAAAATATATTTACACGAACTTTTCTTCTAGTTTTCAACAATATTGCCACCTTTTGGAAGATGTGATACCTATTTTAACCAACCCGTATCTTTTATTGTAACACGATCACGGAAAACTAATCTAGCAAAATGGCTAGTGATTATTGCGTAGCATTAGCTGTGGAGGAACAGTCCCGGTCATACAAAGTCCAAAGTCCTGCCTGACGCCGTACACGGAGTCTCGCCGATAAGGCAGCAGCAGACGCCATTCGCTACGTCTCTGCCTCCAGGTCGGCCGCGTGGAAACAGCCGGTGGACACGGCACACCACGTCGTGTCTCGGCTGTGAAGACAGGGCACGCCCCCTCCCTGTCCGGTAGCGTGGCAAGCTGCCGTCAGGAGCCGTAACGCGGGGAGACAGAGGAGCCAAGAGACAGCACGTGAGGGGGCGGCGGGGGCGTTGGTGACGGCAGGGGCAGGGGGAGCCGGCGTCCTGACCTGCAAACTGCTGAGTCCACCGCAGCCTCGCTGCCGGCAACTCGCTGCCCGGACACGCTCGCGCCATAAATGCGGTAGTAGATTAAGAGAACGAAGCGGAGGTGCGAGGGTTACTCGAAAAGTCCGATCGGTCGCGAAATGGAACCCACAGCGAAAACCTAAAATGTTTTATCTCCAACACATCTACATCTACTTCTACATCCATACTCCGCAAGCCACCTGATGGTGTGTGGCGGAGGGTACCTTGAGTACCTCTATCGGTTCTCCCTTCTATTCCAGTCTCGTATTGTTCGTGGAAAGAAGGATAGTCGGTATGCTTCTGTGTGGGCTCTAATCTCTCTGATTTTATCCTCATAATCCCTTCGCTAGATATACGTAGGAGGGAGTAATATACTGCTTGACTCTTCGGTGAAGGTATGTTCTCGAGACTTTAACAAAAGCCCGTATCGACCTACTGAGCGTCTCTCCTGCAGAGTCTTCCACTGGAGTTTATCTATCATCTCCGTAACTCTTTCGCGATTATTAAATGATCCTGTAACGAAGCGCGCTGCTCTTCTTTGGATCTTCTCTATCTCTATTATCAACCCTATCTGGTACGGATCCCAAACTGCTGAGCAGTATTCAAGCAGTGAGCGAACAAGCGTACTATAATCTACTTCCTTTGTTTTCGGATTGCATTTCTTTAGGATTCTTCCAATGAATCTCCGTCTGGCATCAGCTTTACCGGCGATCAACTTTATATGATTATTCCATTTTAAATCACTCCTAATGCGTACTCCCAGATAATTTATGGAATTAACTGCTTGCAGTTGCTGACCTGCTATATTGTAGTTAATGATAAGGTATCTTTCTTTTAATGTATTTGCAGCACATTACACTTGTCTACATTGACATTCAAATGTCATTCCCTGCATCATGCGTCAATTCGCTGCAGATCCTCTTGCATTTCAATATAATTTTCCATTGTTACAACCTCTCGATATACCACAGCATCATCCGCAAACAAGCCGGCCGAAGTGGCCGTGCGGTTAAAGGCGCTGCAGTCTGGAACCGCAAGACCGCTACGGTCGCAGGTTCGAATCCTGCCTCGGGCATGGATGTTTGTGATGTCCTTAGGTTAGTTAGGTTTAACTAGTTCTAAGTTCTAGGGGACTAATGACCTCAGCAGTTGAGTCCCATAGTGCTCAGAGCCATTTGAACCATCCGCAAAAAGCCTCAGTGAACTTACGATGTTATCCACCAGGTCATTTATGTATATTGTGAATAGCAATGGTCCTACGATACTCCCCTGCGGCACACCTGAAACCACTCTTACTTCGGAAGACTTCTCTCCATTGACAATGACATGCTGCGTTCTGTTATCTAGGAACTCTTCAATCCAATCACACAGTTCGTCTGATAGTCCATATGCTCTTACTTTGTTCATTAAACGACTGTGGGGAACTGTATCAACCGCCTTGCGGAAGTCAAGAAACACGGCATCTACCTGGGAACCCGTGTCTATGGCCCTCTGAGTCTCGTGGACGAATAGTGCGAGCTGAGTTTCACACGATCGTCTTTTTTGAAACCCATGCTGATTCCTACAGAGTAGATTTCTAGTCTCCAGAAAAGTCATTATACTCGAACATAATACGTGTTCCAAAATTCTACAACTGATCGACGTTAGAGATATAGGTCTATAGTTCTGCACATCTGTTCGACGTCCCTTCTAGAAAACGGGGATGACCTGTGCCCTTTTCCAATCCTTTGGAACGCTACGCTCTTCTAGAGATTTACGGTACACCGCTGCAAGAAGGGGGGCAAGTTCCTTCGCGTACTCTGTGTAAAACCGAACTGGTATCCCATCAGGTCCAGCGGCCTTTCCTCTTTTGAGCGTTTTTAATTGTTTCTCTATCCCTCTGTAGTCTATTTCGATATCTACCATTTTGTAATCTGTGAGACGATCTAGAGAAGGAACTACAGTGCAGTCTTCCTCTGTGAAACAGCTTTGGAAAAAGACTTTTAGCATTTCGGCCTTTAGTCTGTCATCCTCTGTTTCAGTGCCATTTTGGTCACAGAGTGTCTGGACATTTTGTTTTGATCCACCTACCGCTTTGACATAAGACCAAAATTTCTTAGGATTTTCTGCCAAGTCAGTATATATAACTTTACTTTTGAATTCATTGAACGCCTCTCGCATAGCCCTCCTCACACTACATTTCGCTTCGCGTAATTTTTGTTTGTCTGCAAGGCTTTGGCTATGTTTATGTTTGCTGTGAAGTTCCCTTTGCTTCCGCAGCAGTTTTCTAACTCGGTTGTTGTACTACGGTGGCTCTTTCCCATCTCTTACGATCTTGCTTGGCTCATACTCATCTAACGCATATTGTACGATGGTTTTGAACTTTGTCCACTGATCCTCAACACTATCTGTACTTGAGACAAAACTTTTGTATTGAGCCGTCAGGTACTCTGGAATCTGCCTTTTGTCACTTTTGCTAAACAGAAAAATCTTCCTACCTTTTTTAATATTTCTATTTACGGCTGAAATCATCGATGCAGTAACCGCTTTATGATCGCTGATTACCTGTTCTGCGTTAACTGTTTCAAATAGTTCGGGTCTGTTTGTCACCAGAAGGTCTAATATGTTATCGCCACGCGTCGGTTCTCTGTTTGAATACTCAAGGTAGTTTTCAGCCAAAGCAGAGATGATAATCAGCGAGAGCCAAGTATTGGCTGTATTGTGGGTGATCAAACAATTCCCATCGGAAAGACTGCAGGAGCATTGTTATTGTCCCTGCAGTGTGTGGCCGAGAATTGTTATGAAGGAGGAAATGCGTGACAGTTATGTTACGTGGGCTCAATGACATCAGGCGAAATCTCCTCAGCAGACCTTAGTTCTTGGCGGTGTCGCGCGGGGTAGTCGAGCGGTCTGAGGCGCCTTGTCACGGTCAGCGCGGCTCCCCTCATCGGAGGTTCAAGTCCTCCTTCGGGCATGGGTGTGTGTTTCGTCCTTAGCGTATGTTAGTTAGAGTTAGATTAGAATTAGATTAGTAGTGTGTAAGCTTGGGGACCCATGATCTCAGCAGTTTGGTCCCATAAAACCTTACCACAAATTTCTAATTTCCAAATTCTTGGCGGAGGCGCTATTTGTCCAGACACCTTTACGTGCTCACTGTGCGCTCAGAACTAAGAAGAGCGACGTGACGCTATCTGAGGGCATAACAGAGACACATCTGCGCAAAGCTTCATCTGATATTCTCTGTGGTTTCCATTTCGCGCCCAGTCGGACCTTACTTTAGGAACAGCCCTCTTATATGTGCACTATTTCAGAACAGAACGTCCATACTGCCGATACGTTCACCCCTTTAACCAGAGCAGTATTTAGTCTGAGGTCTTTGACTTCGACAATAACGCGGATGTATTACGATTTTTTTAAAACAGCAATTCCCTGGCAAGAAACTGTCGGTATCAACATGACCCTACACGTTATCTTGTTCTGGGCCGGCATTAGAAGATTTCACCGAAACAATGAAAGAAAGAAAAACTGGTACAAATCATTTTGCTGCTTACCAAAAGATACGATGGTTCAGATGGCTCTACGAACTATGGGACTTAACATCTGAGGTCATCAGTCCCCTAAACTTGCAACTACTTAAACCTAACTAACCTAAGGACATCACGCACATCCATGCTCGAGGCAGGATTCGAACTTGCGACCGTAGCAGCAGCACGGTTCCGTACTGAAGCGCCTAGAACCGCTCGGCCACATCGGCCGGCGCTTACCAAAATATTAACCTTTAAAGTATATGCCCTTTTTCATGTACTCGAAATAGTTCTGGTACCATGTTCTTGAACCTCAAGAACAGGGTTTTCGGAAGTATTTAACATCTGGAGTAGACGAAAATCGATGTGCGCCGTATCTTGGTTTTGCATACAGGAACTAAAAGAAGTCATTAAGCGATACATTAGTTTAACACAGACAAGACTATAATTCACTTGTTTTTTCAAGAAAGTCATTCGACGTGTTGTGTGGTAATCTGCCATCGACAGGGTTAAGAATGTTAGTTCTTGTTCATTTTATTTTATTTATTTATTTATTTATTTTTTGCCGGACCTGTGTCGCTAAATGCCCATGAAATAAACCGATTTGATTTCACAGAACTTCTGTAAATGTTTTTGGAGATTTCCTTTAACATTTTAGATGGTTTTCAGCAGTCATGCTGCCTCATGCTCAACACAATGTGCAAAAACTCAGGATGTGCCGAAAACCAGCTAAAAATAAAATAAAATCTGTAAAGACATCTACAGAAATTCTGTGCATGCAAAGTAATGGATTACGCGGCCATGTAACCCTGTACGGTCCTGGGCAAAATAAACAGACAGTGTTGTATATACAGGCTGTTAGGAGTGTAACTGCAGGCATCGCTATTGGTGAATGCGGTCAGTGCACTGCACAACGTTACATAAATATTTGTTTCATTTGCAGACTAATAATTATAACTATAACGAGTAGTATGATTTTAGTTTGGTTAGTATCTCCAAGGGCGTATAGGACATGCAAGCCTACATCTACATCTACATCTATACTCCGCGAGCCACCTTACGGTGTGTGGCGGAGGGTACTTATTGTACCACTATCTGATCCCCCCTTCCCTGTTCCATTCACGAATTGTGCGTGGGAAGAACGACTGCTTGTAAGTCTCCGTATTTGCTCTAATTTCTCGGATCTTTTCGTTGTGATCATTACGCGAGATATATGTGGGCGGTAGTAATATGTTGCCCATCTCTTCCCGGAATGTGCTCTCTCGTAATTTCGATAATAAACCTCTCCGTATTGCGTAACGCCTTTCTTGAAGTGTCCGCCACTGGAGCTTGTTCAGCATCTCCGTAACGCTCTCGCGCTGACTAAATGTCCCCATGACGAATCGCGCTGCTTTTCGCTGGATCATGTCTATCTCTTCTATTAATCCAACCTGGTAAGGGTCCCATACTGATCAGCAATACTCAAGAATCGGACGAACAAGCGTTTTGTAAGCTACTTCTTTCGTCGATGAGTCACATTTTCTTAGAATTCTTCCTATGAATCTCAACCTGGCGCCTGCTTTTCCCACTATTTGTTTTATGTGATCATTCCACTTCAGATCGCTCCGGATAGTAACTCCTAAGTATTTTACGGTCGTTACCGCTTCCAATGATTTACCACCTATGGCATAATCGTACTGGAATGGATTTCTGCCCCTATGTATGCGCATTATATTACATTTATCTACGTTTAGGGAAAGCTGCCAGCTGTCGCACCATGCATTAATCCTCTGCAGGTCTTCCTGGAGTACGTACGAGTCTTCTGATGTTGCTACTTTCTTGTAGACAACCGTGTCATCTGCAAATAGCCTCACGGAGCTACCGATGTTGTCAACTAAGTCATTTATGTATATTGTAAACAATAAAGGTCCTATCACGCTTCCTTGCGGTACTCCCGAAATTACCTCTACATCTGCAGATTTTGAACCGTTAAGAATGACATGTTGAGTTCTTTCTTCTAGGAAATCCTGAATCCAATCACAAACCTGGTCCGATATTCCGTAAGCTCGTATTTTTTTCATTAAACGTAAGTGCGGAACCGTATCAAATGCCTTCCTGAAGTCCAGGAATACGGCATCAATCTGCTCGCCAGTGTCTACGGCACTGTGAATTTCTTGGGCAAATAGGGCGAGCTGAGTTTCACATGATCTCTGTTTGCGGAATCCATGTTGGTTATGATGAAGGAGATTTGTATTATCTAAGAACGTCATAATACGAGAACACAAAACATGTTCCATTATTCTACAACAGATTGACGTAAGCGAAATAGGCCTATAATTATTCGCATCTGATTTATGACCCTTCTTGAAAATGGGAACGACCTGCGCTTTCTTCCAGTCGCTAGGTACTTTACGTTCTTCCAGCGATCTACGATAAATTGCTGATAGAAAGGGGGCAAGTTCTTTAGCATAACCACTGTAGAATCTTAAGGGTATCTCGTCTGGTCCGGATGCTTTTCCGCTACTAAGTGATAGCAGTTGTTTTTCAATTCCGATATCGTTTATTTCAATATTTTCCATTTTGGCGTCCGTGCGACGGCTGAAGTCAGGGACCGTGTTACGATTTTCCGCAGTGAAACAGTTTCGGAACACTGAATTCAGTATTTCTGCCTTTCTTCGGTCGTCCTCTGTTTCGGTGCCATCGTGGTCAACGAGTGACTGAATAGGGGATTTAGATCCGCTTACCGATTTTACATATGACCAAAACTTTTTAGGGTTCTTGTTTAGATTGTTTGCCAATGTTTTATGTTCGAATTCGTTGAATGCTTCTCTCATTGCTCTCTTTACGCTCTTTTTCGCTTCGTTCAGCTTTTCCTTATCAGCTATGATTCGACTACTCTTAAACCTATGATGAAGCTTTCTTTGTTTCCGTAGTACCTTTCGTACATGATTGTTATACCACGGTGGATCTTTCCCCTCGCTTTGGACCTTAGTCAGTACGAACTTATCTAAGGCGTACTGGACGATGTTTCTGAATTTTTTCCATTTTTGTTCCACATCCTCTTCCTCAGAAATGAACGTTTGATGGTGGTCACTCAGATATTCTGCGATTTGTGCCCTATCACTCTTGTTAAGCAAATATATTTTCCTTCCTTTCTTGGCATTTCTTATTACACTTGTAGTCATTGATGCAACCACTGACTTATGATCACTGATACCCTCTTCTACATTCACGGAGTCGAAAAGTTCCGGTCTATTTGTTGCTATGAGGTCTAAAACGTTAGCTTCACGAGTTGGTTCTCTAACTATCTGCTCGAAGTAATTCTCGGACAAGGCAGTCAGGATAATGTCACAAGAGTCTCTGTCCCTGGCTCCAGTTCTGATTGTGTGACTATCCCATTCTATACCTGGTAGATTGAAGTCTCCCCCTATTACAATAGTATGATCACGAAACTTCTTCACGACGTTCTGCAGGTTCTCTCTGAGGCGCTCAACTACTACGGTTGCTGATGCAGGTGGTCTATAGAAGCATCCGACTATCATATCTGACCCACCTTTGATACTTAGCTTAACCCAGATTATTTCACATTCGCATTCGCTAATAACTTCACTGGATATTATTGAATTCTTTACTGCTATAAATACTCCTCCACCATTGGCGTTTATCCTATCCTTGCGGTATATATTCCATTCTGTGTCTAGGATTTCGTTACTGTTCACTTCCGGTTTTAACCAACTTTCCGTTCCTAATACTATATGCGCACTATTTCCTTCAATAAGAGATACTAATTCAGGAACCTTGCCCTGGATACTCCTGCAGTTTACCAATATTACGTTAACTTTTCCTGTTTTTGGTCTCTGAGGACGGACGTTCTTTATCAACGATGATAATGTCCTCTCTGGTAAGCCGTCAGGTATTTTATCGTTTCGCCCAAGGGGGGGTCCCTCTAACCTAAAAAACCCCCGTGTGCACGCCACACGTACTCTGCTACCCTAGTAGCTGCTTCCGGTGTGTAGTGCACGCCTGACCTGTCTAGGGGGGCCCTACAGTTCTCCACCCAATAACGGAGGTCGATGAATTTGCAACCATTATAGTCGCAGAGTCGTCTGAGCCTCTGGTTTAGACCCTCCACACGGCTCCAAACCAGAGGACCGCGATCGACTCTGGGCACTATGCTGCAGATATTAAGCTCATCTTGCACTCCGCGTGCGATGCTGGTTGTCTTCACCAAATCAGCCAGCCGCCGGAAGGAACCAAGGATGGCCTCAGAACCCAAGCGGCAGGCGTCATTCGTTCCGACATGTGCTACTATCTGCAGCCGGTCACACCCAGTGCGTTCAATAGCTGCCGGAAGGGCCTCCTCCACATTACGGACGAGACCCCCCGGCAAGCACACCGAGTGCACACTGGCATTCTTCCCCGACCTACCCGCTATTTTCCTGAGGGGCTCCATAACCCGCCTAACGTTGGAGCTCCCTATAACTAATAGGCCCGCCCTCTGTGACTGTCGGGACCTTGCCGGAGAATCGGCCACTGGCCCAACAGGCGAGGCATCCTGTGGTGGCTCGGAAACGATGTCATCACCACTAGGAAGCACCCCGTACCTGTTGGAAAGGGGTAAGGCAGCTGCCACGCGGCCAGATCCCACCTTCGCCTTTCGGCCAGGCACGCGAGAGCCCACCACTGTCCGCCATTCACCCTGGAGTGATGGCTGACCGGTAAGATGCTCACTGCCGGAAGACGCAGCGACATCAGGGGTTCCATGTGATTCCAAGGCCACCGAAGTAGGCATAGGTCTCACCACAGTTGCCCCAACGCCACTACGAGCCGACGCCTGCGCCTCGAGCTCGATGAGCCTAACAGACAAAGCCTCCACCTGCCCCCGAAGAGTGGCCAATTCTCCTTGCGTCCGCTCACAACAACCACAGTCCCTACACATGACTATGTTTACCCTACCCTATACGGTGACAAATTCCCAAGATAATCTTCTGATGAGCTACTCTGATAATCAAGAAACACTCACTGAAATACGAGACGCGAAAACTACGCTAGGTTTTCCCAGAAAAACTATTTAAAAGCTAAGCGCAGCAAATAAGTACAAAAACGCTTTATACAAACAGTACAAGCCATTAATTATCGTGTTTTTCCCAGGGCAGCAAGTCAGGTACTGAAGTGTCGACGGGTGGATGCAAAATAGAAGCCAACACTGAGTGGCATAGTTCACTTTGCAGTGCAGTTACGACTGTGCAGAAAACATCAGGAAGTACATCAGGTGATGATTTGCTGGAATATGGTTACATGTAGAGAAAAAACACGCGGAATATGTACCTATTAACATATTAATGATCACAGTATCTGTACCTGGACCACTAACACGCTGAATGAAATGTCATTCACCGACTTAATAATGGCTGAAGGACACCAGAGGTACGAAACGAACATTTTAGTGCTTTCAGTTGCTTTTTTCCTGATTTCGTCGATGACTTGTGTCAAACAAATTGTTATATATCATTGAGCATTAACAGTTCTTCCATACATTGAAACAACGGTCACTACGCATCAAGTACAAGCAGAGCAAGACCGCATCATTGTCTGGGAAGTGCTCCACCAATGAACCACGTTTGTTGGTTTCGCTTCGGCTGTTAACAACCAAACACTGGATTGCTACTTAGTTCGCAGCTCATAAGAATATATCCAAGTTTCGCCTTCCGTTGGATGTTCTGTACGGATTTTGCATCTCGTCAATTGAATCACTCTAGGAGTTCTATACACAAATCTGTTTCACTAAGCGACTATCCTGTAACACGAATAAAGTACCAGTTGCCGATTGCCTCTTTAACGGCTTTCAGAGACAACTATTTTTGTCCAATATGTCGCAAGACTATGGACAGAATTTGGAAATTTAAATGCGGTCGTAGTTTTCTCGTGAAGAGGTTCACTGAGGTGACAAAAGTCATGGGATACCTCCTTACGTGGCGTCGAACCTCCTTTTGCTTGGCATAGAGCAGCAACTCGACGTAGCGATGACTCAGCAAGTCGTTGGAAGTCCACAGCTGAAATACTGCTCGATTCTGCCTCTATAGGCATCCATAATTCTGAAAACGTTGCCGGTACAGGATTTTGTGCACAAAAGGACCTCTCGATTATGTCCCATAAATTTTCGATGGTATTCATGTTGGTTGTTATGGGTGACCATATCAATCACTCGAATTGTCCAGAATCATCTACAAACCAACTGCCAACAGTTGTGGCCTTGTGATATGGCGCATTGTCATCAATAAAAATTCCATCGTTTCCTGGGATCGTGAAGTCCATGAATGGCTGTAAGTGGTCTCCAAGTATCCGAACATAACCAAAATGTCAGATACGAGTCCACTCTGGAAAGACATCAGCTTCTGACCGAGACCGCACTAATGATTACATAACATCAAGTTTTACAGCAATTATTTCTATTAATTTCATATGAAACTCCCACAAGCTTTTCGAAAAAGCGAAGACGAAAAAAGAAAAAAAAAACATTATGTAGGGTTCCCACGAGCATGCACAAGTGCCACAACACGCCATGGCATACACTCGACTAATGTCTGAAGTAGTGCTGGAAGAAACTGACAACATGAATCCTGCTGGGCTGTCCATAAATCCGTAAGAGTGCGACGGGGTGGAGATCTCTTCTGATCAGCACGTCACAAGCCATCCAATATATATATATATATATATATATGTATATATATGCTCAATAATGTCCATGTATGGGAAGTTTGGTGGACAGCGGAGGTGGTTAAAGTCAGGAGAGTGTTCATGGACCCACTCTGTAGCAATTCAGGACGTGTGAGGTGTCGCTCTGTCCTTCAGGAATTGCCCAAGTCCGTCGGAATGCCCAATGGACATGAATAGATGTTGGTGATCAGACAGGATGCTTACGTATGTGTTACCTCTCAGAGTCGTATCTAGACATATCACGGCTCCCGTATCACTACAACTGCACACACCCCACACCATAACAGAGCCTCCACCATCTTGAACAGTCCCTTGCTTACGTGCAACGTCCATGGATTAATCAGGTTGTCAACATACCCGTACACGTCCATCCGCTCGATACATTCTGAAACGAGACTCGTCCGATCATACATGTATCCACTCTTCAACAGTCCAATTTCGGTGTTGACGGTCCCAGTCGAGGAGGAAAGCTTTGTGTCGTGCAGTCATCAAGGGTACACGAGTGGGTCTTCGGCGACGAAAGCCCATATCGATGATGTTTCGTTGGATGGATGGCACGCTGACACTTGTTGATGGCCCAGCAGTGAAATCTGCGGCAATTTGCGTAAGGATTGCACTTCTGCCACGTTGAACGATTCTCTTGAGTTGTCGTTGGTCCCGTTCTTGCATGGTCTTTTCCAGCCACAGCGATGTCGGAGATTTGATGTTTTACCCGAATCTTGATATTCATGGTACACACGTGAAACGGTCGTACGGGAAAACCCCCATTTCATCACAACCTCAGAGATCCTGTGTCCCATCGCTCGTTGGCCAACTGTAACACCACGTTCAGACTCACCTAAATCTTGATAACCTGTCATTGTAGCACCAGGTACCGATCTAACAACTGCGCCAGACCCTGACACTGACCAGGCTTCGATTTTATGGTCATCAGAGTCCAACCGATACGGCCGTGATCCCAGGAGAGGCGCTGTTGCCGATGTGGTGCTGTTAGCATAGGCACTCGCGTCGGTCGTCTGCTGCGATAGCCCATTATCACCAAATTTCGCCGCGCTGTCCTAACGGGTACGTTCGTCGCACGTCGCATATTGATTTGCGCAGTTATTTCACGCAGTTTTGCTTGTCCGTCAGCACTGACAACCCTAGACAAATGCCGCTGCTCTCTGTCGTTAAGTGAAAGCCGTCAGCCACTGTCATGTCCGTGGTGAGAGGTAATTCTTGAAAGCTAGTATTCTCGGCACACTCTTGACACTTTGTATCCCAGAATACTGAAATCCCTAACGTTTTCCGATATAGAATGGCCCAAACGTCTCGCACCAATTACCAATCCTCGTTCAGAGTCTGTTAATGCCCGTCATGCGGCCATAATCGAAATGAGCGTACGGCGTTGTGTGCCGGGATTCTCCCATTCGGGGGCGTTCGACCGCCGAGGGCAAGTGCTTATTGCATTCGACGCCACATTGGGCGACTTGCGCGCCGGAGATGAGGATGAAATGATGATGAGGACAACACAACACCCAGTCCCTGAGCGGAGAAAATCTCCCGCCACAGCCGGGAGTCGAACGCGGGCCCCTTGGCGTCGTAGGAGGCGGACATGCGGTCATAATCACACCAGAAACCTTTTCACGTGAATCACCTGATTAAAAATAACAGCTCCGTTAATGCAGTGCCCGTTTACACCCTGCGTACGTGATGCTACCGCCATTGTAACTGTGCCTATATCTGTCACATTACTTCTGTCACCTCATTGTATAATCCTTTGTTAGAAGTTTAACACAGTAAAACAAGTACTTCAGTTAGAAATTGTTTGTTTGTTCTGAGGTAGCGTATCTGAAGACGCGCAAATACCCGGATATTATTCAATGAGTATTTGAGAATGAGAGCACTTAGCAACTTACAACAAAACTTACAATTCGTAGTAAAACAGTTTCTCGCAGACATCCTCCACAAAATGATGAAAGGAGGAAAAGTGTCGCTTTCTACTCTTTCGCTCTTCATCCAGTAAAACTTACGCAACGGGCATGACACTGTAACTTACTACATCTTTAATACTACTATTCGCATCACAGTACACAGACAGTATCCACATATAATGCTGAATTTACTTGCAAAATTATTTCATTGTATCTCACATAGTTCAAGAGATATTACGTATTAGACATTTAGATTCGTGAAAGACTAGCTTCTGTTTAAAATGGCGCCGAGTCAGACTTTAAAATCAGATACAACGTACTAACTTAATATATCTTCATTACTTTGTCTACTCTCAACACACTTTGCGGATAGTTTACACATATTTCACTGAAATTACAAGCAAAACTGTATCATTGCACGACAAATAGTTCAGGAGATATGACGTCATAAGCACTGAGTTGCGTGGAAAACTTGCGTTTGCTTAACATGGTGCGAAAATTGCCTTATGTAATGAGAGTACTTAGCTTGTTCCAACAAACTGCAAGCCCTACTTCAAATCGATTCCGAACTTTTTCTCACTTAACTGCTTGCTGTCAGATAGTTAACCCACTAAGTAATTTTTAAAGTAATCAGATAACTGAAGCTGTTTTATTCATGGGACTTAAATTCTTTATACGACTGGGAGCTCATTGGTTTACATTAACTTGTTTTGAACATCAGTCAAACTGTGTGGAATAAAACTCGAATGGTTCTTCTCCACAGCTAAATTTTCGTGCAGATTCAAATGCATTGAAGTCGTCGGGACGGTTAAAGAAGCCCTATGACTCACAGTAGGTTACATACGCCGTACTTCTGGTATCATCTGGCGCTCGGCTCGCAGGTATCTAGGAACGTCAACCCATTTTGTTCCGTCCTGACGAATTACATCGCTGACGCAAGCACGAGCACTAGAGATCTGAAAATATGTTGCGAGTTGCCTAATTCGCAAATCGAAATGCCGCTGTTACATCAATGGTAACGGGCTTCCTTCTTTCCGATTGTAGTTCCTCGAGAATGACTGATAATGAGAACTGTGACGCTGCGGTCGCATCATATTCATCGAATCGGTCCCTCTTACTGAAGCGTGAGGGAGTGTGGAGACGTCGACACACGGGACGAGGCAGCTTACGTTGACCTGCACCCTGATGGGAGACCGCACGCCACGAGACACAGCCCCGCCGACGCAGGGCAAAGGCTGTCTGACGTGATTTAGCGCTCTCATCGCACTCCATCGGCGGTTTTCGGATTCATTTGCTTCGCAAATCATACAGTTTGTTAACAGAAAAGGATGTGCGAAGAGTTTCTATCTTAGCTCTATTAAACGAACATTTCCTCCCCTGACCGTATGCTAGTCATGTTTTCCTCTCTGTGGTATACATAAATAAAAATTTTAATATCTGTGAACGTGTAATAAGGCAAACATGTCAGATACGAGACCACTCAGGAAAGACATCAGCCTCTGACGGAGACCGCACTCAAATTTACATAACATCAAATATTACAGAAATTATTTCTATTAATTTCATATGACACTCCCACAAGCTTTTCGAAAAAGCGAAGACAAAAAAAAAGAAAAATCGGATACAGCATGACGCCAACCTGTCTCCGATCCACTGCTGCTTTATTGACACAGTGGCTCAACCATCTACGCTTAGCTGAAGTGCTCTGTCCTTATCGTCTTTTTTAGTTTAATGCTACCAAATGTCATTGATTCTCATTTATATAATACACTGAAGAGCCGAAGAACAAGGTACACCTGTCTAACATGATGTAGGGTTCCCACGAGCATGCACAAGTGCTGCAGCACGACGTGGCATATACTCGACTTAATTCTGAAGTAGTGCTGGAAGAAACTGACAACACGAAACCTGCTGGGCTGTCCATAAATCCGTAAGAGTACGACGAGGTGGAGATCTCTTCTGAAAAGCGCGTTACAAGCCAACCAAGGTATGCTCTATAATGTTAATTTCTGGGGAGTTTGGTGGCCAGCAGAAGGGGTTAAACTCAGAAGAGTGTTCATGGAGCCACTCTGTAGCTATTCCGGACGTGGGTGGTGACGCATTGTCCTTCTGGAATTCCCGAAGTCCGTCGGAATGCACAATGGACATGAATGGATGGAGATGATCAGACAGATGTTAACGTATTGTGTTTCCTCTCAGAGTTGTATCTAGACGTATCAGGGATCCCGTATCACTCCAACTGCACACACCCCAAACCATTACAGAGCCTCCACCAACTGCAACAGTCTCTGCTGACGTGTGGGTTCCATGGATTCATGAGGTTATCTCCGTATCTGTACACGTTCATCCGCTCGATACAATTAGAAACGAGACTCGTCCGACCATACATGTATCCACTCTTCAACAGTCCAATTTCGGTGTTGACGGTCCCAGTCGACGAGTAAAGCTTTGCGTCGTGCAGTCATCAAGGGTACACGAGTGGGTCTTCGGCGACGAAAGCCCATATCGATGATGTTTCGTTGGATGGATGGCACGCTTACACTTGTTGATGGCCCAGCAGTGAAATCTGCACCAATTTGCGGTAGGATTGCACTTCTGCCACGTTGTACGATTCTCTTGAGTCGTCGTTGGTCCCGTTCTTGCATGATCTTTTTCCAGCCACAGCGATGTCGGAGATTTGATGTTTTACCGGAATTCTGATAGTCACGGCCCACACGTGAAACGGTCGTACGGGAAAACCCCCATTTCATCGCAACCTCAGAGAACCTGTGTCCTATCTCTCGTTGGCCCACTGTAACACCACGTTCAGACTCACCTAAATTTTGATAACCTGTCATTGTAGCACCAGGTACCGATCTAACAACTGCGCCAGGCACTGACACTGACCAGGCTACGATTTTGTAGTCATCAGAGTTTAACCGATACGGCCATGATCCCAGGAGAGGCGCTGCTGCCGATGTGAAACTGTTAGCATAGGCGCTCCCGTCGGTCGTCTGCTGCGATAGCCCATTATCACCAAATTTCGCTGCGCTGTCCTAACGGGTACGTTCGTCGCACGTCGCAAATTGATTTGTGCAGTTATTTCACGCAGTTTTGCTTGTCCGTCAGCACTGACAACCCTAGACAAATGCCGCTGCTCTCTGTCGTTAAGTGAACGCCGTCAGCCACTGTGATGTCCGTGGTGAGAGGTAATTCTTGAAAGTTAGTATTCTCGGCACACTCTTGACACTTTGTATCCCAGAATACTGAAATCCCTAACGTTTTCCGATATAGAATGGCCCAAACGTCTCGCACCAAATACCAATCCTCGTTCAGAGTCTGTTAATGCCCATCTTGCGGCCATAATCTAAATGAGCGTACGGCGTCGTGTGCCGGGATCGACCGCCGAGGGCAAGTGCTTATTGCGTTCGACGCCACATTGTGAGACCTGCGCGCCGGAGATGGGGATGAAATGATTATGAGGACAACACAACACCCAGTCCCTGAGCGGAGAAAATCTCCCGCCAAAGCCGGGAATCGAACGCGGGCCCCTTGGGGTGGTAGGAGGTAACTTTCCGCTACGCTACGGAGTCGGACATGCGGTCATAATCACACCAGAAACCTTTTCACGTGAATCGCCTGATTAAAAATAACAGCTCCGCTAATGCAGTGCCCGTTTACACCCTGCGTGCGTGATGCTACCGCCATTGTAACTGTGCCTATATCTGTCACATTACTTCTGTCACCTCATTGTATAATCCTTTGTTAGAAGTTTAACACAGTAAAACAAGTACTTCAGTTAGAAATTGTGTGTTTGTTCTGAGGTAGCGCATCTGAAGACGCGCAAATACCCGGATATTATTCAATGAGTATTTGAGAATGAGAGCACTTAGCAACTTGCAATAAAACTTACAAATCCTAGTAAAACAGTTTCTCGCAGACATCCTCCACAAAATGATGAAAGGAGGAAAAGTATCGCTTTCTGCTCTTTCGCTCTTCATCCAGTAGAACTTAAGCAACAGGCATGACACTGTAATTTACTACATCTTTAAAACTACTATTCGCAGCACAGTACACAGACAGTATCCACATATAATGCTGAATTTACTTGCAAAATTATTTCATTGTATCTCACATAGTTCAAGAGGTATTACGTATTAGACATTTAGATTCGTGAAAAACTAGCTTCCGCTTAAAATGGCGCCGAGTCAGACTTTAATATCAGATACAACGTACTAACTTAATATATCTTCATTACTTAGTCTACTCTCAATACACTTTGCAGACAGTTTTCGCTGAAATTACAAGCAAAACTGTATCATTGCACGACAAATAATTCAGGAGATATGACGTCATAAGCACTGAGTTGCGTTGAAAACTTGCGTTTGCTTAATATGGTGTGAAAATTGCCTTATGTAATGAGAGTACTTAGCTTGCTCCAACAAACTGCAAGCCCTATTTCAAATCGTTTCCGAACTTTTTCTCACTTAACTTCTTACTGTCAGATATTTAACCCACTAAGTAATTTTTAAAGTAATCAGTTAACTGAAGCTGTTTTATTCGTGGGACTTAAATTCTTTATACGACTGGGAGCTCATTGGTTTACATTAACTTGTTTTGAACATCAGTCAAACTGTGTGGAATAAAACTCGAATAGTTCTTCTCCACAGCTAAATTTTCGTGCAAATTCAAATGCATTGAAGTCGTCGGGATGGTTAAAGAAGCCCTGTGACTCACACTAGGATACATACGCCGTACTTCTGGTATCATGTGGCGATCGGCTCGCTGGTATCTTGGAACGTCAACCCATTTTCTACCGTCCTCACGAATTATATCGCTGACGCAAGCACGAGCACTAGAGATCTGAAAATATGTTGCGAGTTGCCTAATTCGCAAATCGAGATGCCACTGTTACATCAATGGTAACGGGCTTCCTTCTTTCCGATTGTAGTTCCTCGAGAATGACTGATAATGAGAACTGTGACGCTGCGGTCGCATCATATTCATCGAATCGGTCCCTCTTACTGAAGCGTGCAGGAGTGTGGAGACGTCGACACACGGGACGAGGCAGCTTACGTTGACCTGCACCCTGATGGGAGGTCGCACGTCACGAGACACAGCCCCGCCGCCGCAGGGCGAAGGCTGTCTGACGTGATTTAGCGCTCTCAACGCACTCCATCGGCGGTTTTCGGATTCATTTGCTTCGCAAATCATACAGTTTGTTAACAGGAAAGGATGTGCGAAGAGTTTCTACCTTAGCTCTATTAAACGAACATTTCCTCCCCTGACCGTATGCTAGTCATGTTGTCCTCTCTGTGGTATACATAAATAAAAATTTTAATATCTGTGAACGTGTAATAAGGCAAACATGTCAGATACGAGACCACTCAGGAAAGACATCAGCTTCTGACGGAGACCGCACTCATATTTACATAACATCAAATATTACAGAAATTATTTCTATTAATTTCATATGACACTCCCACAAGCTTTTCGAAAAAGCGAAGGCGAAAAAAATGAAAAATCGGATACAGCATGACGCCAACCTGTCTCCGATCCACTGCTGCTTTATTGACACAGTGGCTCAACCATCTACGCTTAGCTGAAGTGCTCTGTCCTTATCGTCTTTTTTAGTTTAATGCTATCAAATGTCATTGATTCTCATTTATATAATACACTGAAGAGCCGAAGAACAAGGTACACCTGTCTAACATGATGTAGGGTTCCCACGAGCATGCACAAGTGCTGCAGCACGACGTGGCATATACTCGACTTAATTCTGAAGTAGTGCTGGAAGAAACTGACAACACGAAACCTGCTCGGCTGTCCATAAATCCGTAAGAGTACGACGGGGTGGAGATCTCTTCTGAAAAGCACGTTACAAGCCAACCAAGATATGCTCTATAATGTTAATTACTGGGGAGTTTGGTGGCCAGCAGAAGTGGTTAAACTCAGAAGAGTGTTCATGGAGCCACTCTGTAGCTATTGCGGACGTTGGTGGTGACGCATTGTCCTTCTGGAATTCCCGAGGTCCGTCGGAATGCACAATGGACATTAATGGATGGAGATGATCAGACAGATGTTAACGTATTGTGTTTCCTCTCAGAGTTGTATCTAGACGTATCAGGGATCCCGTATCACTCCAACTGCACACACCCCAAACCATTACAGAGCCTCCACCAACTGCAACAGTCTCTGCTGACGTGTGGGGTCCATGGATTCATGAGGTTATCTCCATATCTGTACACGTTCATCCGCACGATACAATTAAAAACGAAAGTCGTCCGACCAGACATGTTTCCAGTCTTCAGTAGTCCAATTTCGATGTTGACGGTCCCAGTCGAGGAGTAAAGCTTTGTGTCGTGCAGTCATCAAGGGTACACCAGTGGGCTTTCGGCTCCGAAAGCCCATATCGATAATGTTTCGTAGAATGGATCGCACGCTTACACTTGTTGATGGCCCAGCAGTGAAATCTGCAGCTATTCGCGGTAGGATTGCATTTCTGCCAAGTTCAACGATTCTCTTGAGTTGTCATTGGTCCTCTTCTTGCAGGATCTTTTTCCGGCCGCAGCGATGTCGGAGATTTGATGTTTTGCCGGAATCCTGATATTCGCAGTACACCGTGAAACGGTCGTACGGGAATATCCCCACTCCATCGCTACCTCAGAGATCCTGTGTCCAATCGCTCGTGTTCCCACTGTAACACTACGTTCAGGCTCACTTAAATCTTGATAGCCTGTCATTGAAGCAGCAGGTGCAGTTCTAACAACTTCGCCAGAAACTTGTTGTCTTACTTAAGCCCTGCCGACCGCAGCGCCGTATTCTGCCTGTTTCCATATCTCAGTATTTGAATATACGTGCGTATGCCACTTTCTTTGGCAGTTGAATGTAGATCATAGTAGGAACGATATGCTATCGTGACTCGTAAGTGGTCTGCTATTTTAAAACAGCTCACTCTCACTACACACGTGCTGTAACATAAGAATAACTGCATACGAAAATTCTTTAACCACCAGTATGACCTATCCAGTCATTTTGTTCTGCATCTACATCTACATCTATACTCTGCAGAACACCGTAAGGTGCATGGAAGAGGCTACGTCCCACTGTACCCGTTATTAGGGTTTCTCCCCGATGCGTTCGCATATGGAGAACGGGAAGGATGATTGTTTGAATGCCTCGCTGAGTGCAGTAATTATTCTAATCTTATCCTCGCGATCCCTATGTCAGCGAGACGTGGAGGGTTATAGTGTATTCCTAGAGTAATCATTGAGAGCCGGTTCTTGAAACATACAGTTTATTATATTTGCCTTTAGAAGTCCTGTGTGGTATACTGGAATTCATGACACACTCTGCATATGAGATATGGTCATTATTTAATTAATGATAAATGTGATGTTGTGGCTTAATCTGTTTTAACACTAATCCGTGAATATTTTGTGTGACTGAAACCGGTCGCTTTTTGGGTTTAAAATAAAAAAGCAACTTGTGGCTAAACATGCATTTTATACGCAAATATCTCGTTTAAAAATAATAGTTGGAGGATGACAGGCCATTTCGCCCTCCCACACAGGTTGCACAAATCTCCTACACATCGGTAATATTTTTTTTCTTTTTTTACATTTTCAGTTGTACGATTCATTCCCTGTAATGAACTAGCGGGAACTTCCTCATACTACACTATGTGGTCAAAAGTATTAGATACCTGACTGAAAATGACTTAAAAGTTTATGGCGCCACCCACCGGTAATGCTGGAATTCAATATGATGTTGGCCGACCCTTAGCTTTGATGACAGCTTCCACTCTCGCAGGCATACGTTCGATCAGGTGCTTGAAGGTTTCTTGGGAAATGGCAGCCCATTCTTCACGGAGTGCTGGACTGAGGAGAGGTATAGATGTCGGTCGGTGAGGCCTGGCACCAAGTCGGCGTTCCAAAACATCCCAAAGGAGTTCTATAGGATTCAGGTCAGGACTCTATGCAAACCAGTCCATTACAGGGATGTTATTGTCGTGCAACCGCTCCGCTACAGGCAGTGCATTATGAACAGGTGCTCGATCGTGTTGAAGGATGCCATCCCCAAATTGCTCTTCAACAGTGTGAAGCAAGAAGGTGCTTAAAACATCAATGTAGGCCTGTGCTGTGATAACGCCACGCAAAAGGACAAGGGGTGCAAGCTCCCTCCATGAAAAAACGACCACACCATAACACACCGCCTCCGAATTTTACTGTTAGTAAAATTAGACAGATGATGTTCACCGGCCATGCGCGATATCCACACCCTGCCATCGCATCACCACATTGTGTACCGTGATTCGTGACTCCACACAACGTTTTTGCACTGTTCAATCGTCCATTGTTTACGCACCTTACATCAAGCGAGGCATCGTTTGGGATTTTTTTCGGGGTGATGTGTGACTTACGAGCAGCCACTCGACCTTGAAATCCACGTTTTCTCATCTCCCTCCTAACTGTCGTAGCACTTGCAGCAGATGCTTATGCAGTTTGGGATTCCTGTGATATGGTCCGGATAGATGTCTCACTATTACACATTACGACCCTCTTCAGCTGTCGGTTGCGTCTGTCAGTCAACAGACGAGGTCGGCCTGTACGCTTTTGTGCTGTACATGTCCCTTCACGTTTCAACTTCGCTGTCACATCGGAAACAGTGGACCTCGGGATGTTTAGGAGTGTGGAAATCTCGCGTACAAACGTATAACACACGTGACACCCAATCGCGTAACCACGTTCGAAGTCCGTGAGTTCCACGGAGTCCCCATTCGGCTCTCTTACGATGTCTAATGAGGTCACTGATATGGAGTACCTGGCGATAGGTGGCAGCACAATGCACCTAATATGGATACTTTGCATCACGTAGTGTAAGTCGCCAGGCACGGTACAATCTGTCACCGGGTGCGACGTGCTGAGAGAAGTAATACTGCGTGGGAGGGAACGGAGCAGGTTTTAACCTTTCCTGTGTTTGCGGAAGATGTCTGCAGGCGGCCGCGTCACTGACGCAGAGTTCACCTGCAGCGTACAGTAGAAATCAGAAGTGTCCGAGGGATGGTGGCTTCCGACCTGACAAGACAGTGTCCTCTCATCGAGGTCAACGTGGAGCTTTGGCCTTTGTGTATAACTGCCGCCCCTGGCACCCTCCTTTATCTCAGGATTGAGAGCACAGGACAACGAAACGTCGCAGTCACCACGATGGCAGAAAGCTGCATTTAGACGAGAGGCTCATGCCCTGAACAAAAAAGGCATGGCTTCGCGCCCCAAACGGTGTACCTTTTCAATAACAGTTGGCGGAAAGTGCCACCCAACTCTGGGCCTATCGACCATGCGGCTGCGTGCACACAACAGGTTCCGTTAGCGCCAGTTTAACAATCTCTAAGGCCTCTGTGTATACTCTTTCATGATATCCGCTTGTGGCTGCCAGTACTTGAGTCCTGTCAAAATAAATGTGGTGGTCTCCTGGCTACCAAGCATGTTAACGAAACAGCTGATCTGTCAGTCTCCACTCTTGTGCAATTGCCCTTGTCCTCTTCTAGTTGTTTTCGACCGTTCTTTCTCTAATACCCACGTACCCCTTCCCACAACTACACGTTCTAAAAATTCCAGCTTGTAAAACACACTAGGAATATCAATAGGAAGGAAGAGTTCGTGAAATTGAATGACATTTGGATTCCGGTGCTGAAGGAGATGTGTAACAGTCTTCCACCATGGGATGATAGCAACGGTGGACGACGGCAGTCGACAACGGCGAATTGCGCTCGCGTATTCAAAACAAGTGACGTCACGCCACTGGGCGCAAGCTCGTGGAAGCGGAGTTTTACCGTAGTCAGTAGCGAGCCGGGGTGAGAATGTGACATTAAAAGGAGCTACGATACTCCCTGAAATTTTCCTCCGCAGATGGGGATGAAACGTTGGTTTTAAGGTGAAATCCATTCGACCACGGCATAATAGCCGGGATCATTTCATTAATTGTAATCCTCATTCTGATAAAAAAATACTACTCTGAACCAATATATGTTTAAAGACAGAAAATGAATAGTGTGATTGTAGGATTGCACTTATCAGTTTATCAAATCTACTTTAGTTCCTACTGATCGCTACTGGAGGGGACATATTTTTATCAGTGTATTAGATTACTATGTGAAGCTAGCCCCACCAAGCAGATTTCGCACCGAGGTCTAATGAAGATTGTTGTAATTAATATGATATCTCTAGTGTAGAATTTGCATTAGAATATGACGCTCTGATCAATGGAATTCCACATAGTTGCTCAGTGAGTCGCACCTGCGGCTTGTTTCCATAGTGAAAAAGCAGCCACAGCGTTTCCACTCATAGTTAGCAAATAAATTTGAATTGGTTTTCACTTGTATGTCTAACGTACGCTGTTTCTAGAGTGAGGACAAGAAACCGAATGATTACGTGACGTGAATGATCCAAAGCGCAGATAAATACAGTCGATGGGCATACGTAGACTGCAATAATTTAGCACGGCTGAATGTGCCCCGTGAGGCAACTTTATAAATCATATTACAATGCAACGCAGAGAAAAGAAGCGATGTAAGGTCATTGCATTTGGACGTGTTCCTGTTTCATACACTCGTAACACAGTTAACTACGTGCACTTCTGCAAAGTGCGATTTAGACCTTCGCGATGCCATTTGCAAAAAGCGCGACACATACCGTAGCAATCAGGCAGATGGATCACATAAATAAGTACTATTCGCAAACGGGCATTCCGCTGCTGCCACAAAATTTCTGTACAAAGACACTCTTCCGGATTGCCTTCTACATTGACAGAGAAATGCCTCTCCATTATGCAGTATTACTGGAACAGGCTCCCGGTAAAAGTCCATATCCCATTTGTCTTTGTCTTCCTACCTCTTCGAAGGCGGGTCGAATACTCGCGGTGGGAAAATGTTTTTCATCAATTAAGCCTACAAGGTCAGCCGAGCTGACGGTTTGGTGTTTACCCAATATGCCAGCCGGAGTGGCCGAGCGTTTCTAGGCGCTTCAGTCTGGAACCGCGCGACAGCTACGGTCGCAGGTTCGAATCCTGCTTCGGGCATGGATGTGTGTGTCGTCCTTAAGTTAGTTAGGTTTAAGTAGTTCTGAGTTCTAGCAGACTGATGACCTCAGATGTTAAGTCCCATAGTGCTCAGAGCCATTTGAACCATTTTTTGTTTACCCAATATTTCCAGTAGTTGGTGCCCCGCAGCTTGTAGATACTCGCAGAAAAGTCATGTTGTAACGCCGCCATCTGGCGCGACAATGCTATTCCTTCCAATATATAACTTGGAAATGTGGTTTTGCCTTGAACAAACTTCTTGTTTTAATACAGAAACCTGCTTCCGTGAAGTTTCTACATTTTCAATAGTTTCTACATTCTGTCAAATAACACTTAATGGTTGCACCACCGAGCGGGGTATTCGCGCGGTCTCGGGGACCTTGCTACGGTTCGCACGGCTCCCCCAGTCGGAAGTTCGAGTGCTGCCTCGGGCATGAGTCCTGCCTCAGCTATGCATTGAATATGCATAGCTATTCTTCTGGTACAAAGACTCAAGGCGTGTGCCATACGATCAATGACTAAATCTGTACAACTCTGCGTATCTACACAATCAGTGTTTGAAGGTTAACGAAACTGAGGATGGCAGAATCAAAGACTGCTGAAGAGACGGTGTAAGTAGGCTGTTTAGGTTTTTTTATTGGTGACGCCACGTAGCACCCCATATGAAACGTCGCCTTAGAAAAATTAATGAATTACTGTGCTGATAAACCTCTTACATTATTTGATTTTCAAACAGCTGAGCAGAACTGAACGTACTCAGACATGTCGCTCTTTACCTATTCTGATCAACACTAAACTGACACACAAAATTTTTAGCGCAACGCAATCTGACTTTGAAAAATCCCTACAAAACAATGGCCCTGACTAACAATAACCTATACTTTTCATAAATCACTCACCTCACAAAACTCTTCGTTGTGATGATGATGATGTTTGGTTTGTGGGGCGCTCAACTGCGTGGTTATCAGCGCCTGTACAATGACCCAATCTTTGCTCAGTCCAATTTCGTCACTTTCCTAGATGATGATGAAATAATGAGGACAACACAAACACCCAGTCATCTCGAGGCAGGTGAAAATCCCTGACCCCGCCAGGAATCGAACCCGGGACCCCGTGCTCGGGAAGCGAGAACGCTACCGCGAGACCACGAGCGGCGGACAAAACTCTTCGTTACTCGAACTACTGCAATACAGCGAGCGCCACTACTGCCAGCAAAATAAAAGATTCTGACTACTGAAGGGACTAACTACTGATAGGCATAGTTAGCAAATGAAAGATTTTGATAAAGAACAAACAATGTATTTACCTTAATAATGTTCAAAAATCATAATATATATATATATATATATATATATATATATATATATATATATATATCAGTTCATGACATCCAGTCTTACAAAACTTCGCCATCTCTCTTCCCACATCCACCACTGCTGGCGGCTCACCTCCTGCGCAACGCTATGCGCTGTTCACATCAAACTGTCCAACACTACAATAGCAAACAACAATGCAAACCAGCCACAGGCTGCACACAGCACAGTCAGTGATTTTCATATGGAGCGCTATGTGGTGTTACCAATAAAAAAAAACCTAAATAGCCTACTTACAACAGTACCGCCTAACATACAATTTCGATTATAAGACTTACAGCAGTCATGAATGAGGCAAAGAGCTGAAGGTTGGTTTCGAACATTATATCTCAACACATTCAATTTGTTAACAGTCATATTTTCCAAAACAGAAGGTCCTTTGTTATCGGTGGTTCGTCTCTTATTCATCGTCGAAGCAGGAGTGTGGAGCTCAATGAAGGAAATTATGTGGCGTGAGGTAGTCGCGTGGTCGTGGGCGCCTTGTCACGGTTTGAGCGGCTCCCTTCGTCGGAAGTTCGAGTCCTGCCTCGGGCATGGATGAGTGTGTTGTCCTTAGCGTAAGTGAGATTAAGTAGTGTGTAAGCCTAGGGACCGATGACCTCACCAGTTAGGTCCCACAGCAACTTACCACAAATTGTTGTATGGTAACACATAACAGTTTTTAGATAGTGATGTTCACACGAATGAAAGTATTAACAGAAAAATGTCAACAGAACAGTTTAGTATTTGTATTGATGTTCACGTTGCTGTCTGACATTGGCAGTACCGGTACAGGATTGTTTTTGTCCAGTTTGCCATATGCAATTCATCAGGTGTTTTCAGTGATACATTTCGTAATTTGACAAAATTTCGGGCCTAAAGCGATAGTGTCGCGTTTCTTTCCTTTTCCGATTTTTATGTTATAGTACTACTGTCACTAAATTACGTTCTGATGTCAAAAAAGATTCGATGTTTTTTTCCTTAGCTATCGTTTGTTGGGGTAAGGTACTGCTTTTGGAAAATGAGGGGGAAATAGGGTGATTATGAATGGGCTTCGTAACTTTGTAAATTGGTGAGTAGCGGGGGGGAGGGGAGTGGGGGAGGGGGGTAGGAGTTGGTTAGGTATCTAAATTGTGAGTAACTCCTTTTTGGTGGTTTCGCTTTTTCATGCGTATACAGCGTGGTTAAGCTGTGGTTCGTAACGAACATTGTTTCATCGTTTGTCTGATTTCACTTTTTCCGCCATCTTGTTCCATGCGCTGTGTGTGTTTATGTCTATTGGGATGTGTTTCATGTTCGTGAGGTGATCAGCAGATGTTTAATGACTCTTGCTACACTTAATGTGCTTTTCTTGGCTTTAGCGTATCTGATGTTGAAATTTATACTTCTCTGTCGCATGTAAATTGAACAGCAGGCTGACATATGTAACGTTTGTCTGTGCTAGTGCTGAATGCCCTCAGTTTCTTTTGCACTGGGATGTATTTTATGAAGGCTATTGCTATTTGAATATGTTGCCAATCATGTGGGCTGCTTTTATGTTGAAGGCAACTGCTGTTGTGAATGTTTATTGTTCGCCGGTCGCGGTGGTCTAGCGGTTCTGGCGCTGCAGTCCGGAACCGCGGGACTGCTACGGTCGCAGGTTCGAATCCTGCCTCGGGCATGGGTGTGTGTGATGTCCTTAGGTTAGTTAGGTTTAAGTAGTTCTAAGTTCTAGGGGACTTATGACCTAAGATGTTGAGTCCCATAGTGCTCAGAGCCATTTGAACCATTTTTTTAATGTTTATTGTTCAATGTCTTGTGTATGTCTATGTTATTTATGTCTATATTCTGTGTGAGTGTGGTTTTGTATTGGTGTTGATCTGTTTCTTGCTGTTTATTCGAAATTTCATTTAATTTCGATTTCATTTTGTGGTTTAGTTTGTCTATCATGCTTGTTTTGTATCCATTTTCAACAACTATTTGTTTGGTTGTTAGTAACTCATATTACAGTTGTCTTGACTGCGTGGAGCTCTACTCAACGTGTGTAGCAGGTGTCAGAAAACCGTTTCTTTGTGATTGACTGGGTTGTTTGCGTTTTGATGTATGGTTGAGCAGGTGCTGGTGGGTTTCCTGAAGATGGAAAAATAATGTTGATTCAGTAAAAGGATCGAAATGATGTGTATAGTCACTTAGGAGCCATACTGGCACCGAAACGGGGGATGATAGAGAGAAGGACGACATTCTGAATTCGGTCTTCCGAACTCGTTTCACTGCGTAAGTTCGTAACACGGTGAAGATTTCTGTACATCTGAATCGCCACAAAAGTGGTATTGGGTGCCTTAAAACCCACATAACACGAGTGAACATATCTGCGATAGCTCGAGGACTAATGTTCTGTTTGGCCTAATACAAAACAGGACGACAGACCCATTTTTCTTCCTAAAGAAAACTGTAACGGTAAATGTTTGCCAGTCTGGAGTGACAGTTGAAGGCAGCACTACGAAAGCCGAAGTTTTAATTTCCGCGTTTAAGAAATCGTTCACCCAGGAGAATGGTACAAACGTACCATCGTTTGACCATCTGAAAGAGTTCCGGATGGACAACATAGTAATAAGCATCCCTGGCGTCGAAAAACAACTGTAAGAGCTGAAAACAAACAGTTCCCCAAGTCTGCATGGAAACTCGATACGGTCTGACAAAGAGTACGTTACAGCATTGGCCCCTTACTTAGTTTGCACTTATCGTGAATCTCTCCCCCTACGCAAAGTCCAAAGCGACTGAAAAAAAAAGCTCAGGTCACCCCTGTGTGTAAGAAGAGTAAAAGATCCGCAAAAATATTAACAGACCAATATCCGTAACATCGGTTTGCTGCAGAATTCTAGAAGATACTGACAGGCGTAGCGAGACATTCAGCGCAGCTGCGATGGACGCTGTGTCTGGGTGGTGCAGTGGTTAACTCAGCTGCCTGGTAAGCGGGAGATCTACGTTGGAGTTCCGGTCCGGCACACATTTTCACTCGTCGCCGCTGATACCAAGTAAAGTCGCGATGCAGCTGACATCTCCTTCCTTTATTTCTCCCTCTTCCAACTTCAATTTACATAATATGTATGATATCTGCGGATTTCGTACGGTGCCTGTTCTTTCGGACATGTCAGAAACAACAGACACCACGAATTCGTATAAAATTCTGAGTACAAATATAATAAATCTGCTAGAGACCGAACACTTCAGCCGGCCGGAGTGGCCGTGCGGTTCTAGGCGCTACAGACTGGAACCGGGCGACCACTACGGTCGCAGGTTCGAATCCTGCCTTGGGCATGGATGTGTGTGATGTCCTTAGGTTAGTTAGGTTTAAGTAGTTCTAAGTTCTAGGGGACTGATGACCTAAGATGTTAAGTCCCGTAGTGCTCATAGCCATTTGAACCATTTTGAATCGAACACTTTATGTCTACGAATCAGCGTGGTTTCGGAAAGTATAGCTCGTGTAAGTAGGCAGTTCAGGTTTTTATGTTGGTAACGCCACGTAGCGCTCTGTATGAAAATCACTGACTGTGCTGTGTGCAGTCTGTGGCTGGCTGGCATTGTTGAAGGATTCTCTATTGTAGTGTTGCGTGGTTGGATGTGAACAGCGCATAGCGTTGTGCAGTTGGAGGTGAGCCGCCAGCAATGGTGTATGTGGGGAGAGAGATGGCAGAATTTTGAGAGCGGACGACCTGTACGCGTGTCCATCAGAATGAGTACATTTGTAAGACTGGATTTCATGAACTGATTATATATATATATATATATATATATATATATATATATATATTACGACTTTTAAATACTATTGAGGTAAATATATTGTTTGTTCTCTACCAAAATCTTTCATTTGCTAACTATGCCTATCAGTAGTTTGTACCTTCAGTAGTTAGAACCTTTTATTTAGATGGCAGTATTGGCACTCGCTGTATTGCAGTAGTTCGAGTAACGAAGATTTTTCTTAGGTAAGAATTCGTGAAAGGTATAGGTTATTGTTAGTCAGGGCCATTCTTTTGTAGGATTACTGAAAGTCAAATCGCGTTACGCTAAAAATATTGTGTGTCAGTTTAGTGAATGTCTGAGTACGTTCAGTTTTGCTCAGCTGTTTGAAAATCAAATAAAGTAGGCGTTTATCAGCACAGTCATTCATTAATTTTTCTAAGGGGACGTTTCACTCGTTTGACACTCAGCTTGTCCTTTTCTCACGTGACATACTTCGACCTCTGAAGGAGAGACAGATTTCCGAAGAGCGTATGACATGGTGTCCCACTACAGATTGTTACGGAGGATATGAGCATACGGAATAGGTCCCCATACTATTTATGAGTGATACGAAGACTTCTGAAGTAACAGAACACAGTATGTTGTTGTCGACCGCCACTGTTTATGAAAGTCAAAGGCACCGTCAGGAGTGCCCCAGGGACCAGTGATACGATCGCTGTCATTTCCTATATACATACAGGTTGACAGTTGAAACTTCCTGGTAGATTAAAGCTGTGTGCCGGACCGAGACTCGAACTCGGGACCTTTGCCTTTCGCGGGCAATTGCTCTGCCAACTGAGCTACCCAAGCACGACTCACTCCCCGTCCTCACAGCTTTGCTTAAGCCAGTATCTCGTCTCCTACTTTCCAATCTTCACAGAAGCTCTCTCTGCCAGGAAGTTTCATATCAGCGCCCAATCCGCTGCAGAGTGAAAATCTCATTCTTGAAACATCCCCCAGACTGTCGCTAAGCCATGTCTCCGCAATATCCTTTCTTCCAGGAGTGCTAGTTCTCCAGGTTCGCAGGAAAACTCCTGTGACGACTGGAAAGTAGGAGACTAGGTACTGGCGGAAGTAAAGCTGTGAGGACGGGGCATGAGTCGTGCTTGGGTAGCTCAGTTAGTAGAGCAATTGCCCGCGAAAGGCAAAGGTCCCGAGTTCGAGTCTCGGTCCGGCACACATCTTTAATCTGCCAGGAAGTTTCGTATCAGCGCACACTCTGAGAGTGAAAATCTCATTCTAAGTTCACAGTTATTGAACTATATGGAAGGAAACATAAATTAGTGGCGAACTACGGAATGTACACACTTTACTCAACTTGTAAAAGTCACTACAAATATTCGGGTTTAAGTTATGACACGTTCGATATGCTTGTCATCCTTGGCGATGATGTGGCGCAGACAAATAGCGAAATAATGCGTGACCCGCCGATGTGTCGGAACATCGATGCCTTCGATGACCTCCTGAATGGCTGTTTCCAGCTGAGCAATGGTTTTGGCGTTATTGCTGTACGCCGTGTCTTCAATACACCCCGCAAATAGGAGTCGCATGTGTTCAGATCCGAAGAATATGGCGGCCAATCGAGGCCTGTATCAGTGGCCTCTGGGATACCTCAGAGCCAGAATGCGATCCCCGAAGTGCTCCTCTTGGAAGTCAAGCACTCTCCCGCTTCGATGGGTTCGAGCTCCGTCTTGAGTGAACCACATGTTGTCGAAATCAGGGGCACTTTGGATAAACGGGATGAAATTTTCTCCCAAAAACTTCACGTACCGTCCGGTAGCCACCGCGCCATCAAGGAATATCGCACCGATTATTCCGTGACTGGACACTGCACAAAGCCCGCGTTAAGTGTGAAGAGATTTCCCGAACGCGAAATCCGGGTTCTCAGTTCCCCAAATGCGCCAATTTTCTTATTGATGAACCCATCCAAATTGAAGTGGACTTCGTCGCTAAACCAAACCATAATGCGTATACTAATTCCCATCATGTCCTGTGTGTAATTTGAACGTCCTGACACAAATCGTTCAGTTGTTATAGTAGTGTCCTTCTTGATACAGTCGCGTTGATTGGTTATTTGAGAATAACGTTGTAAAGCAATATTAAATGGAACGAGCAGGTGAGAATTGTGGTAGGGAAGGCGAATGATCGACTTGGATTTAATGGGAGAAGTTTAGGGAAGTGTGTTTCAGCAGTAAAGGAGACCATATAGGACGTTAGTCAGACCTATTCTTGACTACTGCTACCAGGTCGCAGTAAAGTAAGACATCGAAGCAATTCAGAGGCGGGCTGCTAGATATGTTACTGGTAGACTCAAACAACACGAAAGTTATGGAGATGCTTCGGGCACTCATATTGGAATCCCTGGATGGAAGGTGACGTACTTCTCGATGAACACAGTCGAACAAGATATAGAAAACCGGCATATGTTGCTGATTGCAGAATGATACTGTTGCCACCAATGTAAATCTCGCGTAAGAAGCACGAAGATAAGATACCCAAAGTTAGGACTCCTACAGAGGCATATAGCTGGTCGGTTTTCCCTCCTCTATCTGCGAGAGGAAGAGGAAAGGAAATTACTAGAAGTGGTACAAAGTACCCTCTGCCACTCACCGTACAATGGCTTTCGGGCTATGTATGCGTATGTAGTCATGCTCGGACAAATCACGCTACCACAGATCGAAGCCCTGAAGCCTTCCATTATCTTCCATCATAATGGTGCACCAACACACTGGAGTTTGAATGTGCATAGTGTGCTAAACGACTGAGATGTAGATAAGTCGTTTGGTTCTGTTGCATGGACCCCACACTTTCACCGTGTCATGCCATTACACTTATTTTGTAGAGGTGCCTGAAAGATATCATAAAAACAGTCTCGGAACTGCTATCCTTCGTGAAAGAATCAATGAAGAAATTTGAAGTGTCGATGCTACAGTGCTTATCCATACACAAAACATTTAAGTCACAATACTGATTACAATGGCGGAGGACTATCCCATTCACACAACAATACATACCTCTCTCTACACCCTCTAGGAAGACA
The DNA here is from genome assembly GCF_023864275.1 of Schistocerca cancellata. NCBI lineage: Eukaryota > Metazoa > Arthropoda > Insecta > Orthoptera > Acrididae > Schistocerca > Schistocerca cancellata. The sequence continues at coordinate 107,396,500 of NC_064634.1, forward strand.
ACAGAAAACAAAAACAAAAATTCGAAATTACATCGAAGTCGGCTAACAAAGCCATAGATACAATGTACAACAGTCTCTTTCTAGCATCGCTGCTGCCACTCGCAGCCACTATATCTTCGAGAGTCTATATTAGCTTTGTAGTTAGCTAACTTCGATTGGATTACAGTTCAAGATATGAGCGAAGTGAACATTTGGATACTGTCAGCTTTCGCACACGCGTCGTAAGACAGAGAACAAAATTTAAGATCCAATTCTCTCGACGTGATACTTCATACTGAAAGTTTTGCAACAACGACAATGTTCTCATACTGAAAGTTTTGCAACAACGACAATGTTCTTTCTATAATGATTATTTGAAATGTCAGCACCACTACTTCATGGAAACCTCAATAAATGTCGTCAAAGTGATAGTATCTGAGGAACATTGCCAAAAAACTGACGATATACATGTAACCGATGTTCTGCGCTGCGACTGGTGAACAGACGTGTAGCCTGTGGCACATCTTCACTTTTAACAATATCGAAATATACATTGCGGCTGACTCCCTCCCTCGAGCGTGAACTACGAATGGGAAAAACCGACGCGTTTAGTACCGATACTGGTATATGAGTTGTGAACAACGAATAGATTTCGGTATTTGTTTGGTCTTGGTCGTAAAAGGTGATTTCCCTTTCTTACTAATAACTAGGGAAAGAGAAACGGTATATCAATTTGCCACAGCAGTGTTGCTACATAATTGTTCGTTTGTAAACAAAACTTTATTAAGAAACGTAGAATGTTTATTAGTGAAATTGCCATTGCTTTGAAGTACTGGATTAGTACAGAGGCGACACCATCTCTAGTTTGGAAGTATTGTAAGAAGTGGGGCAAGAAGATACGAAGGGCAACGAACGTGTGACATCATACTAAGAGAAAACTAAAAATTTACGACTTTATTCATAGTTTATAGTAAAAATGGGAAGTACTTGATCTGCTGTGTCTACGCAATACGCCTTCATCTGCTTGTAGCCCTTGGAAACGGGCAACTTAACACGGAAAATAGAGTTCTCAAACCTCAGATTTAGCTTTTTCTCGATGACTATTTGTAATACCCAGGTAGTAATAATAACCTCAATTATGATTTTATTGTTTATTCAACTCCTTATCACTTTTCAAGAAAAGTGGAAAAGGGAGAACGGACTAAGTGTTCTTTTATTTGCTTATTTTATTTAAAATTTTCTCTGTCTTATAAAAGACATCTGGAAAATACGTCAGCAAAGATAAAAATTTGCAATAACTTCTTTCAGAGGCTGTGGGCACAACCTGGGAGGGGGCTTCAAGGGAAGCTTTTGCGTACATGGGCTCTCGCACTGGCTTTTTCGCCACAGGGTATTGTTTCATTGTGGTGTAATAGTGTTCATGCCAGCCTCATCGATAGGCAGCTCAACAACACGATGTGCATGATTACTGCTACAATCAAACAACTCATATCTGCTAACTCCCCCTGCTAAGAAATATCTTCCCACCGCAGATTCGCAGAACTGAGAACGTGCTTAAAAATTACAATGAAGCGCCAAAGAAATTGGTATAGATATGCGTATTCAAACACAGAGATATGTAAACAGGCAGAATACGGAGCTGCGGTCGGCAACGTCTATATAAAGCAACAAGTGTTTGACGCAGTTGTTAGGTCGGTTTCTGCTGCTACAGTGGCAGCTTTTCAAGATTTAAGTGACTTTCAACGTGGTGTTATAGTCGGCGCTCGAGCGATGGGACACAGCATCACCGAGGTAGCGATGTAGTTGGCATTTTCCTGAAAGACCATTTCACAAGTGTGACGTGAACATCAGGAATCCGGTAAAGCATCAAATCTACGACATCGATGCGGCAGGAAAAAGACCCTGCAAGAACAGAACCAACGACGACAGCAGAGAACCGTTCAACGTAACGGAATTGCAACCCTTCCGCAAATTGCTGCAGATTTCAGTGCTGGGCCATCACCAAGTGTCAGCGCTCGAACCATTCCACGAACCCCTTGATGACTGCACTACGCACAGCTTTACGCCTCTCCTGAGCCCGTCAACACCGACGTTGGACTGTTGATGACTGGAAAAATGTGGCCTGGTCAGGCAAGTATCGAGCAGATTTGACGTGTACAGGTATGGAGACCACCTCATCAATCCATGAACCCTGCATGTCAGCAGGGGCTGTTCAAGCAGGTGGAGGCACTGTAGTGATGTGGGCCGGGTGCAGTTCGAGTGATATGGAACCCATGACACGTCTAGAAACGACTCTGACAGGTGACGCATACTTAAGCATCCTGTCTGATTACCTGCATTCATTCATGTCCATTGTGAATTCCGACGGACTTGGGCAATTTCAGCAGACAATACGACACCTTACACGTCCAGAATTGCTGCAGAGTGGCTCCAGAAACACTCTTCTGAGTTGAAGCACTTCCGTTGGCCTCCAAACTCCCTAGAGATGAACGTTATTGAGCATATCTGGGATGCGATGCAACGTGCTGTTCAGAAGAGATTACCAGCCCCCTGAGCTCTGATGAATTTATGGACAGTCCTGTAGGATTCAGGGTGTCAGTCCCCTGCAGCGCTACTTCAGACATTATTAGTGTCCATGCCACGATCGTATTGCGGCATTTCTGCGTGTTTGCGTTGGCCCTATACGATATTAGGAGGTGTATCAGTTTCTTTCGGTCTTCCGGCTACCACAATGTACAAGATAGTAAAGAACTACCCATTCATCACAACATACCTGTCTTACGATGAAACAGGCTTCGATCGAGACACCTGCAACTACTGTACGCTGAACATTTAGCAAGTAACTCCATAGTAAGACATCTCTGGAACAAGAACTGTCAACACATCGGAAATTGCCAAGAACGGGAATGGTTCAAGAAGTATAGCTGTGAATCTGTGGGTGTCGAACTTGACAGAAAACTGTGGGTTAAATTAAGCAGAATCCACACTGGGTGTGGTCGATGTTCTGCGTCACTCTATGAATAGGGGTACTGTTGAGTCTCCGAGTTGTAAAGGTGGTACACTGACAGACGTATAAGAGAGTAGGGCGTCCTACTATGTTATAACGGCTCGTCGAATGATTTTACAAACCCAACTACCACAGCAGTGGAATGGAGTACAAACCTAGATATTAATCTTTAGTCGTTTTGTTTTTCTTTTATGGTTCAAATGGCTCTGAGCACTATGGGACTTAACATCTATGGTCATCAGTCCCCTAGAACTTAGAACTACTTAAACCTAACTAACCTAAGGACAGCACACAACACCCAGCCATCACGAGGCAGAGAAAATCCCTGACCACGCCGGGAATCGAACCCGGGAACCCGGGCGTGGGAAGCGAGAACGCTACCGTTTTCTTTTATGCAGTGACATTCAATATTTATTGCCAATGTACAGCATCTGTGTGTCATACGAATGATGATGACGATTTAATATTTTGCTTCTGCCTGTCTTGAAACTTAGGAAGTCTGGGAGGAAGTCTTAGAACTTTCAATCTTTATTCGATGTCTACGTTTACTGCTGGAAAGTTTCTGGTCTCGGAAACCGCTTACTTTGAGTGCTTTCGTCAGTCAGGCTTAACCGGATTAGAAATGCGGTTGTACCAACGGTAACTGCCATTCCTAACATAAACACTACGGTGCTGCCACCCTGACCCCAATCTTCCTGAACATTGCACAAGCATTCGATAACGTCTGGCATGACGGTTTAATTGACAAACTAACCCAGTTAGACATTATGGGACACATGATTAGCATGACTGATTCGTTCCTGGCAGGAAATCAGTACTCTGTCAGGTGCGGCAAGCATTTTAGCTCACTCAGGAACGCTGTGGCTGGGGTCCCGCAGGGATCGGTTCTTGTCCCCATGTTGTACACGCTCTACAACAATGACGCACCAAATCTGGTAAGAGGCGAAATGGCACTACATGCCGACGACACGGCAGCTTTTAGGAGCAGCGAAAACCTAAATTTCATGACCGGGAAACTCCAGGAACACCCCAACGAAATCGCAGTATGGTGCAACGCCGGAAAATCAAGACAAACCCGGAGAAAACTGTAGCTGTTATGTATATACCGATAAATTAACTCCGCAAGAACGTCAGATTGTTTTGAACGACAGGAACATTTCGTGGAGCTGCTTGGCAACCTACCTCGGTGTCGTTTTAGATAGAGGACTTACTTTCGGAAAACACATGAAGAACCCCAAAGCTTAAGGTTGCACAGTCTACAACCAACTGTACCCCCTCCTCCTCAAGGGTAGGGGAGTAAGAGTTGAGACGAAGCTACGGCTTTACATGAGCATCATCCAGCCAACCGCGCTGTATGAATCAGACGTGTGGTCCATAGCAGCGGACACCCCCCATCAGCAAATTACATTCGCTTCAGAGCACAGTCCTCCGCGCTATAGCTGACTCCGACAGGTACACACTAAACACAGACATTAGCGAACACCTAAATGAACCACCCATCTCCTTCTACATCAAAAAGAAGACACCATCTCTGGACGAGAAGGCTTCCACATCAACCCACTGTCTCATCCAATAATTAGGCACATATTACCCGGACACTTCAGACTAGACATCTTAATCCACACTCAACAGACATTTTAAGCAATAACAAAATACGCACATATATCATGCATACGATCTATCATTCAGATCTATAAAACCCGCCATTTTTTATCTTCATTATTACCATGTTTGAAGTCAGATGCGCACAGCCCAGTAGTGCTTCACAGGGAAAATAGTACAGTAAAAAGCAGGCCCTGGCCAGCTTTCCCGATAATATCTTGCGCATTCCTATGTGGAGTCATTCACACACACAAAAAAGACGACTGCTAAATGAAACAAGTTTATTGTTACCAGTAACTGTTTATTTATCTCCACGACGCGTTTCAGAGGTTTGAACTTCCATCATGAGATGGATTTACACTTTTTAATATGACATTTGTCTCTGTGTTGTGTTACGATTTTTGTAAGAACTTGTGGCACTGTCTAGTGGAGAAACAAAACACTATTTCAGAACATGGTTTTGGGCAAGTGCCACAAGTTCCTCCAAGAAAATCGTAACACAACACACACACACACACACACACACACACACAAGTATCATATTAACAAATGTAAATCCACCTGATGATGGAGGTTTAAACCTTTGAAATGCATTGTGGAGATAAACAGTGACTGGTAACAGTAAACTTGTTGTTTCACTTAATGTCAATAACAGTCACGGTAAAGCCTAATCTAAAAATGTTCGCATTTAAAGACTGCTAAACTTAAATCCATCCATTCGTCCGTCCATCTAGACTCTAGAGTATCAACGCACGAGTGCCTGTGCTTGTACAGTAGACGGCTGGCTCCCCAGGCAGTGCTGAAACAGCGACTTGGGTCGCCCCACGGTTAGAGAGAGCGTTACGCGACAATCGGCATTGTCCGCTGTCAGCCGAGCGGAGTTTTCAGGTGAACGTCCTCTGGCTCGAGACAATGACTGCGATATGAGGGGGCGTGGCGTACAGCACAGCAGGGAGCAAGAGCTCTGCGCCCTTTTAACAAAGGGCCAGCGCGGCACGCACTGCGCATTCGGCCCTTCCCCGTCTGCCGACATCCCAGCCAAGCGGAGAGCACGCAGCACATTGTCGTACTGGGCTCGCTCGCGCCAGTGCATACACACAACAGGATGTGAGGACACCAGGGTGCAGAGCCAAGTAATTCGCTCCACCAAACTTCTCCCACTGACACTGTCGACTAGAAGGCCCCTCGAACCACCGGCTTCCGTGTTTTACGGTCATCTCTCGGAAGTTCAATAGGAGCCTATTAGAATTCCACTTACGTGATGAGGCATTTGTTTCTCTGTGAGAAGGCATCGTCCTCAAAACTGGATGCCCGCTAATGGTGACTTCTGTGGAGAACCGGAAGAACTCCTATGTATTAATCACCATGGTTTCCGGAAGCATCGGTTGTGCTCCGCTCTCCAGTAAGATTCAGACGGAAGTAGATACGAGAGCTCAGGTTGATGTTCCGTATCTTTTTTTTCCGTTTGTCCGTTGTGGATGACGAACTGCGACTGTGATCTAAATTGGAAAATTATCTGGCTATAAATATGCAACCAGTCCCTTTTTTGGATTATAGATTTCACTGTACCATTAACTAGTTTTCGAGACACTGCAGACTCATAATGAGATGGAAGCGTTACAGGAACAATGTATCGTGGACCAATTGTAGCCAGGTGCTGTAGTGATGGGGCTGGTGAGAATCACGGAAATTTAGTAATCGGTGAAGAAACATTTGTGAAACGGAAATGTTGTTACCTTTCGGGTACTTACAGTGCAGTGCACCATGATATCCGTACCACATCTAGTTCCATAATGTAAATTACCAGTTGTGCACATAACTATACGTAGTATTTAGCTGCACTTCGTTTCACACTTATTCACAGGATGTAAACATTTGGATATAAATAAAAAAAACATGTATACAATAGATATCACAGCTTGCTACGTCATGATCTTTGGCCTGAGATTCATTGTATTACAAAATAAATATTTACAATTACAGAAAATACATTGAAATGAATCTTGCTAGTGGCATCTGTGTTCTTATAATGATAATATGCACCTAATGAGGATTAAAAATGTACATAAAAGAAAAATCGTTCGGCGCGGGGAGTGCGCACGGATATCCGAAGTGGTTATGAGGACCTCTCGCGGTAAGTGGGAAATCCGGATTCGAGTTCCGGTGTGGCACAAGTTTTACTATGTCACTACTGGATAGTTTCTCCAGATCCAATACAGGTGATATCAAGGATTCGCATTCAGATAATTAATTTATAATTATGAAAAGTTTTTCCTAAACGCTAAATAAATTTGTGGTGTGCTTTAGTAGGTTAATAGATTTGTTATCTTTTGACTATTCTATCGGCACTCAGTCACTTCTACTATTTATATGTTTCTGCCCAGAGTGACTAAATGTGGAACGACAGCGCGCTTGTAACTACCTATATCTGTAAAGCATCCGTCTCGAAATCATTATTTTTTAACTGCAGCCAGCATTTTTATGCGAAGGAAAAGACAAAAACAAGACCAACGACGTGGTGAAAACGCGCGATTTCATGGAAGTCAATACGGAAAATGCACCGACAGTCAAGTAAATCTATTCACTGTGCTCAATGTTTCGATTTTAAACATCATCATCAGGTCACAAAACACTACCTTAGCGTCTTAGCACAGGTATGTACTGTCAACTCTATTTCAACAAAAAAAATATATAATCACATAATTGGTCCAACATTTCTGTCTTCGGAATGTCAGCTGCGAAGAAAAAAAAACAGGTTGGATGGACGTGGTGAAAGGCATCCTACACTTTAGTACCTGGCTCACATTTCGTAGGTAGAAGCATTCGCAATGTGAATTTTTTCGCGGCCGGATCATGATCATTTAGACAGAAGCTGCCAGCACAATAAAGAGATTAACTTAGCATCTGTTGTTATATTATCCGTGATGAGTCTTACAACATTTGCCACCGTAGAACATGCCCTATTTGAAATACTTGGTAAACTGTTCCATAAATAGTAACGTTACAGTTTTCCTCCGTTTATTTTATTTCAGGTAGTCTGTTCTTTTCGCGATGGACTTTTAAATTCCATAAATTAGGTTTCCCGGTAAATTGGCGGCTTACTTATTTTCAAGCCACTTCGCTTTCCTGAGTTATTATGGTTCCCGGAACGCTCTGGGCAAACACATTAACAATTAAATCTTCCCTAATTTGATGTAATTCGTCTGTCATTAAGTAGAGCGGCAGTTGCTGTAGAACTGTAATCTTCTGGAACTGGGACATTACTGAATCATGACCCTATTAGGGCATAAATGTTTCGGTGCCATGTCAAAACGAGAACACGCGATTGCATCACCTATGTATCCTACGTGAATTTCTTCCGTTTTTGTGGCAGCAGTGAGCGGTCTGGTGGGGTGATACAACACTGGAAACGTAGCAGAACAGAACACGCTGTTAAAAAAAATTTGGTTGCATCAGCGTTGTGTGATTGGCATGTTTATATGTAGTGGACGTAAATGTATTAAATCATTACCAACATTTCGGTGATCTGATACTGATGGAATTATCATAGTCTAATAAGCACCATTTGTGTGACCATGGTATCTGTCGCTACTACATAAATAGTTGGTTAATTGTGGTTTTGTGCACACAGCTTCTGAAATGCGTTTTTTGTCACGGAACACGTTTCGTGCTATTCAATGAAACCATAGCGTGGGGGCGGGTGGAAGGGTTTTGGTTCTCGTGTGCTTCTTGCTCACAAGGATAGTTTGAGGCCTGCATGCAGTTGTCAGGATGACTTTCACCTTTCGCACTGATGCTGTAAATAAGATACCGTTAGGAAAGATAAGTGTCATCGGTGCAATTCGTGTGAAATGTGGAAGCGGGCAACACACCCCTTTGTGAGCAAGAAACGGAATATGGGACATGTGAACTGATAGCTTTTTAAGGGAGTAACATGTGACATGTAGGGTGACAAATAAAGACACGTTTTACTAGTGAAACCTTCCCGTCTCCTCTATACTTCTTTTGTTAATGATATCCTTCCCTTTTACAATAACCTATATAACCTTCCCTTAGGATTTATCTCTCTTGCTTAATAATAACAAATGAAATCTTCCCTTTGAAATTTATTTTCTTCCTCAATCTTCGCATACAAATTTAATTGCTGCTTATTAAAAGTGATTTTCTGATTATTTCGACGAAACATAGAATGTGTTGTCGTCGCGACCCTCAGTCGTTATCTGCAATAACCCAAAACTGTTCCATACCTTTTTTACTGTTACTGGATCGCCATGTGACTGCTACATCGAACTGCGACATCAATATACTTACTCTGGTTTACTATACTCTATTAACTGCTGCTGGGCTGTCGTAATAAGTGGCTGTATTTATTACCAAAGCTGACGTTATTCTTTAATAGCAAAGCTGACGTTATTCTTTAATTAATTTGACCGAAGCTACGTAATTCATAGTTATACTTTTCCTTGACAACAATAAAATTTTTGCAAAGTTTTACGTTGATGGTTTTTGGGATGGATTATAATCAGTAACGCAACATTGCTGGCAAAAATTAATTATATTCAGAAAACGCTTCAAATATTTACTGTTGGTAATGAAATGATTTTACAAACGTTCAAATGGGACTTACTTTTTACAATAATCTTACAACTAGCATTGCGCAAACATACCTTCAGTAGTCTTGAGTTTCGCAAAGAAAATAATTCAATATTATTAGTTCCTCTTATGATAATAGTTAGTTAATGTCTCTGTACATCCGTTTATAGTCTCTTGTAAATCATAGCTGGTGGCTGGCAGGCACTGTACTCCTCTCAAACTCTCGCTTCAGACCTGCTACCAACTCGCTTCACATCTCGCTTATTACTGACTTCCTACGAACGCTAAAGTGCGGTCTCTCCTGCCAACATTGCTTTCTGGTGCAGACAATCCCTGCTGCCATTACAAAATGTATCAATGCGCGGTCTTTCCCGCTCTTTTCTTAAAATGTATCCATAGGCGGTCTCTCCCGCCCTTTTTAAAATTATATCAATTTGCGGTCTCTCTTGTCAAAATACTTTGGTGCAGACATTCTCTGCTACCACAATTATTCCCAACATGACAAATATTAATTATTCCTACTTAATCCTGTTAATAAAATATAAACACCTTCATAAATTGTGATTTGACAATAGACAATAGAAAAATACACGTCTTACACTAGTTGCAAACACAGTTATTATTGTGAATCATATCAATCAGTGTTCCCCAAGGAGGATTAGAGTTTAAGGCCCGTCGACAACGAGGTGATTGGAGACGGCATTACGCGTTAAGCACTGACCCTTTATGCATATACTAGCTGAATTCGAACATAGAAACGCGACACAGCAAGGCAGGTGATCTAGCGTAAACTGCTACTGGGGCAGCATTCTTTGGACGGCCGATACGACAGACCAAATCAATGAGAGCACTACGAGGTGAGATGGAGGGAGCAGAGGAATTATAGTCCCCACCCCGCGTCGACCTTCTCAAGTATTCGCCTCAGTTGCTTCTTGCAGATACAGCGAGCAAGCCATGATACAAGTGTGGATGTCACCAGTTAAACCGTAGTATGCTGACGAGCATAGCGAAGATACCTCCTGAAGAAAACACATTTTTAAATGTTTAATGCCAAAGCTGCTGTTGGTCGTGTGAGTAGCCTCCCTTCGGTAAGACCGTTCGCCGAGTGCAAGACTTTCGATATGACGCCACTTCTGCGACTTGCTCTGCGGAGCGGAGAAAACCTCCGACCCACCCGGGAATGGAACCCGGGCTCTTAGGATTGACAGTCTGTCACGCTGACCACTCAGCTACCGCGGACGGACAGCTGCTGTTTATTTACTGGCAGATTAGTTTCGGTCTTTACCAATTTTTGCAAGCCACGTATTTTGTAGTTAGTGTATATTTGACGTGGACGGTTCTATTCTGTCATCACACTGGTGAGGCCGTGCGAAGAAGCAACGCCTTAAAGCTTTTTGAATGAAACAAACATTACTAACACTCTACATCTTTATTCATCATGTTTACATATTTAGTGTAGGCACCCTGGTGACGAACACATTTCTCCCAATGAAAGACCGATTTGTTGATACTATCATTGTAGAATATCTGACTTCGGTGACGGAGCCATAATCTCACCTCTGATGGCACACTTCGTCACTGTCAAAGTTATGTCCTAGAAGTTGTTCTGTACGTTTAGCAAACAGACGGAAAACAGGTGGAGCCAAGTCGCGACTGTACGGAGAATGATCGATACCAGTGAACGCAAGGCATCGGACTGTTGCAGATGTGGCAGCGCCCGTGTGTGGTCTGGCGTTGTCATGGTGAAGGAGAGGGTGTGTCATGTGTGGACGAATACTGTAATGTAAAACTCCATTACAGTAAGCTGTTTCTCTTTCAGCGACATAGTTACGTTACACATGGCCATGTTACACGCTACAGTTCGGCACCCTCGGGCGGCAGACGATTGCATACAGGTAGACATGAATAACAGAGATGTAGAATGTTGCAGACGTTTGTTTTAATTAAAAATCTACAAGAGTTTTCAAATTAAAAACTTCGCATGTTTTACGTTTCAGCACGTCCTCGTAAAAGTATCTCTTGTTTGTGCAAAAGATGTCACAATTGTAATGCCACGTTACTGCATTATGTCATTGTATGCCTATAATACATACTTACCTTCACTGTGGTACCTTACCCTAACGAGCCCTCTTCGACGCTTCCACGCCCGTCTCCCCCCCCCTCCACCCCCCTCCCTCCCTTCTTCCCTTCTCCATCATCTCCATGCCCCTGGCAGATCCTGTGTTTTGCTCATCGTCATCAGCGTGCTATGTCAGTGTTGTGTTTGGTGCTGTTCTCCTGTGCGTCCAGAGCTGTGATTTTAATTGCGTGCTGCACTTGTACCTAGTGTAACTGTCAGTGATCGTTTTGTGCTACGCCGACCATGGATACTTCTATGCTGCAGCCATACTTCGCCTTGTTGTTGTTGTTGTGGTCTTCAGTCCAGAGACTGGTTTGATGCAGCTCTCCATGCTACTCTATCCTGTGCAAGCTTCTTCATCTCCCAGTACCTACAGCAACCTACATCCCTCTGAATCTGTTTAGTGTATTCATCTCGTGGCCTCCCTCTACGATTTTTACCCTCCGCACTGCCCTCCAATACTAAATTGGTGATCCGTCGATGCCTCAGATTATGTCCTACCAATCGATCCCTTCTTCTGGTCAAGTTGTGCCACAAATTTCTCTTCTCCCCAATTCTATTCAGTACCACCTCATTACTTATGTGATCTACCCAGCCGGCCGTTGTGGCCGAGCGGTTCTAGGCGCTTCAGTCTGGAACCACGCTGCTGCTACGGTCACAGGTTGGAATCGGCACTCATCTTCTCGTGTTTCCAAAGCTGGTCTCGTTGTAAAATCATGGCTCAATCGTCGAAAATGTAGGTGGTGATGATTCCAAGCTCGGATGCAAAAAGGCCTAGGTTTTATTCTGCTATATTCAAAAGTTTTGTAGATGCGCTTCACAAACCATTCTTGAAGATTAAACCTTTCAAAGTTAGCACAATGGTGATGTAAAAAAATAATCAGCACTCCGAAATTAGGTTACACTTCTTTTTTATTGCTTTTGTTGCGATAGCACGTAATACACAAAACATCGCTTCACAATACAAAACATACTTGAAAACATCTTCCTCACTGTAAAAGTTCACATTTTATAAATTGGCTACAATATGCGTCTTTCCAACTTGACGTCCAAGACTTGACTTTTTCAAGGTCCGACTCTAACTACTGCTTACAAGCCCAAAAATCAAGAGCTACAAGTACGTCAAAGATCATAGTGACAAAAGAAATAATACGCATAAGAATAATATCATTGCAATACAAACATATCGATGTATCAAAGTACCTCTACATTAATCAAATCAAATCTGAATGTTGTCTCAGAAACATGTAAACTACTTTACAGAAACACAGTAGAATATTACTAGTATTGAGAGGTTCAGATGAGGTGTTACGTAATTCAAGTACCATTACAGCCCAGAACACAGAAACTGATCAGAATAGTGTACTGATGCTTCTGTACATTACGCATATTTATTTGTACAATTACTTCATAATTTCAAAGGTTTTTTTAGGAATATTTGGAAATGAAACTTTTTCGCTATTACACAACTAATATGTTCTCTTTCTAATAGACCACTTGCTAAATAAATACCCGTGAATTGTCGGATTTGACAACTGCTAGGCAATGGAATTAAAAAAAATAGTATGTGTTTTACTGAATTCCGATTGTTTCAGGCATCTGTCTCCTTGTAAATCATGTATTAGCCTAGAGTTTGCTTCTCTGGCTGGAGTTATGGCTGTTGCGTAATCATAAGCCAGGTAACTAAAGTGCTATGGGAAGATTGTCAAAAGTGAAGTGTGCGGACGCCGGAGTTTTCAGAAAAACAGAGGGTAGTTATTACAATACTTGGATTTTTCTAAATGTTTAGAAAGTATAGACGGAAAATGCATTTGCCTACTCATTCTGAGTAAACTTACTGAAACTATGAACACGAAGCTAGATTCTGGTACAAGGACTAGTTGATGATAATTATGAGTAAGTAAATATTAATATAAGTAACGGAAGACATCCGTTAAATGATAACAATCTTTCTACTTTAGAGTATCACAGGGACGAAGCACTGTCGAAATTTTCTTGGTTAACGTATTGTAAATGTTGACCGCACAAGTACCAAATTCTGTAGATGTAGCTGACGATATAGTTAAATATAGGATGATAGGGGTCTAAGTGCAGATATTTTCTCTGGTGACTGAGGACGGTGTACTGAACAAGATTACATCAGTATTTACTACATTTGTGGACTAATAATTATAGCTCTCACAAGTCGCATGTTTCTAGGTTGGTTAGTACCTACAGTTACATGTGACAAGAGCAAACCGTTACTGCTTGTTTTACCCTGGGCAGCAACACAGGTGTGGACGCATGGACAGTAAACGGTAAGTCTACACTGACAGGCGTACGCCAATTAGTGGTGCAGTACGACCGTACAGAAAAAATCGGGTTATAAAGTTTGTGACATGTTGTTGGGAAGACTATTCGATGCAGAAGGAAAACAACCGACACACTGCTGTGTGCACATATTAAGGTACCAGGTATAAAAATCTCTGCTCTTGCACCCATTACACCCTATACATTTTCTTCTTGGACAATTTAATAATTCATAGGAGAGGTATTGAAAATTATTTTACAGTGAAAACTACTTAACGGCCAATAAATGTGTCACCTAACCAAGATTTTGCAGAACAAATTAACGGGCCGCGGATATTCGCGATTTTTACACAACATACCACTGTTGGAAAGCAGTGTTACGTACCACACCTATTACTGCGGAAATTAACTTTGTATATACAGGGTGATTCAAAAACAACTGTACACACTTCGTGGGTGTATGTATGCATCAAAATAAGAGGATAGCTTCAAATAAAGTTTTGTATGGAATGGTTTTATTTCTATGCAGCTGAGTAGGGATCACAAGCGCAACGCAACAACACAAAAATTAACTCTTCTCGGAAACCAATGACATGATGGAATTCGAAATTCAACTCAGTTACGTACTGTACGTTTACTCCGGGTTATGCTCAAAATGAAATCCATGTAGGTGAAAACAGTGACGTGCTCGGCGTCTTATCGCTCTCGGAAAGTCTCAGGCTCCGTTCATCTCATCCTGCCCAGTTGCACAGCTATTTTCATTTCGCGTCTGTAGTTGTGCCACATTCTCAATTGCGACACCATACACGAGCTCCCTGAGACGGCCCCAAAGGTTGAACTCCTGGGTGTTAAGATCCGGAGATACGGCGCACCTAGACACTATCCATGAACTATCCACCTACCAGGTTAAGCAGCTATAAGATACTCTCTTGCCGCCCGACTGAAACGTCCAGGGGATCCGTCTACCTGTCAACATCAGTCGATATACAGGCGAACACCTTACGCCAAATGCCTGTACTAGCCCGCGATGTAATGCCTACCACAAATGACACTATGCATCATAAGTCGGAAATAATGCAGTTTCAGACAAAACTGTATTCAACATTTTACTCTTCTTTTGGTACGTACATTGCACTATCGAAGTGTGTACAGTTACTTTTGAATAATCCTGTATAAGTAGCTGTAATTATAAGCGTCACTTTATTGAAAAATTTGTCCAGAACGGACATAATTATGATGGGTTTTTTACTTTCTGTACCGACTACGCAAGCGTGTCTAGTACATCATCACTGCCGGCCGCGGTGGCCGTGCGGTTCTAGGCTCTTCAGTCCGGAACCGCGAGACTGCTACGGTCGCAGGTTCGAATCCTGCCTCGGGCATGGATGTGTGTGATGTCCTTAGGTTAGTTAGGTTTAAGTAGTTCTAAGTTCTAGGGGACTGATGACCACAGAAGTAAGTCCCATAGTGCTCAGAGCCATTTAAACCATTTGAACATTATCAATAATACTTCTGACATCGATGCTGGACACTAGCGGAAACAAACCTCAGTCGGGGATGATAGACATCGTACCTCTCTTTCTTAGTTAATGCAAATGGCTCATATCGACGCTACCATAAAAACATTGGTGTGGGAATGCCGTTCACACTTTTCCCCCTACGCTGGTCTTGTTGTTTTCGCAGCTCCAACACAAACGTACTCTAATGTGGCAGGTAGGTTTTCCAAAGCAGAGAGTAAGTGTAGACCTAACACAGAACGCCGCTGGCTGCGCAGTGCACAGTGGACACCGAAGGTGCATCTCTGATGAGGGGAAGGGCAGTGGCCGCAGGTGCTGAAGAGCTAGCGGCTGTGTAACGGGAGACTCCTCGTGGGTGCTCTCCCAACTGGAGAGGGTGACTGCAAGAGGGTGAGGGTATATTCATCCTCGGGAAGGAAGGCGGAAAAAGTGAGGGGGCGGGGGCTAGGTAAGGAGCGGCCTGACACAGTGACACCCGTCTGCAGAGACGGCTGCGTGCAGAGGGCACGCCACGCACTGTGTGCACGCGATGACGTCACGGACACTTTAAGTTAGATGCAAGAAATTGCGAGAAATGCGCGGAGATCCAGCCAGATAGCTGGGAGAACGCACGCCGGCGCCAGTTGTGTACACTGCGCTGTAGATTCCATCTGCACAGGCGGCATCAGACCAACGCAGAACCGCCGCCTCCACATAAAATCCGCGTATCTCGATCTCCTCGTCTAAGACGTCAACGCTGATAGTAACTGCCGAGTGAAACGCCTTAAATTGTCGCACTGTTCTCATAACACGGCTTGCGTTCTACGGTAATGTTAGTGTTACGGGCAGTTCTAGCGTCTATCTACAGTACCATATTTAAGTGGATGATTGGAGAAAAGAAATGTGAACAAACATATACACAAGAGGTGCACTCTAACGACAGCGTTTACTAATCTTTTGCTGTTCACTCCGAAGACCTACATCCATTTGAACCTGCTACGGCCTTCCTCAGCATGTTTACTGCCCAGGTATCACTTCAGTACCAAACTGATTATACCTTGATTCCTGATGATGTTTCCTATCAACCGATCCCTTCTTTTCCCCAATTTGTGTCATACATCCCCCCCCCTCCCACCCACATACACAGTTCGTTCAGTCAACTAGTGTACAATACGCAGAAGACATTGGTTTTAGACTAATGGCTAGCCAAGGTGTTGCTGTGGGGAGTGAAATCCTTAACAGATAGGGCGGACAGAGGACACTGAAAAGAACATTTCAAAAAAGGGCATCCGGTTTTGTATTTTTGTGAAAGAGGCGAGAGAATGTATTGGAAGTGATCAGTCAGATGGGGTGGCTGTCATTCAAATCAAGTCATTTTTGCCTGCGGCGAGGTCTCTTCACGAGATTTGTTACCAACCTCCTGTCCCCAATGACGAAATGACCGTAGCAATGAGATAACGAAAATCAAAGCAAAGTATCGCCGAGGGGAGTTTGTGTACCATTGTCACTGTTCCAGTCGGGGACAACAACTGTAGGCAAAAATCAAATTAAATTAAAAACAATCACGATCGAGTTTTCAGTTTTTTATTCGTTAGCAAACCACTGTGGCCGCTGGTGGCGGCAGACCGAGCAAGATCCATGGAAGTAAGGAGGTGACGGGGAAAAGCCTGAAGATGGTCTGAAGAAAGGGTCGAAACTGGTTGTTAAGCAATAAAAATCAGAAAACACAATCGAGACTGCTTTTATTTTATTTGATTTTTTGCATGGTATACCGACTGCTGATTTGCTCCAATTGCAGAATGGTTTCTAAATTTTTAAACTATTGGTAAGCTCCCGTGTGGGTTCGAATCTCTCCAGTTTAATCTTAATGGTCTTTTCGCGAGACATATGTAGAAGTAAGCTATATACTGGCTGAAACTTCTAGAAAAGTACGCTCTCGGAACTTTTAACAGTAGACCATAGCCGGCCGCGGTGGATAAGCGGTTCTAGACGCTGCAGTCCGGAACCGCGCTGCTGCTACGGTCGCAGGTTCGAATCCTGCCTCGGGCATGGATGTGGGTGGTGTCCTTAAGTTTAAGTAGTTATAAGTCTAGGGGACTGATGACCTAAGATGTTGAGTCCCATAGTGCTCAGATCCATTTGAACCCATTAGTAGACCATAACGTGATGCAGGACGCCTCTCTTGCAGCATGTGCCACTGGAGTTGGCTGACCATCTCCGTGTCGCTTTCCGACTTGTTAAATGAACCTGTAGCGAAACGTGCTGCTCTTCTTTGGATCTTCTGTGTTTCCAGTATCAGTCCTATATGGTGCAGATCCCATACTAACGAGCATTATTGAAATATTAGTCGACGAGTGTTTTGCACGCTACTTCCTTTGTTGATGGACTACATTTCCTGTGGCTTCTTTCAATGAATGTCAGTGTGGCATTTGCCTTACTCTTATTTAATTTTATGTGGTGGTTCCACTTCAGATCAGTCCGTAAACTTATTCTTAGATATTTTATGGAAGTAACTGCTTCCAGTGCTTGTTCTGCAATTTTGTAATCTCACCCTGAATGGTCTTTCTGCCCATTTATACACAATAAGTTACAACTGTTTATGTTGACGGTCGCTGCCTGTAACTAGCATCGATCATCTCCATGTCCTCCTACATCTCCCTACAGCTTTCTAATATGGTGACTTCTCTGTATAGAACAGCATCATCCGCGAAAATACTCATGGAATTTCAACAGTATCTATTAGGTAATTTACATGGTGACTACTATTGAACTAAATCAAATAAAATCGTCATAACTTCCGAACGGTTTGCGTTAGGACATTGAAATAGCACGGTTGGCCGTGGAGCGTGATGGGATTTAGTATGAGCTGTATGGTTTGGCTTAGCGACGAAGCCCACTTTCATTACGACGGGTCTGTCAATAAAGAAAATTGGCTCATTTGGGGGACTGAGAATACGCATTTCACGATCAAGAAGTCTCTCCACCCTCAACTGTTGACTGTGGTGTGCAATGTCCAGTGACGGAATAATCGGTGCGATATTCCTTGATGGCACGACGTCTACCGAATGGTTTTGGAAGATTTCATCCCCAGTATCCAAAGTGACCCTGATTCCCACCAGATATGGTTCATGCAACATGGAGCTCGAGGCAGGAGAGTGTTTGATGTCCTGGAGGAGCACTCTGGAGACCGCATTCTGGCTCTGGAGTACCGAGAGGCCACTGGCTTGAGGCCGAATGGTCGCCAATTTCTCCGGATCTCATTACATGCGACTCCATTTTGTGGGCTGTATTAAAGACAAGGTGTACAGCAATAATCCTAAAACCATTACTGAGCTGCAAACAGCCATTCAGGAGGTCATCGACAGCATCGATGTTCCGACACTGGAGCGGGTCATGCAGAATTTCGCTATTCCCCTGCGCGACATCGTCACCAATGATGGCAGGAAAATCGAACATGTCATAACCTAAATCTGAATACCTGTAGTCACGTTTACATGTCAAATAAGGTCTTTGCGCGCCCAAGTTTGTAACTAATTTACGTTTTTTTGCATATAGCTCAATAATTCAATAATTGTCACCTTGTATATATATTATGAAAAGTGACGGTCTTACAATACTCCCCTGGTGCTCCTCCCTCCGATCAGAATGACATGCTGCGTCCTGTTTGCTGGAAACGTTTGGTCAGGTTTCCATATGCTCGTATTTTCTTCACTAGGCGACTGTGCGGACGTCAAGGAACATGGCATGTACCTGGCCGCGTGTATTTCACTACCTTCTGTGTCTCATGAACAAACAGAGCGAGTTGGCTTTCGGGCGATCCTTGTTTTTGGAACGGTTCAAATGGCTCTGCGCACTACGGGACATAACATCTGAGGCCATCAGTCCCCTAGAACTTAGAACTACTTAAACCTAACTAACCTAAGGACATCACACACATCCATGCCCGAGGCAGGATTCGAACCTGCGACCGTAGCGGTCGCGCGGTTTCAGACTGTAGCGCCTAGAACCACTCGGCCACAACGGCCTGCGTTTTTGGAACGCTTGTTGATCCCTGAATAGCAGACTTTCGGTCTCCAGAAATGTGACATTACGCGAGCATAAGACTTGTTTCAACATTCTACAATAGACCCACGTCACAGATACGGGCCTGTAGTTTCGTGCGCCTGTACGACGACCATTATCGGAAGTGGGAATGAACTACCCTTTTTTCCAATCATTAGAAACGCTTTGCTTCTCAAGAGTAGATGAGGTAGAAGAAGTTGGTTGGTTGATTTTGGGGAGAGGACCAAACAGCGAGGTCACCGGTCCTATGGTGTTAGGAAAGGATGGGGAGGGAAGTCGGCCGTGCCATTCCAAATGAACCATCCCGGCATTTGCTTGAAGCAATTTAGGGAAATCACGGAAATAGTAAATCAGGATGGCCGGACGCGGGTTTGAACCGACCCCGCCCCCTCCCCCTCCCAAAAACGTCACGAATTCGAGTCCAGTGTGGTGACCACTGCACCATCTGGGTCGATGCTAGCGATGCTAGAAGAGGGGCAAGTTCTTTTGCACACTCTATGTATACTCGAACTAGCATCCCTTCAGGTCCAGCGAGCCTTCCTCTGTTGAATGATTTCGAAAAATCAAAAATGGCTCTGAGCACTATGGGACTTAACATCTGTGGTCATCAATCCCCTAGAACTTCGAACTACTTAAACCTAACTAACCTAAGGACATCACACACATCC
Source organism: Schistocerca cancellata (assembly GCF_023864275.1). Classification (NCBI taxonomy): domain Eukaryota; kingdom Metazoa; phylum Arthropoda; class Insecta; order Orthoptera; family Acrididae; genus Schistocerca; species Schistocerca cancellata. The sequence continues at coordinate 107,416,312 of NC_064634.1, forward strand.
AAGCCCGAGGCAGGATTCGAACCTGCGACCGAAGCGATCACGCGGTTCCAGACTGAAGCGCCTAGAACCGCACGGCCACACCGGCCGGCCTGAATGATTTCAGATTGTTTCCTATCCCTTGGTCACTTACTTCGATGTATCATTGTGCCGTTCGTGTGACGATTTAATGGAGATAGTACAGTGTAGGTATACGAGTCGTTCATTGCCGAAGAGCGTATGTAGGTTACAGCCTTTTGTTGCTTCCTCAGCTACGGCTCAGAACTAGATGCAGGGCTATACGCCAATCATATAAAAAAAAAAGAAAAAAAAACGAAGTGATCGTTAGGTATCGAATCTGTTACATGTAGCGGGACTGAAGTCATGCGTGGGAATGGAGCTACGGTTCGCCAGTCACTAGGTATGCTGCCCTGTCTGCTAAACGCAGCGAAGCGGCAGCAAGTGTGGGCGAAGTTGGGGTGTCCGGGTCACCGCTAACAAGGGAGCGCGCTACTCCAGCGTGTCCACGGCTAAGGGTCCGCTTTCGAGCAGCCATACGTGAGTCTGCCGACCCTGGGTGTGTCGCGAGGCGAGAAATCAGTGCTATAGATAATGTGACATGTGGGAAGTGGAGAGTGACAGGTATGTGTGGAAGGCTTCACCCCAGGAGTGGACGACCTGGTAACACATAACAGCGGGCTGTACTGGAGGGAGCAGGAGGGAACCGCTCGGTCGTACAACAAAGCAATTTGTGTCAACAGTTTCCCAACAGCGCAGCGGCGCTTGCTCTCAACTGATAGATAAGTAAAGTTTTCACCATTTACTATAATTTTATTTCTTCGCAAGAGAGCATTACAGCAGCCAATAAGGTCCAAAGCTATGTGTATTTTACAAAACGTTGTGTTACGTAAAACAGGTGAACCGATGAAACTTCCTGGCACATTAAAACTGTGTGCCGGACCGAGACTCGAACTCGGGACCTTTGCCCTTCGCGGGCAAGTGCTCTACCAACTGAGCTACCCAAGCACGACTCACGCCCCGTCCTCACAGCTTTACTTCCGCCAGTATCTCGTCTCCTACCTTCCAAACTTAATAGAAGCTCTCCTGCGAACCTTGCAAAACTAACACTCCTGAAAGAAAGGATATTGCGGAGACATGGCTTAGCCACAGCCTAGCTGTGAGGACGGGGCGCGAGTCGTGCTTGGGTAGCTCAGTTGGTAGAGCACTTGCCCGCGAAAGGCAAAGGTCACGAGTTCGAGTCTCGGTCCGGCACACAGTTTTAATCTGCCAGGAAGTTTCATATCAGCGCACACTCCGCTGCAGAGTGAAAATCTCACTCAGGTGAACCGATGTTAATACTGAAGTTTTCCCATTGTGATCTGTAGTGTCTTGTACCAAAGAGAAGCAAGGGAGTGGCTGGTGTTATGAGTGGCCGGTATCCTCTTTCTGCAACACACATGCACACATGGATTAATATGGTTCTTTATTTACATGACCTGGGTACTTAGCTGAAATAGAGTCCGTGTGTTATGATACAAGCTCATCCACAATAGTCCTCTTGCACACAATATTGGTAATCTTGCTATTACAAACTTTAGTCTCACTGCTGGTCCCGCTGTGGCATTAATCTGGTCGTATGTACTGTCTTAGCCGGTGATGTGAACTGAGAGTGCACTGCAACTAACTGACAGACGCCAAACAGGAGTGTGAGTTAAGTCAGTGAGGCCCTCTGGTCGGTGACGGGGGCCTAAATATTCGCTGTTGAGAGGGCGTTGGCGGTGTGTCGCTTGTCGGTGTGTCTCTGGCCTCTCGTGATAGGCGCGCTTAATCCAGCGCCTACTATCGATCTTCACGCTATATCTTTGCCGACTGGTGTGATCCATCCCAATCTGGGATTGCATCCGCACGATGTCGACATCTTGCCACTGCAATTCAACTGGCTACTTGTCAGCCATCTTCGGGTGAGGTCTACACTACTGTTCAAAAGATGAATGCCTATTTCTCAGGAGAAACATGGTAGGTGGAACTCACTGTCAGCCCTCAGAAAAACCTCGTAGAATAGGTGTACTAATTAACTGAACTGTATGCATGGGCAACACTTGTGTCGTTTACGCCACATTACAGGTTCTCGTATTATATAAAGCTAAGGTATCTTCACAGTTGTTGTACTAAAGCTTAGCCACTCCACACTGGTAGATGGTGAGTAGATGTCTACTCAGATTGTGCGAAACCTTGAATTGACTGGATAATACGTTCGTGGACTTGGACAGAGACCGGAAATATTGGTACAAGTAAGTGGTAATGCAGATAATTCTAAATATCAATTATTAGTAAGGAACTTGTGAGTAGATGTATACCTGGAGTGTGGGAAACCTTGAGCTGACTGAAGAATACGTTCATGGGCTTCTGTACAAGTAACTTCTGTACAAATGGGTGGTAAAAACGTAAATGTCGTGTGACTAGGGCCCCTCATCGGGTAGACCCTTCGCCGGGTGCAAATCTTTCGATTTGACACCACTTCGGCGGCTTCGGCGTCGATGTGGATGAAATGATGATGATTAGGACAACACAACATCCAGTCCCTGAGCGGAGAAAATCTCCTACCCAGCCGGGAATCGAACCCAGGCCCTTAGGAATGACAGTCTGTCGCGCCGACCACTCAGCTACCGGGGGCGGACAATGGTTAGTAATGTGGATAATTTTCAATATTAATTATAAATTAATAAATTAATAGAAGGCCATGCTGGCCGCAATGGGAGCTTTATTCGTCCTGATTTTCATAATTACAGTATCATTCTATTAAAAAAATGAGCGAATCAGAAAATAAGGAATTTAATTACGTTAACATTACGAGAGACGGCAGAGATCGCCAAGCACAGACTAACTGCGTTTTCTGCCAACACACAGGAGCTTATACGGATATTTGTTACGCAGCTTCGCTGGGTATTCCCTGAAGTCAGTGCTGTGGTGCCCTAGACATTAGGCACCGACGCCAACACACGCCACTTACACCTTGTGAGGGTTGCAGTTAGCTCAGCCCCTACAGTGCAGACAACATGGAACTTAGCAACCCTAGAACTCTGCGACCAGACAGCAGAGGGAGTCAACAGCCCCTCGCTGAGACCATCAGGGAGCATACACGGGGACGGTAGAGGAGGTTAGCATACTGTGGCTCTTCATGAATTCACCAGGTCATGTGCCAAAAATAGGCCTCCCAAGTATTCGGCCATAAGGTGACTATCTAGGCTGGTGCAAGAGATCAGGTGAGCAGTTCTTCTGCAGCCAGCAGCCTGAAGATCCCCGCTAAGTACTAGGCCATCAACTTCTGGACAGCACGCCACCTCCTCAGTTGGGACTCTAAGGTATCACCAATGTGCTCATTGAGACTCGATATAACTGCACTGTTGCTCTTCTAACCAACAAGATAATGTCATACTGGAAGTTTTTGTCATTGTCACTTAGATATTTCACTACTGTTGGCTCTCAATACCTTTTTAAGCAAAGATTGCCATAAGAGTTGTTAAGTGTTAATTCCTCTTGACTGAAGCTTGGATGTAGACCTTGGTTTTAAACCTCAAGCGAGAAAATTATTTTTCCACTTTAACCTAAAGTTATCAGGACTTTAAGTTTCTAGTCATCAAAGGACCTGTGATTGCAGGAACTTAATTCACTATTTTTAACGTGAAGCTCTTAAGATTTTAAGATTGCGTTTACTGTAGCGTGTGTAACACTTTCAAGTACCATGGAACTTATTTATTTACTATGTGATTGAGCGAGTCTAAGTGGCTTCGTTATTTTCGAATCATCGTTTCCATTCTTTCACTTACTGAAGGACTAGCATCCATTTTCTTTTACTAAGTGAAGAACCATACTTTCGCTTCTTTAATTTTGCAGAATATTCTTTTGAAAAAAATATATTTAATAAGCTTTCGTTTGTTCCCTATACCAGAGCTGTCTACTTATACCTGCCAGTGGCGTACGTATCAGTATGCATGTGGACCGTAGTAGTGTGAATGTGTTAGAATTTAGCACTCAAAGAAACCTACAGAACCTGTCTCGGGCAACTTTTGATGTTATTAAAAGAGACTTTCGTTACTGAAAGACGGTGATACTGAATACAGCAGAAGATGCTATTGGAACATTGGTTCGACATATCACAAGTTCAGGCTTTTGCTAAATTCGTTTCTGGCTTTTGTGGATCAACTGTCACAATTGTCTATCATACGGTACTGTATCTTCAGCGACTAAAGTCTTCACATTCGTTAACATTCAAACGTCGATTGTGCACAGTTGCAGAGATTAACGGATAAATGACCTCGATGGGTCTAAGACCAGAAATACCGCAGTTTTTTTAAAATCAGTTTTTATTCAGTTCTAATAGTTCAGGCTCGGCTAATCAGATCTGCCTGTTGAGTTCGCTATCTTCGTGCAGGTCGTTCCATCAAGCGTTTCGGAATTGTGGCATGCCTGTACGTGTGCTCCCACATGCGGCATGTGGCTGAAAGCACGCACTCATTTCAATGAAACTGCCACATTCACTTGATGAATAAAGAAATTAAAAACGAGTCGAAACGCAGTACCGTAAGGTGTTTACTGTTGAGAAACTTTCATTCACTACTTTCAGAAGAATCTAAAAATTCAGGCGACTGACCCTAGGTTTTAAAACGTGTCAGGAAAAGCTACCTTGCATCACATGCAATTTACTCTCTACGAGTTCCCCTCCACGAACCAAGTTACCACCACTGTTTGGTGTTACGTGTTTGTAAACACTACTGGACATTAAAATTGCTACACCAAGAAGAAATACAGATGACAAACGGGTATTCATTGGACAAATACACTCCTGGAAATTGAAATAAGAACACCGTGAATTCATTGTCCCAGGAAGGGGAAACTTTATTGACACATTCCTGGGGTCAGATACATCACATGATCTCACCGACAGAACCACAGGCACATAGACACAGGCAACAGAGCATGCACAATGTCGGCACTAGTACAGTGTATATCCACCTTTCGCAGCAATGCAGGCTGCTTTTCTCCCATGGAGACGATCGTAGAGATGCTGGATGTAGTCCTGTGGAACGGCTTGCCATGCCATTTCCACCTGGCGCCTCAGTTGGACCAGCGTTCGTGCTGGACGTGCAGACCGCGTGAGACGACGCTTCATCCAGTCCCAAATATGCTCAATGGGGGACAGATCCGGAGATCTTGCTGGCCAGGGTAGTTGACTTACACCTTGTAGAGCACGTTGGGTGGCACGGGATACATGCGGACGTGCATTGTCCTGTTGGAACAGCAAGTTCCCTTGCCGGTCTAGGAATGGTAGAACGATGGGTTCGATGACGGTTTGGATGTACCGTGCACTATTCAGTGTCCCCTCGACGATCACCAGTGGTGTACGGCCAGTGTAGGAGATCGCTCCCCACACCATGATGCCGGGTGTTGGCCCTGTGTGCCTCGGTCGTATGCAGTCCTGATTGTGGCGCTCACCTGCACGGCGCCAAACGCGCATACGACCATCATTGGCACCAAGGCAGAAGCGACTCTCATCGCTGAAGACGACACGTCTCCATTTGTCCCTCCATTCACGCCTGTCGCGACACCACTGGAGGCGGGCTGCACGATGTTGGGGCGTGAGCGGAAGACGGCCTAACGGTGTGCGGGACCGTAGCCCAGCTTCATGGAGACGGTTGCGAATGGTCCTCGCCGATACCCCAGGAGCAACAGTGTCCCTAATTTGCTGGGAAGTGGCAGTGCGGTCCCCTACGGCACTGCGTAGGATCCTACGGTCTTGGCGTGCATCCGTGCGTCGCTGCGGTCCGGTCCCAGGTCGATGGGCACGTGCACCTTCCGCCGACCACTGGCGACAACATCGATGTACTGTGGAGACCTCACGCCCCACGTGTTGAGCAATTCGGCGGTACGTCCACCCGGCCTCCCGCATGCCCACTATACGCCCTCGCTCAAAGTCTGTCAACTGCACATACGGTTCACGTCCACGCTGTCGCGGCATGCTACCAGTGTTAAAGACTGCGATGGAGCTCCGTATGCCACGGCAAACTGGCTGACACTGACGGCGGCGGTGCACAAATGCTGCGCAGCTAGCGCCATTCGACGGCCAACACCGCGGTTCCTGGTGTGTCCGCTGTGCCGTGCGTGTGATCATTGCTTGTAGAGCCCTCTCGCAGTATCCGGAGCAAGTATGGTGGGTCTGACACACCGGTGTCAATGTGTTCTTTTTTCCATTTCCAGGAGTGTATATTATCTTAGAACTGACATCTTGATTACATTTTCACGCAATTTGGGTGCATAGATCCTGAGAAATCAGTACCCAGAACAACCACCTCTGGCTGTAATAACGGCCTTGATACGCCTGGGCATTGAGTCAAACACAGTATGGATGGCGTGTTCAGCTTCAACACAATACCACAGTTCATCAAGAGTAGTGACTGGCGTACTCTGACAAGCCAGTTGCTCGGCCACCATTGACCATACGTTTTCAGTAGGTGAGAGATCTGGAGAATGTGCTGGTCAGGGCAGCAGTCGAACATTTTCTGTATCCATAAAGACCCCTACAGGACCTGCAACATGCGGTCGTGCATTATCCTGCTGAAATGAAGGGTTATGCAGGGATCGAATGAAGGGTAGAGCCACGGGTCGTAACACATCTTAAATGTAACGTCCACGGTTCAAAGTGCCGTCAATGCGAACAAGGGGTGACCGAGACGTGTAACCAATGGCACCCAATGCCATCATGCCGGGTGATAAACCAGTTTGGCGATGACGAATACACGCTTCCAATGTGCGTTCACCGCGATGTCGCTAAACACGGATGCGACCATCATGATGCTGTAAACAGAACATGGATTCATCCGAAAAAATGACGTTTCGCCATTCGTGCACCCAGGTTCGTCATTGAGTACACCATCGCAGGCGCTCCTGTCTGAGATGCAGCGTCAAGGGTAACTGCTGTCATGGTCTACGAGCTGATAGTCCATGCTGCTACAAACGTCGTCGAACTGTTCGTGCAGATGGTTGTTGTCTTGCAAACGTCCCCATCTGTTGACTCAGGGATCGAGACGTGGCTGCACGATCCTTTACAACCATGAGGATAAGATGCCTGTCATCTCGACTGCTAGTGATACGAGGCTGTTGGGATCCAGCACGGCGTTCCGCATTACCCTCCTGAACCCACCGAATCCATATTCTGCTAACAGTCATTGGATCCCCATCAACGCGAGCAGCAATGTCGCGATACGATAAACTGCAATCGCGATAGGCTACAATCCGACCTTTATCAAAGTCGGAAACGTGATGGTACGCATTTCTCCTCCTTACACGAGGCATCACAATAACGTTTCACCAGGGAACGCCGGTCAAGTGCTGTTTGTGTATGAGAAATCGGTTGGAAACTTTCCTCATGTCAGCACGTTGTAGGTGTCGTCACCGCCGCCAACCTTGTGTGAATGCTCTGAAAAGCTAATCATTTGCATATCACAGCATCTTCTTCCTATCGGTTATATTTCGCGTCTGTAGCACGTCATCTTCGTGGTGTAGCAATTTTAATGGCTATTAGTGTATATACAAGCACAATCCTGTCAGCTCATAATTTATTTAATTCTGTAACTTCTTTTTATTTGCTTTATAGTTTGATTTCTGTAATGTTTGAGGTTCTTTATCAGTAGCTTTCACTTTTCCGTGACTTAGTCGTTTTACTTGATTTGGTCTCATGGTACGTGAGATAGAACAAAAACAGCTGTGGTCCGGACACATGCTTGTCATACCTGTCTTTCGTGTGAAGTAAACACGAGCAAAATGTGAAGAGGCGTCTGTGAATTGTCATCCACTGTCGAGGAACGATAATACGTTATAAATGAATTCGTTCCGCCGCCACCAAAGGCGACAATATCGACGGACCCGTCTGGCGCTTTGTGCTTTAATTTCCGTCGGCTCTCGGTGGATCGACCACAGGAATTGAATAGAGGGAGGTTTGCTTAACAGATTAGTGCGCGCACTGCCGCAGATTTAGGGACGCTATCTCGTTCCCTAAACTGATTACCTCCGTGTGTTGAAAGGCTTTAGTGGCACCCACTAAGAGCTCAGCCGTGCTGGGTAATAACTCTCAGGCTTCGGTGGCGCCTCGTCGTTTGACGGTCGCGAGAAACAGTCAACGTAAAATCTAAATCGATGGCGGACAGGACAGAAGATGCGGTAGGTGGGAGACGTGTCATGTTCTGAACATTGAAAGTGTCCACGTTACAAAGGGTCAAATATCAAGAAACTTTTGGGGTTTTGGTTTAGGTGAATGTATTCTTGAGTCTGTGCTAAACCTACTTACAGTGCGTCCCACAATGATCTTTATAATTTTGATCACGTATAGTTCGGAAAGGACAACAGATAAAAATGTATTCTTTAAGCAGTAATGCTGACCCACACCTTAAGGGCTATCTTTTTTAATCTCCGATCGGTCACGTAATTAAAACCGCTGTGGAAATCCGATCAAACTTTAGGAAAATATGTTGCGCAGTGTTTCTTGCATGCCCATCTCCCACGACACGTTGCACTTTCCAGTTCTGGGGGAAAAGTGAGCAAGTAGAGATGCCAAGGGAATAGTGCATCCCATCAAGTATGAAGTCCTGCTGAGGGCTTTCACCTGATTTTATGCAGCCCACATAACATAACTGTTACACGTTTCCTGCTTCATGACAGTTCTCGACCACATGCTTCGGGGAGAACGATGACACTGCTGTAGCTTTTTCGATGGGAAGTGTTTGGTCACCCACTAATAGCTCAGACTTGGCTCCCTCTGAATTTCATCTCCTCGCCCACGTGAACCGCTGGCTACGAGCACGGCATTTTGGCACAGACAAATAGCTGCAAACCACAGTAGGGTATTGGCGGAGATCACTGGTGGTTGCTTTCTATGATGAGGGCACTGGAAAGTTGGTACCACGCTACGGCAAATATCTAAGTTGGAACAGCGACTACGTGGAGAGGTACCTGGAGGCTGTAGCTATGTGTTACCAATGAAACATTTTTGATTTTCACCGCAGTTTCCATTTCCAGACAGATCAGACGACGTACAGTTCTTCCCATGTCTGGCTTGGGGTGTCTTCATTGCTGTTTGCAATTGCTGCTCTGATGTGAGGTGATAGCTCTAGCAGTACCTGCACTGGAATGCGGTAGTATTCTTCACAAAGCCACGCAAAACTTCCGGGGTCATGATATGGGTCTACCTATGCCAGTCCTGAAACTTGGAAATTCGTCATCCAAAGCCTTCCTATAGATCGAGGCCCTGTGATGAGGGGACACACCCTTCTCCAGCGTGACGTCAGGTTGCAGTTAATCGATGTGTGGAAATTGTTCCAAAATATCCTGATTAACAGTCGAGGTTAATGCTTCTAGAAATAAAAATGGCTCCACCACGCGGCCGCGAACCAGACCACACCACTTGTTTACTTTTGGCTTCACGCACAGAATTTACGTGCTGAATAGGAGCTACTGAGAGCCCCAGATCCTCAGATTCTGTCAGGTTCCCTTTCTGGGCACATTAAAGCAAGCTTCGTCCTTGAAATTCACATTTTCCTAATGGACTTGGTCATCGACGATGCTACTCTGGATCTCTGCAGCATATGAACTTTGCGCTTTGGCCTGCCACCGGGTACTGAAGTGCAAGCAGCGGCTGCACCTTGTGGGCATGATGCTTAAGTCTCTCGTGTAGCACACTGTGCACCGTGGTTGATTGTAGATGCAGCTGTCGAGACGCTTGACGGATTGACTTGGATGGGCTCCAGATAAATACCTGTTGCACCCGTACAACATCTGCATCACTTGTGCTCGAACTTCCTGAACTCTCCACTTCAGACACGTCCGGATTCCTTGACCCTCGTGAGACGGTCCGACGTAATGGAGGCGTGCTTCTCTAATGTGTCCGGAAGTTCCATTCGACATGGATGTCAGATTTGTTCTCTATCAGCCATGCGACACACTATGTCATCTGCTGCTGGGTGACCATTTTCGTCAATAATTAACCTTCAAAACCAAAGAATTAACAAATCAAAAGTCTAAGTGTACCTCAAACTTATGCCGCAAGTAGCGCCCTTCCATCACAGTTGCAACTATCATCCAGTATACATGTACGTACAGCATGTCTCGTTACTCTCTAATATAGCACTCACTGTTTTCATCATACTGCGAGTGTGTTTAACTTCCAAACATACTGTCAAAACATGAAAGCTTTTGTAAATTATAACTGGTATCCCTGCAAAGAGAACCACTGTCGATGTGACTGTTCACGCTTATACTGGCTGACTAACTTTCGCTTTTCCAGTAATGCAAGTCATGCAGAGTGAACGAACGGCCGAGGTGGCGCAATGAAAACGGAGACTAACGGATCGAACCCATAAACCTGCGGGAAGTTTTCAGGGTTTGACAGAATTGTCGTTGTGGCCTACAGTGCGAACATGAGTAACGTAGAAGTAGATATCCTCGGAGTAGTGAAGCAACTTAAGTCACTTAATAAAAGCAAGTCTTCTGGTCCAGATTGTACACCAATTATGTTCCCTTCAGATTATGCTCATGCAATAGCTCCATACTTAACAATCGTATACAACCGTTCGCTCAACGAAAGATCCGTACCTAAAGACGAAAGTTACACAGGTCACACCATTATTCAAGAAAGATAGTAGGAGTAATCCACTAAGTTACAGGCCCATTTCATTAGCGTCGATATACAGCAGGATTTTGGAACATTTATTGTGTTTGAACATTATGAATCACCTCGAAGAAAACGGTCTACTGACGCACAGTCAACATGCACTTAGAAAACATCATTCTTGTGAAACACAACTAGCTCTTTATTCGCACGAAGTGTTGCTTGCTATTGGCAAGAGACTTCAAATTGATTCCGTACTTCTGGATTTCCGGAAGGCTTTTGACACTGTACCACACAGGCAGCTTGTAGTGAAATTAGGTGACTGGATTCACGATTTCCTGTAGAGAGCTCACAATTCGTAGTAACTGACGAAAAATGGTTCAAATGGCTCTAAGCACTATGGGACTTAACATCTGAGGTCATCAGTCCCATAGACTTAGAACTACTTAAACCTAACTAACCTAAGGACATCAAACACATCCATGCCCGAAGCAGGATTCGAACCTGCGACCGTGGCAGCAGCGCGGTTGCGGACTGAAGCGCCTAGAACCACTCGGCCACGACGACCGGCAATTGACGAAAAGTCATCGAGTAAAACAGAAGTGATTTCTGGCGTTCCCCAAGGTAGTGTAGCAGGCCCTTTGCTATTCCTTATTTATATTTACGATTTGGGAGATAATCTGAGCAACAATCTTAGGTTGTTTGTAGATGACGCTGTCGTTTGTCCACTAGTAAAGTCATCAGATGATCAAAACAAACTGCAAGACGATTTAAAAAAGATATCTGTATGGTGCGAAAAATGGCAATTGACCTTCAATAACGGAATGTGTGAAGTCATCCAGATGAGTGCTAAAAGGGAATTCTTAAACTTCGGTTACACGATAAATCAGTCAAATCTAGGCCGTAAATTCAACTAAATAACTAGGAATTACAATTACGAACTATTTAAACTGGAATGAACACATAGAGAATTCTGTGGGGAAGGCTAACCACAAACTGCATTTTATTGGCAGGACCATTAGCAAATGTATGTAAAGGAGGATGAAAATCTAATGGTCATGGGGGACTGAAATGCAGTTGTAGGGGAAGGAGCAGAAGAAAAGGTAATAGGAGAATATGGGCTTGGGACAAGGAATGACATAGGAGAGAAAATAATAGAGTTCAGTAACAAGTTTCAGCTAGTAATAGCGAATACTCTGTTCAAGAATCACAAGAGAAGGAGATATACTTGGAAAAGGCCGGGTGACACGGTGAGATTTCAGTTAGGTTACATCATGGTCAGACAGAGGTTCCGAAATCAGATACTGGATTGTAAGGTGTACCCAGGAGCATATATAGACCCAGATCTCAATATAGTAGTGATGAAGGGTAGGCTGAAGTTTAAGGCATTAGTCAGGAAGAACCAATATGCAAAGAAGTGGGATACTAAAGTACTAAGGAATGACGAGATACGGTTGAAGTTCTCTAAGGCTCTAGATAGAGCAATAAGGAATACCCCAGTAGGTAGTACAGTTGAAGAGGAATGGACATCTCAAAAAAGGGCCATCACAGTAGTTGGGAAGGAAAACATAGGTACAAAGAAGGTAACTGCGAAGAAACCATGGGAAACAGAAGAAGTTCTTCAATTGATCGATGAAAGGAGGAAGGACAAAAATGTTCCAGGAAACGCAGGTATACAGAAATACGAATCGCTGAGGAATGAAATAAATAGGAAGCGCAGGGAAGCTAAGACGAAGTCGCTTCAGGAAAAATGTGAAGACATCGAAAAAGGAATGGTTGTCTGAGGGACAGACTCAGCATACAGGAAAGTCAAAACAACCTTCGGTGCAATAAAAGCAAGGGTGGTAACATTAAGAATATAACGTGAATTCCACTGTTAAATACAAAGGAGGGAGCGGACAAGTGGAAAGAACACATTGAAAGCCTCTATGAGGGGGACGATTTGTCTGATGTGATAGAAGAAGTAAGAGGTGTCGATTTAAAAGAGATAGGTGATCCAGTATTAATCAGAAATTGAAAGAGTTTTGGAGGACTTGAGATCAAATAAGGCAGAACGGATGGATAACGTTCCATCAGAATTTCTAAAATCATAGGGGAAGTGGCCACAAAACGACTGTTCACATTGGTGTGTAGAATGTATGAGTCTGGCGACATACCATCTGACTTCCGGGAAAGCATCAGCCACACAATTCCGAAGACGGCAAGATGTGACAAGTGAGAGAATTGTCGCACAATCAGCTTAACAGCTCATGCATGCAAGTTGCTTACAAGAATAATACACATCCGCTAGATGAGGATTAGTTTGCCTTTAGGATAGCCAAAGGCAAGAGAGTAAAACTGACGCTGCGGTTAATAATGGAAACAAGACTAAAGAAAAATCGAGACACGTTCGTGGAAATTGTAGACCTGGAAAAAGCGTTAGACAATGTAAAATCGTGGAAGATGTTCGCAATTCTGAAAAATGAAGGAGTAAGTGATAGGGAGAGACGGGTCATATACAATACATACAAAAGCCAAGAGGGAATAATAAGAGTGGGCGACCAAGAACGAAGTGCTCGTATTAAAAAGGGGTTAAGACAAGAATGTAGCCTTCCGCCCCAACTGTTCATCTGTACGTCGAGGAAGCAATGATGGAAATAAAAGATAGATTCAGGAGTGGAATTAAAATTTAATGAGAAAGGATATCAATGATACGATTTGCTGATGACATTGCTATCCTGAGTGAAAGTAAAGAAGAATTACATGATCTGCTGAACGGAATGAACTGTCTAATGAGGACAGAGTATAGAATGAGAGTTCATCGAAGAAAGACGAAGGTAATGAGAAATAGTAGAAATGGGAACAGCGAGAAATCTAACATCAGGATTGATGGTCACGAAGTAGATGAAGTTAAGGATTTCTGTTGCGTGGGCAATAAAATAACCAATGACAGCCTGCCGGAGTGGCCGTGCGGTTCTAGGCGCTACAGTCTGGAGCCGAGCGACCGGTCTGGTCGCAGGTTCGAATCCGGTCTCGGGCATTGATGTGTGTGATGTCCTTATGTTAGTTAGCTTTAATTAGTTCAAAGTTCTAGGCGACTGATGACCTCAGAAGTTAAGTCGCATAGTGCTCCGAGCCAAGCCAGCCAATGACGGGCATCGCAAGCAGACTAGCAATGGCTAAAACAGCATTCTTGCCCAAGAGAAGTCTACTAATATCAAATATTGGCCTTAATTTGAGAAAGAAACTTCTGAGGATATACGTCTGGAGCACAGTATTGTATGGCAGTGAAACATTGACTGTGGGAAAACCGGAACAGAAAAGGGACTAATGATTTGAAATGTGGTGCTACAGGCGAATGTTGAATATTAGGTGGACTGTTAAGGTGAGGAATGAGGAGGTTCTGCTCAGAATCGGAGAGGAAAGTAATATGTGGGAAACACTGATAAGGAGAAGAAACAGTATGGTAGGACATCTGTTAAGACATGAGGGAATGACTTCAGTGACTTCCATGGTAGTAGAGGGAGCTGTAAAGGCCAAAAAACTGTAGATGAAGAGAGTTTGGAATACACTCAGCAACTAATTGAGAACGTAGGTTGCAAGTGCTATTCTGAGATGAAGAGTTTAGCACATGAGAGGAATTCGTGGCGGGCCGCATCACACTAGTCAAAAGACTTATGACAAAAAAAACCCACACAGATTTACTAATCAGACTGCCCACACTACGCTTGTCCATCCTCTTATCTCTTATAGAGTACTGCTGCGCGGTGTGGGATTCTTACCAGACAGTATTGACGAAGTACATCGACAAAGTTCAGAGAAGGGCAGCACGTTTTGTATTACCACGAAACAGGGCAGAAAGTGTCACTGAGATGATACAGGATTTGGGATGGACGTCATTAAAACAAAGTCGTATTTCGTTGCGGCGGAATCTTCTCGCGAAATTCCAGTCACCAACTTTCTCCTCCAAATGCGAAAATATTTTATTGACGCTGACCTATATGAGGAGAAACGATCACCATGATAAAATAAGCGAAATCAGAGTCCGCACGGAAGATAGAGTTGTGCGTTCATTCTGCGCGCTATACGAGATTGTAATAATAGAGAATTGTGGAGGTGCTTTGATGAACCCTCTGCCAGCCAATTAAATGTGATTTGCAGAGTATCCATGTTGATGTAGAAGTCTGATTTGCTGAATTTCTTAGCGGTCCAGAAACATCTGCTTGTCTCTTCATCTCCGCTCAAATACAGCATTTCGAAACACAGAGACTTGCCTCATTCACAAAGTTTGCTATTTCTTAATGTCTCTTGATATGTCCTACCGGTCCCCTCGTTTTGTCAAGCTGTAAAATTTAATCTTATTTTCCCCCCACTTGATTCAGTAAGCTTTCCACCCATCTGGTCTTAGGCATTCTTGCGCAACAACAAAGCTTCTAAACTTATCGTGCACCACTTCACTCAAGACAAGTAATATCAAAAACTATTTTCTAACACTTATTTTATTCGATGTTCACATACTTCACATCTGAAAATGCGTTTCACTCTGTTGCCAGTTCGCGTTTTATTCTCTATACTCCAGTCATCGCCACATAATTGTGTTCCCAAAGTATAAAGTTTGAAAGTCGCGTGTTAAACTATACTTTCACTTTTAACCACAGTTTTTATTTTCTATAAATCGCGAAATAATCTTTTCAATCGTCAGCAGAGAAAACCTGTTATCAGTGTAGAACAGTCATAGTCACACTTTGACGACACATGGTAATTTTTAATGGTGGAAAAATAGAAATTTTTTATTGCTTTAGTAAATTCTATAGTCTTTCCTGATCACACTGATATGTACCGATACTTTTTGCGTTTAAATGAAAAAATGACGCTATACATTAAATTTTAAAGTCATAGTCGTCGCGTTTCCTCACTCTCATTATTTCAATTATGGGAAACTGTAAGTACTTCGCAAAATAGTTGGAAAATTTTTGCTTACAGCGACTCTGTCTTGGGTATGTTGTACATGTTAGTAACACTGCTGGATTTCAGCACCTGTTAATAATTGTCTGCTTGGTTGTTAAGTGACTTACAGCCAATCTACACCGCCACATTGTTTACATTTCGTCAGGTTCTGTATCAAAGAAGATGCTTCGATAGTCAATAACTGATTATGAAATTACATTATAATACCCCTCCCCCATCCCCAATTTTACCAATATTGATGAATTAAAAGTATAATACTATTTCTAGGCAGATATAATTTCTTTTAAGAAATTATATATTTATTTATGCCTTGTCAATTTACCTCGCTACTAATTTTATGCAAGTAAATGAATTTCAGTTATTTTTGCTGAAGTATGTCGACACAAGTATGACTGGTATACTTGTATATTCGCCAACGAAGCGCTAAGTACTAAAAGTAATGTCAGGTGGAAGCTTGAAGATGAAGAAATGCAGCAAGATGAAAGCTATGCATCAGTAGTGTTCTGAGGCACATTATAATATGACTTAAATCTTAATTCGCGGTTTCCTGCAGGCTGCACGTTTCAGAATTTACGGAATGTTGAATCAAAATACCTTTCAGCCGTCTAAATTTCGAATTGTTATTTTATTGAGCAACCAGTTTCGGGGATATATTATGCCATCTACAGATCTCCTGACGGACGTGTGGGAAGATCCCCAGATTCCCACCTCTGGTCCAGTCAAAACTGGGGCCAGCATTCAGTGACTGATATCTTTACATTTTTGACACAACGATCCCTTCGATCATCACTTGGCAGCAATGAAAAATTCTGCATTTAATACATCATTGTCAGTAAAATTGAGGGGAGGAGGGGGAATTGTGTTATAATTTCATAATCAGCTATTGATTATCGAAGCATCTTTTTTATAAAGAATCTGGCGAAATGTAAACAATGTGATGGTGTAGTAGGGCTGTATGTCACTAAACAACATAGTAGAAAGAAGTGTTTAGGATCCACTACAAACAGCATCACATTTAACTCACAAACCTGGATCATTCTATTACCTTCTGTTTGCAAATTTCACTTAGGTTTCCTTCACTTCTTGTTCAGTGAATAGATTGAATACTAAAGGGATAAGGTACAAACTGTCTCATTCCCTTGTCTATTATCGTCTCCCTTTCACGTTCATTGGCTCTTGTGACTGAAGTCTACTTTCGGGTTAAATTGTAGATAACCTTTTGATTCCTGAATTTCCTTACCCCCACCTTTATAATTTGATAGAGTGGTCAGCACATGCAACGGTTGGTTGGACAGCAATTGGTAGACAGGGTTGATAAGCAGTCATGAAATTCATTCTGAGAAAGGGCTTTCATGGCCAGTGTACGAGACGTGCGTTGCGGATGTGTGCCGTGCGGCGGCGGCGGCGGGTGCGCGTCTTATGAGAAAATCGATGTAAAAGGGGTGAGAGGGGAGGGGGGGTTTGGCAAGACTGTGACGTAAGTGGCCCGCCCGAATGACGTCTATTAGGCGCGCGGTGTGTCCCAGAAATATGTTCCAGGAATTGAAGCCGCGCCCACGATTACGACCGTAAGACTTCGAGGGCAGCACTGCTCTGTATAACATACTCGTGTGTTATTCGCACAGTCGAAAAAAGCAGGGCGTTACACGCCGAACATACGACGATCGCCTTTCAAGGTTTCGCAAGCAGCTACTAGATGGTACTGTTGACATGCGACGTTATTACAGTTTTATAATCTGTCGTTTGTTATTGTTTAAACTATGGCAGCTCATTATCAGGTCGATTAGTTTGTTCACTGGATGATCTTCATAAAAGCCCAAGTCAACAACAATACCGCGAAGAGCTCAGTTTAACTTTTGTAATCAGTTACCTCTAGAATAGCCTGTTCGGAATTGCTTTGGAGAAGTTCATCCTGATCGCTTTTCCAGAAGCGGTTAATTTCGCGAAGGTTTCCCAAAATCGCTTTTTCTTCAGTAGATCATCGGTGCTGCTGTGTTTTAGCGTAATTGCAGAGACTCGACACTTCGCTTATTCTGAAGTAGTGGCAACCTCTGCCATATCAGACCAGAGTACACTCGATTCTGGATGAAATTTAACCTGCGAATAATCACTTAAATAAAAATCAATCTTAATATATTTCCTTTCTAAAAGGGGCTAAAAAGTATAGAACAATTTCCCCAACTTCCAACAGATTTCCAACCCCATACAATTAGTCCTCAAAATTCGTGACTTTGAATTTCAAATACATCCAATATTTAAAATGAAAAACGTGGGTCGCATTCAACAGGTCATAGTAAGAAGATGAAGTCTTCACGCATCAATGCGCCACAGCAATTTTCATAACTATCATAAATTTACAATCACAAATTTTATTAATTTCCTTTACACTACGTCTATGGTCACAAATTTTTGCCATCATACTACCGGTTCCGGTCTACAATGACCTCCTTCAGCTCTGTTTTATGAAACTCTTGCTTATGCATGACTCTTGCATATCCTGACATTTATATATATATATTTGACGATGCTGGTGCTGATGTGTTTAAAATTCGACGATGCTACTGTGGCTCCAGTATATTAGGGCATGTTTTTATAAAACAGATCTGAAAATGGTCATTACAGACCGAAACCGGTAGTCTGATGAGAAAAATTTGTGACCCTAGACGTGAAGTACAGGAAATTTATTCTATATTCGGCTCACTGTTCGATTCGCGACCGTGTCGGAGCTTGTGAAACAAATTTTCATGACTATCTACATGGCGTTGGGAATCTATATTGGATTAGGGTATATTATGTCATACTTCTTAGTCCGATTTAAAAGCGTGAAATATTTAATTTGATTTTTTTATTCAAAGAATTAATTTCTGATTTTTATTCAGGTGTGTGTTAAATTTTTGAAATAATTTCAAAGTTTTTTGTGAGGTTCCAACAGAGACATGTGGTAAATTTCAGGTTTATTTCAGTTTCTCTTCAGCTGAGTCAACCAATATGTTGATGTCTCCTTTGTCTATCTTGCGAAAAGACAGTGAATGTAAAAATTTGAGAGATTCGAACTCACATGGTCGCTTACTAGCTACCGTTCTTCCCGGAAACCATTCGCGACTGGAAGAGGGAAAAGGGAAAACTGGCCGTGATACACACTTTGCACCCCACACCCCACAAAAAATTGCCTTCGCACTGTATTGCCGTCCAGTTCTGAGATATGCTGAAAGTTTCAAGTCCCTAGTTCATCAGAAAATGACTGTGATAAACAAAGTAGACACCGCCACAAACTAGACAAAAGGCAAGTCAATACTGCATTGTCACCCAGTTATGAGTTATTTTGAAAGGTTCAAGTCTCCAGCTCATCGGGAAATTACTTTAAAATCATTGTAAAATGTATACAAAACAAACACACAGAAAACAAAGTGAGCTAATAAAAACCCATGGGAAAAAGACCTGTTCCCCATGGATTTCGGACAATTTGATCATGAAAGGTAATGCTCAAATAATTCGATCGAGGAAGTACAAAATCAGCATCTAGATGAAACTTGGCTGTACTCATACGAGAAGGAAACGAAATGTCTGTCAACTGTCTGAGTGTTCCAAGATGAAAGGAAAACATCCGAACTGTTTCGTTCAAGCAGCACTTTCAAACAAAAAATGATCCCCTCTGCTTCTTTGCTGACAGCGTAATGCTCCCAGCCTTCTTTTAAACTGTCGGGTCTGCCGTTCGTGACATCCATTGGCAATTCCTCATTATATGATGGTGTCTGGAAACGTTTGATCAAACAGTATGTTTACTTTGCAAGTCAACTGACAGTACACTCAACCAGTGTTGATCTTCTACAAGCCGTCCTGCAACTTTCTACAGTTTTCGATCTTCCAGTTATGCTATAAACAACAGAATAATCTTCGAACAACCTCTCCAAGTTTCCAACTTTAGCCAGTATCTCACTGACCTAAAAGGTCAACAGTAACTGCCCTAGAACTCTCTGTTGAGGTACCTCCAAGTTACATAAAATTAGTGAAAAACAGTCTAGACCGCAATTTTATTTAAAATGACCGGTTACAGCCTAGTCTTAGGTCATCGTCAGAAGAGCATCATAAGTTGAAGTTGACAATGTCCAGTACAGTTAGTAGACATGTCCACCTTTGCGATATAAACTGTTTCTCACTAATTTTATATAGCGTACAAGATCGCTGTTCTCCGAAAACGTTACCAGAATTTTCTACGTCCAAAATTACTTCTACATTCGGCGATTTCGCCCACTCAGAATACGACGCTGAGCTCTATCGGCTAGATACTTCTGATCCAATCACATAGCTAATTCGGTATTCCGAAAGACCGCAGTATGGTCACTAACCGAAACCTGTAATGAATGCTTTCCTCCAAGTCAGGGACGACTGCATAAACATGCGTCCCGCTATCTGTAAATTTAGTGGAGAAAATTTTTCTTCTGGAAATAGTTCATCACACGTGAGCATATGGTACACAATTTTACAACACATTGATGTAATCTGTATAGGTCCAAATTCACATGCACCTGTTCGGTGACATTTCTAAAGAACAAAAATGGCCTTCGCTTTTCTTTTTCAATCACTTGGAATCCTCCGTCGGTACAGAGACCTACGACAAAATACTTCTAGAAGGGGTGTAAGTTCTTTTGCATAATCTCTATAGGATGTCGCAGGTAACCCGTCCGGTCCAGATGCCTTTCCACTGCTGAACGATTTTCACTGAGTTTTCTAGACCACGATCACATAACTCTGCCATTACTACAATAAAAACGTCATTACGATCTTTCGTAGTCAAACTATTTCAGAAGATCGAGTTCAGTATTTCGAGAAGTTTCGGGGCCAGTATGATCACTGAGCTATTAGCTGGTTGCTTTTGATTCGTTTATGACTTACTAATTTTTAGTAACTCGGTCAACAAAATTTTACTTTCCATTTCACTGACTACTTCTCACGTTGCTCTCCTACCGCTTGTTTTGGCTTCGATTTCGAGCTTTCGCTTGTCAGGTCTCCGACATGGCTTAAATCTGTGATGAAGCACTCTTTGATTCCGTTCCAAACACAACCGTTGAACTGCTACGTAAACGGCTAGTCTGCATTCCTGGTAACTTAGCCAGCTTCTGATTTACCTTCAGTAATAGTATCCGACCCTTTCCGCCCGTAGGTCATTACTAACGAAACATCTCCACCGCTGGCAGCGACAGAGGAGTTTAATAAACTATACGGCACACGCGTCAGAGTGATGTCAACGTCTTTTCCAAACTACCTGCTGCCATTCAGCAGTTGTACCAACTGCCAATTTATGAACGTTGCGTGTCTCGTGGTTGATGCCGCTTTGCATTAAATTCAGTGAAGTCACTGTGGATGAAATCGAGGACGATGTAATGACATGGATAAAATTCAGAAATGCTTTACTTGGCCTGTCATGAATTCGTCATCACTGAAGAAAATTTGTGTCTGACCAGGCCACGAATAAGAACTTCCTGTGATCTGCCTACAAGTCGTTGCCTGTCTCAAACATTCATCGTCGATGATGACCGCTCATTATTTCCGAACACAACAAAAGGATGTGCTCTTAAGTCATACATAACGACAAACTCTTTATCACATATTTTACTTATCGTCAAACTGAAGCATAACGTTATGTACGAAATTATGTGCAAATACGTACATGAGCGATATCCTGTCTTCATCTTTCCTGTTACTTTTACTTTCTGGTCGATGTACAGCTACAATACAAAATATTTCTCCATCATTTCTTACATTTCACAGTTTTGAGCACGTAGATATCGCATTTCTAATTAAGTATATATTTTTTGTACGTTTAGTAAACATTCGTTTTCCCTGAGTTGGTTCTTTTCATTCCTCATATTCATGAATATACGAGGGTTGACTGAAAAGTAATGCCTCCACCTTCGTAACTCTTCAGCAGTTCGCAGCATTGGTATGCGGCAGGCACTGGCTTGTTCCGTATAGCCTCTTCTCTACAGCTCCAGTTGGTGGGAAGCCTTAGCATTGAACGGTTGTGTTGCTACATGTAAAGTATGGAACCCTGCGCAGACGGTCGGTCAGAGAGATTTAAGCAACGTGCAGTCATTGAATTCTTGACAGCACAAGGTGTCACCCCAAAGGAGATTCATCAGAGAATGAAAGCAGTTTATGGTGATTGTGTTGATGTGAGTACTTTGCGTCGTTGGGCTAGTAAGTTAAAAGATTTTGAGGCGGGAACATCTTACCTGCGTTACATACAAAGAGTTGGACGTCCTGTGACAGAAACCTCCGAGTTTCACAAGCAAAATGTTGACAGATTGATTCAGAAAGACGGTCGTATCACTCAGAGATACAAGCACAATCGGCATTTCACAAGAACGTGTGGGTCACATTATTCCTGTGCTTGGCTACCGGAAGATCTGTGCAGGATGGGTATCCCGGATGCTGACTCCTGAAATGAAAGCGTAGAGACTTGAAATTTGCCGGAAACTCCACTGGCATTACGAGAATGAAGACGCACAATACTCACATCAACACAACCACCATAAACTGCTTTCATTCTCTGATGAATCTCCTTTGGGGTGACACCTTCTGCTGTCAGGAGTTCAATGGCTGCACGTTGCTTAAATCGCATTGACTGATCGTCGGCGCAGGGTTCCATACCTTTCAGTGGTAAGGTTTCCCGCCAACTGGAGCTGTAGAGAAGAGGCTATACGGAACAAGCCAGTACCTGCCGCATACCAGTGCTGCCAACTGTTGAAGAGACGCGAAGATGGAGGCATTACTTTTCAGTCAACCCTCGTACATCTCATATATGCTTCCTGACAGAAATAGCTAAGCACCGATAAGGAGAGGAGGAAGAAAAATGAAACTTAATTGCCTGAGAGTGTATGTGATGTTATTTCAGCGATTGCAGTACAGAGTCAAGTTACAAAGAACTTGGCAGTATGAGCTCTCCTATTAGTTTGACATTGTATACCTCTAACCCGAGTGTATGCACTGACTAGCTTGGGAATTGTGCCATAAAGCCGTTGTACCCTCTCTACTACATCTACCTACATCTACATTTATACTCCGCAAGCCACATAACGGTGTGTGGCGGAGGGCACTTTACGTGCCACTGTCATTACCTCCCTTTCCTGTTCCAGTCGCGTACGGTTCGCGGGAAGAACGACTGTCTGAAAGCCTCCGTGCGCGCTCTAATCTCTATAATTTTACATTCGTGATCTCCTCGGGAGGTATAAGTAGGGGAAAGCAATATATTCGATACCTCATCCAGAAACGCACCCTCTCGAAACCTGGCGAGCAAGCTACACCGCAATGCAGAGCGCCTCTCTTGCAGAGTCTGCCACTTGAGTTTGTTAAACATCTCCGTAACGCTATCACGCTTACCAAATAACCCTGTGACGAAACGCGCCGCTCTTCTTTGGATCTTCTCTATCTCCTCCGTCAACCCGATCTGGTACGGATCCCACACTGATGAGCAATACTCAAGTATAGGTCGAACGAGTGTTTTGTAAGCCACCTCCTTTGTTGATGGACTACATTTTCTAAGGACTCTCCCAATGAATCTCAACCTGGTACTCGCCTTACCAACAATTGATTTTATATGATCATTCCACTTCAAATCGTTCCGCACGCATACTCCCAGATATTTTACAGAAGTAACTGCTACCAGTGTTTGTTCCGCTATCATATAATCATACAATAAAGGATCCTTCTTTGTATGTATTCGCAATACATTACATTTGGCTATGTTAAGGGTCAGTTGCCACTCCCTGCACCAAGTGCCTATCCGCTGCAGATCTTCCTGCATTTCGCTACAGTTTTCTAATGCTGCAACTTCTCTGTATACTACAGCATCATCCGCGAAAAGCCACATGGAACTTCCGACACTATCCACTAGGTCATTTATATATATTGTGAAAAGCAATGGTCCCATAACACTCCCCTGTGGCACGCCAGAGGTTACTTTAACGTCTGTAGACGTCTCTCCATTGATAACAACATGCTGTGTTCTGTTTGCTAAAAACTCTTCAATCCAGCCACACAGCTGGTCTGATATTCCTTAGGCTCTTACTTTGTTTATCAGGCGACAGTGCGGAACTGTATCGAACGCCTTCCGGAAATCAAGAAAAATAGCATCTACCTGGGAGCCTGTATCTAATATTTTCTGTGTCTCAGGAACAAATAAAGCGAGTTGGGTCTCACACGATCGCTGTTTCCGGAATCCATGTTGATTCCTACATAGTAGATTCTGGGTTTCCAAAAACGACATGATACTCGAGCAAAAAACATGTTCTAAAATTCTTTCCTGGGGAAAGCTGTCCAGCAGCTGTTGAAAGTCATCGGTGACGTCCTGGCCACTGGCATTGGGTGCGTTTTGACGTCCGAGAGGATCCAACATGTATTCTGTAGGAAACTGAAAGAGTTGATCATCCGTCCAAATGGAGACCTACAATGCGTCTCTTTCAAATTCTTTATGCTGCTGATAACGCTGTCTCAAATGGGTGCATGGCACCTCCGTTTTCTTCACAATTGTCACTCAACGCCTGCCAGGCTTGCTAACAACACTAAACACTAACAACACTAATGCACTATGGTGACAGTTGCACTTGTTACAAGAACTGGAACTCTCGCCTCATAGATTTCCGTGGATGGTAGGGCCGGGCACGAAGCTGCATTGTCAGCCGACCGCGTCTTCTGGGTGCTTCTGTTTTTTGGTTGGGCGCTAATATATAATTTTCTGAGTGTAATGGTTTGGCAAGCACGCAGACAAACAGTAGAATATCTCACGGTGTGCCAGCGTACATTATTTTGCTGAAATTGTAACCTCCGCTGTTACACAGCACTCTTTAAAGCCTGTGATATGGTAAGTGAGCGGGATTCACCTTGTGAGAAAGGATTTTCGTATAGATATCGACCGCGTGTACCTGAATGGTGGCAAATCAGACTTACTGCCACTCTGTAATAACAATGATACGTCAAGTAAGTTCGAAATGCAATTACACGTCAGGATGGATCAAAAGAAACCCAGAAGAAGCTACCAATTTGATGATAACACGGTCGCCAACCTAATTAGGCATTACCTGAGTTTCTTCCCTGTACAAGTTGGTATATATTCATGCAAAACAACAAGTTGTAACACTGCATAATATAGTAGAATTTTAGAACCAGAAAATCTATTGAACTGATAGTTTCACGTTCTGTACTGATATGGAAAA
The DNA here is from genome assembly GCF_023864275.1 of Schistocerca cancellata. Taxonomy (NCBI): domain Eukaryota; kingdom Metazoa; phylum Arthropoda; class Insecta; order Orthoptera; family Acrididae; genus Schistocerca; species Schistocerca cancellata. Next base: position 107,441,104 of record NC_064634.1, read on the forward strand.
CCATGAATATATAGCACTACACTATAATGTATACTACTAAACTTTATACTATCTATTAATCTGATTAAAATCGGGCATAGTTTACCCTAGAAATTGCACTTTCGTGCCACACACAAAATGTCAATTTTGATAAAGATAAAACACTGATAAATTTTGACTTTGATATTGACTTTAACTTTTGCTGGTCAAACCAATTTAGAACACTTCAGAATTCAAATGAATGAGGGGGCACCCCGAAACTGTTATGACAGCTGTATTTAAAAAAATGATTACTGAATTTATTATGCATTCAAGATTTCCAGCATATAAGTTACTACTCTTTTCATCGTATTTACTGACCATTTAAATGCCTTTAAACCTGTCTCGAAATAATAAACTTCATTAATATATCAATACTAAAGTTATCTTTCAACTTCGTTAGACCTTCGTTATTCATTTACTGATTCATTAACGAAACATTTCTTTAGACACCATTCTAATGTAGCTAGTTCTGCAAATAATTATTATTAACACAAATTTTAATTTTCATTTCGGGACACTCGGATTGCACAACGTTTGGAAAGGACCCTGTCTAGGTTAGTTGTGAGGATAATTAAATGATGGAAAAGTTCTGGTAAAATTTAACTTATTATTGCACCAAACAAACACAGTTCACTCTCTGATCCATACGAATACAGTATTAAAAGTTTCAACCTGCTAGTATCGATGCGGCGGTTGGCGGGCGGCGAGATGGCGAGGCCAGAGCACACATACAACCACAGCTATAGCTCTTGATGCATCGGCACTTTAATTCTCAACCGTACTCGATGTTACGAATGGCTAACGCGGCTTAAAAATGCCCAGAAGTAAGTTAAAGATGACCCCTAGTTCAGGAGGCCCTTCGATGTCTACTGACGACGCTCATGTGAGAAACGCCCACGAAACTGTGCGTGCAATAGAAGACTGACTGTCCGAGATATTGCATAAGAATTTTATATTTCAGTTGGACCATGTCACGGAATCCTGGCCAGAAAGACCTTCGCTTCGAAATCTGTGAATAGCTCTTGGATCGCGCAAACGAGGACGACAAATGCCTTAAGAGAATCATAACTGGTGATGCGGGGTGGGTCTACGGTTACGATGTTGAGACCACGGTTCAATCTTCAGAATGGGTTGGCAAAGGTCAGGTCAAACGTCAAAGCCACTCTGATAGTTTTCTTTGACCTTGAAGGATTAGTTCATCATGAATTCGTGCGACAGTTACAAACTCTTAATCGGTGGTACTATCGTTACCATGTTGCGTCGACTGCGAGAAAATGTGAGTAGGAAACGGCCTGAAATGTGGCGAGACAATTCATGGCCCTTGCATCAGCATATCGCACCCGCACATTTATTCCTGATGGTGTGTGAGTTGCACAAAAAACTAAATCGCGGTGCTGCCTCATCCTCCGTACTCTACAGGCCTGGCCCCTGTGGACTTCTTTTTATTTTTAAAATCGAATAGTCCGGCGAAAGGACGAAGACTTGCAACTATAGACGCGGGAAAAGAAAATCCACAGACGGCACTTCGCGCGATCCAGCAAGAAGCGTACCGAGACTGGTTCCGGAAGCGGAAAAGGTGTTGCGAGAGGTACATCAATTGTTGAGTAGAGCATTTCGAAGAAGACCATGCGCAATAACTAAAAGGTAAAAGCAGCAAAATTTTTTTGGCCAAAGTTCTGGAATTTTTTGAACAGACGTCGTATCGTCGACGTACCGCTGTGCTGTAAGGATGTCGCGGATGACAACCGAAGGGTCCTGCTACGAAAAGAAATGGCATCCCCGACCACCACTCCTGGTTGTTGGACAGTATGGCGTGAGACAGTCAGGTTGGTACACCACAGCTGTCCAAGGTGACTCCAGGAATCTTCTGGTACGTCTTTTTTTGTCTTATAGTGTATATCTATAAATCCTATTTTTGCTTCCGAACGGTGACTGACTGTTGACAACTAACGACGCAACAGAGTAAATTTTTACTATGCTCCTGCTGTCACGACGTTCCTGCTTGAGGTCGTCGAGGCGATACCACATACTCTGAAGGTGGCCATACTGCGTACTCTGCTACATTCTGCTGGTCAGGTTAGCACCAATTGGGTCTTTTTGGGAGTAACGTTGCGAGAAATAGAAGCCATTACCCTTGACAAAACTATTCTTGACTGTGTCAACATTCGCTAATTTTATTAATAACAACGACGTTTTCCTGTGCACGAAAGAGCGTTTTAAATTAATGAAAGCTCTTTGCTAGTGCCGCGATTACGTGATCAAAGCCATCAACGAAATTACCACTTGCCACCGCTAAAAGTTTCCACCGCCTGACGACAGCTATTATTAGGCGCCCGGCCAACACCCGGTGTGTTGTGTTGGCCATAGATAAACCTGGTCTGCGCTTGTGGTGGGAATTTGTGGCGTCTATTACTAATGGACATGTCTCTAGCAACGCAAAGAATTTGATTACAATATTAGACTGTTTAGTTCATCAACAACCATGTAGTATTAAACATTCTGAACAGAATCGTATATTCTTAGGTAGTACATTTCATTAGGAAAAATGTGAAATTGTACCTAGATTCTGTAACATATTTCTATATTTTTCCCATCTGTATTGTTTTTTTTCTTTACTATTCACATATTACAAAATTTAGCGATAGTACATAACTATTGCAATAAAATCGATAGTGCGCTGATTTGGTCGAAAGTGGATGGCCGATCGACGGTGAATTTTGGCTAATTATTTAAAAAAGATACAAGGTTTTTCCGAAGTAATGAAATGACATTTTAAGATATCTTGATTACTACTTTCACAGAATTAGGTGACCGGGAAGTCACGTGTGCCAGAATAAGATATGGATACATATTGTGAAATTAATGTGAACACAATGTGGCAAAGTGGTTATACACCTGAAGACGGAATAGGGCCCAGATATGCCCACTTTATAAGAAAGGAAAAGGATATGAATGTCAGAACTACAGAGGTATTAGCCTTCTTAATTCACTTTGTTAACTGTGTGCTATAATCTTAACAAAACGACTATCGCCAGTCGCTGAAACTGTATTATCTGATGCCCAAGACGTTTCTCGAAAAGGCACATCATGCTCTGATTGTGTCTCCACCACGACACAAATAACATAAAACACTGTGAATCCAGTTTTCCAACGTTTCTTGCCTTCATTGAATACGAAAAGTCATTTGATAAAGTAAACTGAAACAAACTGTGGCAAATTTTAAGAAACAGAGGGATCCTGTCCCATCTTGTAAGAGCTGTACAGGATTTTTATATCAACAATAAAATACAGATAGGAATTGCAGGATGGAGGCATAATACGGCTGAACTAAACTAAGGAGTTAGACAAGTATCTACCCCATACCCAATCCTTTTAATATATGAAGGCTATTTGGAAAGTAAGGAGCGATAGATCGCGAGATGAAAACCACGGTGAAAATCCGACGAAGCTTTGCAGAGATGTGTTGGGCAGTGTGTCTAGTATGCCCGTCAATAGCGTCACGTCGTTGTTCTAAGTGCTGAGAGTATTGTGAGCGCGTAAAGGTTTCTAGAAAATAGTGCCTCCCATCAAGTATGGGTGCCTACCGAGAGATATTGCCCGATTTCAAGCAACCCCACATAACGCAACTGTCATGCAGTTCCCTCTTCATGACATTTATCGGCCGCACACTGCGGGGACCCTGTGACGCTCCTACAGCGTTTTCGATGGGACGTATATGTTCACCCACCACACAGCCTAGACTTTACTCCCATATATTTTCATCTCTGCTCAAATGAATAGCTGGCTATGAAGACAACGTTCTGGCACGGACAACGAGCTGCAGTCTAGCGAAAAAAATTATAGGAAAGCGCAGGCGGCTGCCTTCTATGACGTCGGAATTGGAAAATTGGTACACGCTGCCAGCGACTACGTAGAGAAGTAGCTGGAAGCTGTAGCTAACTACTGAAAATAAGACAGTTTTGATTGGCAGTGCGCTTTCCATTTCGCGACCGATCGCTCCTTGCTTTCCAAATACGTGTCATGTAAATTGATGATGTAATCAAAACCTGGCTATAGACAATAAAGTATTTTAAAAAGGACGATATTGATGTAATAAACTAGTTTCTGCTGACCCAAGCAATTGTTAATCAGAATGAAAATGACTTACAATCAGCTGCATTTAATTTAAGTAAAATAGCCAGAGAATACAATCAGAACATCTCCATTACAAAGACAAAATCAAAGGTATTTTTAACACGCCAGGCCATGCGAGTTAAGACTGAAATTGACAAGCAGATCATAGAGCAAGTTAATACATTTAAATAATTAGGGTGCATTATTACATACAGAGCAAGCAATGAAATACGAAATAAGTTAGACCTGTTTATTTCTTTGGAACTTTACGCGGACGATTGGCAGAGGAAGTCCACAGATATACTCTGCTGTCATGGCTACACAAGCTCTGCTCTATGTGTGTGAATACTGGACTGTTATGAAAAAAGATGGAAAGAGACTTGAGGCATATGAAATAAATTTCCTTACACACATGCCTGGGTACACTTTGATGGGTAAAACGAGAAAGATGTCAACCGAGGTGAACAGAATATGTAAAATATGACTGACATAATAAAATAATATCAGTAAGATGGAAAGAACGTATGACCTTATGCCAGATGTAAGAATCACTAAAGCCACAAAACACGATAAAGCAAGAGGCAAAAGGTCTTTAGGAAGATCAATGATAGCTTGACCAATTTTGAAGGAAAGGTAACGGACCAAAAGGCCAAATTCTTGATGCAGATGATGATGATGAATGTGGCTACTCGTATGCTAAGTGACGATTCTATAGCCACACACGTATGGATGGCAAAGGAATAAGTAATTGCCAGCCTGGAAATTTATGACTCACTTTAGTGACATTGGATCATCTTGAATGGGCATCCCTAGTTCCGACAAATTAATGACTTAGTAGCTGTAATTTTGGTAATTATAATCGCTAAGAGTGATAACAGAAAACGCGCGTCAAAGGTATACTGTTTGCTGTGGGCATTCTTTTCAGTCACCCTGATGTCATTTCCTGCCCAGATGTAACTAGTTATGTTCCCATGAATAGAGTTCTCGCTTCCCGCGCCCGGGTTCCCGGGTTCGATTCCTGGCGGGGCCAGGGATTTTCTGTGCCTCGTGATGACTGGGTCTTGTGTGCTGTCCTTAGGTTAGTTAGGTTTAAGTAGTTCTAAGCTCTAGGGGACTGATGACCACAGATGTTAAGTCCCATAGTGCTCAGAGCCAGTTTTTTGTTCCCATGAAGTTGTGCTGGTTCATGTTGTGTCGAGAGGTAAGTTATTTTCATGATGACTAATTCTGAGTTCTACTGATTTTTCACATTGACTGGTACCGAAATCTTTGAGGACAAACTACAACATTAAACAGTGATCAAAATAAGAGGGCGATTTTTGATGTTTTTCGTGTCAAACCTTTATTTTGGAATCATTTAATGAAAGGTTGTTAGATCTTGACGACTGTAAGAACAGGTTTTGTGATCAGTTACAATAAAGTAGGCACTAAATCATTACATTTTGAAACTGACAGCGAGTTAATCACAATGGCAATTTTCAAATTACTGACGTCGCACTTTTGACCACCACATTAAAACTTTCACTCCCTCAATGTAATATTTTGTTCGTACTATTGGGAGAGAGTTGTTTGAACAAACTGCTAGATCAACTTTGGTTAATTCCTTCTTTATCAATGAAGTATTTCGTGCACCAGCACAATTGTGGGAATGAAGTTGATACTGGGTACGTTTGGAGGCCTGGTAAGTGATTTCTGTAGTGTTGGCTGAAGAGCCAACACTGTGTTGCAAGAGGAGGCCGAAATGCACGCGTCAACTCACGCAGGTGGCGCTAGGTCTGAAACAGGATACGTAATAAATGCTATAAAGAAAAGTACGTAGCTGCTGGAATACTTAACTTTAATCCATCATTTGTATACAGCATTCTTGATGATACAAGTGAGACTCTCTCTAGAAATGGTTAATGGCGCCTTGCTAGGTCGTAGCCATGGACTTAGCTGAAGGCTATTCTAACTGTCTCTCGGCAATTGAGAGAAAGGCTTCGTCAGTGTAGTCGCTAGCAAAGTCGTCCGTACAACTGGGTCGAGTCCTAGTACGTCTCTCTAGACCTGCCGTGTGGTGGCGCTCGGTCTGCAATTACTGACAGTGGCGACACGCGGGTCCGACATGTACTAATGGACCGCGGCCGATTTAAAGCTACCACCTAGCAAGTGTGGTGTCTGGCGGTGACACCACATTTTCTCTGACTGATTTTTTGTAGAATGTGTGTGTATCAAGCAGTATGTGTGGATCGACGCTTATGGTGTGGGGCCGTTCACTTAGCCCAGCAGGCACAAAATGGATCCTTGTAATTTCTTTAAACGTTTATATAGTTCGAGAGCTGAATAATGAAACATACAATTAATCATTTTGGATGCTCTCTAATACAAAGTCTATAGAGCAATATGAGGAATGGAAAGAAGATTGCCGCCTGAAGATTACGATGTTTCAATAGAACTGATTGCAACTGGAATCTAAGCAATTCTAAGGAGAGCTGCAAATCTGTTTGCAGAAAGAACGCGGTAGAAGGAAGTTCCCCATATTTGGAGTAAAGCTACAATTAAGTGCTAAGGCTTCCATGGCCAGTGTCACTTATAAAGTAAAACCACCGTTCAAACCGATGTTCCTCATTATGGAAACTGAACCGTTAGTTCCTGGGGACCGTCTTTCCTATATGTCACTCTATTTCGGTTTTAACGAGATAATCGGTGACACGATTTTGAAATTTGTCGTGTAGTCCGAAGTCAAGATTGTCTGTAGAGGAGTGGTTGTACTGAAAGTTTCTGCCTGTGGTACTCTTTCAGGTGACTGGACAGCAATTTTGACACGGACGTGTTCAATAACGCTCACGAGAGTGTAGGTGGTTGCCACATGACAATTGAAATAGGTGTATATAGGGAGGACCATCGCCAGGACCATCGTTTAGCTGCCTTGGAGAGGACCATTGCAAAGACGGTCGAAACGTCGGTTTTAATATTTGTTCTTGTTTCCAAATAACGCTCCCTAATTTCCATAAGGATGTTTTTCAATATGCTGTAGCAAGACCTAAAATCATGTGAAATTACCAACCTTTTTTTTGTAATGTATAAGATATTCGTTCAAACTATCACTGAATGCGTAGCGGTATGTGGGAGTGTATTAGTGGTACTGTACAAGAGCTGTTCATAAACTCCATTGCTGCACCTAACACGCCTCTGTAGCGTCAAACTATGGCGGAGAAAGACCACATCAGTGGTTTTGCATCAATACGTTTCGGAATAGTCACAAGTGATTTTCGGTTTTCAAACTTTGGTGTGTTGTGTTTTGTATTCGTTTCTTTTATTTCCTTAGAAAAGTAAATATTGAGATGTCGGAACATAAATGGGACAATAATAACATGAAGCAAGCCATAGCGAAAGTCAGCCTTCATCGAAATGGTAGTCAAGGAAGCGCGTGAGAAATAACCATTTGCAATATGTGCCCGCATCTCGTGGTCGTGCGGTAGCGTTCTCGCTTCCCACGCCCGGGTTCCCGGGTTCGATTCCCGGCGGGTTCAGGGATTTTCTCTGCCTCGTGATGGCTGGGTGTTGTGTGCTGTCCTTAGGTTAGTTAGTAGTTCTAAGTTCTAGGGGACTGATGACCATAGATGTTAAGTCCCATAGTGCTCAGAGCCATTTGCAATATGTACGTTAGGTGAAAGACTTAAAGCCTTGCGGGGAAAAAAGGCAGTGGTAATGAAACCTGTTATAGTAAATAAAAAGTTTCTCTCCGGGAATATTCATTGTTGAACATGAAGCTTGTTATAAATTTAGTCAGTCATCTTACGTCTTTGAAGAAAGATGAGTTCTTTATTCTAGTATACCATATGCAGAGCAACTGAAAGTGGAACACCAGTTCAATACGAAAAACATGACAGAGGGTGGAGACTTTTACCGTGGCAGTTTGAAACGAAATGGTGGCTTAAATTTGAAGATAGTTTGCGGGCGCTCAACGCCGAGATTACCAGCGGTCAAGATAGCTGAATCCAGTTACAGCGAGCAGCAGGTTTCAACAAGGAATAACTTGACCGGATCTTTGACCAAATAGGTGATCCACGGACAGGTTGAAGCTTATAATAATTTACGATCCAATTAAAAAATTTTACGACAAAAATCATTTCTTGACAAATTACAGTTCTAAGTCCGATACAATGCTCCAAAATTTTAAACCACCAAAATGCAAACAATATTGAAAAATCGACGAATGTATTTTCTTACAACATTGAGTGTTTTTTTGTTGTAATTCCATTAAATAATCTACCTTAACATTTATTAAGTGTGAAGAATTTTCCAAGACAACCTTCAGAATATAATACAGTTTCTAAGAAGTTTACGTGCCTCGTATTAGCCATATTAACTGAGTACCCGATGTATCTGAAAAGGGTTACGATCAGCGTTCGTTAAACTACTGACTTACGGAAACGCGACATGAAGTTTTAATGAGAAAGGTACAGGGTGTTTCAAAAGGAATTTACGTATTAAAAAATATTATTTTGTCCATACTATCGATCGCTGTGCCTCGACCCGGCCATTGGAGAAATATAGTCTATTTTATATTTGTACCCGCTAGATATCAGTTGTCTTCTGTTTCGCTTGGTAAACGTCACATGTTTAAATTGGTGCTCCGCAGCAGAAATCATTTTGTGGTCTCGAGTTTGCGAAGTGCAATTCTGTGATCACAGTACAAAGACGTTTCAGGTTGCGGTACCAAACTGATCCTCCGAGTAGGTGGGACATTTGCAGATGGTATTGACAGTTTCTAGATACAGGATGTGTATGTAAAGCAAAGAGTTCTGGCCGCCCTCGTATTCCTGAAGAAAACGTTGCACGAATTCTAACTGCTTTCCAGCGTTGTGCTTCAAAATCAACTCGTTGTGCCAGTCGGGAGTTACACGTACGTAGAACAACAATTTGGCGTGTTTGAGGCGACTGTTGGTTATGAAGCCGTACAAGTTACAGCGGTTACAAACTCTGCGTTCTGCTGACAAACGCAAACGTGTGGCATTTTGTAACGAGAGTCTTGATGCTACTGACAATGATAACACTTTCGCACAATCAATCGTGTTCAGTGGTGAAGCGACTTTACATGTTAGTGGTCAGGTAAAAAAAACACATTGTTCGAATTTGGGGCCTACGGAACCCACATGCTTCCATTGACCACTTACGAGGTTTTATGCGATATCACGATCATCTGTTTGCGTCCAATTCTTCTTTGATGGAAACGCGGTTAACGGTCAGCAGTATCTCGATTTTTTACGGAACTGATTGTTGATTGCTTCCGAAATTGCACGAAGACATCTTCATTTTTCAACGTGATGGGGGACCCCTCACTGGAGTCGCCAGGTCCTTGAATATCCGAATGAAACTCTACTGAACTGTTGGATTGGTCGTCCAGGAACTGGCCACTTAGCATGTCTCAGCTGGGTTCCACAGTCACCGGATTTTACACCCTCTGACTTCTTCCTGGCCGAGCGGAGTGGCTGCGCGGTTAGAGGCGCCATGTCACGGATTGCGCCGCCCCTCCCGCCGGAGGTTCGAGTCCTCCCTCGGGCATGGGTGTGAGTGTTGTTCTTAGCGTAAGTTAGTTTAAGTAGTGTGTACTTCTAGGGACTGATGACTTCAGCAGTGTGGTCCATTAGGAGTTCACACACATTTGAACATTTGAACTTCTTAATGTGGGCTTTCGTTAAAGGCAACGTTTATGTACCACCACCCACACAGAACCTGGAATAGTTGATGAACCGGATCCGTACTGCCATAACATCAGTATTGCAGGACATTCTTGCCCGAGGTTGGGAGGAACTTGAATACCGATGTGATATTGTTCACGTTTAATAAATATGCATTCGGAATACGCATATTCTTTTTTAAACACCCTGTATTTAATAACCGAAGGTTTCTGAACAAGTTGTGCAGACATGTACATTGGTAATTACTAGAAGATGAATGTTCAAATGTGTGTGAAATCTTGTGGGACTTAACTCCTAAGGTTATCAGTCCCTAAGCTTACACACTACTTAACCTAAAGTATCCTAAGATAAACACACACATCCATCCCCGAGGGAGGACTCGAACCTCCGCCGGGACCAGCCGCACAGTCCATGACTGCAGCGCCTTAGACCGCTCGGCTAATACCGCGGGGCTAGAAGATGGAAGGAAAAAAAAAGGTAGCGAACTGACCACGAAACAGACTAGAGCGGAAGAACTAACTATGAACACAATGAAAAAGAAACAGAGGTGGGCAGGTCATGTAATCAAGGTGAACAGAGGGACCAAGTTCTTGACTGGATTCCAAGACGCATAAATTGACGACCTAATGTAAGACGGGTGGAAGGCGTTGTAAAACGAGAAGGAGCAACATGGATGTGTGTTTTTGAAGTCCATAATACATGATAGGACAAGGGTAGTCCCTTATGTAATAGCAGTTGTCAAATAGATGCTGATTATGAAGATTACAACGCCACTGATGACGCCAGCGACGACTATGATAATGACAAAAGGAGGACGGTGTTGATAATGATGATGAAAGTGAGGACAATGATGGTGACAACGATGATGGTGATGGTAATGATGATAATGACGAACATGCGGAGGATACTGATGATATAATGATGGTAATGACAATGTATGAGACAATGATGACAGTAATAGTAGCAAGGAGACCAGTGAACTGCTAATGACAATGATGATGATGATGATAATGTCGGTTATGGTGATGATAGTGACGATGATGATAATAATGCAGTCAATTATGAGGATGATAAAGAAGGTGATGTTTATGACCATGAAGGCGATGACAATGGTGATGACAACAATGATGATGGTGACAATTATGGTAATGATGATGGTGGTGATGAAAATGACAATTAAAATGGTTGTGATGACAATCCTAATAGTCAAGACACGATGGTGATGATAATGATGGCAATGATGACGATGAGGATGATGATAATGATGACAGTGACCATAATGATGGTAAAGAACGATAATGATGATGTTGATGATGGTGATAACGACGACGATGACAACAACGATGATGATAAATTATGTAATTTAGAGGTATTTGTAACTAATCAACGTCTATTGGAACTCACGGAGGTTTCACTGCGAAATTAGTAAATCTGTAGGTAACATTGTTTAATTACTGGTGAAGGAATAGCAACGCTGAATAAGATATTCTAATGCTACTTGAATTACGTAACCATTACGGCAGCTCACCTGAACCTCTCGATACTAGCAATACTCTACTGTGTTTCTGTAAAGTAGTTAACATGTTTCTGAGACAACATTCAGATATGATTTCATTAATGTAGAGATACTTTGATACATCGATATGTTTATGTTGCAATGATATTATTCTTATGTGTATTCTTTCTTTTGTCACTATGATCTTTGACGTACTTGTAAGTCTGATTTTTGGGCGCGTAAGCGATTATTAGTTTGTTAGAGAGTCGGACCTTGGGAAAGTCAAGTGTTGAACGTCATGTTGTAAAGATACATAACGTAGTCAGCTTATAAGAAGTGAACTTTAACAGTGAGGAAGATGTTTTGTATTGTGAAGTGATGTTTTGTGTGTTACGTGATATTACAATAACAAATTGCAATAAAAAGGAAGTGTAACTTAAATTCGGAGTGATGATTTCTTTTTTTTGCATCACTATTGTGCTAACCTTCAAAGGTTTAATCTTCAAGAACGGTTTGTGAAACACATCTATAAAACTTTTGAATATAGCAGAACAAAACATACGCCTCTTTGTATCCGAGCTTGGAATCATCAGCACCTAGATTTTCGACGATTGAGCCATGATTTTACAACGAGACCAGACTGGGAAACACGAAAAGATGAGTGCCTAGTTTATTCATTATTACACGAAATGACTTTATTAACTGTGCTCCAATGACAGCTGCCACATAATAACTTTGTTGTTGCTCGAAAATGCAGCATTTAGCAGCGTGAGCAACACCACAATCATTATTAAATTTTGACCTTTTCTTGTGGTATGGTTGTTAGAATATAGACCAAGTAACTCACATTTGTTTTGGATTCTGACCTCGACACTAACGTAGAAAGGAGTAATTTCTATGCACTGACTAAGAAATTTCAGCTAATTACAATGAATACACAGATACTACCATTTCTGAGTGTTGGCGGCAGTGGATAGTAACTGGATGACTGGATGGAGTGCTTTGCTCTGATTCTATCGGAAGCACTTACATATCATCAGGCAGAAAGATTTTATCACCCATACTTGTTTATATATCAGCGGAAAGAAAGCAATATATTGCGTTGAACATCTCCACTCATATACACACAGAAAAAAAACTGAGCATCGGGATGATATGGTCGAAAGTGAAAGTGACTTTGTACACGTAGACGCTTTGGCAGTCATGTAAATAATTTGTGCTGCAGTTGTCTGTGACAGGTAGATCGGTCACCAGAGTCCATTAACGTCGTTCGTGTTTCGTGTTGTTATCAGGCCTGATAGGGTGTACAAGCGGCGTCAAAGGTGTCAGATGTGGGTGACCACCGTGAAGGAGACAGAGACTCCTCGAGCTCGTGTGAGGTAGCGTTATCAGCACCTGTCGAAGTTTTAAAGGGGCCCCACTGTGTGTATCCATTTGGCCAGCAGGTAAAACTGTGCAGTTTCTTCACATCCGCACCTGCCATCCAAGAACAAGTAATGATCTCACTGCAACATTCTGCGTTATCCCACGCCATTGGTTGAAACCATGGAGCAGCCAGACTGCAGAATTGCCTTTCCATGTGGAGGCTGTTGTTAGCACAACAACACAAACGACTGCGTTTGGAGTGGTGCCATGATCGGGAATCAGTGGCTGATGATGGCTTGAGTCCCATCCTGCTCAGCGATGAAACGCAGTTGTCACTAACGCAGATGACCATTGTTGGTCAGTGTAATGGCGACCTGTGAGCGGTAACGTCCTTCCAGTGGTTTGAAGTGGTACAGCAGTGTTGCCCCTGTCGTTATGGTGTGGGGAGAAATTTGGTACGACTTCGGGTCACTCCTGGTAGTAACTGAGGGAACGCAGATGGTATAACGGTTGGTCACAGACATCCTGCGTTCTCATGTGTCACCTCTCAAGCGGCAGTCTCGTGGGGCCATTTTCCAAAAGGACAAAGCTCGTCCAAACATGGCATGTATCACCATGAACTGTCTGCTTGAAGTGGAGTTACTCCTGTGACCAATAACAAACTCATCTCTTTCTCTGGCAGAACATATGTGGGACCAGCTAGGATGCCAAATCCGTCGTAGTGGCAGTATCGTGGATATCAAGTATCAGTTACAACAGTTGTAGGCCACTCTGCCTCAGGAGAGGATTCATAGACCTCTCAACCGAATCAGTACATGCATGCAGATCAGAGGGGTTGCATCATCATATTGGTAAGTGGACTCATAGTACCAAGTTCTGAACTCGGTAGTGTAATGACTGCCGTAGTGTTGTGACGCTACAACGCGGTCCTTGCTATGAATTTTTTCGCTTACTTAACACATGAAACTGTTTGTATACGATGTATTGTCTAGTGTAAATATGTATTGTAAATACTATGTTTAAATTATATAATATTAACACTGGCAAGTCAGGGCATATTTAGTTAACGCTGAAGTCAGAGAGATTGTTTTGTCGTGACGCTGGGAGCGGGAGCGCGCCAGCGGGTAGTAGTAGCAGTGACGCCGTGCTCTGAGTAAGACGTACAGTCGAGTGCTGCTATTCCTAGCTGTGTTACATATAACGGCTAGTGTGTGGATCTAAGAACAACGGGAAAGTAATATTCGGCATATCTGGAAGCATGGCCGGGCAAGTTATTACGGATTAATGGGCATAGTGCTGAAGACACCAGGACTTAAATGTGAAGCGCACTATCGGCCCAAGTCGCAACATTAAAAGCCCGCTGCCACATTGTGTCGCTGTCGTGGACTTCCGTCGATCCACCGACAACGAGGGAAGTAAGTTCTACGTAATTTTTGTAGGATAAAATTGTAGAAGGCTTGCCAGTGACTGTGCTTTTCTCTGAAGTTGAACAATTAACAACAAGCACTTTATAATCGAAGTGTTGCAGTCACATTCCACCCAACAATAACACCAAGTAGGTTACTTCCGATCCTTACTTCATTGAATCGAGTGTGTCACGCCATTATCAAGAGAAAATATGTTAATTATCAAATTACTTGCATAGACGGTGAAGAGTAAATTTCACACTGGTTATCGTAGTTAATTGTTGCACTTAATAAGCTTACGCCAACCGCAGTAACTAAATAATAGACTGAAGTAATAAATTTGATTATTAAGATTTATTTCAATGCATATTCAGCTGAAGTTAGTTCAAAAATATTTCATGAAACTATAAAACTTATCCCACTTGACAATCCCCCAATTAATGAATTATTATCATTCAAAACAAAGTTAATCAATTATTGGCAATATATTTCTTTATCAGTATATTAAACTGTGCAAAGTACCTAATTTTAAAGACTGAAAGACAGTCCATTATTCGAAATCTCGATAGATAATTATCTGTGTTGCCCGAATTGTACTTAGCTGACAAATCATGAACAAAATAACTATCAAAATACTCATTTAAAGTTAACCATTAATGTTTAAGTGAAGTTAGATTGTTATGACATTGTTTTATATGACTAGTGAGCCTAACACAGCAATTACGTAAGAGTTCCCGTTCCACCTGCTGCGCTACAAACAGGTAAACTTCATTTTTGACACAATTATTCACGTACTTAACAGTACTGTCGCTCATCAGTTGAGCTGGCGACCGTTTTTTTAATTGCTTTTACAACTTAATCATTTCTTGCGGCAAAATTTCCACTGGCAAAATTTATTTACTAATTATTTCCATTATTTCCATTATTTCATTTACCGATCGTTGTTGAATGAAATTACTCATTCAATAACGATCAAGTTATAACGTCTCCTGTTCTCCGCGGAATAATCATTATTTACTTCGAATTCCGATGCCTTATCCCGACGCGGGTCAAAATTCATAATTCACGGTCATTGTCAGCTTGTGTAATTTCGCAAATCCCGGGAAGTAGGAGGGTGTTATAGTGTCACATCCCCTATCAACCCATCACATTCCATTTCGTTTCTTCCTCCGCTTCTCGGTGCTTCGTATTTATTGTAAGGCACTGTATATATGCACGAAACTTTATCCAAACGCACTCGTCTTTACAAAACGTATTTCATTGCTGTGTAAAAAAACTCACGGTTTCAAATTGTACCAGTAAATACTTCCGACTCTGAGTGTTCTTTATTACGCCACTTTCGAAATCACCACGCTCTAGCATCATCGGTTTTCCCTTTGAAACCGTTAAACTGTACGATATTTCATGGCAGCACTTTGAACCGATTAGCAGAATTCACGAAATATATTTCACACGTGCCACTTCACGAGATTTAGAGGAGCTTTTTAACAGAGTTACCGGGAGGGCTAATATCGTCCGCCTACGTAAAACATTTCTCCCCTCTATCAATTTCACAGCAAACCATGAGCGACGAACCATTTGGCCGAAAGCAGGTGCAGGAAACTGTTGTAATATTGACGAATGAATTTTGATTAACTCCTCTTGAGAGTTTTGTTTCCATTTTGATTCCAACGGCTAGCTACGCATAATAAAGTTCTTTAATGAAAACTTCCATTCTGTACCTGATTCGTTAAAAATTTTATTCTTAGCTAAACAATGCAGTGATGTTTGCTTTACGTATTGGCACATACTGTATTTTGTCAGTGAAAACAAAAATATCGAATTCTGGTAATTCCACTAAAGAATTTATACTTTAGAAACTCTTTTTTCGTTTTTTGTGTGAATTTATGAAGGTAATTACAGATGAAATTAAAACGTCAATCCCCTAAGCTGTATCACAAAAGAATTTTTATATTCCTCCAGAGAGCTACGATATGTATGCGTAGATAATGGAGTTAACATAAATACGCAAGTCCTTCTCATAGATCGCCACACTTTCCAACAATGAGATGGCAATTTCCTCTCCACACATTATGTTACTTATCATTAACAACCAGGAATGGGGCCTTGATTCTTTGTCGGTCTAGTGAATAAGATGCGCACATTATATTGTTGACGTAAAATGACGGTATACTCGGTTATCATTAAAACTCGCACTACGGAACACATCTGCTGTTACATAAACGCGAATCTTGATGGATGCATGAAGGCGTTTTCTTTTGGACCCTAGACATCTTTTTCTCCGGAAACTTACGTAAGGAAGGGGGGATTAGTGTTTAACGTCCCGTCGACAACGAGGTCATTAGAGACGGAGCGCAAGCTCGGGTGAGGGAAGGATGGGGAAGGAAATCGGCCGTGCCCTTTCAAAGGAACCATCCCGGCATTTGCCTGAAGCGATTTAGGGAAATCACGGAAAACCTAAATCAGGATGGCCGGAGACGGGATTGAACCGTCGTCCTCCCGAATGCGAGTCCAGTGTGCTAACCACTGCGCCACCTCGCTCGGTGTTTACGTAAGGAAGTGTACAGTTTAAGTTCTAAATTACAGTTTCAAAAAGCAATAAGTTTTTGTAAAATATAGCTCTCTAAAATGTGCTCTCTCGCTCCTCCCTCCCTCCCTCCCCGTCACCAAACGTAAACACATACACAGACACGATTAAGAAGGTTTGTGCTGTCTTTTCTTACAACTTCAAACAAATATTAATAGACAAGAAGCCAGAGAAGTAGCATCCCTCCACCAACTCCATAGTTAAACACTGTCACTTCCCTACACTTATTACTGTTGCACATCTAATACGAAACCTTATATTTCCTATTTTGTTGGCTTTTAGGTGACTCCATTCAGCCACTTGCATACACAGTAGACGGGAAGAAAATATGTTATAATGAATATCATCAATTTATGTGAAACGACATATAGTACTTCATAAGTTTCACTTGACGCTACTCTTGAAAAAACTGATAATAGATTAGGTACACACGTGTCTGCTTTTAGTAGAAGTTCTGCACCTAGGTGGAATTGCTTTGGCAGTATCAACCTGAAATAATTAAATATTCGCAAATAAGCAAACTAGTGTTACTCAGGAGGTCAGGACAAGCAATAATGACAGCAATCTCTGCTGCCTGCTCACTCTTGGCTCTTTGTTGGGGTCTTAGACTTCAATTAATGCCAAGTACTACAAACTTAATGGATCGATATACATATTAAAATTCAGATTACAGTTTAAGAGCCATCTGAGGAACACATATTTATCGAAAGAGACAGAAATAAGGTAACAATACTTCATAGATGATTAAAACACGTACTAGTCTCGTCTCACCTTCAGCTGAAATGGATGAATGGTTTCTATTAAAGTTTTGGTGCACGAAGGACGTTAATAATATTTTTAAAAAATCACTCTGTGGAAGTTCAGTATTCATCATTACAAGGCAATAATTTGACAAGGACACTGAAAAGATTAGGAAATGAAAGATTCTGAGAAAAATATTTGAAATCATAACAAGAGATAAAATATTTAAGTTAAGAAGTAATTCGATTATAAAAACATGTAGAAAAATTACAAGTGACATTAGGAAGTAAAGACCAATATTCTATGCGCACATCAAAAGAATAGGTCCAATCAGACAGACAAGAAAAATTATACGATATTTCGAAAAGTTAAAAGCAAGAGACAATTGGCCTAGAAATAGGAGTAACGTTCTAGAAGAAATTGACGTAAATAAGCGCTGAAACGAAAACAGAACGGTACACAGAGACCTAAGTATTGTTTAGGGAAGGCAGACATTACCTGCAGGGGAAGAGCGACTGCTGAAATTAAGTTTTTCCGGACAGACACAAGTAGCATTCAGTATGTTTTATAGACAGGTTTCGCTTTTTAACCTTAGTTCACTGAACCCTCGTATAAATTACGACTTGCACTTAGTACCTCTTTACGGTTCCCGCCAATCTGGACACATGAGCGACACGTGCTCTTTAGTACCTTCTTGTCAATCACTGTAGTAAACAATATCTGAATTATTTATTGCCTGACTCCAGCGGTTTGCTGGCATTAGTTGTCTGGTCGTAAATATTAAGAATGTTTAATAATGGTGTCGTTGTTTTCCTTTAGCCGACATGGATGTTTCACCGCTTAAAATTTATCTTATTGTGGTCTCTTAGGTGAAATATCAACCAATACAGTTAGAAAAGAATTAGTTTATATCTCTTTGCATCTCTTCAGTGCTTGTACTGCCTTTTGCTACTGAAATTGGCGCAATATGGACGGTGTAGAGTTTGATTCTGATGCTAACGTACTGGGTGATTTGCTTGAAAACTTCATCTGAGCAGCAGCAGAAAAAGAATTTCAAAGCAAAAAAGTATGCTCATTATGTTCTTCGAGCAAACAAAGAATGGCGACATTTAGTAACCACTGTTCTAGTGACATTTGTGTAGAACGCCGAGGTAGGTCTTGCTTAGATTGTAATAATGGTGCCAAAACAAGAAGACTTTGTACGTATTTTGTGTGTAAAATACTTTTATGGTTATAATAATTTATAACTACTGCATAACATAAACGACTTTTTTTCGATTATCATTTTGGGCACTCCAACTGTGGATATAGGTTATAAAAGAGGATATTTTGTACCTATTTTGTACGTAATGTACCACTGGAGATCTAAAGACTGTAATCAGCTACGGCATAAGTTATGACTTCCTTTGAATAACAATTGGACCAACAGAAATTACGACGGTTTAGATCCAGTGTAACATTACCCCCCATCCTGTGCAACTATTTTCATCACCAAGTAACTGCTACAAACTACGTCGTTTTGAATCTGCTTACTGTATTCATCTCTTGGTCTCCCTCTACAATTTTTACCCTCCCCCCCCCCAAACTTCGCTCCAGTAATAACCTGGTAATATCTTGATGTGTCCCTTTTTTTAGTCAGTTTATGCCACAAATATCTTTTCTCCCCTATTCTCATTCTCTCCTCTGTGTGCGTACCGTGGTGCGGGAGATTTTAAAGCGATCTTTAAATGTACTTTATGTGCAAACGCCACATATCCGAACATAGGCCCCTAACCAAAACATGTTCTACTAACTCCCCTCTACAGCCCTTATAAACCTATTATAGTAATTGCAAAACACACAATAGAAACTAAGAACAGCAGAAGGGCAGTATCACTTCCCTGGAGAACCACAACTATTGTTCCGTGACTTTCCATCAGTTAGTACAAACTGTGACCTTTCTGACAGGAAGTCACGAATCCTTGGCCTCTAATCCACAGGCATGTAATTTCATTACAAGCTGCTTGTGAACAACGGTGTCGACAGTGTTCTAGAATTCTAGGAAAGAGGAATCAAATCGAGAAGTTCTGAATCACACGAAATTAATG
This sequence comes from Schistocerca cancellata, assembly GCF_023864275.1. Taxonomy (NCBI): domain Eukaryota; kingdom Metazoa; phylum Arthropoda; class Insecta; order Orthoptera; family Acrididae; genus Schistocerca; species Schistocerca cancellata. Next base: position 107,460,603 of record NC_064634.1, read on the forward strand.
ACTTACAAGAAAATCTGAGCAACCCTCTTCAGTTGTTTGCAGATGATGATGTCGTTTAACGTCTAGTCAAGTAATCAGAAGATCAAAACAATTTGCAAAATTGATTAGATATCAATGTGTTGTGAAAAGTGGCAGCTGACAGAACGCAATAAATAGTATGAAGTTCTCCCCATGAGTTTAGAAAAATTAAATTTCGGCTACATGATAAATGACAAAGTTGAAGATTGTCGATTCAGCGTAATATTTACGGATTAAGATTACGAACAAATGAAACTGGAACTTTATTTGTAAAGTCCAGTCTTGATCACGAAAAGTGTACGTTTCGTAATTACCAGTTTCGGCCATTCTCATCTGCAGATCTGTTACAAACAGTAAACAGTGGAGCAATTAACTAGGATCAGTTAGCTGAAGCAGAATCTACAACACGCATAGTGATACATAAAAAATTTAAAATGTTAACATTATTAACAGCCACGCTTGCCAGACTTACGTGACATAAAAATATTCTGATGTACGTATCAGTCCCAAATTCCATACAGTGAATTTAGGTACATAGTATGTCATTAAGATGGCCTGGAGACTCCCACTGGTTATACAAGTAACTGAAGCCAGTAGAGGGCACTAATGCTAGAGTGCATACGTAACTAGAATTTTAAATTCAATAGTCAAAAGCAGTAAGCGTAATTATTAATTAAAATTACTTCATATGGAAAAATGAGCGTCTGACAATAAAATATAGACACAAATAAAATATGTGGAAGTAAAACTCATACTTAAATTTCACATGAAGCTTGTAGGGAGTAATAATGGAAAGCTACTGAACTGGAAAAATAAAAAAAAATTAAAACACGTAATTGTGTAAAGGCCAGAATAAGGAGTTTAAAAGTAACAGCACGTCTGTGTATAAATCGGAACATTTCAGCGTGACAAACAATTAAACACAACCGTAAGTGTAAGATGATTAACAAAACAGTCGCTCTTAATTAAAATCTCGAGAGTAGATGACACTTTGGCAGTGGAATGCCAATGGCACCGCCAGGTGGCTTTCTGCATAAAGTTTTTGTTTTTCTGTGGCGGAACTTGCGGAAGGAGGCCCAGTCTTTTCGCCGCTGGTGGCTGGCGCACATGACCGCACGCCAAGCTGCACAGACCAGTAGGTTTCTGAATACATCAAAATAAGTATACAAATTAAGTTCAGTCTGTTCATTCGTCAGTAGTCCCCGATTCCGTTTCGTACGTACATAAATTTCTAGGTTTCGTAAGTATGTTTCCTGCTACATGTTTTTCTTTATCCTGATGTGTACCCAATGCTCCCCTTATTTCGGCTACACGTGTGTCCTCTAACACGAGTCTTGAAATTTCTTCCTATCTGACAAATATGAAACTTTTCATAGACTGGCAGTTGGTCTTGTAGACACCGAATTCTAAATACTTGCTGCCATCTTTGAATCATTACAAAGATAATGTTGTGGGATAGGCGAACCAATGACAGCATTTTATTGAGATAACACTTGGAAGACGCTAAAAATCTTCTAAAGCAGGTGCCTACACTATAGTTTCCCGTCGCCTTCTGGGGTATTGCTGGACAGTACTGAAACCTTACACGATGGGACTGGGGAAGGACCTCCATAAAGTTCCAAGAGGGGCTGTTCGTTTTGTATCATCGCGAAACTGGGGAGAGAGAGTCAGTGATATCTTAAGTGAATTAGGGTGCTGTGGATAAAACAAAGGCTCTTTCGTTGCGACGGGGTGTTTTCACGGAATTTCAACCACTAATTTTCTTCGATGATTTCACGAAATTTCATGCAGAATTTGAAAATCTTTTGTTGACTCTGTGACACGCATCTCTTGATATTGCATTTAAGATTTAAGTTTCACTAACATTTCTTGAAAACCAAAACTGTATTTCTAAGTCCAAGAGGTTCTGACAGCGGAAGGAGTAGGAGGAACGACATTAATCGAAGAATGTCACAAATGTACGGCGAACACTATATGGCCCTTGCAAGGGTCAAGGTGTGGGACAAGCGCTTCAGGGAAGGACGGGTGTCGTTAGCCGATGATGCACGTTCTGGAGCACCACACTGCATTGCCGATGAAATCGTCCAGCTGGTGGATGCGCTCATTACCAAGGACCACCGAGTGACAGTGAAAGCCATAGCCGCCATGGTCGGATTGAGCGTCGGAAGTGTTCACACCATCATGAAGGAACGACTGCACATGCGCGAAGTGTGTGACCAGTGGGTGCCACACAGTCTTCAACCAAACCAGGAAGCATGTCGAATGACCCACTGTCCTGCTCATCTGCAGCGCTATACTCGGGAAGGGAATGTGTTCCTCGCGCGAGTGGTGGCTGGAGATGAGACATCGTGTCATCACTTCGAACCAGAATCAAAACGACAAAGTCTCTAGTGGAAGCGTCCAAGGTCACCACCACCAGAAAAAGGAAAGGCTGTCCACATGAGTGCAGGAAAGGTTGTGCTGACGTTCTTCTTTGACCAAGATGGCCCACTTCTGATTCACTTCCTGCAGCACGGGACAACAGTGAATGCCCAGCGTTACACGCAAACCTTGACCACCCTTCACCAAGCGATCAAATCAGAACGACCAGGCAACCTCACCCGTGAGGTCATTCTGCTCCACGACAGCGCAAAGCGTCATACGGCCTACACAGTCGCGGCACTTCTGCAGAAATTCAGCGGGAGGTTCTCGGCCACCCTACATACAGTACCCTTAAAAAAGCTCTGAAGGGCAAACGATTCACCTCGGGCGACGACGTCCAGCTGTACGTACGGAAATGGCTAACATCACAGGCCCAGGAATTTTATGAGACATCCATTCACCGCCTTGTGTCACAGTGGGACAAGTATCTCAACAGCAAGGGTCAATATTTCCAATATAAAGGGACTGGTTTCTGTAATTATGCATCCCATTCGTTTCCTTTTGAACGCCCCTTATACTCGTAGTTTGATAAGCGGCTATTGTTAGAATGTGAGGGCGTGAGCCAGCGGCGATTGTTAAGTCGCATGTGAATAGTTGCCTCAGAGAGATGGGTCTGAAATACAGTAGTCCGTCTTGAACCGTTGCAACATGGCTCGTGTGGTACAGGCTGGCAGAATAATGGGCAGCCCGCAGCAAATGTGTTGACGGGCGACGACTATAAGATCTGAAGCTGATGGATGCAGATATGATCATTTCCAGTGAATGTCATTGCATCTTCAGTTAGATTCAGAAAGCGAGACTATAAATTTAATTCATTCCCAACACGTCTGTCTGGTGTGGAAGTCCCAAAATCACGGCTAGACTCCTGTCTGTTGCTAACATGCCTCAGATTACTTATTTGTGTAAATTCACATGCGTGAAAGCAAGAGCTATAATTCTAACATCTATGTGGTTTGCAGTACTTCACGAAGAACACCTAAATTATTAGCTTATATTGCAAATCACTGCCCGCCGCTTGGCGCTAGAATGGCTCAGTGCAATTAATGAAATGACTGTTATTAATGTGACTAGAACTATTGTGTGATTACGTATGTGTACGAATGTGCTGTCACAAGAGAGGGAGGGATTTTAGCCACATATACTGTGCAGCAATGTATGACTTAAAGTATAAGAGCCGTAAGGAAGTCAATAATCGCTTTTTTCTATATAAACTGTAAATTTTTGCCCTCCAAGGTGTGGAAGTCCATCCCTGCTGTCATTCTGTACCATTTTCTGCTCAGCGCATTTCACATATTCTTTTCTTCGTCGATGCTGCAACGAACCTCTTCATTTCTTCTCTCTTCAGTCCGCTCCATTATCAACCTCCTGTAATATTACACCTCCAACGGTTCTGTTCTTTTCTTTTCCAGTTTTCCCGCAATCCACGATTCACATCTAGGTACTGCTCCGCTTAATTGTGCATTCACAGAAACGCGTTCCTCCAATTAAGGCGTATGTTTAGCAACTCGTTTCTATCCGCCTGTGCTAGTCTGCTCCTCACATCCTCCTTGCTTCCTTCGCCCTCGTTATTTTGATTCTACAGTAACAGCATTCCCTCACTGTCTACTACGTTGTCCGAGTTCTGATGTCAAGATTATCGTGGACCTCATTTCTGCTACGTCGTTGCATTCGCCTTTCTCCAGTTTATTCTCAGTCCATATTCTGCGTTCATTACACTGTTCTTTACATGCTACTGGTCCTGTAATTCTTCTCCACGTGGTGAGACTAGCAATATCATCAGCTTACCTTATCACTGATACCCTTTCACCTTGAACTGTAATGCCATTCCCAAACTTTTCTTGTATTGGTGACTTTGTTCTTCGATGTACACGTTGTTAACCATTTCCTTTGTAGACACCGGGTTGCGTGAAACAGTTAAGCGAAACAAATTTCTTTAAAAGCGGGAATATACACTCATATTTAGAAGAAAAAAAAGAACAGCTTGAATGTACAGAGACAGGATGTAAATGTTCCTGTGGTATAGCCATCTAACCTGCATTCGCCTGATTCCAAAGTTCATCAGTGGTGGTCGGCATTGGGTCATAGCACTGCACCCGTCGTTTCACCACATAGCACAGTGTTTCGATTGGTGACAAGTCTGGTGATCTGCTGAGTCAGGACTAAAGGCTGACGTCCTGTGACGCCAAGAAGGCACGTCTTAGTGCAGCAACATGTGGTCGTGCATTGTCATGTTGAAAAATGGCGTCTGGAGCGTTCTGTAGAAAGGGTATGGCTACGGGTCGCAGTATGTCTTTAACGTACGTCACACCGGTCACAGTGCCCGGCACACGCACCAACTGCGATTTGTAGTTGCACTCAGTAGCACCACACACCATAAGGCCGTGAGTTGCCGCTGTATGTGTTGTGCAAATGCAGTCACTGTGATGCCACATCCATTGTCTGCGACGGACCAAAATGTGGCCATCATTTTAGACAAACTGAACATGGATTAGTCCGAAAACACTCTCTGATACCATTCCTGTCCAAATGGTTCAAATGGCTCTGAGCACTATGGGACTTAATACACTCCTGGAAATGGAAAAAAGAACACATTGACACCGGTGTGTCAGACCCACCATATTTGCTCCGGACACTGCGAGAGGGCTGTACAAGCAATGATCACACGCACGGCACAGCGGACACACCAGGAACCGCGGTGTTGGCCGTCGAATGGCGCTAGCTGCGCAGCATTTGTGCACCGCCGCCGTCAGTGTCAGCCAGTTTGCCGTGGCATACGGAGCTCCATCGCAGTCTTTAACACTGGTAGCATGCCGCGACAGCGTGGACGTGAACCGTATGTGCAGTAGACGCACTTTGAGCGAGGGCGTATAGTGGGCATGCGGGAGGCCGGGTGGACGTACCGCCGAATTGCTCAACACGTGGGGCGTGAGGTCTCCACAGTACATCGATGTTGTCGCCAGTGGTCGGCGGAAGGTGCACGTGCCCGTCGACCTGGGACCGGACCGCAGCGACGCACGGATGCACGCCAAGACCGTAGGATCCTACGCAGTGCCGTAGGGGACCGCACCGCCACTTCCCAGCAAATTAGGGACACTGTTGCTCCTGGGGTATCGGCGAGGACCATTCGCAACCGTCTCCATGAAGCTGGGCTACGGTCCAGCACACCGTTAGGCCGTCTTCCGCTCACGCCCCAACATCGTGCAGCCCGCCTCCAGTGGTGTCGCGACAGGCATGAATGGAGGGACGAATGGAGACGTGTCGTCTTCAGCGATGAGAGTCGCTTCTGCCTTGGTGCCAATGATGGTCGTATGCGTGTTTGGCGCCGTGCAGGTGAGCGCCACAATCAGGACTGCATACGACCGAGGCACACAGGGCCAACACCCGACATCATGGTGTGGGGAGCGATCTCCTACACTGGCCGTACACCACTGGTGATCGTCGAGGGGACACTGAATAGTGCACGGTACATCCAAACCGTCATCGAACCCATCGTTCTACCATTCCTAGACCGGCAAGGGAACTTGCTGTTCCAACAGGACAATGCACGTCCGCATGTATCCCGTGCCACCCAACGTGCTCTAGAAGGTGTAAGTCAACTACCCTGGCCAGCAAGATCTCCGGATCTGTCCCCCATTGAGCATGTTTGGGACTGGATGAAGCGTCGTCTCACGCGGTCTGCACGTCCACCACGAACGCTGGTCCAACTGAGGCGCCAGGTGGAAATGGCATGGCAAGCCGTTCCACAGGACTACATCCAGCATCTCTACGATCGTCTCCATGGGAAAATAGCAGCCTGCATTGCTGCGAAAGGTGGATATACACTGTACTAGTGCCGACATTGTGCATGCTCTGTTGCCTGTGTCTATGTGCCTGTGGTTCTGTCAGTGTGATCATGTGATGTATCTGACCCCAGGAATGTGTCAATAATGTTTCCCCTTCCTGGGACAATGAATTCACGGTGTTCTTATTTCAATTTCCAGGAGTGTATCTGAGGTCACCAGACCCCTAGAACTTAGAACTACTTAAACCTAACTAACCTAAGGACATCACACACATCCATGCCCGAGGCAGAATTCGAACCTGCGACTGTAGTAGTAGCGCGGTTCCAGACTGAAGCGCCTAGAACCGCAAGGCTACACCCCCTTCCTATCCACAGTGACGTCGTTTGATATACTCATATACTGCTGCCGCCTAGATAGGTGACAAAGATACGCGGAGAAGTGGACGATGCGTACGTAACCCATGCAGTAACAAAAGGCGACGGACTGTCACTCCGGATGGAGTGTTGTACTGTTCCACTGTTGAACCAGAGCCGAGGAGGACGCAGATCTATCCTACAATGCCATTCGGATGTGATATCGATCTTTCCGGGGAATGGTCTGGATGGTGCGACCAAACCCATTTCGTCGTATTCGTGTGAACCATTCTGCACACACCCGTTGTACTGCCGAAACACTTCGTCCCATAAAAGCATTAATTTTCCCGATGGATTCATCACATTCTCTCATGGCAACAATGCGCCCTGTTTTAAACTTACTGATTTGACGGTACGGTTCGCGCACACGTCTGCGAGGCATCCAGCACATCTGCTCAAGCCACAGTGGACCATTACATTCGATTTACAGCGCCAACGAGAGCCGCAGGTATATTTTACCGGTAGGTGCTGTTGCGTTGCGATGTTGACATCGAGCGACATGGTCCAGATGCTAGTCATTTCTGTAGAACATACCAATGTGCATGTCCTGCGAATATGAACCCCCTACCTCTAGTCGCTCAAGGTGTTGTGTTTTTCCTGGCAGGCCGTTGTGACCGAGCGGTTCTAGGCACTTCAGTTTGGAACCGTGCTGCTTCTACGGTCGCAGGTTCGAATCCTGCCTCGGGCATGGATGTGTGTGGGTTCCTTAGGTTAGTTAGGTTTAAGTAGTTCGAAGTATAGGGGACTGATGACCTCAGCCGTTAAGTACCATTGTGCTCAGAGCCATTTGAATCTTTTTCTTTTTTTGTTTTTCCTGAACATGAATAAATAAGGGGCGATTTTTAATTCCCGCTCGAGGGCGTTGCTGCCGCGTATATTCAGAGCAGCGAGACTACTGCTATGGCATCCCTGTCTTTCCGACGTGTCTGCGGTAAATACGAATACGTGAACTATGGCGACGTTATCAAGTACGTCCAAACAGGATCAACCTGTTGTTATTCTTTTCTTGGCTTCGAAGGACAAACACCGGAGATACCCATCTGAGATCGAAGAATGTGTATGGGGCAGCAAGACTGTCGAAAACCACAGTTCTGTAATGGTGCCCCAAGTTTCGCGCTAGTCGCTGTTCGGCACTAGACGCCCGTCGATCTGGGAGGTCAGCATCAACTGGGGGACTCAAGTGGGAGACATTCGCCGCCCTGGGAGTTTTGATCTCTCCCCGTGCGAATATCACCCCTTCGGTTCCTCAAAAAATAGCCTTGAAGGGTTGACGATTCCTGTCGGTCGAGTATGTGTAGCAGGTAGTTCCTAACTTTTCCACGAAGCAGGACACGGTGTTTCACTAGTGGGGTATCTTCAACATGATGTGTTGGTGGGATGATTGTCTCAATGCACAAGGGTATGTTGCCTGACTGGCATACCGATTCTGTACTGCACAGTCTGCGAAAGGAAACTTCTTGATCGCACGTTATAATTCACTTGCAAAACTTAAATATTACTTACGATTGTCTACGACTGATAAGCGCATAATGTTTTCGTTGTCGATGGGACGCTGAACTGTTGACTTCCTTCCTTTAAGTCTCTTTGTAGCACGAGAAGTATGACAGTCGGAAACCTGTTGCACATGCTCTATGTGTACGAAAGAGTACCTAACAAAAGGAAAGAAAAAAAAAGAAAGGAATAACATTGCCATGGGTGGAACTTCTGCAGTACGCATTTCTGCCGCTAGACGTGTTGTATAGCGCAACTGCCATTTCAGTGCCGCCTGTGTTGTCGACCCGGCTTGTTCTGTTCATCTGCTGTGATTCTTTTTGCTAACGCTTTTCGTTCTTCTTTCGTTTTTTGTGATGGAATGTTTACGTGGACAACGCGCAGCTGTGAAATTTTGTTTTCTACTAGGTAAAAATGTTGCTGAAACTGTTTTAATGTTGAAAACTGTTTACTAAGGTGATGCTATCGAAAAAACTCAAGTGTGTGCGAGTGGTTTGCTCGAACTAAAAATTGCGACATGGTGATTGATGACAAACCTCGTTCTACGCGTCCATCAACTGCCCGAATCATTCAGAGTTTATTCCCCCAGGACCGACCGTCAATCAAACCCTTTATTTGGAGGTTTAAAGATGATTGCGCAACAGTATTCGTAAAAAAAAAGACTCAACCTGTGGCAGCCTGGAGATTGGTTTCTCCACCACACCGACGCACCTGCACACACAGCCATCTCTGTTAGACAGTTTTTGGCTAAAAGTGGCATGGTTCCGCTACCCCACGGACCTTCCTCGCCTGACCTGACTCCGTGCGACTTTTTCTTATCTCCACGCATGAAAAGGAGCATGAAAGGACACTGATTTGACAACATTGAACAAGTCGAGAAAAACGATGGAAGGGCTGTCAGCCATGTCTACAAGTGACTACAAGAAAGTGTATCGAACACTGAAAGTACCCATGGGACAAATTTATAAGTTGTAATTGAGAAAATTTTGAAGGAGATAGGGTTGTTTTGTAAACAATTTGAAAATATATAACTTTAGAAAATTATCCCAGTGTTTTGGCTATTCTCTCGTATACTTTTAACGTGTGCCTAAGGGAGTTGACAGCTTACGTCTCTTGAGATATTTAGATTCTTACAGAGAAATGCCAGTTTTTGAAATCAGTTTTTCGGGGCGTCTGTTTCTTTAAATTACTGAAAATGTAAAAGGTATCGTACTAGGAGAACAGAAACCGTGGAAATAAGAAGTACTGTTGCCTAGAAGTCAGTTACTATTGCAACATCTGAAGTACGATCTAACCCGGCCACGGTGGCCGTGCGGTTCTAGGCACTTCAGTCAGGAACCGCGTGACTGCTACCGTCGCAGTTTCGAATCCTGCCTCTGGCAGGGATGTGTGTGATGTCCTTAGGTTAGTTAGGTTTAAGTAGTTCTACGTTCTATGGGACTGATGACCTCAGATGTTGAGTCCCATAGTGCTCAGAGCCATTTGAACCATTTTTGAAGTACGAACTAAACATGACAGTTTTTTAAAATGTGGGCTTAATACATTTTTCATCTATAGGGACAGCATCTACAACATAAACATTTCGTCGGACGTACGTCAATATTGACTCAAACGGAGGCACGGTACTCTCAATTACTGTTTCCACGTATCGAGAGATAAAGACATTGTCAGACACGGAAGCGGAGAACCGCATCAAAGCGTTCGCTGACCGCTACCATGCCACCCAACACTTAGCTCGTACGTTCGTGACGAACTCTGAGCTGCCACGTTGTAAATGTCGATTCGCGTCTCCGCACCGTACTAAAGTCACGGAAGCCAAACGTATCGATATTCGATATCATTCCGTAGGTCATCATACGGGTTTAGCAAGTGGGATAGCGTTGTGGTTAAGACTGTTGAATAGCATTTCACTATCCAGCCACTACCCACGTTACGTCTCCAAGAAAAGCAGTCTATCCCTAGAGCCACCGGAAGCATAAATGCGTGACAAAATTCTGTCATATAGTACATTTGATGGACTATCAAAAGCATTTCATTTTACAGTTCACAGTATTCTCCTAGAGAATCAAATATTATAATATCGGATATCTTGTTGGTAGCTGGTTTTCTTCCTATCTGACTACAACGATGCTGAGCGTCGTATTCAGAAATCCAGGCGATGTACACTTGGAAACAGTATCTTCAGAATGGGGGAAAGTGGCTACAAGTCTAACGCAGGGGTGGGTCTACTTTTGTTCTCGTTATAAATAAATGATTTGAGGTCCTATTTTCAAGAATCAGAACAGTTCTCTTTGATGACGGTGCAAGTATTATAATCACGTCTAATAGAGGAGCTCAAATGCTTAAAAATGTAAATAATATTGTCTTCAAAAGTAATAACTGGTTTTTTGCAAACGGAATGTTGTGAACGCAGATAAAACGTAACAAGCCAATTACATAAGGGGTAGACTTGACCTCATCAGCAGAAATAATACATGACGGTAAATCAACAACCGAAATAGAGCATTCTAAGGTTTTAGGTGTTTATATAGATAAGAACCTGAAATGGATGACAAACGTAACGTGTCACCTTAAATATCTAAACTCTGGAGTTCTGCCTTACGAAAAATATCAGATTTAGGAGACGAAAATACAAAAAAGTAGCTTACTTTTCGTATTTTGATTTACTAATGTAATGTCTTACGGCATCTGGAGTTATTCAAGAAGGACGTTTTCGTTCCACTTAAGTGTTTACTAAGGATAACACGTGGTGTTCACTCTAAAACCTTTCGTCGACTGCTCTTTAAACAGTTCGCAATACTGACAAGAACCTCGCAACATAATGTAGTTTCTTGTCAACAATCACAGCTCGAAAGCGACAATAGGTTTGTGAATGTAGTACGTAGAAGGAAAAGTGACTTACACTGTATTATTCTCCCTTAACTTTGGCGTGGTACAGAAAAAAAATGAAGTACTCAACCATAAAAATCTTTGCTCACCTACTCAATGATTTATAAATTCTATTAGGCAATAAAATATCCCGCAAATACAAGCTGAAGTCGAATGTGCTTGAGAACTCTTACTACTTTTTCTCAAAATTTACTAATGAAGTGTGTGTGTGTTTGAGAGAGAGAGAGAGAGAGAGAGAGAGAGAGAGAGAGAGAGAGAAAGAGAGAGAGAGAGAGAGTGAGAGAGATACTGAAGAGGGTTAAGTGTAAATCACTGTAGGAAACAGTTGAGAACAGAATACCGCCATATCTTTCACGTCATAGCGAGGATCTGAAATTACGGTCCATGGAATATGCAAATTTCTAAATCAAACTATTTCCGGTGAATAGCAAGATATCTCGATCTGAGGAAGGGTCACATTTCCGTAATGACATTGGTCGAGTGTAAAGGGTTTAGTCCTCTGCTAACGTGTATGACGAAACGCGCTAAAGTATTTATGAAAGACATTCGTTGAAAGCGTTACCAACCGCACAGCAAACCTACATTTCCGCTGTGTATTTGTTTGACACCTTGCTTGACGGAATTTCTTTCATGTTGTTGACTAGTGTTCATTGGCTGCAACGTTAACAGGAATTAGCCACACTGAATAATGGTCCTACGATGTGCTGAACCGAGGCGCTCAGGCAATGTGGTGGAGAGGGTGTGGTGTGTCAAGTGTGACACAACTGTTTACCTCAAAGCTGGCAGAGCGAACCAAACAAATCGACCGATGTTTGTGAACAAACGCCGCCTCTTGCCCTCCGACCATCAAGGTTTGCTTGGGCAATAAGTAGTGCGTCTTGTGAGACAAATGAGCAACAGTGACTTGTGTATTTGAAGCTTTCCGTCCATCGCAACACACCTGTTTCTCTGAGTTGTGCATGACAGATATAAAAATAAAGGAAGAAAAATAGTTGAAAAATTCATTTACAGTCATTTTTCCACAGTTGCTACTTGATTTTTTTCTTGACATCCAGCCTAAATTTGTAAGTGTGTTATTATTGTCGGCATTTGTGTGAAGAATGGTTTAATGCAGCTGTCAAAGCCAAAAGATTTTCGTAGTACTATGCACCTCTGCATAGGTTTCATCGGTCTGAACATGGGGCTGTATTCAAGGCTAAGTCTTCACATGTAATACATCAAAAGCAGACTAGCGCTAGCAAAAACGACATTTTTGGCCTAGAGAAGTCTACTAGTATCAAACATAGGCCTTAATTTGAGGAAGAAATTTCTGAGAATGTACGTTTGGAGCACAACATTGTATGGTGGTGAAATATGGACTGTGGGAAAACCGGAACAGAAGAGAATCGAAGCATTTGAGATGAGGTGCTGTTGAAACTGAGGTGGACTGATAAAGTAAGGAATGAGGAGATTCTGCGCAGAATCGACGAGGAAAGCAATATGTGGAAAACACTGACAATGAGAAGGGACAGGATGATAGGACATCCGTTAAGACATCAGGGAATGACTTCCATGACACTAGAGGGAGCTCTAGAGGACAAAACCTGTAGAGGAAGACAGAAATGGAATCCATCCAGCAACTAATTGAGGACGTAGATTATACGTGGTACTCTGAGATGAAGAGTTTGGTAAAAGAGAGGAATTCATGGAGGCTCACATGGAGCCAGCCAGAAGACTGATGAATCAAGAATCAAAATAAATAAATAATTCCCCTTCCACCACTCTACACCACACAGGATGTGTACGTACGTCTTCTCAGCCGGATTCTTTCTTTAGTCAAGTCGCACCACAAACCCCTTTCCTCCCCTGTTATGTTCATTATCTCTTCATTGGTTATCTAGTACAGCCTACTAATATTCGACTCGAAATATGCACCATGCCACGGTTGAAGACCAGTAGGGGGGAGTATTATGGTACGGCGACTTCCGTGGAATCTGTGGCAGCAATCGAAAACGGCATGACGGCTGTGGACCAAGTGAAAATTTTTGCAGGCCACTTACATCCCTTCAAACCTGATGTCTTCTCTGCCGTCGATAGTGTCTTGTAGCAGGATAACTCTGTGTTTGGAGGCCAGAATAGTACTGCAGAGGTTTGAGGAGGTTGATGGTGAAATCATACTGATGTCTTGGGCAAAAATTCTCCAGACCGAAACACCATGTAACACAACTCGGATACTACCATGCACAACCTCTACGTGCACGCAACATCTGCCTGTAATCTGTAATTTAGCGGAATTGTATGATATGTGTGTAGACATTTGGTGCGAAAAACCTCTAATAGGTTACCAACGGCTTGTCGAATTCAAGGGTGTCCATACCGTATTTTGGTGGAAGTGAGTCTACACTTCCGGGTATGGAAGACGAATGGCGACTTGTAACTAGCCGTATGAAGGTTCCAGTTCCGGCACTGTTAAAAACCAGCGTAATATCGACTTTTGATTCATTTTCTTGAAATAAAAACACGTGAGTACTCTAGATTATTTCCTTTTTCTCAGATATAGGATGTAGGAAGGGGAGGCGGCAACGTGTACGTTCAAGGTCTTCCGTGTTTTGGGTGGAAATGGAAGTTACAAAACATTCTATAGTGAAGTTACAAAACATTCTATAGTGAAGTTACAAAACATTCTATTGTGAAGATTCCTAGAAAGACATGGGACGCGACATTTTTAAGGGAGCATCGAAGTATTCGTCACGTGTGTACTGCAAAACCATGAGAAACTCTGTAGTGTGTTTTAACCAGTGAGCCCATTTTTTTTTAACCTCGCAAGATTATGGTCATCAGGTCTTGACGCCCGACCAGGCGTTCTACATATTTTACATTGCACAGGAGGGCTGTTCGGAAAGTAAGGCCCGATTGGTCGTGTGATGGAAACCGGAGCGAAAACAAAAAATGTTGTCTTGGAAACAGTTAAGCTACATATACCAGTTGTGTCTCTACATAGTCGCCCCAACTTCCCAATACCCACATCACAGAAGGCAGCAGCCGGTGCTTCCCGCCACTTCTCTACGCTGTTCTACAGCTCGTTGTCTGAGACAAAATCCTGCCCTCATAGCAGCCGGTTCATGTGAGCGAAGAGATTACATTCAGAGGGAGCCAAGTCTGGGCTTTCTTATGGGTTATCAAACACTTCCCACCCGAGCCACTGGAGAAGCAGCTTTATTGACCGTGCAGAGTGCAGCCAAGAAGAAGGAAATGCATGACAGTTATGTTATGTGGGCTGCATGATATCAGGCGAAATCTCTCACTGGGCCCTCATATCTGGCGGCAGACACTATATTATCGCAAGCTTTGCATACTCACTGAGGGCGCAGAACTGAAATGAACGACGTGATGCGATCAACAAGAATACTAGAGACACTGCTGAACATGTCTGTGCAAAGCTGCATCAGATTTTCATTGTGGTTTCCATTTCGCACCTGATCAGACCTTCCTTTCATAGTAGGCGTCTTATATTACAATAAGCATGTTATACTGAATTTATAAAAATAAGATTTACAATAGTATAGGTAAGGAAAAAATACTGGCGGTTTGTATTGTTCTATGGTTAATACAACAATAATTAGATATTACAGTAAGGTATATTTTAAGCTATCACTTTGTATTGTAAGTAGGCTGTTAAGGTTTTTATGTTGGTGTCGCCACGTAGTGCTCTGTATGAAAATCGCTGACCACACTGTGTGCAGTCTGTGGCTGGTTGGACTCATTGTTCGAATATTCGCTAGTGTAGTGCTGGGCAGTTGGATGTGAACAGCGCATAGCGTTGGGCAGTTGGAGGTGAGCTGCCAGCAGTGGTGGATGTGGGGAGAGAGATGCCAGAATATTGAGAGGTTACTATGAGCAGACGATCTGGACATGTGTCCATCAGAAAAAGGAAATTTGTAAGACTGGATGTAATGAACTGATATATATATATATATATATATAACTTTTGAACACTATTAAGGTAAATACATTGTTTGTTCTCTATCAAAATCTTTCATTTGCTAACTATGCCTATCAGTAGTTAGTACCTTCAGTAGTTAAAGCCTTTTATTTAGTTGGAAGTATTGGCGCTCGCAGTATTGCAGTAGTTGAAGTAACGAAGATTTTTGTGAGGTAAGTGATCCATAGAGGTTTTGTTAGTCAGGGAATTTCTTTTGTAGGGATTATTGAAAGTCAGATTGGGTTCCGCTAAACATATTGTGTGTCAGTTTGGTGATGATCAGAGTAAGTAAAGAGAGAACTGTCACAGTACATTCAGTTTTACTCAGCTGTATAAAAATCCAATGACGTAAGAGTTTTTCCAGCACTGTCATTCTTTACATACAAAAGGGAAGTTTCAGTATTTTTGGCGGTCCACAGCCTCCAGATGCTTAGCAAACTTAACATAGACTGTAGAAGGCTGTAATGCGATGCTTATTTAATTGTGCGATTAGCTAATTTCTGCAAAGTGTCATTGTGAAGCACATTTGTAACATCAGTATTTCATGTCATTTTCAAATCACTCTCAAACTACTATGTTATTGTACGTAGAGCAAAGTTCAGAATACTATCTTTAAAGGCGTCACAGTAGTGTGGATCCTTTTTTTTGTAATTAGGAGTGATTTGAAAATGACATGAAATACTGATGTTTAAAATGTGATTAACAATGACACTTAGTGGAAATTAGCTAATCGCGTATTTAAATCATCGTCGTATTACAGCCTACTACAGACTATGTTTACGTTTACAGCTAGGCTACATCTACCAGTTGCGTCTCTACAGAGTCGCCGCTCCAACTGAGTCATTTCTCGTAGTGTTGTGCCAACTTTCCAATATGCTCGTCACTGAAGGCAGCCACCTGTGCTTTCTGCCACTTCTCTATGCTGTTTTACAGCTTGTTGTCTGTGCTGAACTGCCACCCTCATAACCACCGATTCATATCAGTGACGAGATTAAATTCAGAAGGAGCCAAGTCTAGGCTTTATTATGGGTTATCAAACACTTCCCACCTGAAACGCTGCAAGAGCAGCTTTATTGCCCCTGCAGAGTGCAGCCGAGAAGAAGGAAATGCATGAAAGTTATGTTATGTGGGCTGCATGACATCAGGCGAAATCAGCAGCAGTGGGCATGGAGAAAGGGATTGACGAGAGATGGGGAGATGCTTGTGGTGACATAAGGGTCAAAGAATATAAGAAAAGAAGAAGTGACGTGACTCATAGAGAAAGAGGAAGGAGCATAACTGGAGGATATGAGAGCATTGGCGTTTCTATACGGCAAAGGGGAATTTGGCCACAGACGGTGGCGTTTGCGGCAAGCGTTCCCACAGCACTGCCTTCAAATGATGCTAGTGTTGGTGGGTGAGAAAGTGCTTGTGGTGGTGTGAGGGGCAGGAGGGAGGGGAGGTAGTGACTGCGGGCGTATTTCCGGAGGGCCCAGAAGGCAGCCGCGGCCTCACGCACTGGGCGCGCTCCGATGGCAGGAGGCGTCGGCGGCCGCGAGAGATATAGAGCCGTTTCCCCGTGACGCAAATAGCGGCGGACACTTTAATAGCGGGCCAGATGCGCATCTGCGAGTCCCGGCGGCACGCGATGCCCGCTCTTTGTTCACCGCTCAGCCGCACAAAGACGGCGAGCGCCCAGACTGCCTGCCGCCGGAGGCCACGAGAGCAACGCAGCTACTGTGTGGTGGGGACGCGCGGCGCGGGAGGGGAAGGGGAGGGAGGTGCCACCCCCACCACCACTGTGTAGCGCGGTAGCGCGAGGCGCGAGTGATGACGCTCACTCAGCTGCTGGACACCCATCTGGCAGACGTGACGTGCCTGCCTGGGGTCGCGTCAGTTTAGGCCGGACCGCCCACGCAGAGAGGGGTCAAGTGAGCAAGAGGCGGGTCTATATTAACCCTAGGACATCCAAGCCTTTTTTTTTCTAACTTGGATGCCTTAACGGGGGGGAGGGGGGGAGGGGGTTCGCCGAGCCCACAGGTATTAAATAAGTTTGCTGACGAAAAATTACAACTTTCAAAATGGTTTAGGTATTTTAACTAAAGCATCGGTTTATAAATGTTGTTAATTATTATAAATATTGGATTGAGTGAATAAAAAATTGACATATTACAATACAAAATACAGATGTGTTCATATACGATAAACTACTCCGAGTCCTCAACTTCAAGGCAAGAGACACACTTCACAATTTTTTCTGAATGTGTGTTACACACATGTTTATGACACTGTCAACAATACTGTTTCGGTTTACTTAGATTGTTGTACTTCTGCTTCTTTGTTTTAGCTTTTCTTACACTAATATGGCACCGATCTTTCCCTGCAGGAGGCTGACGTGCTTCTATTGTCACTTCTTTGGTTTTCTTTTGTAGAATAGTCTCCACTGATTGAACAATTTGGTTAGATAACCCTCTTGCATTGGCACTTCTTTCTTCTACCTGCAATTTCACTAGTTCCATCCCAGCTTGCAGAAGATACAGTTCCCGTTTGTTATGTTCCTTTTCATCCCATCTTGGATGTTGCTGGATGAATATGGTGGTTGCACTGATAGCACAAATGTCGATGAGAGAGTAAAATACAGATAGAGGCCATCTCTTTGTTCCTCTCTTGCAGTTGTACATACACGCCATTTGATCAAAGGTATCAATTCCATTTTTAGTGGAATTATAACATGCATTTCTCTCGGTTTTATTCTTCTCTCTTCCAACAGTGCCTTTATCTTGGTGCATTGTTGACAACATCAGTAAGTTTTTACTTGGTTTCGATTTTGCTGTGTAGGACACCAAAGTTACTGGAGGCCTACGTGTTGGGAACTACACTAACTCACTGCAAGTTTACAAGATAAATAACAGCTGACTGACATCAACAATCACTTCATCAGAAAGTAAACCGATTGTTGTGAATATCAAGAATACCAACCAACAAGAAACTAACTTGCATTGTTATAGAGATGAGAAATACGAAATCCTACCAAGGGAAATTTTCTATAGCATGGAAGTCTAAGGGGGGGTTTGTTGAACCCATAATAAGTTTATTTATTTCTTCTTTCAAAGCAGGAATTTTCTATAAAATATATTGACACTAACGTTTCATAAAATAGCCAACAAACAATAACTCAAAGGGAATATGTAGTATGAAAGTTATTTGGGCAAAAGCAGCAACGTTGGAAGTGCGTCTGCAATGATCGAGACTCTCGGATATTCAAAGAGGTGCTCCCAGTGCGTTGCACGAATGCTCATAGCGGACCACAAGATTCAGAGAAAGGCCATTTCATCTGAATTGTTGGAGCGTTCTGAGACCTACGGAGAGGCCTTTCTGTGACGGATTGTTACGGGGGACGAAAGCTGGAGCACCACTTTGCGGCGGAAACAAAAAGGCAGTCCATGGAGTGGCATCATCCTCTTTCGACACAAAAGAAGAAATTCAAGACAACCCCGTCTGCACGGAAAAGTCATGGTGACTATCTCCTGGGATTGTGATGGCGACATTCTCGTGGACGTCATGCCAAGAGGGTCAAGGAGCAATTCAGCGGCATACGCGAAGACTCTGAATAAACTCAGAAACCCTTTCCGACGTGTTCGATCGGACAAGGATCCAGCGCAAATCTAGCTCTAACACGATAATGCTCGACCACACACAAGTCTGAGAACCTGGGAACACATCGCCAAATTGGGTTGTACATCACTGCCTAATCCGCGCTACGTACCAGACCTAGCACCTTCTGACTTCCATCTCTCTGGGCCGCTTAAAGAATCTCTACGGGGAACACACTTTGAAGATGACGAGACTGTTAGTCATGCAATGACAACATGGCTACGCCTACAGGATAAGAGCTTGTACCAGCAGCAAATACATGCTCTTCCACAACGTTGGCGTACGGCCATAGAACGTGATGGAGACTACGTAGAAAAATAGGACATGGACAAGACATGTTGATGGTTACTGTCACCAAATTCTGAGCCTTAGCAATAAACATGTCCTAAGAAAGAAATGTGGGATATTACTTATTGAACGACACTCGTCTTGTTGTTATTGTTGTGGTCTTCAGTCCGGAGACTGGTTTGATGCAGCTCTCCAAGCTACTGTATCCTGTGCAAGCTTCTTCATCTCCCAGTACGTACTGCAGCCTAAATCCTTCTGAATTTAATTAGTGTATTCATCTCTTGGTATCCCTCTACGTTTTTTACCCTCCACACTGCCCTTCAATACTAAATTGGTGATCCCTTGATGTCTCAGGTCATGTCCTACCAACCAGTACCTTCTTCTAGTTACGTTGTGCCAGAAATTCCTCTTCCCCCCAATTCTGTTTAATACCTCCTCATTAGTTATGAGATCTACCCATCTAATCTTCAGAATCCTTCTGTAGCACCACATTTCGAAAGCTTCTATTCTCTTCTTGTCCAAACCATTTATCGTCCACGTTTCACTTCCACACATGGCTACACTCCAGACAAATACTTTCAGAAACGACTTCCTGACACTTATATACGCGATGTTAACAAATAACTCTTCTTCAGAAACGCTTTCCTCGCCATTGCCAGTCTACATTTTATTTCCTCTCTACTTCGACCATCATCAGTTATTTTGCTCCCCAAATAGCAAAAATACTTTACTACTTTAAGCATCTCATTTCCTAATCTAAATCGCTCAGCATCACCAGACTTAATTCGACTACATTCCATTATCTTCGTTTTGCTTTTGTTGATGTTCATCTTATAACCTGCTTTCAAGGCACTGTCCATTCCGTTCAACTGCTCTTCCAAGTACTTTGATGTCTGACAGAATTACAATGTCATCGGCAAACCTCAAAGTTTTTATTTCTTCTCCATGGATTTTAATACCTATTCCGAATTTTCCTTTTGTTTCCTTTACTGCTTGTTCAATATACAGATTGAATAACATTGGGGTGAGGCTAGAACCCTGTCTTACTCCCTTCCCAACCACTGCTTCCCTTTGATGTCCCTCGACTCTTATAACTGCTATCTGGTTTCTGTACAAATTGTACACTCGTCTTATTCATGACGAAAGTCTCTGTTATATGTAGATGTATTTATTCAACTTAAGGTTCAAATGGCTTTGAGCACTGTGGGACTTAACTTCCAAGATCATCAGTCCCCTAGAACAGGGGTCTCCAAACTTTTTAGTCCGCAGGCCACATTGACTCCTCTACGAAGTGATAAGGGCCAAGATCTACCTAGTGGGATTAAAGCACCCTACTACTCCATGATCACCGTAATGTATGGCTCAAGGTAAGATGAAATCTCAAAAATCTAAGGTTGTGGGAATAGCTAGCACTGAAATGAACTACGATTTTTATTTAATTACATGGTTTTGATTGGTGGACGTACCTGACCGAAATTCTGGCGTATTTCACTGACAAAAAAGTATGTCACTGCACATTCTTCACGAAAGCGTCCTGCAAAGTTAACGAAATCTCAAGATCATTGTTAGCAACACTATTACTGGAAGACGTAACAGAGGTAGAGTATGTCAACGCATTGTTATTTCAAGCGGCGCAACAATAAGTTTAGTTATGTAGTCTTGTAGCGAGTAGCAGAGCCAGAGCATAATTTTATAGTTCTGTTGCGTGATTGTGTCTATGTTGCGAGTGTCTCAAGTTTTTTTAGTGTTTTATACGCTGTACTAGTAGGTGAGACGACGAAGTGTGGGACAATTCAAAGTTTGAATTTGAAGAGACAAGGAAAATCTGAAAATCGAAATACGTATAGCACGACTGAGTATTTTTTCACTGTGTTTTTTAGTGGAACTACAGTGTAATTGTGAGTATTTAATTTAGTAATTAAAGTACCTTAGGCAGACTACTCCCTAGTTTTATTAATATTAAATAGCACAATTTTATTTTCAGGTTAGAACCTTTTGTGAAGTTCTGTACAAATATGGAAAAGAAACGAAAGGTTGACAGTGAATGTAGAATTTTTAAAGAGAGATGCCTCGAAACTCAACTGTTGGCAGTAAAAGTAACACCCCAAATATTTGGCGGGCCGGATACCGGGGATGTCCGGCCAGCTAACGCGGGCCGGTTTGCCGGCCCTGGCGGGCTGGTTTCGGCCCGCGGGCCGTAGTTTGGAGACCCCTGCCCTAGAACTTAGAACTACTTAAACCTAACTAACCTAAGGACATCACACACATCCATGCCCGAGGCAGGATTCGAACCTGCGACCGTAGCGGTCGCGCGGCTCCAGACTGTAGCGCCTAGAATCGCTCGGCCACCCCGGCCGGCCAACTTAAGGAAAAAAAGCTCTACGTACTTATGCGCCAACCCAATAAATGAGCAATAATCTTTGCCCCGGATTCTCGACACACGTTATTTCCTTTGGAAGGGCCAGGCGATGATTAAGACGCTCGCTGCAGCCGGGCGCTTGGGGGCAATTAAACGGCTGGTCTGGCCCTGGAGCGCGTGTTTACGCAGCCGCTAGCGACCGCCGCCGCCACGAGTGCTTGACGGACGTCCGGCGTCGCTCTTTATTTACAGCGACGTCTGCCCAGCGGCGCCCTGATGTGGCGTTGATAAATAAAGCAGAGGAGTAGCGAGCGGCGGCAGAGGCCGGCCACAGTAAATATAGCGAGCGCCGGCTAGCGAGCCAGTGGCAGAAGCAGCGCACGGTCGCTGGCCGCTCGACCACCCGCCGAGTCGCGCCGAGCAGTCCGGCTCGTATCAGCCGCATCGATCTCCGCGCTCCATTTCCGGTTTTTCATAAAGCTGTCACGCGCTGACGAGATTCGCCTTTATCGCCGCCGTATTCACTGCGAGGTGTTGCGGAAGTCTTCTAAAGGTCTGAGCGTTTATAGCCGCGTTCTCGGCTCGTCGTATTTCGTCGGCGTGTAATCTGAAAAGGCAGGATATTTCCGGTGTGGCTCCACATTCGAGATTCGCTCTAGAAGTGAAGTATTACACAGTATAGAGCCCCTAATACCCCACAAACCGTTTGACATAATGAAACGAGGTCTGGGGGAAGTAAGAGTACCTAAGAGTCTAGCGTTTTCCTCTGGTACTAACAGCTCTAAGGTTCGCTCTTAGAAGCGGAGCTGCCTGCAAAGTTCTTGCAGCAGTTCTTCTTTGACTGATGTTATTCCTTCTACACTAAAGAACCAGAGAAACTGGTACACCTGCCTAAGATCATGCAGGCCCCCGCGAGCGCGCGGAAGTGCCGCAACACGACGTGACATGGACTCGACTAATATCTGACCTAGTGCTGGAGGGAACTGACACCATGAATCCCGCAGGGCTGTCCATAAATCCGTACGAGTACATCTACATCTAAATCTACATCTACATGATTACTCTGCAATTCACATTTAAGTGCTTGGCAGAGGGTTCATCGAACCACAATCGTACTATCTCCCTACTATTCCACTCCCGAACAGCGCGCGGGAAAAACGAACACCTAAACCTTTCTGTTCGAGCTCTGATTTCTCTTATTTTATTTTGATGATCATTCCTACGTACGTAGGTTGGGCTCAACAAAATATTTTCGCATTCGGAAGAGATAGTTTGTGACTGAAATTTCGTAAATAGACCTCGCCGCGACGAAAAACGTCTTTGCTTTAATGACTTCCACCCAAACTCGCGTGTCACATCTGCTACACTCTCTCCCCTATTGCGTGATAATACAAAACGAGCTGCCCTTTTTTACACCCTTTCGATGTCCTACGTCAATCCCACCTGTTCAGGATCCCACACCGCGCAGCAATATCCTAACAGAGTGTAGTGTAAGCTGTCTCTTTGGTGGACTTGTTGCATCTTCTAAGTGTCCCGCCAATGAAACGCAACCTTTGGCTCGCCTTCCCCACAATATTATTTATGTGGTCTTTCCAAGTGAAGTTGTTCGTAATTTTTACACCCAGGTACTTAGTTGATTTGACAGCCATGAGAATTGTACTATTTATCGAGTAATCGAATTCCAACGGATTTCTTTTGGAACTCATCACACTTTTCGTTATTTATCGTCAACTGCCGCCTGCCACATCATACAGCAATCTTTTCTAAATCGCTTTGCAACTGATGCTGGTCTTCGGATGACATTGCTAGACGGTAAATTACAGCATCATCTGCCAACAACCTAAAAGAACTGCTCAGATTGTCACCCAGGTCATTTATATAGATCAGGAACAGCAGAGGTCCCAGGACGCTTCCCTGGGGAACACCTGATATCACTTCAGTTTTACTCGATGATTTGCCGTCTATTAAAACGAAATGCGACCTTCCTGACAGGAAACCACGAATCCAGTCGCACAACTGAGACGATACCCCATAGGCCCGCAGCTTGATTAGAAGTCGCTTGTCAGGAACGGTGTCAAAAGCTTTCCGGAAATCTAGAAATACGGAATCAACTTGAGATCCCCTGTCCATAGCGGCCATTACTTCGTGCGAATAAAGAGCTAGCTGCGTTGCACAAGAACGATGTCTTCTGAAACCATGCTGATTACGTATCAATAGATTGCGCCCTTCGAGGTGATTCATAATGTTTGAATACAGTATATGCTCCAAAACCCTACTGCAGACCGACGTCAATGATATAGGTCTGTAGTTCGATGGATTACTCCTACTACCCTTCTTAAACACTGGGGCTACATGCGCAGTTTTCGAATCTGTAGGTACAGATCTATCGGTGAGCGAGCGGTTGTATATGAGTTCTAAGTAGGGAGCTATTGTATCAGCGTAATCTTAAAGGGACCTAATCGGTATACAATCTGGACCTGAAGATTTTCCCGTATCAAGCGATTTGAGTTGCTTCGCAACCCCTAGGGTATCTACTTCTAAGAAACTCATGCTAGCATCTGTTCGTGTTTCAAATTCTGGAACATTCCAGTCATCTTTCCTGGTGAAGGAATTTCGGAAAACTGCGCTCAATAACTACGAGGTGATGGAGATCTTTTCTGAACAGCACGTTGCAAGGCATTCCAGATCTGCACAAAAATGTTCATGTCTGGGGAGTTTGGTGGTCAGCGGAAGGGTTTAAACTCAGAAGAGTGTTCCAGAAGCCACTCTGTAGCAATTACGGACGCGTGGGTTGTCGCATTGTCCTGCTGGAATTGACCAGATCTGTCTTATTGCACAATGCACATGAATGGACACAGGTGATCAGAAAGGATGCCTACGTACGTGGCACCTGTCAGAGCCGTTTCTAAACGTATCAGGGGCTGCATATGACTTCATCTGCACACGCTCCACACCATTACAAAGCCTCCACCAGCTTGAACACCCCCCTGCTGAAATGCCGTCCGCTATGGTCGAGCGGTTCTAGGCGCTTCAGTCCGGCGCCGCGTGGCTGCTACAGTTGCAGGTTCGAATCCTGACCCGGGCATGGATGTGTGTGATGTCCATAGGTTAGTCAGGTTTAAGTAGGTCTAAGTGTAGGGGACTGACGACCTCAGATGTTAAGTCCCGTAGTGCTTAGAGCCATTATTTTTTTTTTTTAGTCCCCTGCTGAAATGCAGGAAACATGGTCTCATGAGATTGTCTCCATACTCCTACACGTCTATCCGCTTGATACTATTTGAAACGAGACTCGTCCGGCCAAGCAACATGTTTCTAGTCATCAACAATCCAATGTAGATGTTGACGGGCCCAGGTGAGGCGTAAAGCTTTGAGTCGTGAAGTCTTCAAGGGTACAAGAGTGGGCCTTCGCCTCCGAAAGCCCATATCGACGATTTTTTTCGAATGTTTCGCACGGTGACACTTGTTTTGGGCCCAGCATTGAAGTCTGCAGCAATTTGCGGAGGGGTTGCACTTCCGTCACGCCGAAGGATTCTCTTCAGCCGTCGTTTGACCCGTCCTTGCAGTGTCTTTTTCCGACCGCAGCGATGCCGGAGATTTGATGTTTTACTGGATGATATTCACCGTACACTCATGATATGGTCGTACGGGAAAATCCCCACTACATCGCATGTTGGGTCTGATCGTTTAACCGCCGACTATAACATCACTTTCAGACTCACTTAAATCTTGATAAACTGCCATTGCAGCAGCAAAAACTGATCTAACAACTGCGCCACACACTTGTCTTATATGGAAGATACCGACCGCAGCGCCGTATTCTGCTTGTTTACATGTCTCTTCAAAATGGTTCAAATGGCTCTCAGCACTATGGGAATTAACATCTGAGGTCATCAGTCCCCTAGAACTTAGAACTACTTAAACCTAACTAACGTAAGGACATCACACACATCCATGCCCGAGGCAGGAATCGAACCTGCGACCGTAGCGGGCGCGCGGTTCCAGACTGAAGCGCCTAGAGCCGCTCGGCCACACCGGCCGGCTACATATCTCTGCATATGAATACGCGTACCTGTACCACTTTCTTTGGCGCTTCATTGTATGTTGATTGAGATAATGTTTAGCTGTGGTCCTAAAAGAAGCAGCAGAAAACAGAGAAAAAACGAAACTGGAGCAGGAGAAAACGCATCCCTTGCGTGGGCAACAGCCCTACCCACAGCGACTAAGGTAAAGGAAAAGTTTCCTCGGAACATCGGAGAAACTAACAACCACTGTTGAAGAAGCCAGGCTGCCACTATGGAGGTCTGAGGCTTTCGACCATCTAGTAGGAACAGATTTTCAGAATCTTCACCTCCTGATCATGATAAGAATTGGTCAGTCTGGAAGTCCTCGAATAGGCTGAGGTCAGAATGAACAGATAACAGGTTAACCAGGCAAAATGTGGATACACTGAAGAAACCAAAACCCAGTTTGACTTCGGCGAAGAACATACTGTTCAATATACGCTTCAGTGTTAACTGTGTCCAGCCACCTGTACAGTAGACAACATTGTCCAGGCAACGGAAAATGCACTACAAGTGGCCAAATTTTGGTCAAAGATTACATAAACAGTGTTGAACTATCAACAATTGTATAAACTGTTTTTATGTATCTTTCTGACATGAGAATAACAATAATTAAAACTATTTCCTAATAAATAGCAAATCTGAAATACTTTCCTAGTGTTCTGCCACTATTTCTCGTTTGTTAGGCCATCGAAGACTTCGGGCGTAAGGAAGCTTCCTCGTTCTGCCGACGGCCTTGTCAAAGAAAGGCGGAGGAGCGGGCAGTGTTTCAGAGCACTCATTTGCCCTTCGTGTGGAAACAGCCCCTAAAAGACGGCAGAATCAGCAGTGATCAATGACATGAGAATGCAAAAAGCAATGGAAACCACTACGTTATAGACACATAACGAGTATGCACAGGACATGTGGTCGGTAACTGAAGGAATGTCAGGACGATCTCTCCGTTGGCAAAAGATTCCGGATTACTCTCCGATTCGTATCTCTGGGAGAGTACTGCCAGGGGTTAGGTGATTGTGTGAAATGGAGTGAATAATCAGGGAAAGGGTAACAGACTACAAAACTCAGAGGAACGTCAGAAGTTAGAAAATATTAGGGAAGTTAGAAAATATTAGGGAAGTTAGAAAATATTAGGGTAGTTAGAAAATATTAGGGAAGTTAGAAAATATTAGGGAAGTTAGAAAATATTAGGGAAGTTAAAAATCTGATAACGGAAATGCAATGACTTGATCTAGGTACAATGTAAGTCGTTGAGGTGAAATGGGAAAAAGGCAACGATTTCTGGTCTGATGAAAACATGTCAACAGCAGCAGAAAATGGCATAACTGGAATAGATTTCGATATAAAAAGCAAGTAAGGGCAGAAAGTGAGTTATTGTGAACAGTTCAATAATAGCGTTGTCCTCACCAGAATCGACAGCACACCAACACCGACAACAATACTTCAATTATACACGCCGGCGTCACAAGCAGGTGAAGAGATAGAGAAAGTATATGAGGATACTGAATATGGAACAGGTAATTCGATACGTAAAAGGAGATGAAAATATAATAGTAATGGCGGATTTGAATGCTGTTTTGGGAGAAGCAGTAGAAGAAAGGGTTACGAGAGAATATGGGCTCGGTAGCAAGAATGAGGGAGAGAGAAGAAAAACAAATTGAGTTCTTCAGTAAAATTCAGCTGGTATTAGCGAATACTTTGTTTATGAATCACAATAGGAGGAAGTATACTTGGAGAAGGCCTGGAGATACGGGAAGACTTCAGTGAGATTCAGTCATGGTGATCTACATCTAGGTGATTACTCAGCTATTCACAATTAAGTGCCTGGACAGTGCCAGGCACAGATTCCGAAATCAGATACTGCATTGTAAGGCATACTTAGCAACAAATATAGGCTCTGATCACAAATTAGCAATGTTAAAGAGTAGGCTGAAATTTAACAGTTGTCCGGAAGAATCAATATGACAGAAAATCTCAAGTGCTGAAGGAAGATGAGATGAGTCTAAAATTATCTGACGCTATAAATAATACGATAGTGAATACTACAGTAGGCGGTTCACTAGAAGAGCAATGGACGTTTCTAAAAAGGTCAGTCACAACTGATAGACGAAACTAGAAAGTACAAAAATGTTCAAGGAATGACAGGAATAAAACAATGTAAGACACTTAGGAATGAAACGGAAAGTACAGAGAAGTCAAGGCGAAATGGCTGCATGATAAATCTGAAAAATCGAAAAAGATATGATTGTCGAAAGGACTGACTCGCCATGTAGAAAACTCAAAACAATCTTCGGTGATATTAAAAGCAAGGGTATCAACATCAAGACTGCAATGGTGATTCCACTATTAATAGCAGAGGAGGCAGCGGGTAGAACGGATGTGTACATTTAAGGCTTCAGTGAGAGAGAGGAATTGTCTGATAAAGTGATAGAGGAAGAAATTATAGTTCTCATGGAGAAAAACGGAGTATCCAGTATTAGAGACCAAATTTAAAAGAGCTCTGGAAGAATTTAGTTCAAATATCGTAATAGGGATAGGTAACATACCATCGGAATTTCTAAAATAATTGGTGAAGCGGCAACCCCACAACTATTCAAGTTGGATTGTAGAATCTATAAGACTGGCGACATACCATCAAACTTACGGAAAAACATCATCCACACGGGTCCGAAAATAGCAAGAACATGTACGTGCGAAAACTATTGCATAATCACCTTAAGGGCTCATGAATCCAGACTGCTAACAAGAATAATATACAGAAGAATGGAGAAGAAAATTGAGGATGTGTTAGATGTTGATAATTTTGGGTTTAGGAAACGTAATGGCATCAGAGATGCAGTTCGAATTTGCGAGAAAAGTAGGATTAAGCTGTAGGAAGAGACGGGTAATATACTATGTGTATAAGAACTTAGAGGGAGCAACAAGAGTGAAAGATCAAGAACGATATACTCGGCTTAAAATGGTATTGAGACAGTGATGCACTCATGGGAGTCTGCTGGACGTTCTTATTAGTTAACAGTAATCATTTAGCAGAGGGGAGGAGCCAATCGCTAATTTCTGGAAATCAAAACAAAGAGCGCAGCGAACTGGCTAGTGATAAATCTCAGTTCCAGAGGGGGAACATGAGGCAGAATAATTAAGAACTGCATCCTTCTGTAGGTTAATACTGCAAAACTGCTGCTAACTCAGGAAATAATTGGTTTAATTACTTCTATTCCACTGTACAGAATATTGTAAAGTCATGCCACTGGCGCACAGAAAGTTGTGCAGGCTCAGAAGCCAGACTTACTCTGGAGAGCGAGCAGGAATCACTTCTTCAGTAGTCGACGAGCGAGTACTTCTCCGTTGTTGGGCACCGAATAAAGACTTTTGTCTCCTGAGGACATTGCAGAAATATTTATTCTTTTTCAGCAGCAATCAGCAACAGATCATGACCCACAGAGTCTCCTGCTCAACGACTAGCAGAACTTGGTAAGGTTATGCCAGCTTAGGGATACGGATGACGAATCAAAGATATTATTTGTTGGTGGGAGACAGAAGGGAGTAACGGTTGTGAACCTTGTAAACTCTGGGAAAGTTTCAGTGCTCATTCACGAGTTTCCTTAAATGTCATATGCGTGTTTTAGTTAACCTTTCTTTCGGCGTAATCACGGAATCAATAAGCAGCCACCGCGAGTTTGAACTTTCACAGATGAATGACAACTGCCTTCCGATCTTTGCCAACACATTCGAATCTCCTACGCTAAGCTATTATTCATTCCGTGTTCTTTGGCTTCTGATCTTCGGTTAAATCCTGTGATCAAATTAATATTCATGTATCTTAACCTCAGAACTACTGCAATAAACTTGTTTGATTTAGAACTTACGTCATTTCGTAGTCAGATGATCTCCATTTTGAATTACATATTGTTACGTTGCCATCTCGTAAAACCAGGTGTACTGTCAGTGATCCACGTCCTTCCAAAACGATATTTCGATGTCGTAACTGGGCTTCTTCTCAGCAGACACCTGATGATAACGCCGAGATATGACGCTGAAATATCGTGTTGGAAAGGCGCGGACCACCGTCACTACACCCGATTCTACTGTAGAGGGCAATGAATCTCTGGAAAAGTTCAAGAAATTATACTGCTGTGTTGTTAAGTTGTTGATCGATGACTCATATTTCATCACTGACATCCTTTCCTAATTAATGTTATCTGCTGTTATTTTAATTGAAGCACGTGACCCTATGGAAGTTTACAAATACAAAATACTCTTACGAACGACCACTAGCATAGACAATAATGAGACAGCTACAGAAGAAAGCATATGATGAGTTACAGAGTGTTTACAGTGGAAAGCAATATCTTTTTCCGAATGGAAATCCCTATATAAAACAAAAAATTAGTAATGAAGTTGATTTCATTCTTTTAATCTGATGGTAGCGTAGCTGAACATGGTTTAACCGGGAGTATACGGAAATTACGTTTGGCCATTTAAAAATAGGATGGCTTTCATTCTCATGTTTCTACGAATTTCGAATATTTCAAATAGTGTCACTTCCCTGCACTTCTTAGCAGTATTTGAAACGTCACAGTAATATTGATTGAACGGTTTTCTGACAAATTATGTTGTTTGCAAAGGGTTCATAGAATCTTTATTATTGAATAAGGATTTAGCTATGAGGCAAAAACGAGATTATAATATGTTTACAAGGCTATTGGGAATATTGACTTTTACCGACTTCTTCCTATTGAGCAGTGTATAAAAATAGAGTAATTTTATGCATTTCCCGTTTACGTAGAACGTTATCAATCCGTTCAGATCTATAGCCATAATTCAAACAGGTATTTGTGAATAAATAAACAAGCTGTGACGAGGGGTCATGAGCCGTGCTTGGGTAGCTCAGATGATAGAGCCCTTGCCCGCGAAAGGCAAAGGTTTCGAGTTCGAGTCTCGGTCCGGCACACAGATTTAATGTGGTAGGAAGTTTCAAATAAAAATAGTCGCGGAACATCAAGAAAGGTTTCCTCTTTCGTATCATTGTCATTTTCTGTCAAGCACCGACGACTTAATTGTAATTCATTAATTTTCATAATTTCGGGAACACCGAATGCATCATCAACAACAACATTAATTGTAGTAATTATCCACAATGAAGCGTTTTGTAAAAAAATAAAAATGGAAAAATGTGCAAATTGATGGGCTATGCAGCTCAGAAACCATTCAGCGGTGTTTATGTGAAGACTGAAGTGACTGCAGTGTGCAACCAGCGTTAGCATTCGTTTTTACGAAACACGACTACCTCTTCTCAGAGGCGCACTGTAGATTCCTTTAGTGAATTTCATTGTTGTTTAGCCCTTACACCCTCACGTGACCGCCATTGTCATCCCGTCACAGAGACAACAGTCCATATCCTTTCACAGCCCCAACCCACTGACTGTGGGTGCTTCGTAATGGCTTCTACGAACGCGTAGTCGAAACTTTTACTCTACTTTCCTTCCTTCAATAGTAGGTGTACCCGTTCTTAGACCATTATTAAGAGGAGCGTTCGCATTTGTCGTCACCTGTAGGCACAACAATCGACGGCAATTTTACGACTCTGCAGGTTACGTACTCCATCGACAGATGTCAGCGCGAGCCCTGTTATTGATCCCCTCGTTCTGGTAAGAAGTTATGGGCTATCCTGGGAATAAAACAGCTGTCGCTCCATTGGACTTAATTCTCAGAAGCTCTGGTTGCGCGTCTACTGAACTGTCGCCACTTAAAAGAGAGTATTACTCATGCAAAGGAAACGTTCGAAGCAGTTACCAGAATTTTCTGTGTGCATCTGAAGGGAAGACAGGCGTACAAAAGCACTCTCCACATCTGTTTTCGAATATTGTTCACTGGAATACTAACATAGGCATTTGGAATGAAAAATTTATGGGACACAAAGAGCTGTCATTCATTCTGGAAACAAAGAATAAAGGTATTGCAGTACAGTGCCTAGAATTTGCAGATGTTTTTGGCACATTTCCTGAAGACCTGACAACTACAGCAATTAACTGACAATCCCTTGAAAGAGACCCAAGCCAGGTTGGCTCGAGAACATGTGCAGAGAAACCTGAATTGATGGCGGACACAGAGAGGGCTCAAAATTTTTTTAAAAGTACATACCAATCGAAAGGGAAAAGTAAACAAATTTAAATATTTTTTGACAGCTTTCCAAGCAAACAGTTTTAAAAAGTTTGCTATAGAGGGAAGGATACACTCGATGGAAGGTGCTTACGATGTAATTAAGAATACCTGCAACAAAGAATGTGCCTATATCCAAGGGAATGCCTAGTATTGATCAGGACTCTGTAAAACGAGGAGGATGGTTCAAATGGCTCTAAGCACTATGGGACTTAATATCTGAGGTCATCAGTCCCCTAGACTTAGAACTACTTAAACCTAACTAACCTAAGGACATCACATACATCCATGCCCGAGGCAGGATTCGAACCTGCTACCGTAGCAGCAGCGCAGTTCCAGACCGAAGCGTCTAGAGCCACTCGGCCACAGCGGCCGGCAAATTAGGAGGATTACGAAGGAGAATAATAAATCCTGTAAAGACATCAGAATTTATGAACCTGAGAAGTAACAATGCAATTTAGAAGAATATACTGAACATACTAGAAACAATAAGAAGAGGTGACTACTCTTTTTTGGGCATCTTTACAAAATGGATAACAGTAGACCAGTGGCGGATACAGAGAAACCTCAAGGAGGGGGAGCTAAAGACATCCTGAGCTACGTTTACTTTTACCATAATAAAAAATAATCAAATCACATGCAAAGTTCAGGGAAGTTATATTTCAACTGATTTTACACATATACAAGACAATGCCATCTTATGATATAAAAAAGTTACAATTGTGGTTCTCCTCCTTAAATGATGAATTCTATGCGTCCATTCTTCCTGGCAAATTGGTTAATTAGATCGTCAATAGAACAATCAATGTTACGGAGAGTGTTCAACAGAGCTAAGCCAGGAAGTCGATCCTCCTTCATTGTCGATCTCAGCCATGTCTTTGTACGCCGCATTGCTGGAGCAATAGACGCAAGTAGACAAGCAAATATTTTGTATAGCGTCTGCAAAGTAGGATAGTCAGAACTAGGACAAACAAACAATGCTTGCAAAATAGAATCAAGATCATTAAGGGGGTTTATGCTCGTTTGCTTATATTGAAGAACCTTTCCCATTAGTCACTTTTTGATCACAAAGTCGAATGACGAAAGAAATAAAAGAATAGCGTGCGAGCTGACTGGCGGGGGTGGCGCTGGTAGCAATGCGGTTGGCCCCGCAAGGGGGGAGGGGCACACGCCGCGCGATCCCCATATGTATCCGCCACTGCATTAGACTAACCAGCAGCATACTGAACTTCCTCCGATGTAAAAACTCAACAACCACCTGGATTTAAGAAGTCAAGAAAGGCTATTGGAAAATTTTAAAGAAGCAACAAACCACTGGAACAAGTAATGAAAAGAGGAATGTTGGGAAATAAGTTTCAGAAATGAAAGATTTCCGAATGACAAAGAAAAAGAAAACAGGCAGAAAGCAGTCTGAGGAAAGAAAAAGGGAACACTGTGAAACAACGAAGGAACACTGGAAGGAAAGGAAAGGATAACATAAGCTCCCGTCCCACGTGGTGCAGCTCATGTAGACGCTCAAGTTTTGCTGTGAAATTGATAGAGGGGAGAAATATTTTATGTAGTCGGAGGATATCAGCCTTCCAGTAAAGCTGTTAAAAAGCTCTTGTTAAATATCGTGGAGTGGTACGTGTGACATGTATTTCACGCATGTCGCTAGTCGGTTCAAAGAGCTTCCACGAAATATCACACAGTTTAACGATTTTGGAGGGAAAACCAATAATGCTAGAGCGCGGTCATTTTGAAATTGGCGTAATAAAAGCCACTCAAACGTGGATGTAGTTATACTTCAGAGTTGTGAGTTCTTGTACATACATAAAAGAAATTTTGTAAAGAAGAATGGTATTTAATTAAAGTTCCATTTTACATACACTTACTGACAAAAAACGAGAAGCACCGAGAAGTTGCGAAGGAAACGAAATGAAACTTTGTGGGCTGAGAGAGAGAATGACGCTACTGCAGTGACTGCAAAATCGAGTTAAATTTACAAAAAACTTGACAGTTCAAATCCGCTTATCAGTATAAAGTTACAAACACTGTAACTTGCATGTGGGTAGTGATTCGATTCCTGAGGCCAACTGGTCTACAGCTGCTGTAATTGGTTCTTGACATTCATAATACTGACACTACACGGAATTGACATCCGAGCTGATTCCTCACATGAACTGCGGATGTTTCTGGTCATAGGGAGCACCTCAACATCAGGCAGACAGTTGATTAAGACACTTGTCATGTTTCGACGAGAATTGTCCTGTAGAAAAATGGTACCGCGATACTGGCACATGAAGAGTAACACATGAGGACGCAGGATGTCTGTTATGTTCTTTCAACCACTACTAGCTGTGACAAGTACCAGATACCTCCCCACACAGTGCCACTGGTGCAATGTTACCCCTCTACACGTCGCCATCATATTCGCTGACGACGGTCATCCGTGGTAGTGGAAAGCGGTATGGGACGTGACGCCAGACTTCATTTCCCCAAATCGCTTTATGCAAATGCCGGGATGGTTCCTTTGAAAGGGTATGGCCGATTTCCTTCCCCATCCTTGACATGATCCGAGCTTGTGCTCCATCTCTAATGACCTCGATGTTGACGGGACGTTAAATCCAAATTTACATACTTTCTTCCACCTTCCTTGCGATGCTAGTCATCAGTAGTCCTTGCTTCCCCATCATGGCTGCACTCTGAACGAAGCCGTTTATGTTGTGGCGTTAACAGCAGCTATCCATGGGAAGGTAATTCTCTGTTCCGGCAGGTGCTAGTTTCCGACCAATGGTGTGGGATGACAGAATGCTGCTCTGTAATACTTACGTGCTCTCGGTTAGCAGGCGCAAATGTGAAGGGGTTATTAAGTTCTTGGTGCATAATACGGAGATTCTCCCTTGTGGTGGTGAAACGTGAACCACTAGAGCCTTGACGACGACAGTATCTCGCCCGCAGGTCCCCATGTAATCAAATATCGGGCCACTTCCCCACGTGAATGGCCCACAAATCTGAATACAGCGCGATTCGACCAGTCAGCCAAAAGGAGACACACAGTGAGGGCCCTTCCAAAATCAGTCACGTGGCGATAATGCTTTGTCACCCGACTAGTATAATCTTCACTTCCTTCACATTGATTATTAAACATCTGACGTTTCTGATGTGCCTAATACGCTGTACAAAGCCTGGTAACAGTACCAAATACGAACACGGTAATGCACCCTGTTGGGGTTGTCCCTGTCAGAGGAAACAGAAATCCTAATCATTTATACCCCCACCGATGGTGTCTGTATGTAGGAAGTTACACTTGACGTTCGATCACGTCTTCTGGGTGCTTCCCTTATTTTTCAGGCGGTGTACTTGCTTGCTGTAAACGATCTAAACCGCGAAGCAGCCCCCGTATAGTAACGTTGAGCTAAATCCAAAACCTTGGACTTTAAATTACGAACTTACAAAAGTTTTTTGAAAAATATTGACTTTTTCTTGCTTAGAATGTATACTGTTTGCAAATTAATGACTAATAAGTTAGATTTTATACAGATAGCGGAGGAAACGAGCGACGAAGCCTTTTTATTTTCTGGATGGAGATACATTGACGGCTTCCGTAACCTTTCGTGACTTACTGGTTTAAAATTTATTTAAAGGGTGGAGAAAACGTTTGGACGACATACTGAGGTTAAATGCAGTAATGGCTGCCAGAAAACTTCATACCACCGAGAAACTCATTCTTTTTTTTTTCGGAACTTGTCCGTATCAAGCAAATGAGGTGAACTGTTTGCACGAAATTAACTGCGCTGTTTTAGCAGTATGCTGCAAATTAACCTCAATGAGGGACTGATCCACGAGAAACGGAATCAGATAGTTACCGGAGGTTTAGAGTTAATGGGAAGACTATACAACTCAGAGGACAGGCGAGCATACTAAATTACTGACGGACGTTATCGTTCACCATGAACGACGGAAGATATAAATGTACTTCTGTAGACAGTGAATATCTTTGAGATGTGTGTGTGTATGTCTGTTTATATGTGTGTAATTGTGTATGTGTAAGGGTGTGTAGTATCTCCGACATTTCTACTGCATGATCGCTTGGCGTCCACTAAGGGCCAGTTTTACTAAACTATGTGCCTAAAAATAATTCGCCCACTTCCAGAAGAAAGCAGCTACTGCAATGCACGTAAGTTATTTTTTCACTTGAACTGCATAAAATATGGCCATAATATCGCATTTCTGTGTGCGCATTACGAGTACTACTTTCATACTTATATCTGAGACGCGTGAAAATTTGTCCTTTTTTAATGATTTTGAAGTGCAG
Source organism: Schistocerca cancellata (assembly GCF_023864275.1). Lineage (NCBI taxonomy): Eukaryota > Metazoa > Arthropoda > Insecta > Orthoptera > Acrididae > Schistocerca > Schistocerca cancellata. The sequence goes on from NC_064634.1 coordinate 107,496,372, forward strand.
AGTGATGGGCCTCTAAGATTTGGAGCAAGAATCAGTGCCTCATAAGTTGTATGTTCGATTCCGGTGTAGAATGTTTGTGGGTTCTACATTTTCCGTTGCTGTGTACGTCCTATAACGCTATAGAATCAAATCATAGCTATGCCCACATGTTTTTGTGATATCTCTGAATGATAAATAAGAAATCCACTGTAAAAATGTAAACTTCCTAGTAATGTTATTTCCATGCGTTCTCAGCGCTGAGTACCGATAAAACGATATTGCCGCAAGCTGTTCTGCGTGGAACGCGGCGTAGCTGTTTGCATCGCCAGTTGACTTGTTGCGGCTTGCTAGATCAAACCCAACCACACGCAGATTTTTTGTGTTTTAGTATTTATGAATTCTGAAAGGTTCTCGAAATATCCCGTGTTTTTAATTTCTGGAAAAAGAAACATTTGCATAAGACGCTGTACTCTCCGTCCAAAAACTCAATGCTGTTCTGTTCTGGCTGTATGTTGGTGTTCGAAATAAACGTGCTTTCATTGCTAACTGCTGTATTTCTTTAACAGCCATGATTTCGCATTTGGAGTTGATTCTGCTTACTACGTGACTCTATATAGCCTCATTGAGAAACACAGATTTTTTAAAATTTAAAACTCAACAAGAAATTATTTTTGCTCTACATACAGCTAAATTGGCACACGAATAAATAGGAACGAAGTGCATCGCGCTAAGATGAAAATCTAGCAGAGTTTTATACAAATGTGTTTGCTATTTTCAAAGTTTTTTCTGTTGTACCTTGTTTCCGAGTAACTTTAACTGAAAAAGCGAGGTAAGCGACGTTTTCGTATGGCTCCTTGAATAGTATTCGCTCATGAATACGAAATTTTATAATCTCAGCTGTACTGGATGCTATGTTTATTGCACTTTACTTAAAATTTATTTGCAACAAGGCGAGTCAGGAACCTTAACTCATGAATTACGCTTGCTTTAATTTCTGCTAATGATTTGGTGAGCAAAGTGAATTTCGTTTCAAGAATGACAGGTTCATTTTTATTTAAACTTCTTTTCCTCTTGGAACGCAGTACTTTGTATCAGCACGGGGAAGTCGCAATCTGTATTGGTTCTGTAAATCGACGTTTCATTACTTGTAGCTGCATGGATACTGAAATTATCTCTTGATAGTAATTCTGTATGGTACATGTTACTTGTTGCGCAAGTGTTACAAACGATTTGAAAGCATTCCTATAATGTGGGGTCTATATACCCGTTTTCATCAAATTTTAATGTAGATCTTAAAAGCATCACAAGGACTGAAGCCGTCTTATGTCTGCATTTATTACACAAATTATTAGCTAAGAAAGTTTGTCATATTCATCCTGCACTTGGAATGGAAAAACTGTACAGAGTTTTCCATTCGTTGTATGCGCTGTATAGGTTGATTCAGCTGCCCCTACCAATGTGTTTTATGCAACCTGCAAGACCTCCAAATACCATGAGCACATGGGTACATGCAAACTATTAGCTCTACAGAAAAAAACTAACAGGAAATTTTTTGTAGAATATTTAACATAGTTAAATTTTGTCTTGGGATACGTTTTCGCTAGAAGCTGTAGTTTTCGAATTATTCGAGGAAAAGGTACAAAATTGAATGTCCTACATGTTGTTTTGAATAACTCGAAAACAGTGGCCTCCAGCAATACCATATCCCAGTGGAAAATTTAACTATAGTAAATTTCGTACAAAAACGTCGTGTTCATTTTTTTTTCTGGAGGACTAATAGTTAGTGCATAGTGAGCGAGAGGATACAAATCTCGCGCGTGTTTTGAACGCATTGCAGGTTGCATATAACATACTGGTAGGGGTACCTTAATCACCCTTTATGCGTATTTTATAGTGAAAGCAATGTTGTACCTCCATGTCATGTGGAATGTGTCTGCTGTTCATATAGAACATACCTTTGGGGAACTGAACGATGCAGCAATGTTTGGAATTGTCAGCAAACAATGAAAGAGAAAAACAATCGCTGAAGTAACACGGTAGTGATAGACATATAAAACAGCAACTTTTTCCAAAGACAAACGTACAGTCGCTTTGCCACATGCAGACATAATTATATGAGCTCAAAGATCGAGTTCATTTACATGTGCGGAATGGTATACGTCGCAGAGAGACGGAAGCTACCTATCAGAACAAGAAAATCACGTAAGGCTAGGTCATCACGATAAATTCGCCTTGTCACAACATCAAAACGAATACGGCAAACAAGGGAAGATTTGACAGGCGATGGATGGCAGTCTCCGTACGGATAGACAGCGCACGCGATACATCGAAAGGAAGCAAGATTAGGGTCTAACAAGAGATCGACGTCGAGGTCGCTAGAGACAGAGTGCAAGTTTCGATTGTTGCAAAGATGAGGATCGAAATCGGCCGTGCCCTTTCAAATGAACCATCCGGGCATTTGCTTGGAGCGATTTAAGGAAATGATGGAAGACCTAATTACGAATAACGGGACGCGGATTCAAACCATCGTCTTCCCGAATGCGAGTCCAGTGTGTCAATCACTGCGCAACTTCTCTCTGTCCGTCCCATCAGACGAGTTAGTAGACAATGTAAGCTCTTTATAAAAATTTTGTCTGTTTGTGAGAGACCTGAATACTCTGATTTGGAATACTTTCTCCCCGTGTAAAATGTAATTTGGATAACGTATTAAATTGCTGAGCAAAATTAACTGTTGTTTGGCATGTGAACAGTATCGTGAAATAAAACTGAAACGAAATGCAAAATTTGAAATAAATAAAATGAATGCAATTAAATAGCAAAGGAAAACTGTGTGTTCAATTTCAAACTATGTAACTAAAACTGAAGCACATTATGAACGAAGCGTGATATGAACTGCAATGTTAGACTAAGTATATCCACAACAAATGAATTACTGCTCTACTCAGAAGAAAATAACTGTTAGAATTACTAACAGTGTTTACTGAAAATTAATGTACTTGCTAGCACAACGCCTGACAATGCCGACTACACACAGTTTGCTGAAGTATGCAAGGTAATGCCTGCCTGAAGCAAAAGTGACTTACCTCTTGCTGAGCATGCTGTTCTGGTGTCTGGATTATTGATATTCTTGAAAGCAAATGCGAATCAGAAAACGCAGCTTCTAAAGATAATTACTCTACTCTAAATTTCTTTTGTCAGAAACAGTCTTTTGCTTCGTGACAGTGCGTTTCAACAGTCCAGTGTTTTATTATAAATCAAGGAGGTGTAAATATGGCAGCAAGTAAAAAACAGAATTTTTTTAAAAATACTTCTAACAACGAAGAAAGTCTATTCTATGAATAAAAGTTCGTCGACTGTATGTATTTAGGCTTTATTTACGGTTCGTACCGGAAATGAAATCTTAAAAATAATCTGTTTGTATTTCGGTTTTTCAATTTTATTTCCAATAAGCAAGGAACATGCAATCTAAAAACCAAAATACAACTATTCGAAGGATTTTTATTAAAAAAAGACGTACCTTCCACTGTCTCTGTGTGCCACATGAAACCGTTATGGATTGGTTAAAAAATGAAACAAGTGTTTCTTTTCTTGGATCTCTGTGTCAACAAAATTTCGTCCGACTCGCACTCTGTTATATAGCCATACTGTAAGTAGGCTGTTTAGGTTTTTATGTTGGTAACGTCACGTAGCGCTCTATATGAAAATCTCTGTGTTGTGTGAAGTCTGTGGCTGGTTTGCATTGTTGAAATATTTGCTGTTGTAGTGTTGGGCAGTTGGGTGTGAACAGCGCGTAGCGTTGCGCAGTTGGAGGTGAGCCGCCAGCAGTAGTGGATGTGGGGAGAGAGATGGCAGAATTTTGAGAGCGGACGATCTGGACGTGTGTCCCTCAGAAAGAGTAAATTTATATAAAGGATGTGGGTTTTAAGGGAGAGGGTAAGGAGTCATTCCAATCCTGGGAGCGGAAAGACTTATGTTAGGGGGAAAAAAGGACAGGTATACACTCGCACACACACACACACACATATCCTTCTGCACATAAACAGACACAAGCAGACATTTGTAAAGGCAAAGAGTTTGGGCAGAGATGTCAGTCGAGGCTGAAGTACAGAGGCAAAGATGTTGTTGAATGACATGTGGGGTATGAGCGGCGGTAACTTGAAATTAGCGGAGGTTGAGGCCTGGTGGATAATGGGAAGAGAGGATATACTGAAGGGTTGTAAAGGCAAAGAGTTCGGGCAGAGATGTCAGTCGAGGTGGAAGTACAGAGACAAAGATGATGTTGAATGACAGGTGAGGTATGAGCGGCGGTAACTTGCAATTAGCGGAAGTTGAGGCCTCGTGGGCAACGGGAAGAGAGGATATACTGAGTTATATATATATATATATACACAGGGTGAGTCACCTAACATTACCGCTGGATATATTTCATAGACCACATCAATTACTGACGAATCTATTCCACAGACCGAACGTGAGGAGAGGGGCTAGTGTAACTGGTTAATACAAACCATAAAAAAATGCAAGGAAGTATGTTTTTTAACACAAACCTAGGTTTTTTAAAAATGGAACCCCGTTAGTTTTGTTAGCACATCTGAACATATAAACAAATACGTAATCAGTGCCGTTTGTTGCATTGTAAAATGTTAATTACATCCGGAGATATTGTAACCTAAAGTTGACGTTCGAGTACCACTCCTCCGCTGTCCGATCGTGTGTATCGGGGAGCACCGAATTACGTAGGGATCCAAAGGGAACGGTGATGGACCTTCGGTACAGAAGAGACTGGAACAGCACATTACGTCCACATGCTAACACCTTTTTATTGGTCTTTTTCACTTACGCACATGTACATTACCATGAGGGGTGAGATAAACGTACACACGTGGTTTCCGTTTTCAATTACGGAGTGGAATAGAGTGTGTCCCGACATGTCAGGCCAATAGATGTTCAATGTGGTGGCCATCATTTGCTGCATACAATTGCAATCTCTGGCGTAATGAATGTCGTACACACCGCAGTACATCTGGTGTAATGTCGTCGCAGGCTGCCACAATACGTTGTTTCATATCCTCTGGGGTTGTAGGCACATCACGGTACACATTCTCCTTTACGTACCCCACAGAATGAAGGCCAGAGGTGTAATATCAGGAGAACGGGCTGGCCAATTTATGCGTCCGCCACGACCTATGAAACGCCCGTCGAACATCCTGTCAAGGGTCAGCCTAGTGTTAACTGCGGAATGTGCAGGTGCACCATCATGCTGATACCACATACGTCGACGCGTTTCCAGTGGGACATTTTCGAGCAACGTTGGCAGATCATTCTGTAGAAACGCGATGTATGTTGCAGCTGTTTGGGCCCCTGCAATGAAGTGAGGACAAATGAGGTGGTCGCCAATAATTCCCCGCCATACATTTACAGTCCAAGGTCGCTGTCGCTCTACCTGTCAGAGCCAGCGAGGATTGTCCACGGACCAGTAATGCATGTTCCGTAGATTGACTGCCCTGTGGTTTGTGAAACCCGCTTCATTGGTAAACAGGTAGAACTGCAACGCATTTTCTGTTAATGCCCATTGACAGAATTGCACTCGATGATTAAAGTCATCACCATGTAATTGCTGATGTAGCGACATATGAAACGGGTGAAAGCGGTGACGATGCAGTATGCGCATGACACTACTTTGACTCAGTCCACCGGCTCTCGCAATTTCCCGTGTACTCATGTGTGGGTTCATGGCAACAGCAGCTAACACACCAACTGCACCCGCTTCTCCTGTGACGGGCCTGTTACGGACCCGTTTGCGTGCTACAACCATACCTGTTGCATACAGTTGGCGGTATATGTTTTGCAATGTGCGGTACGTTGGATGCTCTCTGTCCGGGTACCGTTCTGCATACACCCTGCAGGCTTCAGCTGCATTTCGTCGACACCCGCCATAGATGAGTATCATCTCCGCCTTTTCAGAGTTCGAATACACCATGGTCACAGTTCCTACAACACTATACTATCACAGACGTCTGTTAACACGGTGTACTACAGTTGGTCTGCGTGCGGAGACGAATGCAGAATAACAACAGCAGCAATCGCTACATGCGGACACTGCGACAGCTGGACCAAAGCACAACAGTGCATTACACTCGTAAACACGGTCGTCATCGTAAACTTGTCCCTGCAGATGCTGCTCGCCGACCGTGGCCCGTGTTTGTTACAACATGCAACTGAACGTCGGAGGTTTCAAGCATCAACTTTAGGTTACAATATCTCCGGATGTAATTAACATTTTACAATGCAACCAACGGCACTGATTACGTATTTGTTTATATGTTCAGATTTGCTAACAAATCTGACGTGGTTCCTTTTAGAAAACGTAGGTTTGTGTTGAAAAACGTACTTCCGTGAATTTTTGTATGGTTTGTATTAAACAATTACACTAGCCCTTCTCCTCACGTTCGGTCTGTGGAATCCGTTCGTCAGTATTTGGTGTGGTTTACGAATATGATGACTTTTGAATATTATTAAGGTAAATGCATTGTTTGTTCTCTATCAAAATCTTTCATTTGCTAACTATGCCTATCAGTAGTTAGTGCCTTCAGTACTTAGAATCTTTCATTTAGCTGGCAGTATTAACGTTCGCTGTGTTGCAGTAGTTCGAGTAACGAAGATTTTTGTGAGGTAAACGATTAATGAAAGGTATAGGTTATTGTTAGTCAGAGCCATTCTTTTGTAGGGATTATTGAAAGTCAGACTGCGTTGCGCTAAAAATATTGTGTGTCAGTTTAGTGTTGATCAGAATAAGTAAAGAGAGAAATGTCTGAGTACGTTCAGTTATGCTCAGCTGTTTGAAAATCAAATAACGTCAGAGGTTACCAGCACAGTCATTCATAAATTTTTCTAAGGGGATGTTACAGTACTTGAACAGCATTGTTCAGGTGCTCAGTGACAAAAGACGAATTATCTCTGGTGGCACGACAGCGCTTATTCACGACATAATTTGTTGCGTGAAGTGGCAACTGAATCTGATGTCGGATGGTCATGCCCCAAAGAAAGTGGGTCTGTCGGTCGGCCAACAAGGGAACACTTACGATCCGTAGATCGGGTGACTATAAACTAGTACGTGTGTGGGACCCTTAACTGCACCGGACACCAGGCGAACAGTAGAGCCTCACAAAAGAAACTTCCATCCAGTTCGCCAATACAGGCCACTAATATTCCATCCTGCAGACCTAAACGCAAATGACGGATCGCAGCAATTTGCCACCAGATCGCCCGATCTCTCCGTGGATCGCTAGTGTTTGTGGCGATCGAAATCTAATTGCTTCGTTTTTCCCACGCGATGCGACGCGACGCGACTCCGGCGTGGTTTTGAGTCCCGTCCGCAGGCGGTATTCCCACCTTGCGTCGTGATCGTTTCTCTCCTGTTTTTTTTTTTTTTTTTCTGACGTGTGCACCGGTTCAAATGGTTCAAATGGCTCTGAGCACTATGGGACTTAACAGCTGTGGTCATCAGTCCTCTAGAACTTAGAACTACTTAAACCCAACCAACCTAAGGACATCACACACATCCATGCCCGAGGCAGGATTCGAACCTGCGACCGTAGCTGTGCACCGGTATCCGGCGACTCGCGGATATAGGAATGAGCAAAACGTAATTGAAACACGTTGCAGTGTGTTAATTAAACATAAAATAAATATATAATCGTATAGATCTTATAATTAAATTTTCCCTGAGACATTTAAGTCTCATCTTTGTTTACGATAATGTTGAAAGCTAAAGAAATGAACTGAAATTCGTGGCACGCCTAGAATCGAACCCATATCCTCTTGGTTACCCAGCAGAGATGCTGACCATTACGGCACCTCAGCGTCATAGACAAAAGTCCTTCATGAACTACCCCACTCGAGTGCCCTCAGTGCAATGTAGTCCGCCCCCGGTAGCTGAGTGGTTTGCGTGATTACACCTTTCACTGCAGGGCTTATGCGGACGACATCCTCTTTCTCACCTGCTCCTCCATGGAACTCAATGACGCCATCCAATGGATCCACCAGTATGGACGTCTTTCTGGTACCATTCTTAATGTCCGTAAATCGACTGTGATGCACATTGGGCCCGGCCTCCCGGCTATGGTGCCGACCCCACTCCCAGTCAGTACCACACTTCGTTACTCGGGTATCGAATTTACGAGCTCCACACCGCACAGTGGCACTGGCTTACCGGCGGCTTTTGCAGTCGATTCGGCACCATGTCCGCAGTCAAGTGCACCGTAACTTAAACCAACTCCAACGTGTGTCCTATGTCAACATGTATGTCGCCCCTAAACTGGTACACGTCGCCCAGATCCTCCCAATGCCGTTACTCCTTGGCCGCCGCATCCGATCAGCCTTTCGATATTTCGTGTCAGCAGGGGCACTTTTCAAAGTCCGCTACAACACCCTAACACTGCCTCCTGCAAAAGGTGGCCTCGGCCTCGTCAACATGCGGGCACGATCTTCTGCACTCTTTGTCCACACTCTGTTGCGACATTGGCAGGGGCCGGTCCCGTCCTTAACACATAGTCTCTTAGATATCCTCCGACCAGCTTCTCTCGATCCACCGATCAATGTGGCACCTATTTCTCCATTATTGTACCACGTCGCCAATTGTTTCATAGAACTCAGCTACGTTCGAGCCGATCTTCCAGTCACCCGTCCTCCCCGTACTAAAGATTATTATCGTTTGTTTATGCTATCCAACCCTTGTGACCCCATGGTGCTACAGCATCCTGACATTAACTGGCGAACGGTTTGGGGGTGTGTGCATGCACCCTTTTTACCGTCGTCTGTGTCTGCACTCTGGTATGTTTTAGTCTATGGAAAAATCCCGACTAATAGTCGACTTTATCGCATAGGACTGGCCGCCACCCCACTCTGGCCTGACTGTCAGCTCCAAGACACCGACGAGTACCGTCTTACTTGCCACCTAAAACGAAACGTATGGCTCCTCATCCAACGAATTGTGGGCTTTTGCCTCCGTGCCCCGCCAACGACAGTAACCCCAGATTTCCTGTTGTTGCCCCAGACATTTCACTACCCTCTTGCTAAGCACCATACCCTAATCTGGTCTTTATAATACCTCTTTCAGAGTGGTCCACATACAGTCCTTGACTTCTGGTACAAAGTTGTGACCGCGCATAGCACCCTCACCCGAAACCCATCTTACCGACAAACTTTTGCCGGTTATCTCCGCAGCGTCTTCCCTGATCACCCTCAAAGGTGGGGTGTGCAATGCCTACCTGTCACATGATTCAACACCCTTATCCACGTTCTCATGCATCGACCAAAAACCAAATAGAAAAAGGAAGAAAACAGAATATGTTATATTTTGTTGTATTTAATGTTTTTTTAAATATTTTTTGTTTAATTAAGTCATTTGTATATGTTTAAGTGGTACCTTGAAGAACTCTTGCATAGTGAATATATATGTACTTTTAGTTTGATCAATAAAGATTATTAAACCAATAAAAAAAACAATAAATAAAAAAAGGAAGAAAACAGGATATGTCATATTTTGTTGTATTTAATGTTTTTTAATATTTATTTGTTTAACTAAGTCATTTGTATATGTTTAAATGGTACCTTGAAGAAAAAAAAAAGTGGTCAGCGCGACAGACTGTCAATCCTAAAGGGCCCGGTTTGATTCCCGGCTGGGTCAGAGATTTTCTCCGTTCAGGGACTGGATGTTGTGTCACCCTAATCACCATCATTTCATCCCCATCGACGCGCAAGTCGCCGACGTGGTGTAAAATCGAAAGACTTGCACCCGACGAATGGTCTACCCGACTGGAGGTCCTGGTCACACGACATCTACATTTACGTAGTGCAATGTAATGGTCAGCATTTCTTCCTAGTAAGCAAGAAGACTGGGGTTCAATTCACGGCTGTGGCAGAAGTTTTAATTCAGTTCTTCAGCTTCCAAAATTATCTTGTATAAAATAAGTAAATAAGGCACGAAGTAGCAAAATACAAGTAATTATTCTATTGCGTATGCGAACTGAAGGGTTAAAAATAGCGTTGTATGATCAGCTCTAAAGCATCGGATGGTTAACATCGCTGTGTTCAGTGTGGAAGACTAAGTTTTATTTCCGGTACTTCGTCATATTTTTGTGAGGTAGGGAAATATGGGATGAGGTCCACTCAACCTCGTGAGGCCAGATGAGGAGCTGTTTGAGTAAGCAAGCAGCGACACCTCCAAAATTCACCTTCTAGCCATAACAGCTTGAGAGACTCGCAACATGCTAATCACATGCCCTACGATCACATTATCACTCCTTGCACTACTTCGTAGACAGTAGTCGGCCTGTCGGAACAGGTCTAACAAGGGACTCTCCAACCCGTAATTTCAAAACATGTCCCAAAATTAGAATACCCCGAAAGAAATACAATGTCAAAGAGTTTTCTGCTAAGACACACTGCAAGTATTTTTTTAAAATGTAGAAAACTGCCGAATTCGTAGCTCACCAGGTGGCCGTAGAAATGTACACTAATGATTCGAAACACTATGACCACCTTCTTCACCGAGCGAGGTGGTGCAGTGGCGCAGTGGTTAGCACACTGGACTCGCATGCGGGAGGACGACGGTCAAAACCCGCGTCCAGGCGTCCTGATTTAGCTTTTCCTTGCTTGCCCTAAATCGCTTCAGGTAAATTCCAGGATGGTTCCTGTGAATGTGTACGGCCGATTATATTCCCCATTTTTTCCTAATCCGATACAGCTGACCTAGCTGTTTGGTCCCCTCCCCGAATCAACCAACCACCTACTTGAAGCGTGTTGGCCCACTTTGTAATGTCAATGCCAGTATTTTGTGTCAGCAGTGTAGGCGACAGTGCTCGAGATTTACGAAGGGATGAATATTTTTCCATAATTGACTTTTTAGCCTATATATGAAAGCTGATGAAGAAATAACTTATTAATATATTGCGAAATGAAAATAACTTCCAACAACAATATGTTTAATAATGTTTATAAACAGTTTTCTAGGAAGAATAATCATGCAACAAAAGGTAATACCACTAAAAGAATGTCTTGGCATTCTATTGTCAGTGAATTTTGTTTTTCCTTCTATTGTTCTCTACTATGTATCAAGCGGCTGAGACCAAAGAGTAAGCTGAGGTATGTTCTTTTAAATATTCTAAAAAATAATTGTGTTGTGTGAGGCACAAGTAATCTAAAAGATAACGTACAATTTACTAAATGGAATTCTAGTTCAAAAATGGCTCTGAGCGCTATGGGACTTAACGTCTGAGGTCATATGTCCCCTAGAACTTAGAACTACTTAAACCTAACTAATCTAAGGACATCACACACATCCATGCCCGAGGCAGGATTCGAACCTGCGACCGTAGTGGTTGCGCGGTTCCAGACTGTAGCGCCTAGAACCGCTCGGCCACCACGGCCGGTTTGAATTCTAGTGTACAGACTTATTTGCAACTAGATAACCTACTATCAATGTTTTAAGTTTGTATCCGCAGCAAATAGGAAAGCAGGCATTAGCGCCTTGAACGGCCATACTGAATTATTGGTAATTGTTGAATAATATTGCTATTGTGAAGTCTGAACGGCGTACGATTCTGCCATCTCATCCAGCATAAAGGGAGGGGTTGATGTTATTAATTTTGTACGAAAAAGTAGGTTGGTAAGAACACCCAGTCCAGACTGTGGTTTGTTTGCCGCCATCATTACGTGAGCGAAAGAAGTGGCAAGTTCACACTGCTGAAATAGTCAGACATTAATTCTTTCGATCGATATTACAATATTTGAACTCCGAGGACAAGAACCCACAGCAATTTATTATTTTTCTATTCTAACAGTGAAAATAACATTCGCCAAAATAATTTAGACGTTACGTAAATGAAATAAATTTTGTTCCTGGTGAGTAAGATCTATTTTTGTGAGTTCTAGGCGTTGCACTCTGGAACCGCGCGACCGCTACGGTCGCAGGTTCGAATCGTGCCTCGGGCATGGATATGTGTGATGTCCTTAGGTTAGTTAGGTTTAAGTAGTTCTAAGTTCTAGGGGACTGGTGACCTCAGAAGTTAAGTCCCATAGTGCTCAGAGCCATTTGAACCATTTACCTTCTGCGCTGCCCTCCAATACTAAATTGGTGATCCCTTGATGCCTCATAACATGTCCTACCAACCGATCGCTTCTTCGAGTCAAGTTGTGCCACAAATTTCTCTTCTCCCCGATTCTATTCAATACCTCCTCATTAGTTATGTGACCTACCCATCTAATCTTCAGCATTTCGAAAGCTTCTATTCTCTTTTTGTCTAAAATATATTATATATATATATATATATATATATATATATATATATATATATATTCAGGAAGATATACAAATATTTTAATATGTTATTCTACAAGGAAAACTAAAGAAAAAACTTCTTGTAAACATAGGTTCGCAAATGTTTACTTACGGGGTTACGGTTTATAAAAGATTTTCCCTGAAATTTAGCAAAAGCACTAATATGAAGCCATCGCAAAACTGTACTAGGTTAAAGTAAAGCACGATTTCCATTTACTTTGTTGTTACTGGTCTGGTGAATCTAATAAAAGTGTGTGTGATTTCCTAAGGGACCAAACCGCTGAGGTCATCGGTCCCTAGACTTACACACTACTTAAACTAACCTATGCTAAGAACAACACACACACCCATGCCAGAGGGAGGACTCGAGCCTCCGGCGGGAGGGGCCGCACAATCCGTGACATGGCGTCTCAAACCGCGCGGCCACTCCCCGCGACAGTGACTCTAACGAAACGTCCTAGACGTGTATCTCCAGTAGTTTTTAGAAGAATTTAAGAACAACACTGTGAAATCGAAACGAGCAACGATATCTGTTCATGCACGTGCAGCTAAATGCATTGAACTCAATGGATACATTTTTGAACATTGATTGTGGATGTATTGTAGAACTGTATGTACAACTTCCTTAACAATGAGCTTTGTTTTTTCCGGTTTAACATGAATTCACGGGTGCTATGATATTAATAAAAGCAGATTATCTGACAAATTCATACAGTTTTAGTTAATGTTATTATCATCCTTTTACCAAAATTAAATTCTGTTGAAAACTTTGTGCAATTGTCTGGAGTTTATAAACGAATTGGTCCAAGCAGCTAATAAACAAAAAATTTTATGAAATTACGCCTTTTTGATTCTCTGGATGTTCTGGAAAACTACTGCAGATACACGTCTGGGACTCGTTTTATTAGATTCACAAGATCAATAACAACAAAATAAATGGAAATCGTGCTTGACTTTAACCTCGTACAGTTTTGCGATGGCTTCATATCAGCGAGGTTGCTAAATTTCAAGAAAAATCTTGTATTAGCCGTAACTAAACATTTGCGGACCTATGTTTACATGAACTTTTTTCTTTAGTTTTCCTTGTAGAATATCATATTTTAAGATTTGCATATCTTCGTGAACCACTCCACTCCCGTAGCTGTAGTCGACAGCGCATGTGCAACACAGTGGGCACGTATCTTTGGTTCATGGTACACTGGTAAAAAGATAACAGGACACGAACTCTATCGTAATTCGTAAAGCGAATTCTATTTTCTGCTGACAGTTTCTGTGACAGGTGCTAATAATTCCTATTCGCTCGAATTTGCAACTTATATAATAACAATAGAAATTTGCATTCGTCTTAATCGTGTCACAAAGTGTTGACAATACAGATGAAACCGAGCTAATTTTCTTTGTGGTTTCTTCGTGTATGCTTGCTAATAGTATCTGTCTTTTTGCGGGTTCCAGACTTTCACAATTAAGTAGCATCGAATTAACGTTTTCAACATTGCAAAGATAAAAATACAGATGAAATCACCTACTTGTGCCCTGTTCCTTGTTTATGCCATGGAGATCTCCTTCGGTAACGGTGCATTGACTATTACGAGCAGCTCTAAATCTTTCAAATAATTTTTTCTTCACATGAAGTTTCATTTCGGAGCGTACTTCAAATCTTTTATCCGTTTATACAATGTGTGTTCAGATATTACAAAACGAAAATGGTTTTACACACTATTTCGGTGTAAGCGTTTTCTACCTCCTTCGTTTAACTAAAAACTTTACAGCGTTTTATTTCCTAATCGTTGTTCGAACCACAATTCATGCAGTCGTCTGCGTCATTTCCTGTTTCCTCCAATGTTTCCACAATAGCCAACAAAAAGTCAACATCATTCAAGGAATGTCCAAGAAATTTTGTAATAAATAACAAACATTTACGTCTTCAGCAGAAGTATGTGATTTCATTTGCATTTTGATATTTACAAGGTTGAAAACGTTAATTCCAAGTGAGATGAACACTACTGATTTTGCCGGCCTGAGTGGCCGAGCGGTTCTAGGCGCTTCAGTCTGGAACCGCGCGACCGCTACGGTCGCAGGTTCGAATCCTGCCTCGGCCATGGATGTGTGTGATGTCCTTAGGTTAGTTAGTTTTAAGTAGTTCTAAGTTTTAGGGGACTGATGACCTCAAATGTTCAGTCCCATAGTGGTCAGAGCCATTTGAACCATTGAACTACTGATTATCACGCTTCTTCGGCCTGGTTATCAGATTACTGTAAAGTCCCTGAATGCATTATATTTTCTTTAATCAGGTCTTCCTGGTGTAAGGAGAATGTTTGTTTCTGTCACCTGTTAGATACTTGACATCTTTGTGATGACTCCAGCGCATAAACAAGGAACTGTTTGGTTGTTAGACATATATACTTTAACGTAATAATATAAATTAACGTAAGAACCATACTACAGGAATTGTTATGAATATTTAATGCCCACAGATTAAAGTTTCGATTGCCGGACATCGTCAGCAAAATGTAAGATGACACACTGCCTTAATTTTCTTTGCTCTGCCAGTCTCTTGTGTAACAGTTACATCTGCTACAGTTTCATTGTCGACATGAACTTCAAGTTATTCTAAAAATTATAGATTCGGTACTTTTTAAATACTGTCTGAGTCCTCAAAGTTCATGTGTGTGCACTTTGGACTTATCGGCGATTTGGTGCTAACCAAGAAGAGCTGTACAAACTGCTGTTATAAGTAGTTGTTTGTGCCGAAAGAATGAGTAACTTCATCTTTAAAAAAAAAATGCAATGTGCCTTATCAGATAGAATTTTGACAACCCATTTCTTGAGATTTTGTGACCCCCTACAATATTTGCTTCTGTCTGAAATTTAGCCCATATTTACCTCCCACTCTATAAAAGTCTACGTATTACCAAAACCATGTACCTAGAAACTGTTATCCAACTTAAACTCGTATGTTAACCTTTGACTAAACAGAACCTAATATGAACTGAACTGTAACTGATCTGAATGCAGTCTGTCATTATATTACATGCACAACTGAAGTAAAACAATTATCTGGCCCTAATTAAAGATTTACACTTACCAACATTGTTACAGATATCTCAAAGGCACAATAGCAAAATACTCAAACACAATGACTTTAGAATGAAGCATGTATTCAAAAAGACAGAGTAAAGCTTCGCGTGTTCTTCACACGTAACAATGGCAACAATACTATGCTTAACAAAGTGAACAATGATTTGAAGAGGGTACAATGTTAACAGAGAATTTCTATGGAAACCAAAGAGCTTAATCAATTAATATGTTAATGCATGACTCAGGAAAGTGGAAGTGGTCTTTCTTTCACTTCTGAGCGAGTTACCTATCTGACAGTAATTACTCTGACGAAATAGGGTGCACTGCTGCAGTCTTACCTCAAGTTCTTCTCTTCAATAATAATGACATTATTCAAAATATATAGTCTCTTCACTTTCTAATATATACATCTCATTCATCCTTGCTGTCCTTTACAATCAGTCTTTCTTCATCTAACAGGTACAGTCACAAGTCAACACAGCACTACTGAATACGTCAATCACCTACCACACATCAACCAAGAATACATGAGACTGTGCAGGGGCAAAGACAGTGCCACGACAAGAACAAAGATTGTTTAACTGCAACGTAACTTGCTCCCTCTCTGACGCACACATCGATAACACATAAAAACCAAATTGACATGACCACCTTACATTGTATTCTTCCTGTGTGAAAAACACCCGTGTAGGTTTTGACATGTCGTATTGGACCATTCATTCCATTGTAAGCCCTAACTCGTGACTGTTTATTATTATTATTATTATTATTATTATTAATTTATTATAACGACTTAGCCATATTTGCGGATGATAATAGCAATCGAACAGGTTGAAACTCTTAAAGAATGTGCAGGGTAACTGGGTCTGCAAATATCTTTCTTAAAGTCTGAGTTCATCGCCACAAAAACTGGAACCCAAAACGTGACTACAAATTAAGGTAATATCAATAGAGTCCCATATTTTAAATACTTTAGTGAAGTCCTTGAACCTACGGGGCGAGAGAAAACAGCACAAAACTGTCGCCTCCCAAAACTGAAAAGAGCTTATGGAAGGAACTACAAGGTGTGCAATAAAACATACTTGTCCAAAAGCACTACAGTTGGGCACTATAATACAGTATTAAAACGTAAAGTCCTGTATGCCAGTGAAACACTGACAGTCCACATAAAAGGTGACCTAGAAAACTTATTAAAGGAAGAACGTAAAATCATCAGAATGATACTAGGCCCAAAGAAGGCACATGAGGGCTATAGACTGCAATCTCGTCAAACAACTGAGAAATTGTCCAACCTTGCAGCACACAACAGAAAAAGGCGATTAAAGTTTTATGGACACGTCTCTAGGCTTCCCAAAGAAGACTTACGCACAAAATTCTTAAATACATATACCCTGTGTAACATCATAGATTAAGGGTTGACCTGCGACAGGAATCGCACAACTTGCGTACGGGCCGCTAGACGCCGCCGCGAGCGCTAAGAGTGCATTGCGGTAGCAGGCACGCGTGTTGCGTACGGGCCGCGAGGTGCCGCTACAAGCGCAACCGTATATAAGTGCCGACGGAGTTCGGCCAGCTCTCATTTTGTTTGCATCTCATTTTTGCCTATTCTCTTATTTGCTTAGCTCTTATTCGTTTATGGCTCATGTTATTGTGCTATCTTTCAGCCATTCGGATTGTTTTGATTTACTCCCAATTGGGAAGTGCTCATTTTGGCATTTCACTTTTGCATATTTCTCATTTTGCTAATAATATGCTCCTTAGCTTTTTACAGTTGAATTGATTAACATAGTCTCATGTACTGTTTGTTCATTACAACTTGTTCATATTTTGATGTTGTTTAAATACTGTAATAATTAAAGGAAGCACTTCTTCCCTTAAACTTCTGTAAAGTGTTCTCAATGTGGAATTTGTTCTGTGACACAGTTGTAAGGTTTTGAATATAAATTATATACGAAACTGTGCTTTAAAAGGAATTTACTTTTTCAGTTTGTACTACATGAGAGGACAATTTTGTGATATGAGGGAGAAATTTCAGGGGCGAACCCATGGAAATAGTTTTAAGTGGTCCCCTTTAAAAATAAAAATTTGTGTGACCTGAAAGACGTGACAATGTAGGCACCGAAATCATACGTCACACCTGCATACAAGAGGTGTAAAAGAACCTACAAAAAGTTCAGATAAAATATTCAGATATAATAAGGTTTTTAAGCAGAAAGTTGACAGATGGAAAGTTAAGTCAGAGGACGAAACTCCGAAGAAAGCAGGAACAGAATGAACAGAGGAAAGGAAGAGGGCCCATGTAGAAAAAATGAGAGAAAAAATAAGAGCAGTGTGTAAAAAAAAGGAAAAAGAATCAAAGAAGCTTCGCGTGACCCAACAAGGACTAATGCATATAATAATAATAATAATGTTATTATAACGTTGTATGTAAATTGTACATAGACGTCAGTTAGCTACTAGGCTTGATACACCCCTTCCACAGTGACTAATTTCCGACTGGCTTTAGTTAACCCTTAATGTTGAGACCGATAATGTTATTTGAAATACAGAGCGAGTGGTGACGGATGTTTGCAAGTAGACATAGGGAATGCGGACCCACGCGCAAAATATCCTCCACGCAATGCAGCTCTATAGTACGTGGCAGCACTTCCGGACCGGCAGGATTCTTTCCATTTCCTGCAGCCCCGCGGGAGAAACGTTCATTGCCACCGAGGGGTTCGCACAGCCCACGGGCGCACTCGCCCGGTGAAGCAAAAGCGCGGCAGAGGCGGCTCGCCGGGGAGTGAGTTTCGCCTCTCCGGTTTTTTGCGGACGTGAATGCGGCCGGCGCGAGCCGAGCCGAGGCGCTGGCGCGGTATAGAGCGGACGTGACGGCGCGTCGGGTGGCGGGCCAGAGAGAGAGGTGAGGTGAGGGGGGCGCCAAAGCAGCAGCAGCAGCAGCAGCAGCAGCAGCCTCGCGAATCGATAATCGGCGGTCGACCGGTCGGGCAGGTCGACACGGGCCGCCGCCGCCGCCGCCGCCGCCGCCGCACTCAGCCATGGCCACGCACATCCACGCACACATGCACAGCTCGCAGCGACGCACTTTCACCCACTGGCTAGCCTCTCTGCACTATTACCGTCATGCGCCGAAGCAGAAAGGCGGCGAGAGAAAACGTGGATGGCATCTCTGGGTCCGCCGTACGGTCGAATCGACAAAAATCTGCCGCTACATTCACCGAGCGAGGTGACCGAGGCACTGGCCAAGACGCTGGCGGGAGAGCGTTTTCAAGTCTCCGCTAACCTGATTCAGCGTCAGCCTTACCATGCGGACAACACCATTTGGGTAATCTCATCATGGCAATTGTCACAAACATAGCTTCATTATTTCGTAGCGGTGTAACCGAGAAAAAACTTAGAAACAGTTTAGAATTTTGTTTATAAAGTTTTTGGGAGTAGCTAACTGCTCTCATACTGGATGAGTATACAATTTGGGTAATTTGCGCGCAATGAGTTTCACTCTTTCGAGACATATACAGGGTGATTCAAGAACACATGCAGATATTTTAATATGTTATTCTGCAAGTAAAACTAAGGAAAAAAGTTCATATAAACACAGGTTCGCAAATGTTTAGTTACTGCTAACAAAAGATATTGCCTGAAATTCAGCAGCTCACTAATATGAAGTCATCGCAAAACTTGAAACATCCCCTTGGAAAAATTAATGAATTACTGTGCTGCTAAACCTCTTACATTATTTGATTTTCAAACAGCTGAGCAGAACTGAATGTACTCAGACATTTCGCTCTTTACCTATTCTGATCAACACCAAACTGACACACAATACTTTTAGCGCAACGCGTTCTGACTTTCAATAATCCCTACAAAAGAATGGCCCTGACTAACATTAACCTATACCTTTCACAAATCACTTACCTCACAAAAATCTTCATTACTCGAGCTACTGCATTCAGCGAGCACCACTACTGCCAGCTGAATAAAAGATTTCGATTGAGAACAAACAATGTATTTACCTTAATAGTGTTCAAAAGTCAGTTCATGACATCCAGTCTTACAAATTTACTGTCTCTGATGGACACACGTCCAGGTCATCCGCTCTCAAAACTCGTCCATCTCTCTCCCCACATTCACCACTGCTGGCGGTTCACCTCCAACTGCGCAACGCTACGCGCTGTTAACAGCCAGCTGCCCAACACTACAATAGCGACTATTCCAACAATGCAAACCAGCCACAGACTGCACACAACACAGTCAGAAATTTTCATATAGAGCGCTACATTGCGTTACCAATTAAAAAACCTAAACAGCTTACTTACAAACTGTGCGAGGTTAAATTGAAGCACGATTTCCATTTATTTTGTTGTTACTGTTCTGGTGAATGTAATAAAACATGTCCCAGACGTGTATCTGCAGTAGTTTTCCAGAAACCCCAGGGAAGCAAAGATATTATACAAGTAAGTTTGTTTACTTATTCATTAAGAATGCAGAAGCGTTTATGTCATTGTCGGCAACCGTTAGTGAGTTGTTTCTGTCGTTTCCTAACCTTGAAATGAGTTACCTTCCTATATTGTTCAGTAAAAGAACTTAATAAGAGCAATGTATTTAAGTGAAACCCCGTAGTAATCCTTCTAGTTTGTAGATTATTTATGAAATAGAGATTCCTTTCAAATTTATGATAGAGGAAAACGCCGATATGGTGTTTATTTATGGCAAATGTGATGGTACGTAAATTTAATTATCATTGTAGTTCATATTCAGAGTTAGGAACAGTGAGTATCATAGTGCATTTACGAGAAGGATATCAGTATAAGTTCAGATCGAAATGTCCCCTTTGAACAATTTATACACGACTGTGCTTAAACTGATACACAATATTTTTAGCGCAACGCAATCTGACTTTCAAAAATCCCTGAAAAAGAATGGCCCTGACTAACATTAATCTATACCTTTCACAAATCACTTACCTCACCAAAAATCTCCGTTACTCGAACTACTGCAATACAGCGAGCGCCACTACTGCCAGCTAAATAAAAGATTCAAACTACGGAAGGCACTAACTACTGATAGGCATAGTTAGCAAATGAAAGATTTTAATAGAGAACAAACAATGTATTTACCTTAATAGTCATAATATATATAGCAGTTCATGACAAATTTCAAAACTCCGCCATCTCTTTCCCCACATCCACCACTGCTGGCGGCTCACCTCCAACTGAGCAACGCTACGCGCTGTTCACATCCAGCTGCCGCTGCCCAACACTACAATGGCAGACAACAATGCAAACTAGCCACAGACTGCACACAGCACAGCCAGTGATTTTCATATAGAGCGCTACGTAACGTTGCCAATAAGAAAACATAAACAGCCTACTTACATAGCCCCCATGCTCCCCACAAAAAATTGTACAAATTGTTTTGGGCAGTGGCCAATAATGATTTGATAAAATTTTTCATAATTGTAATTACAATAACAAAGAAATCAAATGCACACACTTATTGATACAATGTTGGTCAAAAGCTAAAATTTTCTCACAGTCCATATAGTCCTGATCATTCATCATAATAGTAATTACAGTTTTTTTTCACAAAGTCTCATTAGTAAAAGAAATTGCACACAGAAGTAGTGGATTTCCATGCAGTCTTGAAGAAGTAGTGTTGTCCTTCCAATGGAAAGACAGTGCTGACTCTTGACATGCTGACAGGTAATGGGCCACAACAGAGCAAACCCACAGCAGAGTCAGTGATTTTCATATAGAGCGCTACGTAACGTTGCCAATAAGAAAACATAAACAGCTTACTTACAAGATGTACAATGCGAGTGAAATTCATTATGAAAGTGCTACGATGTTATGTCAAACAGATATAACAGATAAAGTAACATAAAAGTTATGTTATTACGATAATGGTTCTGGAACAGCAATTGCATTTTAAACTAACACAGATTCACGACATTTAGGACTGATATTTAACCCAAAGCCACTTTGTCGCAGAGTCAGACAGTGTACGTAAGTTTTATGGAGAACAGATTTCTTTCTCGCAGTCGCATCGTTTGATCGGCCGGTTGCTCCGGATTTCGAATCGTTCACGTATTTCCATCTCAAATAAGCTTGAGATATTTTCAGTCAACATTTCTCAATTACTCAGCTTTGCATATTTCACTAACTTCACAATTATACTAGCATTAAAAGATGCTTTCACCCCTTATACTTTAGGCTTGCACAATACGTTACCCGCAATTTAAAAGAAAAATACTGACATCGTACTGTGAGCTAAGCAACAAAGACGTCACATTAGGGCGTGTGTAGTCGAAATCAGACAGCTGCGTCTCTTCTCTGAGTTCATCGTAGCGCAGATGACAATCATTTCAGCACACGACAATAGTTTCTAGTTATCTTAGAGAGAGCCCTAGAAAACATGTTTTCGTCCGTTTTATTTGCATACTAGGACGCACTCGAACGGAAATGGAGTACTTTTACTGCTCGCATTCGAAGAGAAATGGTGTAATGTTAATGCGATTTCCGACTCGCATTGGAAGAAAACTGCATAATTTCAGTACAGTATTTATAGTGCCCCGTAGTACATAAGCACGTAATAACCAGCCACCACCGGTCTTTTCTCGATAATAACACGCCCTGCACTAACAATGGATTGCACTGGCGTTGAGGAATCGGTACCCCCCGCATGACAGAATTCGTCACGCAAACGAACAACATACACAGTGAAGCAGCAAAATTCAAAATGTTTCGACCCTCATATTTAAGGTCGGCGATTTACATCGACCCAGAAGGCCAAATTTACGAAAACGTCGAAACAAGCTACAAAGGAGAGGACACATTAAGACAGTCATCAGTAACATGAACAGTCAATGTATAATAGGGCTCTATAAGGATAAGTGGCAGCAGTTTTGTAATCTTGGGTTCGGGAGCTTAGTTCCTGAGTACACGAGTGGAAGGGATCTCTTTGGGTTTACTGCTGTTTCGAGTAAATGACATCACTTGTCTGTCTGTCTTGTTTGTTGCCGGGTGTGAGATTGCTGCGGTTTGCAATTTTGTCAGTGTTGGCGGCGGAAATTTTAGTTTCGAAATGCCGTTCTTTTTATCTTGAAATCCACCAATGTGTTTGTATTTGTTGCGATCACACCACGGCTGGGGAGTGTTTTTAATCCGTCACTCATGATATAGGAATTCGATACCTGGTGGATGGAACATTTTTTGGATCAGTATTTCGTGATTACCATACATTAACGCAGGAAAATATATCACTTTTTAATTTTTTCAATGTACTGAATGCAGCAATACAATTTTTCTAAAAATGTTTGATACGTGAGTAATCTGTAACACATGCATGCACAAGTAATTGTTAGTGACGATAGCGTTTATTAGAGTCTTGCTCATATTTTTAAGTTCTGAACCTGTTAACCGTTCATGCTTTTCAGTTACAATATAGCAGCTTGTCTCAAATCGAAGTTTCGGTTTACTTAATCCCAGACATTCTTATATCCGTTTGATAATTGAAACCCTGGTAAGTACTGATATGCTCACACTCCGTGCAGTGTTGCGTGATTTGTAGCGTGTTCACACGCATTATGTATTGCGTGATTTATTTAAGGGATTTTTAGCAACAGCTGCGTAGGTTGTTTCCAGATGCAGCGGAGTGTTCTACTGCAAGGGAAGTGGCGGAGTAGAGATGAGCTCGGCTACCCTTGTTGCGCAAGTAAGAAATAACAATGGCGCTATGAGAAAACTTTATTCATAGTAATCAGGGAGTAGTGAACATTTATACATTGCTGCACAGATTTAAATTGATATCTGTGACTGTACATGGTTGGCCTACAATTTAGTTAATTTTACAGTCTTGATTCTTGCAACAATTATCAGTGACTGATGTTAAGTCAAACTTCCTGTTGTACTGAGAATTCTTTTTTGAGAAAATTCTGTGTCGTTATGCAGAGTAACACAGCTGCCCCTACAGCTGTAGTGTTATGCAACCCGCTATGTTATTCCCTGCCTTCATTAACCGCGCGCCAGCTTTTCGTATTCTCTTGCTCGATACGCGCAAACTTTAAGTACTGCAGAAAAGATTAACAGGACTTTTTTGTAGCAAATTTAATGTATTTAAATTTTGTAACGGCATACATTTTCGCTATACGCCGTAGTTTTCGAATTATTCAGGAAAAACGTCCAAAAATAAGCTTCAAACGCTCCCCCATTGCCACACACAGCCTCCACCGGTCAAGATTTCTAGTACGTTGCCCATAGCCCTCCATCCTATCACGGTACAAATATTTGCGACTGCACGATTTGTTTCCCACACTTGATTACCATCGGCTTAGTCAAATTGTAAGATTGACGTATTTGTAAAGTTTGCCCAACAGTACTGTGAGTTTTAACAGCGTAAAATGAACTATTACGTCGTTGTATTTGTCAAGCTTTCGGACTACAGAACTACTGTGACTGTGAGGGTTAAGCCTGGATCGAGTTGTCAACATAATTAGTTTTAGGGAAACGTTTACAAAAGTCGTCTTTCGCTCATTGCCGGCCGGTGTGGCCTAGCGGTTCTAGGCGCTTCAGTCTGGAACCTCGCAACCGCTACGGTCGCAGGTTCGAATCTTGCCTGGGGCATGGATGTGTGTGTTGACCTTAAGTTAGTTAGGTTTAAGTAGTTCTAAGTTCTAGGGGACTGATGACCTCAGATGTTAAGTCCCATAGAGCTCAGAGCCATTTTAAACCTTTTTTTCGCTCATTACCCGCGCGGGCACCATTAAATTAATAATAAAAATTGAAACAAATGAGCCCTCGGTCACAATTATATTTAGTCTTATTGACCAGGTTTCGAAACTTCTAAGAGTGCCTTCATCAGAATTAAAACAATTAAAATGGCCTATAACATAATGATAAAATTATAGGAAAAGGCATTTTTTATATAAAAAGTGTAAGTACTGACTAACAATAAAAGGCAGTACTTACATGTCACATATAAAATAATTATCAGATCAGAAGGGCTTTAGTCACAAAATATATAAAAAGGAATGCGTGAAAGCGAGCCACCATGGACTGCTCATACCTGTACAGCCACAGGTAGCAACGGACTGGGGCGCCCGCATTAACAAGTGCGGGCAGGTGAACATGACATTGCATCGAGAGTGCTATCTGGTAGCCGCAGGTACAATTTGGCTACTTAACATTAAAGTGTAGACTGACGAAAATTATACCGAATATTGTTCAGTACATAATGTAGAAAGTAATATCTTGTTTAACAGCGACAGATAAAGTAACATTTTGTCTGCATCAGAGCTTAGCAGTACAGTTTGAAGCATAAAAACGACATTATCGAAATACAGGAAGGGCTGACTGACGCAGCTTGTAGACAGCGATATAACATCAAATACAGCAAATAAATCACTTAATAAATGAAAAGTTATGAGTTACTTAGATGGAAAAAAAACATTTCGGAAAACTGCACAAGAAAACCCGAAATTAAATATCAAGTAACGGCTTTATACTGTTGAAGAATTTTTTATTGCGCAGCTGCAGCTGTTCATTGAGAATGAGACTGTCACTTCGAGAAAGGTGTTTAAAAATCTCTAAATCTTCCAGAATGTCTAATTTACGTCCTTTCTTCTCGGTGTGGAAAATGTTGATATCACAAATAGCTTTATGTGCGTGACCTGTAATTAAAAGATGGTCAGCAAAAGACGAATTTAGGGGGCTATTGCTATTTTTTCTTAAAAGGTGTTCTTTATATATGGTTGTAAAGGCACGTCCTGTTTGTCCTACGTAGTAAGAAGAACAGGTATCGCAGACAATCTTATAGACGCCAGAACTTTCTAAAGGGGAACGAATCGATTTTAAATTATGAATGACGATTTTTTCAAATTATTATTGGTAGAAGATACAACGTTGCAGGTGTATTTATTACGAAAAAGGCGTTGGATCTGATAGGAGATGGGCCCCACGAAAGGGATAGCGAAAATTTTTTTTGGGTTAGATTCAATGATAGAGGTGCCGAGTGCAGTAACTATTTTAGTAGTTTTCTTTTTAAGGATGTCATCTACTATGCTAGCTTTATGCTCGTTATTAACCGCTATCGTTTTGAGTAAATTGATTTCGTAGTTGAACTTTTCTTTCGAAAGTGGAATGGAAGTAGCTCGGTGAATAGCAGAATGAAAGAAGGCGATTTTATGAGACCGTGGATGAATAGGGGACGCAGGTACGATCTGATCAGTATGTGTTTCTTTACGAAAAATATTGAATGAGATTTTATTATCTTCTATTGTAAGCGTTAAGTCAAGAAAGTTTAATTGGCGGACCTCGTTTTCAAGTTCGATGGTGGAATATATTTTCTCATGAAGATCGTGGAAGAGAGTAAAAATACGGTCAGTGCCATCAGCAGGTCCCTTGTAGATGATTAAAATATCATCAACGTATCTGAAATAGGAGAGAACACCTAGTGATGCAGCCGAAAACAGTTAAAAACTTTTCTTCTAGATATCAGCAAGGATACCAGCTGAGGGATTTCCCATAGCGAGACCGTCGGATTGCTGGTACAATTGTTCATTAAATTCAAAATAGTTGTACTTGACTACAACTGGGATGTTTCAATTTTAATTTATAAACGGTCACTGAACCAAGCAGCCATGTTTGAAACTTTGCGATTCTTGCCTGCCCAAGTATCCAAGGCTGCCTCTAAATATAAAGATTTAAAACTTTGTAAATTAATAGTGTTTACGAAGTAGCCGACTGTGCTGGTATTGTAACGGTCGAGTGAATAGAGACCAAAGAAGGTCCAATATTGTGAATAGTTTTCTAGTCGGAAATTTTTGTACAGTGATAGGAGGGAGTGTCACGAAAAACATACTAGAAATCCTGACTGCTAAGGGATGACTTTTGGGGTGAAGGTAAGTCTCAAGGCCACTTCTGTGCTTTATTTGTTGAATAACTCGAAAACAACGGTCTATAGAGAGCGTAAAACATATGCGGTAGGCGCGGCTGAATCTCCTTGTATACTCCCAGTGTTCCACAGGCACGTTTCTCATTCAGAAAGTAGTAGAGCCATATAATGTTCGTGTCACACTGTTCTGGCTACACATCTTAAAGATTACTCAGTAACTACAGTTAGAACCTACGTTCGGAATGTTACGCTGGAACATTGCGCAATGAGAGTACTACAGTAAAATGTAACACAATCAGGTGCAAATAACTAGTAAGGTTAAAAAATTAACGAGCTCCTAAGCTTCCTGTGGCAATAAAATATCCTCACCAAACTGGTCACGTGTTTGGAGAAATTCCCAGGTGAGGAGCTATTTAGGTAGACGTCAATACCAGAACCTACCAAGGCTCGCTAAAAAATATGGAAAATCAAATTAACCAGCTCATCTTTACGTGAATTTTGTAGTGTTTAAGTGAATACAGAACACGTGTATCCACGTAAGAAAACTACTTTTGGACATGGATGACGAAACAGGTATAAACACGTGAAATCACCATAAATATGATAGATCTAAACCAACTTCTGCTGACAGACCGTAAATTTTTCCTTCATCCTTAATGAAATGTCTCTGCCTGAGTTGTCTGCATTTGACGTTTTATCTCTCCAAACTAAGGGCGCAGGCGTACGCGAATTTACTAACTTTTTGTCATTATACAAAAAAATGGCTCTGAGCACTATAGGACATAACTTCTGAGGTCATCAGTCCCCTAGAACTTAGAACTACTTAAACCTTACTAACCTAAGGACATCACACACAGCCATGCCCGAGGCAGGATTCGAACCTGTGACCGTAGCGGTCGCCCGGATCCAGACTGTAGCGCCTAGAACCGCTCGACCACCCCGGCCGGCTGCCATTACACAATCAGTATCTGACGGAACACGGCAGTTGGGAAAAACCAGGTAAAAAAAAAAATTGAATGCGTAGTGTTTTGGCACTACATATGAGAGTGCTATAGAAAGTATAGGGTGTTTAAAAAAAGGGCGGTATATTTGAAACGGCAATAAAAACTAAACGAGCAGCGATAGAAATACACCATTTGTTGCAATATGCTTGGGACAACAGTACATTTTCAGGCGGACAAACTTTCGAAATGACAGTAGTTACAATTTTCAACAACAGATGGCGCTGCAAGTGATGTGAAAGATATAGAAGACAATGCAGTCTGTGGGTGCGCCATTCTGTACGTCGTCTTTCTGCTGTAAGCGTGTGCTGTTCACAACGTGCAAGTGTGCTGTGGACAACATGGTTTATTCCTTAGAACAGAGGATTTTTCTGGTGTTGTAATTCCACCGCCTAGAACACAGTGTTGTTGCAACAAGACAAAGTTTTCAACGGAGGTTTAATGTAACCAAAGGACCGAAAAGCGATACAATAAAGGATCTGTTTGAAAAATTTCAACGGACTGGGAATGTGACGGATGAGCGTGCTGGAAAGGTAGCGCGACCGCGTACGGCAACCACAGAGGGCAACGCGCAGCTAGTGCAGCAGGTGATCCAACAGCGGCCTCGGGTTTCCGTTCGCCGTGATGCAGCTGCGGTCCAAATGACGCCAACGTCCACGTATCGTCTCATGCGCCAGAGTTTACACCTCTATCCATACAAAATTCAAACGCGGCAACCCCTCAGCGCCGCTACCATTGCTGCACGAGAGACATTCGCTAACGATATAGTGCACAGGATTGATACGGCGATATGCATGTGGGCAGCATTTGGTTTACTGACGAAGCTTATTTTTACCTGGACGGCTTCGTCAATAAACAGAACTGGCGCATATGGGGAACCAAAAAGCCCCATGTTGCAGTCCCATCGTCCCTGCATCCTCAAAAAGTATTGGTCTAGGCCGCCATTTCTTCCAAATGAATCATTGGCCCATTTTTCAGATCCGAAACGATTACTGCATCACGCTATCTGGACATTCTTCGTGAATTTGTGGCGGTAAAAACTGCCTTTGACGACACTGCGAACACCTCATGGTTTATGCAAGATGGTGCCCGGCCACATCGCACGGCCGACGTCTTTAATTTCCTGAATGAATATTTCGATGATCGTGTGATTGCTTTGGGCTATCCGAAACATACAGGAGGTGGCGTGGATTGGCCTCCCTATTCGCCAGACATGAACCCCTGTGACTTCTTTCTGTGGGGACACTTGAA
Organism: Schistocerca cancellata; assembly: GCF_023864275.1. Lineage (NCBI taxonomy): Eukaryota > Metazoa > Arthropoda > Insecta > Orthoptera > Acrididae > Schistocerca > Schistocerca cancellata. The sequence goes on from NC_064634.1 coordinate 107,524,911, forward strand.
AGACCAGGTGTACCACCAGAATCCAGAAACAATTGAACAGCTGAAGCAGTACATCTCATCTGCATGTGAAGCCATTCCGCCAGACACGTTGTCAAAGGTTTCGGGTAATTTCATTCAGAGACTACGCCATATTATAGCTACGCATGGTGGATATGGGGAAAATATCGTACTATAGATTTTCCCAGACCGCAGCGCCATCTGTTGTTGACAATTGTAACTACTGTAATTTCGAAAGTTTGTCTGCCTGAAAATGTACTGTTGTCCCAAGCGTATTGCAACGGTGTATTTCTATCGCTGCTCGTTCAGTTTTTATTACCGTTTCAAATATACCGGTCATTTTTGAAACACCCTGTATATGAAAATACATAAAACTGCTACCAGTCACTTTTCTTTAAATAGTTATTTATTCATTCCATGAACCGGTTTTCGAACCGTTTCGGCTCATCTTCAGATGGTTTTCCGAAAGTTACATAGCTATTCCTGAGAAGAGGAAGCTGGATGTGTCTGAACTGCGGCAGTGTGGGAGTATCGACACATGTAAATTACGAAATGAAGAGCTACTGCGAAGAATAGGTGCGAAAAGAATTCTGGGGAAGACTCTTGACAGTAGATGCGACAGGTAGAATGGGACACTGCTGTGGCAGTGAGAAACAGATTACCTGGTGCCGTGAGGAGCGCTAGAGGCAAACACGGCGGAGGCACGCCCACACTACAAGTTGTAAAACACGTGCTACAAGAGGGCCAGTCACTTCCCACTCTCGATTCTTTAAATAATTGATCCATCATCTTTTAAAAAAAAGCTTCATACGTATGATTACTACACAAAAGCGTTAATGTGTTAAATATTTGACTTTAAGTGTGTTAAACCTTCATCGTTGAAGGCGCAAAACACTAAGTATGTTAGTTGCATTAATTTAGAAATATTCACCTACCGACTAATAAGTCAAAATCAGTTCTGGAGAGTTGAAATAATCAATTCAACCATGACAACCTAAAAGTCAGGATTTTTGCTTCAAGAATCAGACCCCTAGACAAGAAGAACTGGAGCCAACACTACGTGAGAAGGTAAGTAAACTAGAAAGTTTGTTGTAATCTTCGCTCCTCTCAAATCGTCATAAAAGACTAATGTGGGTGAAAGCTGCAAGTGAGAAGGAGGGGGTAGATTACAGCCTACTGTATAGGTCTTTGGTTACCCAATTAAAATAGATAAACACAAGCACGATTTTAATTGACATTGCACTTTTTTCATTTATATGAGACAATATTGATACATTTAGAGTGTTTGCGTATCTTGTCGTCTGTAACAGTACTGTTGTTATTATTTCCGAATAATTTAGCGTCTCGAGTATTTAATAGTTTGAGGAGGAGTTCTTGTTACAAAATAGTAGCAACAACTCCTCCTCAAACTATTAAATACTCGAGACGCTAAATTATTCGGAAATAATAACAACAGTACTGTTACAGACGACAAGATACGCAAACACTACTAAATGTATGGTTCAAATGGCTCTGAGCACTATGGGACTCAACTGCTGAGGTCATTAGTCCCCTAGAACTTAGAACTAGTTAAACCTAACTAACCTAAGGACATCACAAACATCCATGCCCGAGGCAGGATTCGAACCTGCGACCGTAGCGGTCTTGCGGTTCCAGACTGCAGCGCCTTTAACCGCACGGCCACTTCGGCCGGCTTACTAAATGTATCAATACTGTCTCATATATATGAAAAAAAGTACAATGTCAATTAAAATCGTGCTTGTGTTTATCTATTTTAATTGGGTAACCAAAGACCTATACAGTAGGCTGTAATCTACCCCCTCCTTCTCACTTGCAGCTTTCACCCACATTAGTCTTTTATGACGATTTGAGAGGACCGAAGATTACAACAAACTTTCTAGTACACTTACCTTCTCACGTAGAGTTGGCTCCAGTTCTTCTTGTCTAGGGGTCTGATTCTTGAAGCTAAAATCCTGACTTTTAGGTTGTCATGGTTGAATTGATCTAAATAAATTCGAAGATTATTGTTGCAGAATTGTTGTTGTTACTTTAATATATTTTGTCACGTTTTAGTATATCATACAATCTTTTTATTTTTCACATTAACAAAGCCGAAATTACGTTGTTCGTACTAAATTCAAAAAATACTTCCGATCACATGAGAGGGATGCTTCCTATGGTCTCACTCAGCGGAAATAACAATATTTCAAAGGGTTTACAATTTTTTTTTGCCAAGTGAATTTCTATTAGTTTCGATTATTATTTCATAAACGAATCCAGCAGTAAACATAGTAAACAGTACTAAATTGAGTAATAATAATAGAAATTTTAAGTGTGCAAATAATTGGTAATTTCGAATGTTTCTAAAAAAATAATTTTAACTGTAGATTCAGAACTAGTACTTATCGATTACAACATTCAAAATAAAGTAACTACTTTTCATAAATTTTAGCTTGAAATATAACATACTGTGTATAAATTTATATGAAAGTTTTCAGAAAAGCCGCTAAGACAATGTTGACCTGTCCAAAATTCGAAAAATAATACTGGTATCGGCAACTACTGTTGAGGAAAAGTAATGCTAGAGGAGGATGTCCGGTTACAAGGTTCATATGAAAACTGCATCCCAACACACTTCTTAGGGTTTCGCACCTTAATCGGTAAAAGTGGAATACTTACGAGATCACTTTGTTTTCGTTTGTCAGTCTATCTGACTCTTAAGAACCACAACTTTTGTCGAAAACAGATTAATGTACCAAGTTTAAATTTATGCCACATACTAAGGAGTACGATCCCGTGGCAGTGTAAAAATATGAAGCTTCGAAGTCAGTGCAAACAAAAGATACCGCCACATACATCACTTACTTTCATACTCGAAAACAGTCTCATCAAAGCCTATAGCGTACTTTCCTTTGGCCTAGAATCATGAAATTTGAGGACAAGCAAAATTTCACAGTAATAGTAAAGGAAAAAGTCCTACAATCGTTAGTTTGTAATTATCTCCACAAAAGAGAAATTGTCATTTGTTATCTATCCGTCTGTCTGTCCGTCCGTCTGTTAAGACAGTATTTCTCTCAAGCACAGTTATACGTATCAAGGTGAAATTTGTATCACATACTAAGATTTACATTCCCTTGGTAGTATAAAAATTCTAAGTCAATGCAATCAAAAAATACGACTGTTTATGTAACATATATTGAAACTCGCGAGTTCACTCATCGAAACCTAACGGCTACTTCCCGTTGAGCTAGAATCATAAAATTTGGCAGTGAGCAAGTTTTCACAATACAAGTAAAGGGAAAAATCCGAATAACTGGTAATTTGTCGTTATATCACACAAGAAACACTTTTTTTTCACTTGTCATCCGACTTCACAATTTAAATCAAAACGTTCTTGAAGTCTTAAAATTAACTGGTCCGATACGTTATCAATATTAAAGTCGATAAAAGACAAAAATCATCGAGATTCTACCTTCCCGGGATCGATGCACTGTCTGTATATATAATAAAGTTTGTACGAAACCCTCAAAGCTCGTGTCCTGCTAACAGCTGGCCCATTTTATTTAATTCTATAAACATTGAGACACTGAAAAGTACTTAAGTTTTATTAAAAAAGGTAATTTTCCTCCTAAAGGGTGTTTCATACAATGACATAACTTCGTTGGTTCCTTCAGTGGCATATATGGATACTGTCTGCGAAATGGGTAGGCAGTGAAGTCAATAGTAAAAACAGTAAATAATTAAAACATCATGAACAGTGAAAATGTAGTAGGCGATAAATTTTTTACCTTTCATTATTTTGCGGAAGATGTCAGCGAGAAAAAGTTTCGAAAAGGTTAGATGTGATGTGCAGAGTTTATTGCAAGTTGCTGAGTTCTTTCATTCTCAAATACTGGATTAATATATTGCGGGTCATTCTTCAGCGCATTACTTACTGCGTTAAACCATTAATGTGCGGTAATACCTCTTAATGAGCAGATAACGACGGCATTTTATAGTTTTAACTTTGGTCAGTAATTATAATCGATAACTTACAATTAAATACGTGGTGCTCTGGGACTCGTTAGACAGGCCGCGTGGAACTGTTAGTTGTTCTAGATAGGTAGAGCTGAAGGGATTAGAGTGATGGAAGACAACGTGTAAATAGTCGAAACACTAATGCCCAAAAAAAAGATAATTCAAACCCACTACTGTATCTGGATTAGACTACAAAACACTACAGCAGACGGTAAATTTCTAGTGATTTTGTTCTGTCAAACATGTTTCCAGTACGAGGCTTATTTTCAGTAGCTTAGATAGTTTCATACGTGCTGGAAGCCTCCAAAGCGGCAAATTTGCGTTTTTGTTCTATTATGTCGGTGTTGTTGTGGTCCACAGTCGGAACACTGGTTTGATGCAGCTCTTCATGCTACTCTGACCGGTGCAAGCCTCTTCATCTCCTAGTAACTACTGCGGACTAGATCCGTTTGAATCTGCCTAATGTGTTTAACGTTAAGTCTGACTCTACCATTTTTGCCGGCGCCCCCCTCCCCACCCCAATACTAAATATGAGATCCCTCGATGTCTCAGAATGTGTCGCATCAACAGATCCATTATCTTTTTCTTTAGTCTAGTTGTGGATAAGATTTTTTCTTCCCCAATTCTCTTCAGTACAGCCGGATTAGTTACGTAATCTACCCATCTAATTTTCAGCAGTCATTCGTAGTACTACATCTCAGAAGTTGCTCTTCTCTTTTTGTCTATACTCTTTATTGTCCATGTTTCACTTCCACACATGCATACGCTCCAAGAAATACCTTCTGAATAGACTTCCAAGCACCTCTCGATATTAACAAACTTCGATTATGTTCTATTACATGTAATAGATGTGTCACTGTACCGATACCACTTTCCAGTGTCAGTTTAATAACATGCTTTCTATGAATTAAATACGAAGTTTGTTAGAAGACTACGCGAAGCGCAGCTATTTGTCTTGCCTATATACAAACAGCAAAAAAAGCTTTGCATCATCCCGGTTCCCCAGAACTCCTGAAATTAGACGTTGACTGTGGATATTTTATCACAGATACAGTCCCTTTGACTGTTCAGCAATGTCACTAAACCCGACCAAAGATGTAACAACCATGCATGAGCAGCGCCTATTAGACGGAGGAGGGTAGACAGCCGATCATTTCCAGTCATTCCACCAGGAAAGATGTACACGGCTCGTGTTGTCTGTAGTTCAACCATGACTAGACGGTCAATACTGCGGTACTAACGCGTCCACATTGTTACTTTGGGCCAGGAAGGGCTCTTAACAAGGGAAGTGTCCAAGCGTCTGGGAGTGAACTAAAGCAATTTTTATCGGACATGTGGGAGCTATAGAGAGACATGAACTGTCTCACATGCCTCGCTCAGGCCGTCCAAGGGGTACTACTGCAGTGGATGACCGCTACATACTGATTATGGCTCGGAGGAACCATGACAGCAACGCCACCATGTTGATTAATGCTTTTCGTGCAGCCATAGGACGTCGTGTTACGACTAAAACTGTGCGCAGTAGGCTGCATGATGTGCGACTTCACTCCAGACGTCCATGGCGAGGTCTATCTTTGCAACCACGACACCATGCAGCGCGGTACAGATGGGCCCAACAACATGCGGCATGCACCGCTCAGGATTGGTATCACTTTCTCTTCGCCGATGAGTTTCGCATATGTCTTCAACCAGAAAATCGTCGGAGATGTGTTTGGAGGCAACCCGGTCAGGCTGAACGCCTTAGACACATCGAGTGCAGCAGGTTGGAGGTTCCCTGCTGTTTTGGGGTTGCATTATGTGGGCCAACGTACGCCGCTGATGGTCACGGAAGGCGCCGTAACGGCTGTACGATACGTGAATGCTATCCTCCGGCTGATAGTGCAACCATATCGGCAGCATATTGGCCATTCATTCGTCTTCATGACGACAATTCGTACCCCCATCGTGCAAATCTTGTGAATAACTTCCTTCAGAATAACGACACCGCTCGGTTGAGTGGCCAGCATGTTCTCCATACATGAACCGTAGCGAACATGCCTGCGATAGATTCGAAAGGGCTGTTAATGGACGACGTGACCCACCAACCACTCTGAGCAATCTATGCCGAATCGCCGTTGACTAGTGGGACAATCTGGAGCAACAGTGCCTTGATTAACTTGTGGATAGTGTACCACGACGAATACAGTCATGCATCAATGGAAGAGGACGTGCTACTGGGTATTAGAGATACCGGTGTCTACAGCAATATGCACCACAACCTCTCTGAAGGTCTCGCTGTATGTTGGTACAACATGCAATGTGTGGTTTTCATGAGCAATGAAAAGGGCACATATGATGTTTATGTTGATGTCTACTAACATTTTCTGTACAGGTTCCGGAACTTTCGGAACCGAGGTGATGCAAAACTTTTTTTTATATGTGTACAACTGGTAACTCATGATTTCCGTCAATACCACGAACCGAAAATTGATATTTGTTTTCTGTATGCTCAGATACTCCGGAAATGTTCTTGAAAACGTGCCAGATGCAAGAAAAATATCGCACGTAGTAAAATCATAACAGAAAATGATACAACCGACTAAGCTTTATTTATTCGCCTTGTATTTCAACAACACAGTTGGAATATCTCTCAGTGCATCCCATCCATGGTCCTCTAACTGCTTACGCGTTTATGAATTGGTTGCAAAATAAAACGAAATTTTAAAGCTGAAACTTTTCCAAGTATTGTTCACGTAGTGCATAATCTTTGTACTGGAGTTATGCAATTCGCATAAAAAGTACACCATTTTTGTGTTTTTATTTTTCATCTTTCACAATCTCTGGTCTCACCAGTAAAATATCCCATCTAGTTATTATTGATGTTATGCAGATTAGTAATGCCGCTATTGAACCTTTGGATTGGTTAGCAATTTGTATACCATACACTGAGGTAACAAAAGTCATGGCATACTTCCTAACTTCGTGCTGGACCTCCTTTTCCCCGGCATAGTGCAGAAACTCGACATCGCATGTACTCAACGAGTCACTGTAAGTCCCCTGCAGAAATACCGAGCCATGCTGCCTCTATAGCCGTCCATCATTGTGAAAGTTTTACCTTTGCACGATTTTTTGGACGAGCTGACCTCTCGAGTACGTCCAGTAAAAGTTCGACGAGATTCATGCCGGGAAACCTGGATGGACAAATCCTTCGCTAGAATTGATTGTTTTTCAAACGAATCACGGACAACCGTAGCTCAGTGACACGGCGGATTTTCATCCGTAAAAAATCCATCTTTGTTTGGAAAAATGAAGTCCATGAATGGCTGCAAATGGTCTCCAAATAGCCGAACGTAACAATTTCCAGTCAGTGATCTGTTCAGTTGGACCAGAGGACCCAGTTCATTATAAGTAACCACAGCCCACGCTGTTATGGGACCACAGTGACCCTGCACAGTGCACTGTTGACCACTTAGGTCCATGGCATCGTGGGGTCTGCGACACACTCGAATGCTACAATCAAGTCTTACCAACTTAAATAGGGACTCACGCGACTAGCCTGCGGTTTTCCAGTCATCAGAGTCCTCCCGACGTGGTGACGATCCCAGGTGCGACGCTTCAGGTGATGGCGTGCTGTTATCAAAGGCACTCGCATCGGCCGACTGCTGCCACAGCCCATTAACGCCAAATTTCGCCGCACTGTCCTGAAGGATACGTTCGTCGTACGTCCCACATTGATTTTTGCGGTTATTTCACGCAGTGTTGCTTGTGTGGTAGCACTGGCAACTCTACGCGACTGCCGCTGCTCTCGGTCGTTAAGTGAAGGCCATTGGCCACTGCGTTGTCCTAGGTGAGAAGTAATACGAAAAATTTGGTATCCTTGGCACAGTCTTGACGTTGTGGATCTTCGTGTATTAAATTCCCTAACGAATTCTGAAATGGAATGTCCCATGCGTCAAGTTCCAACTCCCATTTTTTATTTATTTATTTATTGTTCCGTGGGACCACATTAAGGAGAAGTCTCCATGGTCATGGAACGAGTCAATACATGAAATTATAACACGACTGTAGAAACAGATAAAATGAAATATAAGAAACATATTCAGGCGACACGTCATTAGTTTAAATAAAGAAAATCAAGAATGTAGCACTGGAATTTGCTTAATTTTTTAGCTCTTCCAGGAGCTCCTCGACAGAACAGAAGGAGTGAGCCATGAGGAAACTCTTCAGTTTAGACTTAAAAGCGTTTGGGCTAATGCTAAGATTTTTGAGTTCTTGTGGTAGCTTATTGAAAATGCATGCAGCAGAATACTGCACTCCTTTCTGCACAAGAGTCAAGGAAGTGCATTCCACATGCAGATTTGATTACTGCCTAGTATTAACTGAGTGAAAACTGCTAACTCTTGGGAATAAGCTAATATTGCTAACAGTAAACGACGTTAAAGAAAATATATACTGTGAGGGCAATGTCAGAATTCCCAGACTATTGAATAGGGGTCGACAAGAGGTTCTAGAACTTACACCACACATAGCTCGAACAGCTCGTTTTTGAGCCATAAATACCCTTTTTGAATCAGAAGAATTACCCCAAAAAATAATACCATATGACATAAGCGTATGAAAATATGCGAAGTAGACTACTTTTCGTGTTGAAATGTCACTTATTTCAGATACTGTTCTAATGGTAAGTAAAGCGGCATTTAGTTTCTGAACAAGATCCTGGACATGGGCTTTCCACAACAGCTTACTATCTATCCGTACGCCTAGGAACTTGAACTGTTCCGTCTCGCTTATAACATGCCCATTCTGTCTGATTAAAATACCAGTTCTCGTTGAATTGTGAGTTAGAAACTGTAAAAACTGAGTCTTACTGTGATTTAGCATCAAATTATTTTCCACAAGCCACGAACTTATTTCATGAACTACATTATTTGATAATGTTTCAATATTACACACAAGATCCTTCACTACCAAGCTGATGTCATCAGCAAACAGAAATATTTTTGAATCACCTGTAATACTAGAAGGCGTATCATTTATATAAATAAGAAACAGCAGTGGCCCCAGCACCGATCCTTGGGGAACGCCCCATTTAACAGTGCCCCATTGGGACTGAACATCATTACCACTCTCAATATTGCGGAGAATTACCTTCTGCTTTCTGTTCTTAAAGTAACAGGCGAACCAATTGTAAGCTACTCCCCTTACTCCATAATGTTCCAACTTCTGCAGTAATATTTTGTGGTCAACACAGTCGAAAGCCTTCGTTAAATCAAAGAAAATACCTAACGTTCGCAACCTTTTATTTAATCCGTCCAAAACCTCACAGAGAAAAGAGACTATAGCATTTTCGGTTGTTAAGCCATTTCTAAAACCAAACTGTATATTTGACAGCAAATTATGTGAATTTAAATGCTGCAGTAACCTTGTATATACAACCCTCTCGATAACTTTAGCAAACACCGATGGCATAGAAATAGGTCTATAATTATCAACATTATCCCTGTCTCCCTTTTTATAAAGTGGCTTCACTACCGAGTACTTTAATCGGTCAGGAAACCGACCACTCCTAAAGGAAAAGTTACAGATATGGCTAAGTACTTGGCTAACATACATGGAACAATACTTCAGTATTCTGCTAGATACCCCGTCATAGCCATGAGAGTTCTTGGTCTTTAGTGATTTAATTATTAACTCAATCTCCCTCTTGTCAGTATCATGGAGGAGCATTTCACGTAACACTCTCGGAACACTTTTTTCTACGAGCGCTATATGATTCCCTGTTGGGACTAGGTTTCTATTTAGTTCACCTGTAATATTGAGAAAGTGATTATTAAATACTGTACATATATGCGACTTATCAGTAACACGGACATTCCCACTACGCACTGATTCTATATCCTCGACCTGTCTCTGCAGACCAGCCACTTCCTTTACGACTGACCATATGGTTTTAATTTTATTGAAGTTTGTTAATTCCCCTCGTGTGGCCATTATCACGTCGGAAACGTTTTCACATGAATCGCTATAGTACAAATGACAGTTCTGACAATGCACTGCCCTTTTTATAACTCATGTACACGATACTACCGCCATCTGTACATGTGCATATCGGTATCGGATGACTTTCATTACCTCTTAGTCCGAAATGTTACTAGGCAGTTGCTGTGCTGCAGACCTATAACAGTAAATAACAAATAATAAAACAATAAATAAAAAATCTCCTTTAGATACATCGAGCAGTAAAGTATAGTTATTCCTGCTGTACCTGATTCCTCCATCTGTGTGTGGTACGACCGTATGATCACTATATCCTGGAGTCCTCCTGAAATGCTCCAGTTTAATGGTCGACTGCGTGAATACATATGTTTGAACACGGTCGCCACTAGTGACCACGCTGTTGACGGAACGTAAACATTTGACAACTGTGTTACAGCACCGATCAAAGAACGCTCCCGCAATTATTACGACTGCATGTTCGTTATCGGTGTATGAACAAATAGCGACATGAATATATATATGCGCTTTCTAAACACCGCCGTGCATTTGTTTCCCTATTTGCATGAATTGCGCTTATTACAAATGCAGTCAGCTTTGAAGACAGGGGCAGAGATCATCTCAAACGGAGTTGCCTTCTAAAGAGGAACTGTCATCAGCGTACTCAGTAGTGTTCAGCGGGAAATAGGAGTTGCGAGCGGCGCTGTGGCTTTGTTATTTGTCTCTGCTGGAGAGAACTGTCAACTTTGCCTGTGGACAGCTCCTAAAAATGCAGGTCACTCCAACTGCGTCCTCTCTGTTGTAGAACCGCATAAAAATGTTTTCTCCCGCATTAACAATTCCGATCAGATAGTTGTGTTAAAGTTTGTTTGTGGAGCGGCGTTGCATAAAAAACCGCTGACGTCACATAAATACTCTGGAAGTTATTACAATATGTATCTGACAATTTTCTCAAAAAAACTGAGCCAAATTTAAAATCGTAAGTGGATATCACGTACGAAAGATGTCGCTCACAAAATCCTCTTTCTACCAATCATTGAGTATTATTCGTCCCTCTGGAAATCTAATCAGGATGTACTAACGGAAGAGTCAGAAAATAGTCGAAGACGATCTGTATGTTTCGTCGGGAGTGTTTCATGAAACTCTGCGATACCGCTTTCCGAACGGGTCGTGAATCGTACTGTTTCCTCCAACATACATATCGCTCATTGGCCACGACATTTATTCTTATACCGAGCTTCCAATCGGCTCACAGGATTTATTCGATGTTGTGTGTCTGAATCTGCAAGCTCTCACCTCTGAGACGCTTTGGTTTTAATGTAATTTGATTTTAAGGTGATCGATATCACAAGTAAGGATCAGACGAGCTATACTCTTAAACTGTTAAATTAGACCGCGATCTCAGTTCCATCTAGCTATTGATAACATTAAAATATTTAAGATTTTATGCTGTATAGCACTATACACAATGTAAACCGAGGACATAAATAGCATCTTATAAATTTCCAAAGTGCTTGAAATACCACCGCCAGTCTGATAACCCATGATCGCTGCTCAGACACTGGCTCTAGTGTCTTCGAATTTATGATCAATCTTACTTCCGTACCAAATTTAAGAAATATTCTCTTTCCTCAATTACGAGAAATTTACATCCCCGTTATCAATTCAAGAAGCAATAAGTAGAGATAAGTAAATGCATAAAAGAAAAAAAGTTAAATCGAACACTACGAATAAAAAAGTTCGCGTGTGACGTAAGGAAGAGTTGGAACACCTGCTGAATGGAGTGGTCAACACACGTAGTACAGAGAAAATGATGAAATATAGAAGAAATCAGAGCAACGACTTGCTTAACATGAAAATCGCAAACGCCACAGAAGTGGAAGAAGTCACCCACGTAGTAATCATAATTATGTAGCATGGTCGATGCATGGAAGATACCAGAAGTAGATTAACACAGGCGAAGCAACCTTTCATCATCAAAAGATATCAGCTAGTCTGAAACACTGACATACATTGTGATCAAAATAATTCGAGTACCCATGTGCAACTGCGAATTGGCCGCTAGGTGTCAATATAGGCGAACCTGCCAGATAAAACGGAGACGGGCAGTATATTATGGTCAATACAGAAACAGTAACAGCAGAATAGTTCGACTCAGGAGAGTTAATTGAGTTCGAAAGTTCACTAATCATTGGGTGTCACCTGATTAACAAGTGATTCAGTTACTTTTCAATCCTTCTAAAGCTTTCCAAATCGACTGTTGGTGATGAGATTGTGAACTGGAAACGTGAAGCAATGACAACAGCAAAACGGAGGCCAAGCAGACATTGTGTGCTCACGGACGTAGAGCGGAGGGGGTGATAGCGATAAATCGCACAAAATCAGCGGAGGCCGGCCGATATGGCCGTGCGGTTCTAGGCGCTTCTGTCTGGAACTGCGTGACCGCTACGGTCGCAGGTTCGAATCCTGCCTCGGGTATGGATGTTTGTGGTGTCCTTAGGTTAGTTAGGTTCAAGTAGTTCTAAGTTCTAGAGGACTGATGACCATAGATGTTAAGTCCCATAGTGCTCAGAGCCATTTGAACCATTTTTTTTTAAACCAACGGAAAGAATCACTGGTGAGCTCCAGAGCGCTGCCAGCGTAAGGAGTTAAAACAGAATGGGCTACAATGGGCGAAGAGCTCCTCGTAAGCTTCACATTTTTGCTGTCAATGCTAACCGACGCCACTGGATACTGGATGACAGGAAACGTGTGGTCTGCAGTGATGAATGACGCTGTAGCCTGAGGCTGTCCGGTGAAAGGATTTGGGTTTGATGAGTTCCTGGAGAACGTCATCTGTCATTATGTGTAGTGCCCATAGCACTGCACCGCATTTTTTCCTTCAACAGTTCTTTACTGAACATTATGAGAATTACACCACGAAAGAATGGTGTTTTATCTAGACACCCTCTTTTGCCACGTAATTTCCTTCCCGTTCTGTGACCTTCCTCCAGAGCGAAACAAGGGCGTGTATCCCCTGTCGGTACCAATTCTTGTCCTGGTGGCGGAGCCAGTGCTTCACTGTGTGAATCACCTGCTCATCGTCCTCAAACTGTCTTTCACGAATGGCATCCTTTTATGGCCCAGACAATAGTAAGTCCGAGGGGGCTAGGTCATGGCTGTAGGGTGGATGGGCTATCACTGTCCAACCCTGTTTTGCGATGTGTTCAGTAGTCCTCAGACTTTTTTGGGGCCGAGCGTTACCGTGTTGCAGCAAAACATCTCCTGGGTTTCTGCGGCGCCGAAGTCACCGTAAGAGCGCCTTGTTGATGTGTTGACATATGCTTCTGAATTAATGGTACCGGCCCTTGTCATCGCGTCAGTGAGAATCACATCTTCACAGTCCCAGGACACGGCGATCGTCACCCTGCCGGCGGAAGCGGTTCCTTTGAATTTTTTCTTCTGTGTGGAGTGGGAACTGCGCCATTCCATCGACTGTTTATCACCCGTGACAATCCGGAAGTAGAAGGCCTCCCCCCCCCCCCCCCCCAGCTGCAAAATGTTGCAAAAAATCTGGACAATTTTTTTTCTGTGCGAATTGTGATCCGCCGTTGGACACCGCGGGACACATCTTGGACACACTTTTGAATATCCAAGAGTGTGGATAGTTGCATCCACACTTCCTTTGCTGATTGACAGATGCAGCACCAACTGCCGACTCGTAATGCCTCCGTCCTCGTGAATGACAACATCCGCTCGCTGCAATATGTCAGGTATGATAGCCGTGGACTGTCTCCACGACCGCTGAGAATTGTGGAGCCCCGCCGAACCGCCTTTTGATGACCTTACCTTTCGTTCAAATGGCTCTGAGCACTATGCGACTTAACCTCTGAGGTCATCAGTCGCCTAGAACTTAGAACTAATTAAACCTAACTAACCTAAGGACATCACACACATCCATGCCCGAGGCAGGATTCGAACCTGCGACCGTAGCGGTCGCTCGGTTCCAGACTGTAGCGCCCAGAACCGTCACCTTTCGTGCCCAACGACTAACTGTACTTCTGTCGACAGCAGATGCTGCATAGACTTTGCACAAGCGTTAGTGAATATTCCCCACAGTTTCTTTTTCTGCGGTGAGAAATAAATGACGGCACATTGCTTGTAACGTGCATCACCTACAGAACCCACTTTGAAACGGTGTTGCAGCTACGCTATTTGTCGGAAGTGACGGAAACTTGGCGCAATCACTCAAGAGACTTCCAATAATACATACGTAACGTTTCGCACTCGTAACATAGTTTTCGGATGAGAAAAAAATGCCTTGTGTTACTTTCCAGGCAATCCTCGTAGTACGGATGAGCTAGTGTTACGACATAGGGGTGGAATATGGGTGTCTGTCGTGGTTAGGATGTGGACCCTTTATTGCGCTTCAGAAAATGCTACGTTTGGAAGGATACGAACACATTTTACAGTATTGTGTACTGTGTACAGTAGACGACAGTTCGGAGACAGTTGTTCCAGCATGACAATGCACGCTGCCATAAAGCGGAATTTGTGAGACGATGATTTATGGGCAGTAACGTTTCTAAAACGCAGTGGCCTGCCCATTTCCGAACCCCCAGTGGAACACATTTAGATTGAGGCATTACGTCGACTCCAATGTCCAGCATTACTATCTACTCTGGTTTCGGCTCTACGGAGAAGTGGCTGCCATCCCTCGACAGCCAATCAGACACGTCATTAAAAGTGCTCTCATCAAGTTGTGATGAAGGCGAAGCGTGAACACATCCCGTATTGATGTCAACTAACAGATATGCGAATATATTTGATCAGTATGTAACTGAGAAAGAAGTTCCTGAACTGTAAATCTCGAGTGCGGGATACTACAAACAAATGCAGACCAACTGAATGTTTTCGAAAATTTCTGCTGTGGAAGAATATTAGAAATTAATTTGCGAGATAAAGAGCGATATGAAAAACTACTAAAACCATTAGACGGATGATCTTTACCAGAAGAGGGAGCAGACAGACATTACATCTGCTAGGGCGTCCAGGAATGGTTATCTTGTCGTTATAAGGAGCTGCAGGGAGAACATTTGTGGAGGTAGATAAATTCTAGAATTTCCATCAAAGCTTATTGGAAAGCGATACAGGGTAGCATCAGAGCAGTCGATAGACTCATGACTGACATAAAATGTTATTACGAACTATGTGCTTCTGATTAGGCCTCTCGTTGTGACAAAATCCAGCGGTGAAAATCTTGTGCGCTTGATGTTCCGGAACTTCACAGTATTTTGTTAAATGGCGTCTTGCTGTACATCATAACCTGCAAGTAAAACATTAAACAGCCCGCAGTCAGTTGCATCTGATAATAAGGGAAATTAAACAAATATGAACATATCAACATCGACAAAACAAGATTTTGAATACATAACAGTAGAAACTTGAGGGTACGTACATATCGTGTATGTCCGTATCAAATTATGTACGTGTGAATACAAAATCTCTATCACGTCAAAATTCAGGACGATCTACGAAACATAGAACTCCGTGGCTATTTAAAATCTAGTTGTATCCATATATGTGTGGCAACGATGGGTTCTGTCACATGTCCGAACTCTGCAGCGTACGGGTCGTTGTGCGTACGTGTCACAGCTGTCAAACGGTAAACGCCCTCACTTCCTGGTCACATTGGACACTGCTCTTGCAGAATGAAAACATGGAATCGGTGGTCAGGGCAAAGAGTCTAAATTACAGGAACCAGAAACGTGCTTTCACACCATTCAGGAGATCACCAGTTGCAGTAAATGTAAGTTAGGACCATTCTCAGTCTGAGGATTTGTTGACTGCCAGTATATTATCTTGGAACGTGTGCTTAATGTATTGACGCTGTCTCTAGCAACTGATGTGCGACTCCAGTGTAATTTACAAATTCCCCTCTATAGTGCTTAGATGCCACAAGCATTGGCGGCACCATTAGAAAACCATTTCTTTTCCCGCGGTGAGCGTCGAACACGCGGACTCTGCCTCACGAGGCGAGGTTGGCTCCTTCTCCCGTTAATGCCTCGTGCAAACTACAGTTGTCCTCCTGCCTCGGTGCCCCTATTTCCAAAACCTGTGAAATCATCTCCCACACCGGGAAAAGAATCTCAGTCCATTGGGTTTTATGCTTCCTGTGCGTGCACTCTAAGAAGACACTCGGAGTGATGCCTAAGTGAGTTAAGAGATCGCTGAAATGTTATGTAGGAGTAGGTCTGAAATCATCTTATTTATATACGCGCAAATACATATAGGTCCACCTAAGACCTAAAACCTAAGTCGAAACAAGGCCCCGGGAGTAGATAACATTCCATTAGAACTACTGACAGCCTTGGGAGAGCCAGTGCTGACAAAACTCTACCATCTGGTGAGCAAAATGTATGAGACAGGCGAAACACCCTCAGACTTCAAGAAGAATATAATAATTCCAATCCCAAAGAAAGCAGCCGTTGACAGATGTGAAAATTACCTAACAATCACTTTAATAAGTCACGGCTGCAAATACTAACGCGAATTCTTTACAGGCGAAAGGAAAAATTGGTAGAGGCCGACCTCGGGGAATATCAATCTGGATTCCGCGGAAATATCGGGACACGTGAGGCAATACTGACCATACGACTTATTTTAGAAGCTAGATTAAGAAAAGGCAAACCTACATTTCTAGCATTTGTAGACTTACAGAAAGCTTTTGACAATGTTGACTGGAATACTCTGTTTCAAATTCTGAAGGTGGCAGGAGTAAAATACAGGGAGCGAAAGGCTATTTACAATTTGTACAGAAACCAGATGGCAGTTATAAGAGTCGAGGGACATAAAAGAGAAGCAGTGGTTGGGAAGGGAGTGAGACAGGGGTGTAGCCTCTCCCCGATGTTATTCAATTTGTATATTGAGCAAGCAGTGAAGGAAACAAAGGAAGAATTCAGAGTAGGTATTAAAATCCATGGAGAAGATATAAAAAATTTAAGGTTCGCCTATGACATTGTAATTATGTCAGAGACATTAAAGGACTTGGAAGAGCAGTTGAATGGAATGGAGGGTGTCTTGAAAGGAGGACATAAGATGAACACCAACAAAAGCAAAACAAGGCTAATGGAATGTAATCGAATTAAATCGGGTGATGCTGAGGGAATTAGATTAGGAAATGAGACACTTAAAGTAGTAAAGGAGTCTTGCTATTTGGGGAGCGAAATAACTGATGATGGTCGAAGTAGAGAGGATATAAAATGTAGACTGGCAATGGCAAGGAAACCGTTTCTGAAGAAGAGAAATTTGTTAACATCGAGTGTAGATTTAAGTGTCAGGAAGTCGTTCAAAAAAATGGTTCAAATGGCTCTGAGCACTATGGGACTCAACATCTTAGGTCATAAGTCCCCTAGAACTTAGAACTACTTAAACCTAACTAACCTAAGGACATCACACACACCCATGCCGGAGGCAGGATTCGAACCTGCGACCGTAGCAGTCCCGCGGTTCCGGACTGCAGCGCCAGAACCGCTAGACCACCGCGGCCGGCCAGGAAGTCGTTTCTGAAAGTATTTGTATGCAGTGTAGCAATGTATGGAAGTGAAACATGGACGATAAATAGTTTAGACAAGAAGAGAATAGAAGCTTTCGAAATGTGGTGCTACAGAAGAATGCTGAAGATTAGATGATCGCATAACTAATGAGGTACTGAATAGGGTTGGGGAGAAGAGGAGTTTGTGGCACAACTTGACTAGAAGAAGCGATCGGTTGGTAGGACATTTTCTGAGGCATCGAGGTATCACCAATTTAGTATTGGAGGACAGCGTGGAGGGTAAAAATCGTAGAGGGAGACCACGAGATGAATACACTAAGCAGATTCAGAAGGATGTAGGCTGCAGTACGTACTGGGAGATGAAGAAGCTTGCACAGGATAGAGTAACATGGAGAGCTGCATCAAACCAGTCTTAGGACTGAAGACCACAACAACAACATATAGGAAAGCAATAATAAGCGCTAGCAGTCTCCACAGAAGGTGATTTTATTTAACACACTACCGCTTTCGGGTTTGTGGCTATCTTCAGGAGGTTTGCATTCATGAACGTGTTTCCGTACTCAGTGTTGGAGGTCACTGTCTAAATGAAAAACATATAATGTGATGATAACTAAGCAGACACAAATGAAACACTGGGAACTGGATCTGCATACATCAACTATCGGTAAGTACCATAACTCTTACAACTCATGTCACTTAGCCACTTCCAAACGTTTCATTTGTGTCTATTTAATCATCATCATACTATTTGTTTTGATTTAAACAGTGATCTCCAGTACGGAGTATGTAAACAAGTACATGAATGTAAGCCTCCTGAAGATATGCCCTAGCCAGAAATCGGTCATGTGTTAAATAATATCACTTTCTATTGTGAGTGGTGGCGGATATTATTCTACACCCTATAAAGGAACAGTCACGGAGTTCCACTGCATTCATAATGCATAAAATACTCATACTGGTGACTTTTGTCCATTGAAGAAGAAGAAGAAGAAGAAGAAGAAGAAGAAACATCGGACTGGCCAAAGAGTTAATCCATCTCGTTATACTTCGTTGAAGAGAACAGCCAGACATCCCGCTGACTAATTTGGAAATTGGAACGTCTGATTTACAGAATCCATTCGTATGAGACAACTGACACTTACACTTCACCGGACTATAGAAATCAGTTAAGGCCTTGACATGTAAACTCAGAAAAAATGGGTTTCCGAGCTTCCATTTTTATCTTTCGGACGTTGTCATGCTCTTGCATGTAAGATTGATGTGGACTCATACTACGACTGAACTGTATATATGAACTACTTACATGACATTAACAATAAAATAATTTACAGTTGTTTACTTTTTTTACGTTGAACGAATTACAGAGCTTAGAAAACACTCCGATAGTACCGGTAAGCAAAGTGGTGTTCTGCTTAAGACTCATATCCGTGACGAATGAAGTGCATTTTTATATGTTTTACATTTTTTTATGTTAACGACTTAACAATTTCCATCATCGGTGCACTAGTTGTCTACTGAAGGTCGTGTAAACACATTTTTCGTTAGACGTCATGTCAGTATTAATATACTTACAAATTGAAGATTTTTCTGGTTAAAAGTGTAATAATAATAATAATAATAATAATAATAATAATAATACCGGAACTTAGATGTAGGGAAAAATAAATAAATAAATACGACAAAATCTTACGATTCTGTACTAACAAAGTGCACGTGCTTGACCATTCTTCGCGTGTTTTCCAATTTCTTCCAAGCTTATGTTCTACTGTCTCGGTAAAACTTGGTTCAAATGGCTCTGAGCACTATGGGACTTAACTTCTGAGGTCATCAGTCCCCTAGAACTTAGAACTACTTAAACCTAACTAACCTAAGGACATCACACATATCCATGCCCGAGGCAGGATTCGAACCTGCGACCGTAGCGGTCACGCGGTTCCAGACTGAAGCGCCTAGAACCGCACGGCCACAACGGCCGGCTCGGTAAAACTTGGATCACATCGCTGTTCACAGTAAGCGCCTGAGATTTCTCTTTTCTGTACGATGTCCATTGCATTTGTGGGTCCCGACAGAACTCGAATCGCCAGTCCCATGTGGGTTTGGAGATGTTTAATTTTATGATACGCAGTATGCAAGAAAATCAAGAAGTACACAGGACCTTGTGCAAACCATCATAGTCTGCCAGTGCTAACAATAAATAGCACGTCAGTTCTAGCTGCAAATTATTAACGCAAGATACGAAAAGAAGGTGGAAATAACTTAAGTACACTTGTTCTTCACAGACTGCTCAGGAACATTTAACAATACCCTCGTAACATGCTTCATTCGCATTAAAAAAAATTACAAACCCCTCTTTCATTATCTTTTCACGACAACAAATTCCAACGTGCACTCATCTGCATGGTCAATGCAGTTTAGTACAGTGTACCGTGTCATTGATCGCGAACGTGTCACGCAGCTTGTGAACACTGTCAATAAGCCTCGGGGGGTCACCTCAGGCTTAGATCGCGCGGTTCGCCCTTTGTCAGTTCACCTGCTCATCGGATCGGCGATAGAGATCAGAAACCAGGGCCGTGTACTGACTTTGAACTGGACAGCGGGTCCTATGACGTCATTTCCGAACTCGCCGTCTGCGTACCCTTGGGAAACTTGACTTGTCAGTCTCTACCGCTGCCCCTTAAAGCGACAACTCGTAGCTAAAGTCTGTTGTCGGGTACAAGTGGACTTCACTGACGTGGGCAGGAGAGCGAGAGTACACGTGTTCGCAAGCGTCGCAGAGGACACGCTGCACTGCAGCTATTTCGTACACAACACTTGGGCGCGACGATAGTTACCAACACATTAACCGATCGGTTAGTAGTCAATATTTATCGTGTATAAAAATTCTACAAAGAAGATCTCGGAGGTTGTACAGTGATACTCCCTCATTATTTCAGTACGAGGGACCCGTGGTCTTCAATGGCTCACAGAATAGTTGCATTTCGTTTGACTTCTTGTCGTCATTTACCTTTGTATCCGCGTAGCACTGAGAATATCTGCGTAACACTGAAAATGCCGATCGTATGCGCTGAGCGTCTCATTTGGAAACATTCGTCCATTCACTCATGGTACTTATTAACAATGAACCCCGTTTTAACGTTGAAGTAAGAGCCAGAACGAAGACAAATAAAAACTCTGATAAACAGAACTGAAAGAAAATTATTAAAGTGGTACGAGCATTTGTTGAGAATACCAGATCGTGAATGGCCAAAGAAGACATCTGAATGGACTCCATCTGACAGACGTAAATATGACAGACGACGATGTTCTCGGAAAGATAACATCAACAAAATAATGGAGCATCGCGATTTGCACATGGAAGAAGGAGGGCCGGTAGAAGACAACAGAATGAAATATGATCTGTGTACGAAGCGGTTTAGGGTCCGTCGATATACAAGTCACTATGGAACAAGTATCACTCTAAACAGACGCCACCACACAGCGCAATAACGACCAAAAGAGTAGAAGCACTGCTCATAACACATATGCGTAATTCTACAAGGTTGGTGAATGTAATACTTAGATATCTCTCCATGAAGGCCATCTTTATGTAGCAATAATATCAGTTATTGTCAAATTTTTAGTGAGTTGCTGCTAATTTCGATTTATACATCGACCATCTCCTCGTACTGGTCAAAAAATGCGGTACACCAATTTGCTTTCTAATGCATTACATACAGTAAACTTAAAGGTAAGTTGAATAGTATTTTTATTGCAGCATGATGTAAGTGCAGTTGTAAAATAAATCTGCAAAACGGTAACCTATAGACAAGATAGTATGATTTTGATCTACACAGAAACGATGGGGTTGCAATGTGATAATATGAAGAATAGCTTAAGTAGATCTTACAAGAAGCGTATTTGCCACATTTCGCAACGAAACTACAGATCTGATCACACAGAAAAAGTTTATTACTGACATGTAACAACAACACTGATGTTTTCCTATTCTACTTCATATTAAGGCAACTACATGTAACGCATCACAAAGCAATTTGCTACAACGAAGTGTTTGACCGTTGCTAGGAGATGATCCATGTACAGACCGTAAATAGTGTAAGCTTGATAAAATTTTTGACGGCGGATGATGGTGTAGCTGTATACACATGTCTTTCACGTAACATATTACAGCTTCGTAGCACCATTGTCAGAAAATATTTACATAATTACTTGCATTGATCGCACTAACTGTATTTTCACACTTCATACTCCGTACAACACTTTCTACACCCTTTCTGTTTATAAAACCAAGGAACGATTTATATTCTGTAAAATAAATGGTATGTGTCTAACACCCAGTAACTACTTCTTACGTAAATATTACAACAACTTTGCTTTAATAGGTATTTATAACAGTTGATTGTTTCTTTATAGAAACATTACGATAAACGAACAGGATTGTAGCTGTATTTCATACTAGTACAAAAGAACAAGATTCCTTTCCACTTAATAAAAGACACCAAATTGGACACAAGTTACTGGGTGGAAGTTTCCAATTATCAAGTGAGAGACAATGGGACAGTGTGACGTCGACCCTTAAATTGGTTCCCCAACGCATGAGCTGATAATAAGAGTTAAGCATATGAAACTAACTCCTATTTCTGCTAAGTGAACTAAATTTGAGAATATCTTACGATTAAAGTCTTGTTATAATCCTAAGATTGCTGTCTAATTAAACAGACAAACATTCTAGCGAACATTCTTAGCACTACATTACCAAATTGATGCCCAACTTCGAATAGCATTGTTACAATAATGATATCGTCAATTAAATTTCGTAGGTAAAACACTTTGCTCAAACTTCAGCGATTAACTTCTCACTTTGGATGTTAAACTGTTCGGAATCAATGTTATTGTTTTCGTATCGATATTCCACTACTTTCCTGGAATAGAAACGCAAGGAAAAATATTTAGGTTTCCTAAGGCTGCAGGTCTGAAGATGTGTTATTCCACTAAGTCACCGTTATCAAGTAGTTTCCAGTAAGCGTAAAAACTAATTCGACGGAGCTGTCACAGAAAATTAATCAGGAGGAATTAATTATGTAACGACAGTAGTTATTCAACGAATAATTTTTATAAAGTAACTGAGACAAATGTTTTGGATAAAATACTGAAGATAGAAATGAAGTTTATCGGGTGATCACAGACTTATTCCAAATTAAGGAACTAACTTATTGATGTGTGAAGTCCCCTATTGCTCGAGCCATGAACCAAATGAGAGAAAATTGGATTGAATTACTGCCGGCGTGTGTTGAAATACTGAAATTCTTTTTAAATCTTGTATAACAGATTCATTTGCGTGATGATCACGTCCGTATCAGCTGCATGAATTATTATTAGCCGTGGTGCCATTAATATTGCAGCGGACTGTATTAATGAAACCACAAGCAACGGTAATTTATACAACGGAAGCGCACATGCGTTGCGGACGCAGTAATGAAAATAGAGTGAAACCGATAGGATTGCAAGCTCTGTGCATAATGAGTAATACCCGTTTGTGGGCGGTGTACGGTATACAGAATCAGTCAAGTGCCGCCTTGCGAATGTTGTTTCTCTACGTTTCTACATGCAAGCACACAGTCAAGCACTAAAACGTATATGTGAGTATTGAGGTACTGCCGGCCGTAGTGGCCGAGCGGTTCTAGGCGCTTCAGTCTGGAGCCGCGCGATCACTATGGTCTCAGGCTCGAATCCTGCCTCGGGCATGGATGTGTGTGATGTCCTTAGGTTAGTTACGTTTAAGTAGTTCTAACGTTCTAGGGGACTGATGACCTCAGATGTTAAGTCCCATGGTGCTCAGAGCCATTTGAACCATTGAGGTACTGGATAAATTATCTTGGACAGAATTATTTGATGATATTTCTCCATACGACTGATCTATTGGAGGCGGATATCGAGACAGTTTAATGTTACGAACTACGCTAACACAAGAATTGGTGACTCGTACGACTAACAAATATAATTTTCTGAAGTATCTCGTGAATTTAACAAGCGTTGGTATTATTCGTCACATAGCAGAGCAGTAGAAATTGGCGATATGCGTATCGCAGTAAAACTGTTCAAAGCTCGAGATTGTCTTCAAGGAATTCGTCCCAGCGAGAAGTCACCCATTGCGCCCCACCGACTGTTTACGCAAGATCGATGTAAGCACTTCTCAGAAGCACAGCAGAGTTACAAATACAGCGCTTCTCGAATATTGGATTAGGGGTGAACTTACAAAAGGAGCATCAGAATAGGAGCTCCACACTCCACACTGGAGTAATTTTCACATTGTGTTTTTTAAATATCAGTTTGTGAACTGACGTAAAATGAGAAACTTGGTATCTAAATACGCTTTTGGTCCCAACTACTATTGACGGTAATTGCTAGCTCTCTTTCTCCGGTGAAAGTAAGATGGTTAATATTTCTGTTTTCATAGCCGTCTTCCGCAGTAACTGTTATGTATCTGTTATTATTTGTTTATGTTTTCGTATTAAGTGTACTGTAACTTTGGAGTGTCTTACACCATACGTTTTGGGCTTTAATTCACAAAGCATCGTCACTATTCATTCTGTAAATATGGTATACGTGATATGTTTCTAAATTTCGCCGTTTAATAGATTAAAAACAGTTTCCCTTTATTAATTTGCTTTACAATTGTCTTACGGTGTTTCGCTCCTCTTTTTTATATGTTCTGAAGCCGACAGATCTCTCTCTTGTTGTTAGCAGAGGCTCAAAAAGAGATAAAACTATCTGCTCTTCCACCACACGCAGTTTTTATTAGGAGTCGGTTTTTCATTTATCTGCAATCGCGTTTTCTGCACTGCAGTTCATTTTTGTCAATATTCACGAAAGTTGTCAACACAGAAGTGATTTTGACTCCAGATTCCGTTAAAAAAGACAGAAAAACCTGTCGGCTTCAGGAGACATAGAAAGAGGAATAAGCAAACTCTACACCAAATTTATAAAGAAAAACTATTTTTAATCTGCAAACAGCTTAACTTAGAAACTTGTTATGTATGCTGTAGTTACAGAATGCAAGTTGTTAATAAAAGCGAAATGCATCTGATGTCAAAAGGCTATATATCTGCGTTTCACTTACGACAGAAAAAAGCAGATGTCAATTTGTATATTTATTTTATAAATTTTATTGTATCAGCTCGCCTGGTGTTGTCGAACATCAGTTGAAAATTTAAAGGTAATAAGCAGTCGGTGTCCTGTCGGGTACCAGTTTGCACAATGGAAGCCTCCAACGGCCTTTTTTCCCCGTGCTGTCTTATTTTGCGAGACTTTCAAAGGAAATCCGCCTTTCAAAGCTAGGTGATGGAAAAATATAGGAGAAAGTTATGTACCTCTTTCAATTTGAGTTGCGAGTAAACTGATGTCATTATGTACGATAAACCACCCATCAGTAATATTAGGGGGTTATGATCACAGTTAGATTTTTAATTTTTCGCATAAGCTGAACGATTCTTATCAGTGTATCAACGAAATAGGTTTCTGAAACAACTGTTGAACGATGAATAACTGCCTCCGTGCTAGAAAACATTAACTTACCTCCCGATGGAAGCTTTGTCGTGGAGTTAGGTCCGTACTAGGACGTCGTCACGCTGTTGGTAATTGGTATACGGATGAAAGTTGTTGGAGTACTGATGAACAAAGAGTTCAAACCTAGTGGTGTGAGAAAATCGCACCATGAAATGACGAGGGGGGGGGGGCATAACCAGTTTTCACGAATTTTTTATGTCTTTGAGGGCTTCTAACGAAACTCGAAAATGATGATCAGCATCAGAATTTTTAAGAATACGTTAATCTTCAAAAGTTCGTTTTAGTATGCGAAAACCTTTATATTGTAAGGTGTAAAAATGGAATTTGATTCAGATACATCACCCGTCATCAACTGCGTGATCAGTTTTCTTATTCTTTTGTTTTATTTTGATATAGTTCGTAAACTTCATCGTGTTTTGTTTAATGTGAAAAGTCTCTTCACTTTTCATGTGACCAAACATATGATGAAGACTGGTACGAACTGAATCTGGTGCCTCTGAGCAGACTATATTGCCATTGTGTTGTAATACATTACAGCATAGCTACCCCCAGATTTTGCGACAATAAGAAAACATCATTAAAGCATTGGGAGACGTACTGTCAGTAACAGTTTACTCAGAAAGTGTCTACGGTGGAGCATCATATTTCCGTGTGACATTCGGACAGTTTCTTTTGTTTTGACTGTGGTTAACTCGGGTGTACTTAAACATTTCCTCGCACTTGATACATTACGCGCACTACATATCACGCAGCATGTAAGACGCAACTACAACGTTCACGAATAAACAACGTAACGTTGACACTCTTTTCTCTAAGTAACATAAACCAGAAACGCATCAAGATGAAACAGAAAGCCTGTTCATTTGAGAGAACATATGCTGCAGGAATAGATTGCTATACGTCGTCCAATGTAGATGACTGCTTCGGGCACAGTTGGTTTGACACACTTACCGAAATAGTCTCAGTACACGGTCCAGTTTAATGTTCGCGGCGGCTATTTAGAACACACTCTGCATACTCAAAGTGCTCTCCACACAACAGCAGGGAATTATGTATTTACACTAGTCTGTTGCATAAATCCATTTTATCCTTGGTCGGTAACGCACAGTGATTATTTACAACACTGTTTTCATTGACGCTACGGTACGACTGATAGCAAATAGGCTGTCGTAATACCTTTAGGTTGGCTAATGATGATCGTTTCGACGAAACCTGGAAGCAGATTTAAGGTTTATATTAAAAGCTGCTCTTGGTGGAACGTAAACACGCCTTTCTTGAAGTATGCACGTGCTATATGACACTACTTGAACAAAATAGGTTTAGTGATTGTATGCTACAAGTTAAAACTGTGTGCCAGGCCAAGAATCGAACCCGGATCGTTGACTGTAGTAGGGACTTCGCCATTGAAGCACGACTCATGCGCGCCCGCACCCGCACCCGCACCCGCACACACACACACACACACACACACACACACACACACACACACACACACACACACACATTTAATTCTCACAGAAGCCTTAAGTTCGGCAGGTATTATAGTACCTTGGCCGTCATAACCGTGTAGCATTGGACGCATAGAACAGTGCCCACCCAACGGAGCTAAAAAAAAAAGTTCAAATGGCTCTAAGCACTATGCGACTTAACATCTGAGGTCAACAGTCCCCTAGACTTAGAACTACTTAAACCTAACTAACCTAAGAGCCTAAGGACATCGCACACATCCATGCCCGAGGCAGGATTCGAACCTGCGACCGTAGCAGCAGCGCAACTCTGGACTGAAGCGCTTAGAACCGCTCGGCCACAGCGGCCTGCACAACGGAGCAAAGCGTTCGAGATTCAAGCCTCGCGCCATCGGACAAACAGATTTCGATTCATCCCACCATAATTACTAATTTATCGATAGCATCCGTCATAACATATTACGCACAAAAGTCGTCTTCTTAGTTTAAAATCGTTCACTATACCTAGGCTGTAGATGTAGGGAGAAATGCAATAAACGAAAAAACAGCCCTTTGCAACAACACGCTCTTCACTGCTCTGAGAGAACTGACCACGCATACAGAAGAGAAAGCACACACACTCAAAAGAACCACTTCCCCATCACATACAGAGACATAAATAAGGAACTGAAGTTGTCGTAATTTCAGCTACAGTTTTCATAGTCTTCTCGCAACTTGCGATACACCTCTCGCGACACACGCGAGCAGCAATATGGCGTAATGTTCTCGAACATAAAGTGCGAAAGTTTTGTTTTTCTATTTCAAAAAACGAACAGTAATAATGTGTTACTGTGTTTGTATAACTATGCAATTTTCTGCTTGTTTTACATTTAACGAACCCAGTAATGATGGTAGCATTTGTCGCCGAAACTAGCTTGGGAAGTGGATAAGTAAACAAATAATTTGTTTTGCATCGAGGCGGACCCAATATTCCGTACTTGTTGTTTTCTATGCGAACACGGACCAGATGGAAGAGTTCCAAGATAACGTTATTGTCACTATACCTGTTTACAATCCCCATCACGATTCACACTCGATCACCAGTCTGTGTACTCTTTTGAAGCTGTTGGCGGCGAGTAGGATAAAGTGACGCCACACCAATCTAACAGCGGTAGCTGTTTTTCACTATGTTCGCAGAAACGCTGTATGTGCAGCACACTCAATTACGCAGAAATGCTGCCAAGTGTCTACTTGCATCCAACTAAATATGTTTAGGTTCTACAAGACAAGTTCGGTGAATGGTCGCAGAAACAAAAATGAAACAACAGTTACAAACAAAACACATCTATTGGCCATCAAAGTAATCCGCTTTAGCTACAACAAATTTTTGACATCGCATGCAAGGCAACCGGTAACTGTCAGCAAACGCTTCTTACCGAATCCCTCGTAGCACCGTTGTTACGCGTTGCTGAATATCAGCATCGTTACTGGAGATCAGACACGGTGCTACCAAAGCGATGCGGAAACCAAGCGACAGGCGACGGCATTCTGTTCATAGTCTTTCTCGCCTCGGCTGACACAATCCAATATTACGACGACGTTGGTTGTTCTTCTCGACAGCATGGGCTAGACCTATCATGAATTTCAGCCTAAGGAAGGCGGGGAAGGCGACGAACAGCATGCCGTTGACTGGCACTCGGTGTCCTGGTCATAGTGGTAGCATCAGCACTCATCTGCCGCAATGAAGCGAATATACATCAACGCGTAACCACGGAGCTGCGAGCGGTTCCACAGCAACTCAGGTTACCTTTCATTAGGAAAGTGGGTGCTCTCAACGCTTGTGATATGACTTTCAAATGGTACAGCACATCAGTCGTTAGCCCGCATCTCGTGGTCATGCGGTAGCGTTCTCGCTTCCCACGCCCGGGTTCCCGGGTTCGATTCCCGGCGGGGTCAGGGATTTTCTCTGCCTCGTGATGGCTGGGTGTTGTGTGCTGTCCTTAGGTTAGTTAGGTTTAAGTAGTTCTAAGTTCTAGGGGACTTATGACCACAGCAGTTGAGTCCTATAGTGCTCAGAGCCATTTTGAACATCAGTCATCCTCTTACGTTATATTAGGCAAATCTAGATTCGGCTAGTGCCTGGTCATTATCAGTGCACTATTTCATAGTATCAATGTATGTCCTAGTACGTTAGTCCCCTGTTGTTCGGGATTCTGTCACAGTTCGTTCACAACTACTTCAACAACATGTCACTGACGTGCTAGGACATGCATTGATACTATGAAATAGTGCACTGATAATGGCCAGGCAGTAGCCGAAATCTAGATTTGCCTGACAAAACCTGAAAGAAAAGGACGACGGATTGCTGTGTTCTGTCATTTGGAAGTCAACAACAAGTATTTGGTGCCAGTTTCCAACAGCTGTACAAGCGGTGTTAGAAGTGTGTTGTAGCTAATGCGGATTACTCTGAAGGCCAGTGACGGTATTTTGTTTGTAACTCTTGTTTCGTTTATTTCCGGAGCCGGTTCACCGAACTTTTCAAATACACCTTGTATGATTACTTCTGTTGTATGTAGTATACAAAAATGATTCAAATGGCTCTGAGCACTATGGGACTTAGCTTCTGAGGTCATTAGTCGCTTAGAACTTAAACTACTTAAAAACCTAACTAACCTAAGGACATCACACACATCAATGCCCGAGGCAGGATTCGAACCTGTGACCGTAGCGGTCGCGCGGTTCCAGACTGTATCACCTAGAACCGCTCGGCCACTACGGCCGGCCGAACGAGTCGTTCTTTGTTTACCATTAAAACTTGTCTTTAATGTCACTAACAAACCCGGTATTGCCATTCCCCGTCTGCATGTTCAGAATAATTTTGGAAGTTTTTTCTGGGACAGTTTTTTCTAGCTCCTGCAGTAAGTCGAAATTTGTTTCTTTAATTTCTCCTGTAACGGATGTTCTGTTGTGTTCCCTTAATTAACTTTTATCAAGTTGCCCTTCTCACCCAGTCTGAATGTGTACTAATCTTCCTTGTAACTAGTCCGGAACGTCCTCCCTATATGTCTGTTATATCTTCTACCTCATGATGTATATAGTATCTTGTTTTCAACCATTTTCTCGAACTTTTTCCTCCTGCATCTACATGTGTGTACTTCACAACCCACCGGTCGGTGTGGGTCGGAAAATACTTCGACCCGTACTAGAGGTTTTCGGTATTATTCCACTGCATATTCAGCGAGGAAAAAATAACAGTCCGTACGCCTCTGCGCCATAATCATTTTTATCTTCCTCCCACGATCGCTAAGCGCTTTACGAAATGGAAGCAGCAGACTGGTCGCGCACTGCACTGCAAATACAGGTTCTCTGAACTTACTTGACAGGGTTTCGCAAGAATTACTTCGCATTTGTTCTGTGGATTAGGTTAACCGAGCTTTTCTGTTACACTTTACTATTCCTGTATGGGCCTATTGCTATTTTGCAGGGCGCCTCTGAATTCGTTCCATGTCAATTGCTGTAGCTTATTTAATATGAATTGCAAATACGGGAACAATACTCTAGAGTAGTAAATACTGGAAAAAATACTCTTTAACTGGTCGCTCTGCTGTTTGATACGCATTTTCTTTACAGCTGCATTGTATCCATCTTATGCACTATACTTCACTGCATTGGTCGTTCGAGAACGAATTTCTAATGTTGTAGATCTGAGAGAAATTTGTTGCTATTATTTAAATTTTTCCATGATGACCAATTTCTCTTTAATTTGAGCTCGCCAACTGTTTCCCTCCCGTCTACTTGCTTAACAAGTAACAATTTGCAGCCTTTCTGCTCAGCCTCGTATCGCTGTGAACACACCAGCCTACCGGAAATCGGTAGCTGAGGCACCACATTAGCGAGGCCGGCGGAGGGAACAGCTGACTCAAGCGGACGCAGTCTGCTGTCGACGCGCGAGTTGAGAAGGGGACTGTAATGGACTTTTGTAAAATAAGAGGGGGGGGGGGGTTAATGCGGGATTTTTTAGATTCTGAAGGTTACAATGCGTGTGTTAGTAGTTTACTTGACGTACTTTCAATTATCTCGAATCACTTTGCGGTTGTATCTGAACATTGCCATAAAGTGTGTCGTATGCTGCTGAGCTATAACGACTGCTTGTGACAGCCGCTACTTAACACCCGTAGATATGAATAACGGTATCAACAGATGAAACATATAAGACACTGAGGTACCAGAAAGACGTGGCTGAAACAACGATAGCCAATAAAAACTATAAAGTCAGGGAAATGTTCAGTTACAAAATTTGAATCCATGGGGGCCGGCCGGTGTGGCAGAGCGGTTCCAGGCGCTTCAGTCTGGAACCGCGCGACCGCTACGGTCGCAGGTTCGAATCCTGCCTCGGGCATGGATGTGTGTGATGTCCGTAGGTTAGTTAGGTTTAAGTAGTTCTATGTTCTAGGCGACTGATGACCTCAGATGTTAAGTCCCATAGCGCTCAGAGCCATTTCCATTTTCAATCCATGGGGAAACTATTATCATATCAGCTACCTTTATTGAGTCACCTGTCGAAGCATAATAAGTTTCAGAACATATCTCTCCATTGTGAAGTGAATACCAACAAGTTTCAGGTCTGACTAAAATATTTCACTTTTACGTAGAGCAACACCGGTTTACTATTAAGCCGATATCTATCGTAAGCTACTGTGTACAGTTTATAAAATAATTTGTACATCTTTCGTATGTAATTTGTTGTCCATTCTGATGTGGAATCAAGGCCAAAGATGTTGCAATAAAGAGTATTGGTTTCCAGAAGTCAACGAAGCGAAATTCATGGACGCAGTTCAGCATTGGTAAAACGTTATATCAATATATTTAAATCTGTGACAGTTACAGTCATATATCACGAAGAGGGACCTGATCTCGCCTCTCATCGATTTCGACAAACTTAAATTTACTACTCGGGGCAACTCGAATTTAACTCGTGTGAAAGTATGTAGGTCACTACCTCTTTCCAAAAAGTCGTGGCTAATGTTCATGACGCAAGATCACTTTAAGGTCAGGTGGAATAGTCATAACAGTTCATATTTCTTATACGTGTCAGGCCCAAAACCTAAAAATTTCAAAAAATGGCTCTAAGCACTGTGGGACTTAACATCTGTGGTCATAAGTCCCATACACTTAGAACTACCTAAACGAACTAACCTAAGGACATCACACACATCCATGCCCGAGGCAGGATTCTAACCTGCGACCGTAGCAGCAGCGCGGTTACGGACTAAAACGCCTAGAACCGCTCGGTCACAGCTGCCGGCTAAAAATTTCTGAGAAATCTCAGAGTTTCTGATTTCAGTCAATTACGGATGCACTTGGAGGGATGTTCTTTCGCTGGAACACCTCAGAAAACTTGCGTACTAATGGGCTTGGTAAACAGTTCTGTACTTCCAGTATTTTTTACCCTTTGGCAAATTTTTAATTAAATTAAGTATTGTTATTTGAAACAGGAAAGATTTTACAATGATTGAGGAGAGCGAGAAACAGAAGAGAGCGACAGAAAGATACTAGCAACAGTTGCGTAACACGTGGCCGATTTTATATCTTCTCATTCCCTAAAAAAGGGATAACATGGTTCGTGAGAGAAATACGAATAATCCAGAACAACTACCAACATTCAATCGTCAAAATTGTAGGCACGTACGACAATCATTTTTTCCCTCTCGTTGTAACAGTTCTTTAATAAAAGCAGTAATAAACAAATTTTGCTATAGATTTCCTTCTCTTCACAAAAAGTAAAAGACACTGCTAACAGAGCGTATCCAACCCCTGGGGAACGGACGTTTACTGTACTGAAGACAAGTCTTACACCGCCCGACTAAAGCCCGACTCAGCAAGAGATTTTACCTGAATTACAGCTCATTAATGTACCAATTACTTGGAAACTATTACGCAGCAGTCATGATACAGAATCTAAACGTCTTTATTTTCGAGTGCTTTAATGATTTATTTTGGTACGACACGGAGACTGTGTCGTGAATTTAGACCTTGATTTCCTATGTTTGGAGACGTAGGCATACTGACCTAAAGTCTGTCACAGGCGTTATTCTGAAGTGGCCACTAACTGGTATGCCAAATTTTATTGTCTCCGTGGAGCTGCGAAATAGCTTGCTATGAGGAATTAAAATAAAATTTAAGCCAGCATCTTCTGATGTAGTTACTAGGCATTGTATCCATGTAACCACTCAAAACAATGATAGTCCGATATACTAGTGGACGCATACGACGTCGGTCATTATTAGCAGGGGCTAATGAAGTAGCATAGCAATCAACGTTATATCAGCACATTACTCTTACCGTGCTCTTTACATGTGCTGTGGCACTAATTATCGTAGGATAAGGGTGAATCAGTTGGAAACGGAAGTAGATTAGAAATTGGTGATGTGTCCGAAAGGAAAGATAATAACAGCCAAATGTCGAGACAATATTTGCGAGAGGTAAGCAATTTGTGTTGTAAACTGTACGTAGTAGTTTGTGATTACAATTCAGTAACCACCAGTGAACTATATCGTGTACCACCACAACAGCACCAAGTTTTTATAAGCCAACTTTCTCCCGTGTGG
Source organism: Schistocerca cancellata (assembly GCF_023864275.1). Lineage (NCBI taxonomy): Eukaryota > Metazoa > Arthropoda > Insecta > Orthoptera > Acrididae > Schistocerca > Schistocerca cancellata. The sequence goes on from NC_064634.1 coordinate 107,558,048, forward strand.
TTATGATGCATATTAACCTGATATACTTCCCAAGGTATACGAGATTGACTGGATACAACTCTACATCTGCGTACATACTCCACAAGCATACATTCAGTGCTTGGCGGAGGGTACCTTGTGCTACTGCTACTCATCTCCTCTCTTGTTCCAGTAGCAAACAGACCAAGGGAGAAACGATTGTCTATATGCCTCTGTAGGAGGTCTAATTTTTCCTGTCTTCCTGGTCGTTAAGCGAAGTTTACGATGTCGGGAGTAAAATCATTCTGCAATTGGTCGCGAATCCCGGTTCTCTAAACTTTCTGTATAGTGTTTCGAGAAAAGAACGTCGTCTTTTTACCAGGGATTTCCATTTCAATTCCCGAAGCATCTCCGTAAACACTTGGGTGTTCATCGAACCTACCAGTAACCATGCCTCTGATTTTTTTGGACGTCTTCCTTTAATTCGAGTTGGTGCGGATGCCAGACAGCCGAACTATACCCAAGAATGGGTCGCCATAGTGTTCTATGCACTGTATCCATTGTAGATGAGTTACACTTCCCTAACATTGCGCTAATAAACTTAGGTCGAAAATTTGCCTTTCCCATTACCAACCTTACGTATTCGCTGTATTTCATATCGGTTGACAACTCTGCGCCTAGATACTGAATCGATGTGGTTGCCTCAAGCGGCACACATAATACTGTGTTCCAATATTCCATGATTGTTTTTCGTACTGACCTGAGCTGACTCCCACTTTTTCACTTTTAGATCAAGCTGCCGAGCATCATACCAAATAGAAATTCCGTCCTGCATCCCGTATCCTTCTACAGTCATTCAAAGACGTTACTTTCCCGTTCTACTGCCACATTGTCAGCGAACAGTCGCAGATTGCTGCTCAGTGTATCCATCAGATCGTTTATATACGGGGAGATTCAGCTGCCCCTAAGTATGTGTTTTGTGCAACCTGTAGCGCCCTTCAAGTATCACCAGCAAGTTTTTTCCTACTCTCTCCTTTGCTACGTGCAGACCGTTAGCCATACAGAAAAAAAAGAACAGGACCTTCACGTAGGAAATTTAATGCATTTAAATTTTGAACTGGGATTCGTTTTCGCTGGAGTCCATAGTTGTCGAATTATTCACGAGAAACGTACAAAAGCGACCTTGGAACGCGTTTTTCTTAAATAGCTCGAGAACCGTGGCCTCCAGCGAAACCTCAAACCTGTAAAAAATTTAACTTCATTAAGTTTTCTACAAAAGGGTTCTGTTGATTTTTTTATGTAGTACTCTCGTGCTTGGTTTTTTAAGGCGTTGCGTGTTGTGTTAGATCCATAGGTAGGGGCAGCTGAATCACAAGAAGAACAATAGCGATTCCATGCCACTTCCCTGGCGTTGTCCTGACATTAGCTACAAAGGAGACTGCTTTTAAATTACTCATGCGGCGCGTCCTACAATGTTACTGAAGTGTGTGCGATCCATGCCAAATAGGACTAAGCAGGGCTGTAGAAGGTATACGGACAGGGGCTGGACGAATGGTCGCAGAGTTGTGGGAGAGTGTCACACATATGCTGAAGAAACTGAATAGGTGGACACCTGAAGACAGAAGCAAAGTACACCGAGAGTGCCTACTTACAAATGTTCTAGAACCGACTTTGAATTATGACTCTAGAAATATATTGTAATTTCGTACTTATCGCTCCCCCCTGGGATCATGAGTTCAAAGTTAGATTATTTACAGTGCGGACAGAGGCAGTTACACAGTCATTCGTCCCGCGCCCCATATGTGAATGGGACAGGAGGAAGCCCACATAACTAGTACAAGAGGAAGTGGAAATGTAGTCGTAGATATCTGTGACTCTGGCAAAAACTTGCTACCTAGGATAACGTAGTAGTTTCTATTACTTAAGGGGTGGGGGGGAGGGGAGGGTTAAAACGTCAAAATGGTTCAAATGGCTCTGAGCACGATGGGACTTAACATCTGAGGTCATCAGTCCCATAGAACTTAGAACTACTTATACCTAACTAACCTAAGGACATCTCAGACATCCAAGCCCGAGTCAGGAATCGAACCTGCGACCGTAGCGGTCGCGCGGTTCCAGACTGAAGCGCCTAGAACCGCTCGGCCACACAGACCGGCTAAGAAGTCAAACGGGCCGACTTGGAGCAGGAGAGGCACCACAGGACATTTTAATTTCGATTGTCTATACTTTCACAAATAAATTCTAAAACTTTTTCAGCATGAAGGATTCAGGATTCACACTCACAGCAGTGGAAATTCAAAAACATAACAAAATAATTTTTTTTTACATATGAAATTTCATCACTTTCTCACTTAGTAGTGGCTGCGTTCGTTGATATAAGTACACTTTTCTTCAAAAGTAAAACAGTTTCTTCGATGAATTTTGAGCTGCTTATTAAACACAAACTCCTTAATGCAAAATCTAAAACTTTCCAAATCTAGTAAACGCTGTAGTAAAACTTGAGATAATGAACTATAAAATTTGAGTTTTTTCTAAAAATGAAGTTTAAAATGTAACCGCTTATTCATTTTTTCATAAATTGAATAAATTCTAGAGTTTCGAACACCTGTAAATACGGTTTGTACGCTGTGCAAAATTCATGGAATAATCTCTCTTACCTATGAAGAAAAGTGTACCTCTAGCCAGAATTGCAGCCAATAGTAGTAAAAAAATGATGAAATTTCACATGTAAAAAAAATTTACTTTGTTATGTGTTTGAACTCCCGCTGTAACTAGTGTGAATCCTGAATCCTTCCTGGTCATATTGACACAGTTTTATGAATTTGTTTGTAAAAGTATTGACAGTGGAAATGAAAATGTCCTGTTGTGCCTCTCCTGCTCCACCACGGCCTGTTTGACGTCCTACCCCCCTTAAAAGTCTTCGAGACACTAACGTATCTGGGAACTCACTCTGTATATTAGCCCTTCAGTTAACAGTCTGCGTGGTGACACCGAGTCAAACGCTTTCCAGAAATCTAGGAACGCCGAATCTGCCTGTCAGTATTAATCTGTCAGTTACAGAATATCTCACTAGGAAAGGACAAGTTGAGATTCGCACGAGCAATGCTTATCCAATCAGCTTGCGTGCGAAGTGTAGAGATTGTCCTGTAAACAGTGTACAATAGCTTGAGAATCCAGTTGATTAACAACGAGTGTTGACTTGGGTATGCAGCTGTGTGGAAGATCGTGACGTCTGACACCAGATATCTGCAGCTTTTGCCTGCTGGAAGGCATCCTCGGGCAGAGGCTGCAGGCGGCGGGTTGGAGGCGCGCTCTGGCGTACTCACCCTGACAGAGCTGCAGGCACAGCAGCAGCCAGCTCAACGACCGGGTCAATCCCGCCTCTGACGTCATCGTTCAGTCGCCTCTCGCCGAGCTCCTGGTCCGCTGCGGCGGCCGCCGAGCGCTGGGCAAAGTGCCGCTGGTCGCGGATGGGTCGTCAGCGGCGAACCGCGTCGGGTGCGGCGCGCACTGACCCACGCGGTCGAGGGATACCTCCGGAGGCTGCTGTTGACATATCCAGCTGGTCACCGGGTCACACGCGCACACGCGAGTTTCCTGTAAAGGTGGCCCAAATGCGATACTTCGTAATGCTCACGTATCCTCCAATAGGCTCCTCGATGACAAGTACTCCTCTCCGATTCGAGGATTCTATCGTCTTAACTTTCGAAATATCCTATAATCCTTCCAAGTGAAAGTCACAACGGCCACTGTTTTCCTGCTGTAACATTCCCACAGTTCCACGCAATACGTCACTAGCGTTTCAGACACAAAACGGTTGTAAAATTACGACACTGAAGTGGAAGAAAGACCAGACGTCATAAGCTTCTATGCTTTCGCTGTTCAGTCTTACGCCCACGTAAACTTCAAGCAGTACCTCGATAATAAATATCACTGGTGAGGACTTTGTCGTGTTCCGCTGTCACAATTCTATAAAATTCTTCGTCGGGGAAAAGAGTACAGCCACAGTATTCCTGTCAAAACATCCTCATAATCAATATTGTCTTCGTCAATGTGGTACTAGCGTAACCAGAGAGGAAACTCTAACTTACACAACGGCGTTGAAGTTATTATGAAACCAGACTTCTTGTCGTAAATACGGGGATGTTACACTGTTTCATTTATGAGCACTCTGTAGAAGGCAATACACGCAGAACACGGCGAGTGCAGAGCAGTTTTAACCAGCCTTTCTTGGAATTCTCACTTCAAAATAGGGAACGATGTAGCTCAACTCGTTTTAAAATCACATAATACAGTGTAAAATGTTTCGCACTGACAGTATTAAGCTTGTACTATAAACACAGCTGCGACAGAAAGTTTAACGTGACTACCATGGTTAAGCCAAATTTTCGCATCTTCTTAGAGTAGAGCAAATCAGAATGAATGAGAAATTACCCATTATTAATTTTACACTGCAAAGCAGTATCGTTTACGACAGCAGATACTGCCCAGTTTTGATCAGTGATAAAAGATACGACACCAATAGCTGCCTTTCTAAAATAAGTAGTAGTACAGTATAATATTTCTCGTGTTATTTGTTTCTTTATAGTTGTAAATATACTACAGAAATTGGGCTCTTGTTTTACGCATGAAAACTTGTTACAGTGTTAGAGGCATTGAAGTTTCTCGAAATAGTGTCACTGAAGAGGATCTTTCACGTGACCTGAAGCAGCAAAGTGGTGCACAGTCCACAAGTAAGAACAGGAGCGCTTAGTGCACTGGAGTCGCCCACTACTGTATTTAGTTTGTAAAAAATAGAGTCTGCATTTAGATGTGATTAGGTTTGTCACCCTGTAGCATGTAGTCGCACTGAAATGATGCTTTTCGGCAATTTCAAGTAGCATGCAAGTGGTTCACAGTACACCAGCAATTGGCTCGCTTTACTGGCTCTGCACGGCGTGTCTGAGAACAGTCCAGGTGGGTGCCGGCAATAGAGCAATTGGATCGCTTTACTGGCTCTGCACGGCGTGTCTGAGAACAGTCCAGGTGGGTGTCGGCAATAGAGGTGCCATCTTTTTCACTGTGGCACAGGAAAGGCGTGTCAATTGCAGAAAACCGCTGCACTGGACTGGATCTGGAAGTGTCACTCGTGGTGGATCACGCAGCAGAACTGGCGGGCAGAGAGCGCGTCGTCGCCGGAGGCGACCCTCCAGGCATCGGCGTCTGGGGCAGTCGGAGGCGGCGGCGGGCGTCGCGGTCGGGGGCGGCGGGTCTCGCCAGCGGGCGGCGGCGTCGCGGTCGCCGGGGGCGGAAGGTGACGGCGCGGAGGTCGGCCTGGCACTGGCCGGCGGCCCGGGCTGCGTGCGCGCGCATCCGGGGCCGGGGGTGGGGGGGCGGGGGGGCGGAGGCTAGGCGCCGCGGCGCGCGATGCTGCTGCCCTCTGCTCGGGCGCCGCCGGTTATTAGGCGCGCCACGCTTCCCGATGACGGAACTGCGGCGGCGGCGGCGGCGGCGGCGGCGGCGAATGTCCCCCGGGAGTTGGTCAGCTCACGCCCGCCGCCGCCTCTGACCGCGCCACCCTACACAGCAGTTTCGGCGTGAGCGGGAACACCACAGCAAGTTAGCGTGCTGCGAACGACATTACGTCACCGCATACGCATCCTTTATAAAACAATTTCCTAGACTACTGTAAAGGGCGAGTAGTCGAATGGCAGACGGACAGCCGGAAAGTAATTTAATTACCAAAGGCTGCCCTCAGGGGTCGCTCTGCGTCCCATCTTCTGGGACATAACGGTCGAAACCTTCCTACAATTTCTGGATTGGGATGACATGTCAGACGGAATTATCGCCTACACTGATGACCTATTAGTTGTAGTCACTGCAAACAACATAGCCCAGTTAGAAGGGAAAGCCAGTGGAATACAACAGGGTGAAAAGTATTTAAACCGACAAACTCTGGGAGGCTTCAGGGGACATCAAAACAAATATTTTTCCCTAATGTCATTTTTTCCTATGATGAGTATTTAAATCGGTAGAGGAAGATTTCTCTGGCGACAGATTAATTAAACAAACAAAAAAGTCCAGAGGGGACATATCTGGGGATCGAGCAGGCCTCTGCCAATCCACGTTTCTGGGAACCGTCGGTCCAGGAATCGACTCACACGACGACTGGAATGTGCCGGCGTCCCGTCATGATGGAATCACATGCGTTGTCTTTTAGGAAGCGGGACGTTTTCCAGCAGTTCTGGCAATGCTCTGGCGAGAAAATTGTAATAGTGCCTGCCGTTTAAAGGCCTAGGTAGCAGATACGGCCCAGTTAAACGGTCCCCAACCCACACATTAACGAAGAACCGCACATGATGAGCGCTAGTAACTGTGGCATGTGCGTTATCCTCATTCAAACCTGCGAAATGTGCATATTGAAGACTCCATCACGCCCGAACGGTGCTTCATCGGTAAACAACACAGGGGATGGAAATGTAGGATGCATTTCACAGTGTCTCAGGTACCACTGCGAAACAGTGCTCTGGGTGGATAATCAACTGGTTCCAGGTTGTCGACACGCTGTAAGTGAAATGGACGTAACAATTGCTTTCGAAGGACTGTTCTTACATTCGTCTGATTCGTCCCCATGTTACGTGCAATTGCACGAATGCTGCTTGAAGGATCCCGCTCCACAAGCTGCAAGACAGCTTTCTCAAATTGCAGCGTTCTTACCGTGCGACGGTGTCGCTGTCCAGGTAGTCTGCTAAATGGCCCGGTCTCACGCAGACGTTGGTACACAGCAGCAAAGGTCGCATGATGCGGGATACGGCGATTAGGATATTGTTGTTGATAAACCCGCTGTGCAGCTCGTCCGTTGTGATACGCTACGTAGTACGCACCAAGCATGTCAGTGTACTCACTCCAGGTGCATCGTCCCATTAGTAAACGGAGAGAATGCACTACTACACTGATGGACAGCAGTTGCCTACAACTGAAGAGCGTAATACGCCCTCTATCAACTGAAGATCGTAATACGGCCTCCACCGGTTTAAATACTCCTCATAGGAAAAAGTTAGATTAGGGAAAAATATTAGTTTTGATGTCCTCTACAACCTCCCAGAGTTTGTCGGTTTAAATACTTTTCACCCTGTATAAACAATTACACAATGGTGTCACAACAATAAACTCAGGATAGCCGAAAACAAAGCGATGTACACATTACTGAACGGATCACTCGAAAGGAATCCTTCGGTTAAAATTGAGGACACAAACATCAAACGAGCACACGTTACGCGCTATCTTGTGGTACACATAGCTGAAAAACTGAATTTCCACGAACACATAAGGCAAACAACAGACAAAGCAGAAAAAAAAACTACACAAACTGGTGAGACTAAATTCAAAACAGTAGAGACTACCTCTACGAGTCATACGGACATACCACTGTGCGCTCTTCGAATCAGTACTCAGCTTTGCAGCTAGCACGTGCGCACATAGACTGAAGCTGGTCACCAACAAAGCATCGGTCAAACGAGGGCAGAGAAGTGTACTCCGTAGGCTACCTGGGGCCTTCGGCACCACCTCAGTGGATGCACTGCGGGTGGTGCTCGGAATATACCCCAAAGATACCACGATAAAATACAGAGCTGCAAGGTACTGGTTAAAGAGGGGGAGACTACATAAGGTACACACAATAACCGATGTGCCGATAGAGACGATACGTCACCTTAAAAGTTGGCGTTTGTGTACGTGGCAAGGTGAGTGTGATGTTAGTGATAACGGACGTAGACTTCACGACTTCCTCCCTGACATAAGGGAGTGGTTGAGGATGAAACATATGGATCCTAGCGGCGGTATGGTACATTCCTTAACCGGACACTGACCTTATCCCACGCACTTTAACCGCTTGTGGTTCAAATGGTTCAAATGGCTCTGAGCACTATGGGACTTAACATCTGTGGTCATCAGTCCCCTAGAACTTACAACTACTTAAACCTAACTAACCTAAGGACATCACACACATCCATGCGCGAGGCAGGATTCGAACCTGCGACCGTAGCAGTCTCGCGGTTCCGGACTGAGCGCCTAGAACCGCTAGACCACCGCGGCCGGCTTAACCGCTTGTGTCTGAGCCAGACACTTACATGCACATGCGGGGAAGAAGATTATCCAGAACACATTGTCTTTCTCTGCGGGCAGTACGCGAACAATAGACAAACACGACACGTAGACTAGACAGACACATACATAGATATATACACAGCAATAAGAGACGAACAACAATGGGCGAAATTAAATGTTTTGACAAACAGTATTTCATAAACAACGCATGAAGAGTACCTGTGGACGTGACATTATAGACATGCCTATGAGCAAGGTATCAACAATCTCCAGAGGGTGGACAGCGATAAACACAGCGACAATGAAAATCGTGAAAATGAGGAGGAAGACGAGACGTGACAGTAAATAAGCATAAGGTGCTGGCGATCTAACCAAGAAATCACCAAATGCTATGCACGGATGGGCACCTAAAGCTAACACGTAGGATTAGTAATGAATAGGATTAGCATTACTATTTCTCTACTAATAATCGTTTGTGTGTGTGTGTGTATGTGTGTGTGTGTGGGTGAGAGAGAGAGAGAGAGAGAGAGAGAGAGAGAGAGAGATAATCAACAGCTCGAAGAAACCAATCTGTAGTATTCACCATCAGTCACAATCGGTTACGGTACTAACAAATCTCTCCTCCAACCTATCATCTTTTTATATTCTTCTTAAGAAAAAGGAAACAAATTATTGTTATTTTGAAATGTATTATTCTTTGTAAATGTTGTAGATGAAACAAAAACAAATAAAACTGCAAAAAGCTGGAAAACAAAAATTGTAAGATGTTCGAACTGTTTTAAAATATTAGGTAACATGAGAATTTTAGCGAAGTGTAGCTCATCTATAAAAGAAACCGCTTATAGATAGCTAGTGCCACCCATTCTTGAGTACTGCTCGAATTTTTTGTATCCCCACCAGATGTGACTAAAGGAAGATTTAGAAGCAATTAAGAGGTTGGTTAAAAATGGTTAGCAGGTTGGTATGGGACTTAACATCTGAGGTCATCAGTCCCCTAGACTCAGAACTATTTAAACCTAACTAACCTAAGGACATCACACACATCCATGTCCTAGGCAGGATTCGAACCTGCGACCGTAGCAGCAGCGCGGTTCTGGACTGAAGCGCCTAGAACCGCTCGGTCACAGCAGCCGCTAAGAGGTGTGCTGCTAGATTTGTTACCAGTAAGATCGACCAACACGTGAGTATTATGGAGACGGTTCGTGAACTCAAATCTGAATCCCTGGAGGAAAGACGACTTCGCTTTCGCAAAATAATTTTGAAAAAAAATTAGGGAACCGGAATTTAAAGCTGACTGCAAAACAATTCTACTACCGCCAACGTACATTTTGCTTAAGAAACACGAAGACAACTACATCTACCTCATAGTCCGCAAGTCACCTAATGGTGTGTGGCGGACGGTACTTTTTGTTCGACTAACTCAGCCTTCCAACCCTGTTCTACTCGCGTGGGAAGAGGGATGAATGATCGTCGGTAAGCCTCTGTATTGACTTTAACTTCTCGAATATTCTCCTCGTGGTCTTACTACGCGAGATGTATTCGCGGGGAAGTAATATGTTGTCCGACTCATCCCGGGATGTGCTCTCTCGAAATTTCAATAGTAAATGCCTCCGTGATGCACAACGCCTCTCTAGTAACTTTCTCTATTGGAATTCGTTGAGCATCTCCGTAATGCTCTCTCACCAGGTAAACGATCCCATATCTAAGCGCGCCGTTCTTCGTTGGATCTTCTCTACGTCTTCTATCAGTCCTACCTGGTAGGGATCCCAGGTAGATGAACAATACTCAAGAATGGGTCGAACAAGCGCCTTATAAGCCACTTACTTTGCGGATGAGATGCATTTCCTTAAGATCCTTCCTCTGAATCTCTCATTATTTGTGAGGTCATTCCACTTAAGACCACTCTGGGCAGTTACTCCTAGATATCTTTCGGCAGATACTGTTTACAGCGGTTTTTCATCAACAGTGTAGCTGTACTGTAGTGGATTTCTTTTCATATATATGTGCTACGTTTTACATTTGTTTGCGTTGAGGGTCAAATACTAGTGCCTGCACAATTCATCAGTTCTTTAGGGGTCATTCTGCAAATCATTACTACTTTCTGATGTTGCTACTTTGTTATAGACAACTAAATCCATCTGCTAACAGCCTTAAACAGCATCCGAGGCTTTCTGCTACATCATTTATATAATTGAAAACGGTAACAGTCCTATCACACTTCTTTGGGGTACTCCGGAAATTATCTCTACATCTGTCGATTTTGTTACGTTAAGAGCGACGTGTTGAGTTCTGTCTGCAAGGAAGTCTTGAATCCAGATCCAGTCGGGACGGGGTCCAACGCCCTCCTGAAGTCAAGGAACACTGCATCAACCTGAGCGCCGTTGTTTACGGGGCTGTGGATTTCATGGGGGAAGATCAGAGGAATTATGGGTGATACGGAGTCATATAGGCAGCCGATTATCTGTCGCTCTGTTTGCTAGTGGAGTAGGCAAGGAAACGACTGGTAGTGGTATATACTCTCGTCAGCCATGCACCATAGGGTGGCTCGTGGAGTGTGTAGGTGAATGTAGAAGAGGATGCATTAGAGGTACCTTATTACCACCGAAGAAAGTAAAGGAAATGCTGCGAGTGCGGTTACGGACAGTGTTGATCTCCTGGTCCCTGCAATTTGTACGCCCTTGCTAGAGTGGAAGCAGCTACACCGGCGAGTCTGTCCATGGCACCCTCCACACCACTCGTGCTGACCAGAATCGTCTGGCAGGAAAAGTTTCTAACCTCCCTGACTCTCACACTCCTAACTTCGACCCCACTACCCTAGTTGATTGCCAGGCTTCGACTCTTGAGGATCTGTTCCATACCCTCAGTCGTGACCAGTGCCAGCTGCCCAGTTCCAAAATGGACGAAGTGGTTATAGCAAGTGCCTCCTTGCTTGTGGCGCACCTGTTACCTCAGGAACAAGATATAAAAAGATGCAACAAAGACCCCAGTGAACGCTGATAGTGGACGCCTACAGTTTTCAGAAACAGAGAAAGATACGGTAGGAGTGATCTTACGGATGACTCTCATGTTGAAAACATACTTTTCAAGAAATTTTGCGATATGTCCGCATCTGGTGTTGAATATTTGATAAATTCGGTTGAATCGAAAATAGCAAAGGCTGACAGCAAATTTCGGAAGACAATACCAGTTTCTTACTTTGCAGAAAACATTAGGTTGGTGCACAAGTTGGGAGTATTTTTGTTTTGCAACTTGGTATTCCGGCTGATGTGGGTTTATTTAACGATTGCCATTTTTCATGTTTGCTTCACTGTTGCTGTCTGAGTTTACGCATCGTTATTTTGTCATATGGATATAGTGAGCGGAGTTGTGGACGCTAGGAAACGGAGTTCCAAGTGCAATAACCGTTACATTTCGGACATGTTCTTCTGTTTGAGTTCAGCAGAGGGATGACAGCAGCAGAGGTAGCCAGAAAAACTTACACCTTGAATGGGGATAACGCCACTGGATACAGCACGCCGAGAAAATGATTTTCTCGTTTTAAGGAGCAGCGTGGTGACATTAGTACCTCCACGTTCAGCAAGAATTTCAGGGTTTGATGAAGATCGTTTAAACGCGGTAATCCACAGTGACCCACGTCAGTGTGCTAGAAAACTGAATAATGTGATGAAATTTGATCAGTCCACCGTCGTGCGACATTTGCAAGAAGTGGGGAAGGTTCAAAACTCGGATATATGGGTACAGCTTCCTATTAGCCAAAGTGACAAAAATCAGAGGCTAGCCATATACGCGTCTCTGTTTGCTCATCATCATTTAGCTCGTGAACAACATAGATCATTCCAATCCTGTATCGATACTGGCGAAGAGAAAGGCTGTCTTCGTGCTTACATAAGGAAAAGAAAGGAATGGTTGAACAAAAACAAGGCAGAAACTCCCCGTGCAAATACCTGTACGCATCTGCAAAAGATAATAATGTTCTGCATCTGGTGCAACAGCGACGGTGTGGTGTACGACGGGTTGCATCCCCGAGATGTAGCCGTCACTGCAGACATTTACTGTCAACACCTGAGATGTCTTTCACATACAGTCCAAGAACAAACGACAAGGAAGGCTGAGTAATGCGATTCTACTCCACGATAACGCCCGCCCGCACTGTGTTAAACTGACAAAAAGCACTATACACGAGTTGGGTAGGGAAGTCCTTCAGCACCCAAATTATTCACCTGATCGTGCACCCTCAGGGTTTCACCTCTTTCGGTCTCTGTCGAACATTCTTCAACGACCTTTCTTTCCGAATTAAAGTTCACTGCGAAAATGGCTCGACGAGTTCTTTGCCTCAGGACAACATGATTTGTACAGTCGTGGAATCTAATAGTGGTGGGAAACTGCTGTAAATAGTGCAAGAGAATGTAGGCCTATTGTTCATTACTTAAGCCTCTGTTTTGTGTATCTGTTTTGTTTATTTAAGTCGTGGAGGTAGGCTACGTACTTACGCAGTAACCAAATAATTTACATCTTCTTCATTTGCCTTCATTGCTAACTGAGTAATACGCGAATTTTTCTCGAATGCTTGCAGCATAACGACCTTTTAAAGGCGAACTGCTTCGTACATCTTCTAAACGAAACCAATCTTTTCTAAAGTTTCACGCAACTTGAATCCATCTCTTTCCCAAACAAAACTGTGCACAGTGTTGCATATTCTTATTATTACTGTACACAATTTTTCTTTCACATTTTTTGATGTGAAATATTCTCCATCTTCCGTCCACCTTGTAACTGGCTAACACAACCACACGGCTCTCATCATAAAGCTCCCTCCGAGAGGTTGGGTCCGGTGTCCTGCGGCTTATTCGCGAGACTCTGTCGAACGATAGTCGCGCACCGAGGCCACTGAACAGTGCGGCTGAACAGCAGCGACTAACAATAAGTCGCCATTGTAAAAGTAGCTCTCCGTTACGGAGCACTGCGCAGAGAAATACCCAAGGCAGGTTAAATATCGAGCACCTGAGCAATCAGCAATCTCGGTCCGGCACACAGTTTTAATCTGCCAGGAAGTTCCATATCAGCGCACACTCCGCTGCAGAGTGAAAATCTTATTCTGGAAACATCCCCCAGGCTGTGGCTAAGCCATGTCTCCGCAGTATCCTTTCTTTCAGGAGTGCTAGTTCTGCAAGGTTCGCAGGAGAGTTTCTGTAAAGTTTGGAAGGCAGGAGACGAGATACTGGCAGAAGTAAAGTTGTGAGGACCGGGCGTGAGTCATGCTTCGGTAGCTCAGATGGTAGAGCACTTGCCCGCGAAAGGCAAAGGTCCAGTCTCGGTCGGGCACACAGTTTTAATCTGCCAGGAAGTTTCATATCAGCGCACACTCCGCTGCAGAGTGAAAGTCTCATTCTGCCCACTCACCTTTAATCGTACAAGTCTAGAGAATGTTGCAAGAACACAGAATACTGTGCTTCTGCTGCAAAGAGACTGCAGGGTATCTGACAGAGAAAATGTAACACCGACTCGTTCGTTCATAGGAAGCCTCAAGACTACTCTCCAATGAGGTGCAGACGGAAGGTCTACAAGTAAAATCTGTGAGTTTTTAGTTATACGAATCCTTACTGAAAAGTAATTACTCTGAATTTTTTATGTGAAAATTCTCAAAGATTTGAAAACAATACAAATTTTATTAAAATTCTCCGTGTTTTTTCTTTATATCTACATACTTGGTTTTCAACATAGTCGCACTGGTGATAAACACATTTCACCCAACGAGAGCCGGTTTGTTGACACCGTCACTCAGAATGTTTGAACGACAACGTTACCTCTGCTTGCGCCGTTGCATTCCTATCAAAGCGAAGTCATCGATGGTGGTCTTTAAGTTTTCGAAACAGATGAAAATCGAAAGGGGTTAAGTCGGGACTGTATGGAAGATGACCGGTGATAGTGAACCCAAGGACTGTTCCAGGTGTCGTAGTGCTCCTGTGTGGTCTAGCATCGCCATTGTGAAGGGCAGGGAGCTCTGTGTGTGGAGGAACTCTTCGAATTCGAGCCTTCAGATTTTTTAAGAGTCTTGCAGTAGATTACCTTGTAGAGTTTATCGTGATGCCTTTTGCGCACTAATTCCAAATTGAACACAACTTGAATGTAACAGGATACTGTGAGCATGGCTCTGCCTGCTGGTGGCATGGTCGTGAACCTGTTTGGCGTCGGTGTTTCTTTTTGACGGAACTCCATTCCTGCTCTCCTGTTTTGGGGTCCAGATGGTGCGCATAGCTTAATTGCCTGTCACAGTGCTGTTAAGGAACCCTCAAGACGCAAGAAAAAGAAGAAAAAATTGTGAACAGATGTCCAATCCTCCAATTCCCTCTTTTTCGTGACATGAGTGAGCATTCGGGGAACCCATCATGCACAGAGTTTTCTGTGCCGCAATTCTGCAATGATAGCCTGAACATACATTCGTGATATGCCAGACTTATCTGTAAGCTTTCTCTGTGTTATCCGACGATTTTCTGTGATGAGTTCATCAATCCGATTCCGATCTGTCTCGTGGGTTTCCGTACGCAGTCGTCCACTCTGACCACTGCCACACACATTGAGGTTAGCACGAACAACCCAACGTCGCACGTTACTAATGTCGATACATTCATCATCATACGCAGCTTTCGTTCTTCTGGGGGTTTCAATCGCAGGCAAGTTTTCTGCGGCTAGAAATTAGAGTACAGCACGCTGATTCTCATGCAGCATCATAGCTATTACATTACACATCGACAAGCTACAATTCGGAGCCATCTATCGGTAGAGAGTTGGAACCTGCGTTAGTGAATCGGAAAGGTCGACTGAATAATATGCACCAGACCGACATTGACAGCAGAACAAAAAATTCGAGGACGCTATATTTCAGCACGCCATCGTATATAAAGTCAATGAACGGATTCAGACCTTTGATTCAGTCTCTCGCAGACCAGTCTCGTGTTATAACCGAAGACAACAGACAGGAACAGATGTATATTGTGACTCATAATATCTGATCACTGATTGGCTTTTCAATGAAATCATTCGTTATTAGTAGCTTGAATTCTGGCCTGGCGCAAAGAAATTGTCATTCATAAACGAATACATAACAAAGACTGGCTTGCCATACTTTGAGTCAGATCACCTGTTTGCACGGTAGCAGGACCTCTCGACTCCGTGCTGTATCGATCACTGTCCCTCAGATCGACCATTCAGCATCTTCCGTCCACATGGTACCTTCCCTGTTGCGCTCATCTGTGTGGGGACACTGACGTTCTTCACATGTAACAGGTTTCGAAAAGAGTCTTGTAATCTAAAAACATTCTGTTTCGCTGAAGGAAGACGTTTAAAACAAACCATTCATTTTGCTAAAGCTGTCAATATATTTGAAACAAAATAATTTATCCCAACACCACTGACCAAATTCACCTGCTTAGTCACGTTAAAATGAACTTTTACGAATTTTCGTACATGTAACAGTCACAGATCCTACTTATGTCACAGGAGAATCAAGACGTCAGAAAATATGCCAACTGTATCGAAATTACGGAAACCATACTACAGAGCACAACAGGGCTTAGAATGGATATTCGTATGTTCAGATTCAAGCTCAGTTACCTGCGACTGAGCTTCTTGGTGTGGTTTTCCGGTATGCCAATTTTCTTGGAGTATTCTGTCATGATTCGTACTTTATTATGGCTGAATATGTGATGTGTTACTGCTGTGCGCACGTGGAAATGAAAATGTGCACTTGAAACTGAGGGAACTGTTGAAACTAACCAAGAGAGTTGAATGAAGCAATAGGGGTCAAATAAATTGACTGACTCAGCGAAGAAGAACAGTTCATTTTAGTTGATTAATAGAATTCTGGCCAAAGTTCCTTAGTAAACCAACAAAAATAACTTCAATGTTGCCTAAGATGGTTAATGCTGTTAATAATGTGGAATTCAAATGAAATTAAAAAACTGAAACTAATAACATATTATTTTGACCTACCACGATTGTGTGAGTCACGGAAATTGTTCTAGTTTTCATTTGACTTGAAAACTGTAAGTCATAAAAACAGAAAACACCAAAATAACGAAACCCAGACGTAGGTCACATGGAGACTACCCTCTCTCCAGGTTAGACAGCTCTATACATTTACGGATCTAGCAGCTTGGAAGCTTCAAAAAAAAAAAAAAAAAATTTTCTGGGTAGATTCTTGGTGCTTGCTACTTGAAAATTGCAAGTGGTACATCACATATCCCCATCTTCTTTTCAGTACAGTCTTTACCACATATTACATTGTAATCTTTTCCCGCAAACACTTGCAGGTTTATTGTTCAAGTATTGAAAGCTGCATAGAATTACACCGTATAGTGGGACATGCGATGTGAAAAATATACTTATATTACTCTTATTTCTTATAAAGTTCCTGAAATTAAGACATCGTCAACATAAAACCGCTATCTAAGTTCCGAATAATTACTTCCAAAGAAATGACTCGTGAATTTTGTATAACTTGTAAAGTATCATGCTTTTAATGCTTTATTAGCACTGTAATATGTTTGCACCTACTGTGAACCGTCTTCGCTATTTGTGTGAGACTTTGATAAACCGTTATGGTTCCAGTATTATTTTCCAATTGCCGGATACGAACGAGGATAATATAATTTACCCTAGGTCAACAATACAACTTTTTCTTACTGTTGGTCATATAGTCACAAAATAATTCAGAATGGCAATTAATAACTTAAACTTACTTAAAATTACTAAAGATATGAAATTTATCGTCCAAACACACAGAAGTTATGATCCGTGATCTGTAGGCACTTTTCTGACAACAAAGAAAATCAATATTTTAAATAACAAATTTAGTCGTTTATTTGACTTCTCCTATCACTGAGGAAATTTTGTCACAACCGCGTCTCTTCTATGGTTTCTACGCACTGGTGTTTTGTATTTTAAGCACATGACTAATTTTCTGGTCTACATTTCTCGGACGAATGAACAGCTTTTTTCCTCTTCGTAATTTGTAAGATTCTCCTATGGCGGCTTCAGCAAAGTTATATTTTTTACTTCAGTTCCAATAGGGACAATTGCCTTTACAACGTCTGTATGTAGTCCAGTTGCTCGTTCTTCCACGTGAAGTTTCGTTGACAACAGAATTAGATTTTGAAGGAAACGTCCCTCCTTCTTGTGAAATCGTTCTGTCAATCTGGATATTTTTATGACCACAGAACAGACGCATTAAGGGCTGCGATGACCACAATTTCCATAAATATTTGACATTACCAGCGGTTTTTAAACACACAGCTGTATTGAATTGTCGCCATAACACGACTACTCACCCTCTGGTCTCATTGTAGTGAGCAGTTACGGTAGGTCTGTTGTTTTCTTTTTCCTCTTCAACCTTCATCAAGGTGTTGCGTTGAAAGTGGAATATCACACTTCTTTCTCTTTCGAACGTATGAGACAGCACTCATCTTTTTGTGAATCCTAATGGTGAAGACGTTCCCTCTTTTGTTTTATTAGGCAAAAACTCTTCTCATATTTCTCTTTTGTTGGTTTTTGAGTTCCAACTAATGTTAAGTTGGGAGCCAACAAATTTTTAACTTGCGATATGGAAATTACGAACATTTGTCTATAGTGATACCCCTTTCAGACTGTAAATACCGGCCAACAATATCCAACACAATCTGTTGTCCTTCATTTACTTTTACCTTGTTGTTCTTCATGCCTGTATACACTTTTAGATCACGTACATACCCATTTTTAGCATTTGCACACACCCATGTTTTTATTCCATACGTCCATCTTATATTTGATATATACTCGAAAGGGGCATTGCCACAAAAAGTTATCAGTTGTTCATCAACATTCAGGTACTCATTAAGGCTGTAAATATTTGTGGATGCCTTCACAAAGCCCGCATCTCGTGGTCGTGCGGTAGCGTTCTCGCTTCCCACGCCCGGGTTCCCGGGTTCGATTCCCGGCGGGGTGAGGGATTTTCTCTGCCTCGTGATGGCTGGGTGTTGTGTACTGTCCTTAGGTTAGTTAGGTTTAAGTAGTTCTAAGTTCTAGGGGACTGATGACCATAGCTGTTAAGTCCCACAGTGCTCAGAGCCATTCACAAAGATATCAAATCCTCTCTCATTGGCTGAAGCTTTCTATACATACGCGCAGTTCTGATGTTGCGAGTTCCTGTGTTATCGAACCTCAGAACAGCTGGCAGCTGTTGAAATCTGGTACGTGAAAAATAGATTTCTAAAAGCTAAATGGCTAGTCCATGACTCGGAGACGCTAGTGGGATATGCATGAGTCTTTCCTGCAGCCAGTAGTAAGGAAATAAATGCCAACAACTCCTGGTTTGTTATGTTGTGCCGTGTTTTAGATTGTTCTGTATCAGCTTTATTGTATTCATCAGAAACTTCTTGACCTTTTTCATTAGTATACCTACATATTTTATCAAGCATGTTTTCAGAAAAAAATGAGAGTAAACACATTTATGATTAAATCTATAATTTTATTGCCTTTTATTAAGCCAGTGTGTTTCCAAAGAACATTTTGAAATGCCCTTTTCGGTTTATGGATGGGTGTAGGTGGAATGCCATGCAAGACCACTTCTAGATATGAACATACCAGAAAAAGTTGGATGTTCATTTCTCTCATAAATTTTCTATGACTGGCGGTTGTGTCATTCGATGCATTTCACTCTTTTCTATAACATCAACCTCTTCAATAACTTAAACATTATTTTGACCTTCATCGTACCTCATATTATACGTAACATGATCTTCACCATCTTCAATATCTGTATCTATAGTACTTTCAGAATCCTGCAGACTAGAACACCTATCTATGTTTACTCCAAGAAATTAAAGTTGAGAATGCCACATACCAAAAAACAACTAAAAACCATTATTAATTCATTGTTCTAATTGATTTCGAAGCTCAACAATGAAAATCCTTGTAGAGTATGAAAAAAGTATTGATGACAATATAAATTTTAGTGCGTCTGCATGGAGTAACAAGGCTATGAACGAAATTCTATTTGCTCACACTACGTAGCGAACTTTTCCAAGCGTAATAGCAAGTGCACCACATATGAATCACTGAAAATAAATTAAGAATGGGATAAGGATTTTTCGATATATTAAGCGAAAAACACTGAGGAAAATGTAATGAACAGATAGAGAAACTTACAAGTTGTATGCGTGAGTAAAATTATAAATATGGGATTATTACATGTGACTTATCCGTTTTCAATGTTCTATATTTTCCAAAGTACTACTTGGACAGGTGTGACTGATGCGTGAGTAGAACTGTAAAATCAAGAAGTTTACATCTGCCACTCTAAAAATATTCGATGAGTGCTCCTCTGGGCACACAGCACACACACCTAAATGGTAGTCAAAGCTCGCTCCATACCTTACGTGGCAACATCCTCTCATTGCTAGACACAGCAGCACTGATGTGTTCTCTGAACTGCTCCAGTGTTCTTGTCTTTGCAGTGGGAGCACGAAAACCCGGTTCTTAATAAACCCCAAAAAGAATGAGTTCAAAAATGGTTCAAATGGTTCTGAGCACTATGGGACTTAACATCTGTGGTCATCAGTCCCCTAGAACTTAGAACTACTTAAACTTAACTAATCTAAGGACATCACACACATCCATGCCCCAGGCAGGATTCGAACCTGCGACCGTAGCAGTCGCGCGGTTTCGATCTGAGCGCCTTAACCGCGAGACCACCGCGGCCGGCAAAAGAATGAGTCACAAGTAGTTAGGTGAAGTAGCATAGGTGACTAAGAGAAAAGAGCCACCCTATCTTCACCACTATGCCCAATCCAGCGATGCGGAATTTCATCGTTTAGGTAGCGACGAAAACCATTTCTCCAATTCGGGCGGGGGGGGGGGGGGGTGTTGCAGGTTCCCGATCTTGTTGGAAGATGAAATTCTGTGAATGAGCAGTCACATTTGGAAAGAACCACAACTCAAACTTATCAAGGTAAGAGGCACCCATGACAGTCTTCTCACAGAACAAAAAAGACCCATACATTTCCGTCTGTGACACTGCGCAGATAACATTAACCATCAGCGAATCTCGTTCATGCGGCAAAGTTTCACGAGGTATCAAAAATGGTTCAAATGGCTCTGAGCACTATGGTCATCAGTCTCCTCGAACTTAGAACTACTTAAACCTAACTAACCTAAGGACATCACACACATCCATGCCCGAAGCAGGATTCGAACCTGCGACGATAGCGGTCGCGCTGTTCCGGACTGAGCGCCTAGAACCGCTAGACCACCGCGGCCGGCTCACGAGCTATCAGTGCACCACACTCTTACAATACGGCGATCAACCTATCCTGTTAAATAGTAGGTTGTTTCTTACCTGAACATCAGCTTGTAGTTAAAATGTTAATCTTCAAGTGCTTCCTGCACTGTGTGCAAAATTATGGGCGTCAGCCATAATCGTATACTTTTAATTGTTGCACCGGCTGCAGACAGCATTGTTTGAAATGCAAACGCCGTCGCAAAATCTTCCACACTCTTTGCATTTGCGATGTAAAATCGCGAATAAGGTGTGCACTCTTGTTGATACTACAAGGGGCGTTCAAAATGAAACGATCTGGAGGCATAATTACAGAAAGCAGTACCTGTATGTTAGAAGTGTTGACCCGGGCTGTTGGGACACTTGTCCCACTGTGACACAAGGCAGTGCATGGCTGTCTCATAAAATTCCCGGGGCTGCGATGTTACCCAGTTCTGCATGTACAGCTGGACGTCATCGTATCAGTGAATCGTTTGCCCCTCAGAGCCCTTTCAAGGGGACCAAAATGGCACCCTTCTAATTCACCTCCTGCAGCACGGGACAACAGTGAGTGTCCAGCGTTACTCGCAAACCTTCACCACCCTTCGCTAAGCGATCAAATCAGAACAACCAGGCAATCTCAACCGTGGGGTCATTCTGCTCCACAACAATGCAAAGCCTCACACATCTGCACAGTCGCGGCAATCCTGCAGAAATTCAAATAGGAGGTTCTCGGGCACCCTCCATACAGTCCGAATCTCTCTCCCTGTTGTTACGCCATTTTTGGTCCCATTAAAAGGACTTTAAGGGCAAACGATTCACCTCGGGCGACGACATCCAGCTGTACGTGCGGAACTGGCTAACATCACAGCCCCGGGAATTTTATGAGACAGCCATTTACTGCCTTGTGTCATAGTGGGACAAGTGTCTCTACAGCAATAGTCAATACTTCTAACATACAGGTACTGGTTTCTGTAATAATGCCTCTGGCTCGTATCTTTTCTGAATGTCCCTTATAAATAGGATATTGAAATAGCTATGATGAACGCTATGATAGTAGTAAAATAGCCACAGCTATTTTTGTGACCAATTTTTTTAATGACAGATTTCGAAAATATCATCATATTGCTAGTTCAACAATTTATTTCATGTATATGTCTGTGAGTTGCGCTCTTTGTTTCTTATGTTTAATTTTGCATGGTCTGCGTACTTGTATAATGATAGGAATATGAAACCCTAGAGATTTTTTTTATAAACATTATGACATTTCTGAGTACACGCATTAATGTTTAGGGTCATTTTACGATTGTACACTCCTGGAAATGGAAAAAAGAACACATTGACACCGGTGTGTCAGACCCACCATACTTGCTCCGGACACTGCGAGAGGGCTGTACAAGCAATGATCACACGCATGGCACAGCGGACACACCAGGAACCGCGGTGTTGGCCGTCGAATGGCGCTAGCTGCGCAGCATTTGTGCACCGCCGCCGTCAGTGTCAGCCAGTTTGCCGTGGCATACGGAGCTCCATCGCAGTCTTTAACACTGGTAGCATGCCGCGACAGCGTGGACGTGAACCGTATGTGCAGTTGACGGACTTTGAGCGAGGGCGTATAGTGGGCATGCGGGAGGCCGGGTGGACGTACCGCCGAATTGCTCAACACGTGGGGTGTGAGGTCTCCACAGTACATCGATGTTGTCGCCAGTGGTCGGCGGGAGGTGCACGTGCCCGTCGACCTGGGACCGGACCGCAGCGACGCACGGTTGCACGCCAAGACCGTAGGATCCTACGCAGTGCCGTAGGGGACCGCACCGCCACTTCCCAGCAAATTAGGGACACTGTTGCTCCTGGGGTATCGGCGAGGACCATTCGCAACCGTCTCCATGAAGCTGGGCTACGGTCCCGCACACCGTTAGGCCGTCTTCCGCTCACGCCCCAACATCGTGCAGCCCGCCTCCAGTGGTGTCGTGACAGGCGTGAATGGAGGGACGAATGGAGACGTTTCGTCTTCAGCGATAAGAGTCGCTTCTGCCTTGGTGCCAATGATGGTCGTATGCGTGTTTGGCGCCGTGCAGGTGAGCGCCACAATCAGGACTGCATACGACCGAGGCACACAGGGCCAACACCCGGCATCATGGTGTGGGGAGCGATCTCCTACACTGGCCGTACACCACTGGTGATCGTCGAGGGGACACTGAATAGTGCACGGTACATCCAAACCGTCATCGAACCCATCGTTCTACCATTCCTAGACCGGCAAGGGAACTTTCTGTTCCAACAGGACAATGCACGTCCGCATGTATCCCGTGCCACCCAACGTGCTCTAGAAGGTGTAAGTCAACTACCCTGGCCAGCAAGATCTCCGGATCTGTCCCCCATTGAGCATGTTTTGGACTGGATGAAGCGTGACTCACGCGGTCTGCACGTCCAGCACGAACGCTGGTCCAACTGAGGCGCCAGGTGGAAATGGCATGGCAAGCCGTTCCACAGGACTACATCCAGCATCTCTACGATCGTCTCCATGGGAGAATAGCAGCCTGCATTGCTGCGAAAGGTGGATATACACTGTACTAGTGCCGACATTGTGCATCCCCTTCCTGGGACAATGAATTCACGGTGTTCTTATTTCAATTTCCAGGAGTGTATAATAATTTTTGCATACAATATTCCTGTCATTATGTTTCGTGCCTTTCCAAGACCTAGTCCGCCAATCTAAACAAACATTTGTAATTGGCCTTACCCCTACCGAGACACTTTAAGACTTACGTTAACCATAATTTTTCCTATAAGATATAAAACTATATGTACACGACGTTTTATGCCGTTATGCTTATGATTACTGCCTTTCTGTATGTGTTTTTTGGCATTTGTTGCCTTCACATGTGTAAGGTATGCTGCCACCTTACGGTCACTTTGGTTTTCTTGCGTGGCTCTCCAGCCACGGATGTTCAGTTCCTATTCAATACGGCACACTTAAGTTGGCTCAGTACATTGCATGGTATCTGTTCCCTTAGTTGGTATGTATATCTGGCTACACAATGTTTGTACAACGTGTTCCCAACTTGTAATTGCTTTTGTAAAGATCTCGTTTCACAATCTGATGATATTTTCGGAAAGCGTCGTTAAGAAATTGGCCACAAAAATACCTGTGGCTATTTTCCTACAATCATAGGGTCCATAACAGCTATTCCCGTATTTCTAATTTCGACGCAATTTGCTGCGGTTTTTCCAAATTCTTGGCTAGCGTTGAACGCTGATTTTTTTGACTGTGTACGAAATTTCCCTCACCCCTCCACGGTTGGACCTGCTACATTTTGTCCCTCGGTACGTTTTCGTTTACAGAGACAACTGGGTACCTAAATTGTTGATACCAATGCACAATGCTTTATTTACATGAGGGTTCTTTTCGATATTCCTTGTGAATGCATGCTGCACTATTGTGACAGACAAACATCTTGCATTTCCAACACACAAACACTCTTTTCCAGCTTTGTAGCCATTTTGTCAAGGGACTGCACTCGTTAACGCCAACTGGTGGACTTACACGTGAGCTTACCTTTGTGTTCATGCATCCATCATATTTTCACATGTAATACTTCGGAAAACATAGAACTCTTGTAACACTACCGCCCAGTCGGACGTGCGTTAGCTCAATAAAGCCTGTACTGTAATAAGTTCACGGGCTTCACCTTGTAAACAAGGATTTAGTACATAAGTTGACCGCGTGTACCTAATGGAAGCAATTCGGACTTATTCAGTAAGTAACTACAGTGATGCGTCAAGTTAATGTAAAGTACAATTACGCGTTCGCATGGACAAGAAGTACACACAGCAGATACTACCAATGATTAATAATACGGTCGCCAGCCTAATTAGGCATTTAGTGAGTTTTTCCCTGTACAACTGGTAGCATGTACAAGCATAATGACACGTGGTAATGTTGCGTTTTATAACAAACTTTAGAACCAGAAAGAATCTACTGAACTAAGGTTTTCTTCTTTTGTACTAATTTGTACGAGCTAAAATTACACAACACCACACAGCAATGATTACTACGAGCTGCACTTTGTATATTGATCAGACTGAAATCGGGCATAGATTACCCTAGAATCAGCAATTTTGAACACACACATACAATGTCACTATTAAAATTGGAAAAAACACTAATACACTTAGGTTTAATATAGAAATTAATTTTACTGTTCAATTCTGATCAGTACACTTCAAAATGTGCAAGAATAGGCAAGAGAATGGGGGGGAGGGGCCCTGAAACTGTTACGGTCGTTATGCTGAAACTAGTAAGTCCTGAAGGTACATTAACACTCAAAATTATCAACCTATGGATTACTATTCTTTTGTCACGCTTCTGGAGTAATTGACTAACATTCTTTCAGTCTCAAATGAATTGAATAACATTGCTAGCTCAATTCAAAATTTATCTTTCAATTTAATCACACTGATATTCTTTACTAACATTTACATTTGCACTCCTATCCTTGAACGTCTTTATAGCATAAATTGGTCTGCAGATAATTTAGTACTAACTATAACTTTCAATTCAGGATACTCGGGTTGCACAATATAAGGTAAGGACCCTGTCTAGGTCAATGATAAGGATAAGTGATGGCTAAGGCAATTCTGGTAAAAGTCACGTTATTATTGAACAGTTAGAACAGTTTCAACACTGGTCCAAACAGATACACTTCTAAAGATGAAATAAATGTTTGACCTGTGCACGTAGTTGCGGCGGATGGCGGGCAGCGAGATAGCGGGCAGCACAGCACACATACAAGCACGGCTAAGGCTCTCACAGTATCGGCACTTTCATTCTTCTTAGCGTCGTAATCTTTCCAATTTTGTGCCTGAGGAAATAGCCATGCCAAGTAGTCGTCGGAATCGGCCCATCCGAGGCTCAATGGAATCCACTTTTCCTAAATAGCCTCCTCGGTACAGTACATGTTCCTCTGACCGATACTCAACTCCGACTGTAAGACTGAGCCCGTTGTGCCGAACCGCGCCAGTGTGCGTTTTCCCGCGCTCGCCTGCATCCACCTTTTCCCGCGCCCCTACAGGTAGGGTATTCACCACAGGTTTTCTACTACACATATTCTAATGCATTACCTACGTATGGACCAAGTGTTTAAATTACAATTTACACATTTTACAATAGTTTTAACATTAAATACATTTCCTTTTGGTTATCAAATCGCTTGAAATTTAACATAAGTAATAACATTCATTTCAAAATTTGTGTACAGTTTCTTTAACATGACACGAAAAGAAAAAAATCCAAAATAATATTTACATTATTTCACATAAATTCAGAAAAAAAACATTTATCTAAATGCATAAAGAAAAAAATTATTATAGGTACATTATTGTTACACTCTGAAAAGGAATGAATCGTTTAGACAAGCCCCGTAGAGGCAAAAGTGATAGTGTGGTAATTCCATTATCCCCTTTGGTAGCAGAAGGGTAAACTCTGCAGTACAGCTGCACACATGGTAATTAATTCCACTGTTAAGAAAGACGAATTTATAATGTAACAGCTTTTAGTGTGCATGCGGCGGAGGTTAAAAATGTTATGCGCAATGTACTCCACAAGTGGCTATAATTAAAACTGTCATTAATTTGCCACAAAATTACGCAGTGGATAATTATGGCAATTGTTATATTATGCTAATTAAAGGACACACAAACTACACACTAACAGGACAACGCTGCAGACGAGACGCAACGTCCTATTATCACCACTGAGACTGGAAAGCGGAAGTTTAGTGACACATTTGTGCATTGGTGCGACCACAAACGTTCCACATTCATACAAAACAGTTCTGCTGTGCTGTTTAAATCAACGTGGCCTTAATGGGGATGATAGTGTTTCTGTCAGAGTGGCGCCGTTACAAACTGTATGGCGAATTTACCACAGTTTTCGCAGTGGCAACGCCCTGTGTGTATTGTCATATTGCTCTATAACACAATGTGTGCGAGAGCCGTCAAATTGGAAGACTGGTAAACATAGCCGCGAGATTAACGTTAATGGTTTTGTCTGTTCTACAGCTTCTATCAGGCACCCATATTATGGTGGTTGAAAGCAGACCAAAAGAACTACTGTTCATATATGGCATGAAAAAGGATTGTGAGCCCAGATATTGCAAAATTAAACATCCATCTGTGACCGTTTCCCGTTGTTGTTGTTGTTGTTGTCGTCTTCTGTCCGAAGACTGAGTATATGCGGTGCAAATCTCCGATCTTGGCAAAGCTACTGTAACCTACAATCTTTCGAATCTGCTTACTGCGTACATCACTCTGCAATTTTATGCCCCCCCCTCCCGTACGTCCTTCCATTACTAATTTGCTGTTCTTTTATGCCTCAGGATGTGTGATATCTCCCGACCACTTCTGTCAATCAAATAGTGCAGCAAAAATTTGTTTTTTTCCTAATCTGATTAGAAACCTCTTCGTTAGTTAATCGGTCTACCCATATAATCTTTAGCATTATGCTGTAGTACCGCATTTCATTGCCACTTTTCAGTCCATACTGTCGCTAAACCAAATTCCCATTCACGCCTCAGCCCACCTGGTATTCCCACTAAACTCGAACAGCTTTGGAGAAGCTCTCCAACTGTACTGGAATAGCATCTCAGCATGGAATGAGACAAGAGATCTTGTATGAAACCCAGGCATAGGTGCTTTTAATCAAATGAAACTATATGGTTCCAGAGAGATCTCAAGTCTCAGATATCTATCAAGTGTGAGTGCAGACCGAAGTGCTGAACTAAAATTCATCTCTGGGACCATATACACTTCTGCTCATAAATTAAGGATAATTGCAGAATGTGGTGCCACACAACGTGACACTACACAAAACTAGCGCTAATAGCAAAGGGAAGTAGGGAACACACAATGCACAGATCTGTAAGTCCAGGGAATTGGTCATAAGTTGAGAAAACCGCCCTGCGCATGTACCCCGACATAAATATGAGATATGATCATCATGCACACGTACACAGGCCGCACAACGGTTTGACATACTCTAGATCAGGTGGTCGAGCAGCTTCTGGGGTACAGCCTCCCATTCTTGCACCAGTGCCTGTCGGAGCTCCGAAGTGTCGTTGTTGTTGTGGTCTTCAGTCCTGAGACTGATTTGATGCAGGTCTCCATGCAACTCTATCCTGTGCAAGCCTCTTCATCTCCCAGTACCTACCGCAACCTACATCCTTCTGAATCTGCTTAGTGTATTCATCTCTACGATTTTTACCCTCCACGCCATCCTCCAATGCTAAATTGGCGACCCCTTGATGCCTCAGAACATGTCCTACCAACCGATCCCTTCTTCTAGTCAAGTTGTGCCACAAACTCCTTTTCTCCCCAATTTTATTCAATACCTCCTCATTTGTTACGTGATCTACCCATATAATCTTTAGCATTCTTCTGTAACACCACATTTCGAAAGCTTCTATTCTCTTCTTGTCCAAAGTATTTACCGTCTATGTTTCACTTCCATACATGGCTACGCTCCATACAAATACTTTCAGAAACGTCTTCCTGACACTTAAATCTATATTCGATGTTCACAAATTTCTCTTCTTCAGAAACGCTTTCATTGCCATTGCCAGTCTACATTTTATATCCTTTCTACTTCGACCATCATCAGTTATTTTGCTCCCCAAATAGCAAAACTCCTTTACTACTTTAAGTCTCTCATTTCCTAATCTAATGGCCAAGCGGTTAAAGGCGCTACAGTCTGGAACCGCGCGGCGGCTACGGTCGCAGGTTCGAATCCTGCCTCGGGCATGGATGTGTGTGATGTCCTTAGGTTAGTTAGGTTTAAGTAGTTCTAAGTTCCAGGGGACTGATGACCTTAGAAGTTAAGTCCGATAGTGCTCAGAGCCATTTTTTTCCTAATCTAATTTACTCAGCATCAACCGACTTATTTCGACTACATTCTATTATCCTTGTTTTGCCTTTGTTAATGCTCCTCCTATATCCCCCCTTCAGGACACTATCCATTCCGTTCAACTGCTCTTCCAAGTCCTTTGAGGTTCGCCGATGACATTGTAATACTGTCAGAGACAGCAAAGTTTTTATTTCTTCTCCATGGATTTTAATACCTACTCCGAAGTTTTCATTTGTTTCCTTCACTGCTTGCTCAGTATACAGATTTAATAACATCGGGGATGTGCTACAGCCCTGTCTCACTCCCTTCCCAACCACCGCTTCCCTTTCATGCCCCCGATTCTTATAACTGCCATTTGGTACAAATTGTAAATAGCCTTTCGCTCCCCGTATTTTACCCCTGCCACCTTCAGAATTTGAAAGAGAGTATTCCAGTCAACATTGTCAAAAGCTTTCTCTAAGTCTACAAATGCTAGAAACGTAGGTTTGCCCTTCCTTAATGTAGCTTCTAAGACAAGTCGTAGGGTCAGTATTGCCTCACGTGTTCCAACATTTCTACGGATCCACACTGATCTTCCCCGAGGTCGGCTTCTACTAGTTTTTCCATTCTTCTGTAAAGAATTCGCGTTAGTATTTTGCAGCTGTGACTTATTAAACTGATAGTTCGGTAATTTACTCATTTGTCAACACCTGCTTTCTTTTGGATTAGAATTATTATATTCTTCTTGAAGTCTGAGGGTATTTCGCCTGTTTCATACATCTTGCTCAGCAGATGGTAGAGTTTTGTCAGGACTGGCTCTCCCAGGGCCGTCAGTGGTTCCAATGGAATGTTGTCTACTCCAGGGGCCTTGTTTCGACTCAGGTCTTTCAGTGCTCTGTCAAAATCTTCACGCAGTATCGTATCTCCCATTTCATCTTCATCTATATCCTCTTCCATTTCCATAATACTGTCCTCAAGTACATCGCCTTTCTATATACTCCTTCCACCTTTCTGCTTTCCCTTCTTTGCTAAGAACTGGGTTTCCATCTGAGCTCTTGATGTTCATGCAAGTGGTTCTCTTATCTCCAAAGGTCTCTCTAATTTTCCTGTAGGCAGTATCTATCTTGCCCCTAGTGAGATAAGCCTCTGCATCCTTACATTTGTCCTCTAGCCATCCCTGCTTAACCATTTTGCACTCCCTGTCGATCTCATTTTTGAGATGTTTGTATTCCTTTTTGCCTGCTTCATTTACTGCATTTTTATATTTTCTCCTTTCATCAATTAAATTCAATATTTCTTCTGTTACCTAAGGATTTCTACTAGCCCTCGTCTTTTTACCTACTTGATCCTCTGCTGCCATCAGTACTTCATCCCTCAAAGCTATCCATTCTTATTCTACTGTATTTCTTTCCCCCATTCTTGTCAATTGTTCCCTTATGCTCTCCCTGAAACTCTGTACAACGTCTGGTTCTTTCAGTTTATCCAGGTCCCATCTCCTTAAATTCCCACCTTTTTGCAGTTTCTTCAGTTTTAAACTACCGGTCATAATCAACAGATTGTGGTCAGAGTCCACACCTGCCCCTGTAAATGTCTTACAATTTAAAACCTGGTTCCTAAATCACTGTCTTATCATTAGATAATCTATCTGAAAGCTGTCAGTATCCCAGGCTTCTTCCATGTATACAGCCTTCTTTTATGATTCTTGAACCAAGTATTAGCTATGATTAAGTTGTGCTCTGTGCAAAATTCTACCAGGCGGCTTCCTCTTTCATTTCTTAGCCCCAATCCAGATTCACCTACTACGTTTCCTTCTCTCCCTTTTCCTACTACCGAATTGCAGTCACCCATGGCTATTAAATTTTCGTCTCCCTTCACTATCTGAATAATTTCTTTTATTTCATGATACATTTCTTCAATTTCTTCGTCATCTGCAGAGCTAGTTGGCATATAAACTTGTACTATTGTAGTAGGCGTGGGCTTCGTATCTATCTTGGCTACAATAAGGAGTTCACTATGCTGTTTGTAGTAGCTTACCCTCATTCCTATTTTCCTATTCATTATTAAACCTACTCCTGCATTACCACTATTTGATTTTGTGTTTATAACCCTGTAGTCACGTGACCAGAAGTCTTGTTCCTCCTGCCACCGAACTTCACTAATTCCCACTATATCTCACTTTAACCTATCCATTTCCCTTTTTAAATTTTCCAACCTACCTGTCCGATTAAGGGATATGACATTCCACGCTCCGATCCGTAGAACGCCAGCCTTCTTTCTCCTGATAACGACATCCTCTTGAGCTGTCCGCATCCGGAGATCCGAATGGGGGACTATTTTACCTCCGGAATATTTTACCCAAGAGGACGCCGTCATCATTTCACCACACGGTAAAGCTGCATGCCCTCGGGAAAAATTACGGCCGTAGTTTCCCCTTGCTTTCAGCCGTTCGCAGTACCAGCACAGCAAGGCCGTTTTGGTTAGTGTTACAAGGCCAGAACAGTCAATCATCTAGACTGTTGCCCTTGCAACTCCTGAAAAGGCTGCTGCCCCTCTTCAGGAACCACACGTTTGTCTGGCCTCTTAACAGATACCGCTCCGTTGTGGTTGCACCTACGGTACGGCTATCTGTATCGCTGAGGCACGCAAGCCTCCCCACCAACAGCAAGGTCCATGGTTCATGGGGGGGGGGGGGGGGGGCAAAGTGTCGTAGTGGTTCGAAGACGTGCAGCGATAAGTCGACCGAGAGCATCCCAGACGTGCTCGATGGAATTTAGGTCTGGAGAACAGGCAGGCCACTCCACTCGCCCGATATCTTCTGTTTCAAGGTACTCCTTCACGAGCGCGGGATTAGCAGTGCGTTATCATCCATAAGGAGGAATGTGGGAACCACTTCAGCCCTGAAAAGGTGGACGTACTGGTGCAAAATGACGTCCCGATACTCCTGACCTGTTACAGTTCCTCTGTCAAAGACATGCAGAGGTGTACTTGGACCAATCATAATCCCACCCCATACCATCAAACCCCGACCTCCATACAGGTCCCCTTCTAGGACATTGAGTGGTTGGTATCCAGTTCCTGGTTCACGCCAGAAGAATATCTGGCGAGAATCACTGTTCAGACTATATCTCGACTCGTCCGTGAACATAACCTGGGACCACTGTTCCAATGACCATGTACTGTGCTCTTGACACCAGGCTTTACGAGCTCTCCTATGACCAGGGGTCATTGGAATGCACCTTGCAGGTCTCCCCGCGAATAAACCATGTCTGTTCAGTCGTCTGTAGACTGTGTGTCTGGAGATAACTGTTCCAGTGGCTAGGGTAAGGTCTCGAGCAAGGCTACCTGCAGTACTCCGTGGCCGTCTGCGGGCAATTATGGTGAGGTATCGGTCTTCTTGTGGTATTGTACACTGTGGACGTCCCGTACTGCACCGACTGGACACGTTCCCCGTCTGCTGTAATCGTTGCCATAATCTTGAGATCACTTTTTATGCCACACGGAGAGCCCTTGCTACGACCTGCTGTGTTTGACCAGCCTCCAGTCGCTCTAGTATTCTGCTCCTCATAATGTCATCAATATGTGTTCTTTGAGCCATTTTCAACACGGAGTCACCATTAGCACGTCTGAAAACGTCCGCACTCTTACTCGCTGCACCGTACTCTGACATGCACCAACACACCTCTGCGTGTGACTGCTGCCAGCGCCACCGTGCGACGACCGCAGTTCAAATGCACCGCTTGGTCATACCCCGAGGTGATTTATACCCGCAAACCGCCCACCAGAGCGTTGTTTCACCATGAATCAGCATTATCCTAAATTTATGAACATGAGTGTAGCTTTATTTGGTTTAAAGATAGGGTTAGGGTCAGGATGTGAATGTGGTTTGGCAGCTAAAACGTAAGCAGTCAGACTTGTGAACACTTTCCATCACTATGACAAGGTCTTTGCGTAATGCTGTTGATGGTCTCTTTCTCCTTTTTATTCAGATTTGAACCTGATAATGTAATTTTAATTCCAAAACCGATCGCACCTTTAATGAAGGATTTACAGTAGCTGCAGCAAAACACACATATCAAAAGCTTCTGTTCCGTTTTCCTCCACGTTCACGTCTTACTTCTGTAGAAACCCATACTGCATATAAATACTGTTCCTTCAGAAAATACTAGCTAACAATTAATTTTATATTTCATGTTAACAAATTTCGCTTTTTCTGCCGCTGCCAGTCTGCATTTTACGCCCTCCCTACTTCGACAATCGTCGGTTATTCTGCTACCTTAATAGCAACACTTATCAACTACTTTTGGTGTCTCATTCCCTAAGATGATTCTATCAGCATCGCCTAATTTAAATTCCATACTCCATGTTTTATTTTTGTACATATCCATCTTGTACCCTGTTTTCAAGGCACTTTCGTTCAACTGCCCTTCCAGTTTCTTTGCCGTCTCTGATAGAATATCCATGCCATCGGGTAACCTTCAACACTCAATTTCTTCTCCATGAAGCTAAAATCCCTTTCCAAATTTCTCTTCCTTTTCCTCTGCAGCTTATTCAGATTACAGGTTGAATAACATCGGGTATAGGCTATAATCCTATGTATCACTCTTCTCAAATATGTGGGTCCGTCAAATTAAAATCGAACACTCACCATGACGGAACAGTGGGATGGTTTCATTCAAAAGCAGTCACGACACACGTTGAGACATCAATGCCACTCTTAGACGAGATGATCAGTTCCTGTTTTCTAGAACGCGATCGATCGCTGACGGATCGCACCCACTCTTGCACTTCCTCATCTGAATGAAACTGAGGTCCACACAATACTTTCTTGAGGTCGACAAAGATGTGAAAATCACTTTGTTAAAGGTCCTGGCTCTACGGAGGATATTGCAGTGCTTCGCAACCAAATCGCTGAAGCACAGCTTTTGTCCGATTGGCGGTGTGTGTGCGTGCGTTATCGAGCAACAAGATGATTCCAACCGACAGCATTCCTCGACGTTCTGACTTCATGGTTCGTCGCAGTTTCTGCAGAATGTCTTGATAGCGGTGCGCACTGATTGTGGTTCCGCGCTCTAGTAACTGGACGAGCAGACGAAGCATCCTTTTGCTCGAAAACGCTCGCGCCCTCACTGCAAACTGAACGAAGGCTGCGCTTTGGCCAGAAACTCTACCTCGGGTACGTGTACTTCACCTTATACTTTTCACAGCTTTGGTGAACCGGAGAGAGACATGGGTGGACGTAGGTTTCCGTCGGACGATGAAGTGCAAGAGTGGCTGGTGTTGTGGATACGTCAGCTGCCGACCACATCTTACGAAACAGTAATTGATCGTCCCACCACACTGTGATATAAATGTCTTAACACGTGTAATGATTACTTTTGAGTCGATCCATTCCATGGTCCCATTGTGGTGGGAGCCCGCTTTTCATCTGACTGTCCCTTGTACAACTTTGGGACGAACGAGCTGGCCCAATGGTTAGCCTAGTGGACTCGCTTTCTGGAGGACGGCTTTTAAATCTCATTGGGCCAGCCAGATTTCAGTTTCCCGTGACTGCAATAAACCGCTTAAGTGAAATACCAGTATGGTTCCTTTGAAAGGGCAAGGCCGTATTTTCTTCCCATCCTCCCCTAATCCAAGCTTGTGTCTGGTCTCTCATGTGATCATTGTCGACCAGCTTTCCTTTTTTTCCTACCAAGCTTGTCCCTCGACACGTAGAAGCGCGTACTGTTTTATATACAAGCTGTAGTTAACTATTAGCTCAATAGATTTTACGACTATCATCTACAACTTGTATATGGCAATTATAAGAGTCGAGGGGCACAAAAGGGAAGCATTTGTTGAGAAGTGAGTGAGACAGGGTTGTACCCTGACTTCGATGTTATGCAATCTGTATGTTGAGCAAGCAGTAAAGGGAACAAAAGAGAAATCTGGAGTAGGAATTGAAATCATAGGAGAAGACGTAAAGACTTTGAGTTTCGCCGACAACATTGTATTTAATTCTGTCAGAGACAGCAAAGGACCTAGAACATCAACTGAACGGAGTGGACCGTGTCTTCAAAGCAGGATATGAAATCAACATCAACAAAAGCAAAACGAGGATAATGGAATGTAGTCGCATGAAATCAGATGATGCTGAGGGAATTAGATTAGGAAATGAGACACTTAAAGTAGTAGAACCGTTTTGCTGTTTGGGATGCAAAATAACTGATGATGGTCGAAGTAGAGAGGATATAAAATGTAGACTGGCTATGGAAGGAAACCGTTTCTGAAGAAGATAAATTTGTTGGCATTGAATATAGATTTAAGTGTAAAAAGTCTTCCCTGAAAATTTTTGTATGGAGAACTACGTATGGAAGAGAAACATGGACTCGGAAACTGATGTCACGTCACAACTAACAATTAATGTCAACATCTTGACACCATTTACGATCTTAATAAGGCAGTGACAGCTACAGAACAGTCCACTAACGACGCAATATGGACGTCACATCAGTATAGACGTACTTGAAGAGGACAATTAAGCCGAAATACTGTGTCCAATCTGTCGTAAATAAAGATTACTTATTTTAAGCAGCTACTTAGTGTATATACTCCAACAATCATGTAGTTTTGAAACATGGACGGTAAATAGTTTAGACAAGAAGAGAATGAAGTTTCCAAAATGTGGTGCTACTGAAGAATACTGCAGATTATATGGATAGAATGAGGAGGTACTGAATAAAACTGTGGAGAAGAAGATTTTGTGCCACAACTTGACTAGAAAAAGTGATCGGTTGGTATGACATCTTCTGAGGAATCAAGGGATCACCAGTTTAGTTTTGGAGGGAAGCGTGGACAGTAAAAATCGTAGAGAGAGATCAAAAGATGAATACATCAGGCAGATTCAGAAGGTTACAATAGCTATTCAGAGACGAAGAGGCTTCCATCGGATAGAGTAGCATGGAGAGGTGCATCAAACCCGTCTCTGGGCTGAAGATCACAACAACGACCTTCAGGATTTCTAAGTGCGTTCCCCATCAGTCATAAAGAATAAACCACTTAAATTTATTGCCCTGCCGAACTAAGTGGTGCGGTGGTGTAGCACTGGGATCACATCTGGAAGGACGAGATTCCAAAAACTCCTCATGCCTTCCAGATTTAGGTATGCCGTCGTTTCCCTAAACTGCTTTATTTTAATCCCAGGCTCATTGTTTCGAAAAGGACACACCCGACTTCTTACACCATTCGTGTCCAATCCCATGGGGTTCTCTCTCTCTCTCTCTTTCTCTCTGATTTCGTGCTAGCACCCCGGTGTACAACAATTAAAAAACTGCTCATCTTCTTTCTTTTGTGAATGATTCGAAACGTTATCAAGACGCTCATTCCCGTATTACACTCTCTACTCACTTATTAGTCCTGTCATCCTTGTTTTTGTATACACTGCAGTGTTCCGTTTACTAACGTTAAGGCCAGCCCCATGTTGAACACAATTTAGTGTAGTGATCGCTGGATTTTTCTTGTTTCTGAAATTTATTAATTATTAATTTATTAAAACAGCTAAATTTTTGAGTACACGCACAGCGTATGCATTATGAATCGATAGACATTCAAGATACCAGGATCGGGGGGCGCCTGAAGTATCGCAAAAAAGAGACAAAAATATTCTTAGTCATTAAAAGTAAAGAACCATAAGTTATAAAATGAAAAGAGGTAAAGCCATCTACGATAAAAAGTCATTAAAAATTAGGTAATTGGATTGTAACAAACTTTTATTTTGACAAGCAGAAGATTTTTTGACCACGGCTACAGAAATTTAATGTTTGTACTCCAAATATTTTATGAACCCTCTGCTAGGCATTTAAATGTAGATGTAGATTACTACAAACTCAATAAAATAACGTTATGCCCATTAACAAAAAAAAGATCCCCAGGGACATTACCAGTGTTTAAAATTATGTTTCGTAAGAGACAAACGGAGCTGGTAGGTCAACTCTGAAGGGGGCTGTTGTGTAAGTTTTTTTACCAACCGGTGGCGCCCCGCCGTGGCCGAATGCGTGCTGGTGTTTTGGTGGCAGAATCTCCCAGCAGCGGCTTAGAAGTAGCGGGCGGTGCGTGGCTTTTGGCTGCAACCAGAGATGAATGTCCAGCGGCAGTGGCGCTTTGCAGCCAAGACTCAGCATCGATGTGTGGTCTCTGGCAGCCCACTTAAAGTCTCGAATACCACGTCACGTCAGCGACTGTCGAATGTCTGCCCTGTAGTCTGCACGTCGAGTCTCGGTCTAGAACGATCTACTACCCATCGTTCAGCAGAGATCTCTAGATGGATGTAGCCGTGCACCTTGCTGGGCAATTCTATGGCCAATCAATTTATTTTGCACATTTTCGTTAACTGAACCGTACCGTCCCCAATTTTCACGGTAGAAAGATCACACACAATCGCCACTTAAGGTACTATGTAAGACATTCCGTCACTTTTAAGGTTACGTCTCGTCCATTACACTTTTGCGTCCCATGTGAGCGTGTCCATTTGTTATCCTTCCTTTATGTTTGCAGACTTCTCTTTCCACTCTCGCCTGACAATATAGGCTTGGTTCCACGAGCGGTCTGGTACCTGTTCGAACATACAATAGGGGCTGAGTGA
Organism: Schistocerca cancellata; assembly: GCF_023864275.1. Taxonomy (NCBI): domain Eukaryota; kingdom Metazoa; phylum Arthropoda; class Insecta; order Orthoptera; family Acrididae; genus Schistocerca; species Schistocerca cancellata. The sequence continues at coordinate 107,594,879 of NC_064634.1, forward strand.
ACGTCCTGTGATATGAGAGGGCGTACGACTCCAGACTGCACAAGAGTTTGCAGGCCTCGATGTCAGACAGCCACTGCATCTCGTCAGTGGTCTGGCCGTCTCTTCCGACCCACATATTGCAACTATGAATCCTGATACAGGTTTTCTGTTTTTTACTTTAGAGGTCTTGTGGAAAAGGCACATGTCATTCAAGATATAACATTTCCTCCGTATTAAATGCTGAGCGATGTGGCGGCATTGTCAAGCTATTGGATTTAGAAGCTGAGAGAAATTCCAAACCAGTCATTGTGATATGTTTTCCATATTTTCACCAGATATGTAGAAGGGAACAGCAGGATCGTTACTTGAATAGGGCACTACAGTTCCCGGCGGACTTCCATCCCCAACTGGTCAAATCCGTAGGCTCTGATGAGCTCAAAGTTATCCATCCTTTCATACTTTCATACCTCTGGTTGTTCAAGTATCTCTGCTCTAAAGCAATTCGCGGATTTATCCTGGAGACCGTACACCTGTCTCCAGACAGCTGTCTCACTGTATCCGCAGCTCGTCGTGTAGTGGCTAGCGTTGCTGCCCCTGGATCACGGAATCACGGCTTCCATTACCGGCCGGAATGGGGATTTTCTCCGCCCGGGGACTGCCTTTTTGTATTATTCTCATCATTTCGTCATCATTCGGGAAAAGTGGCGTGACTGGACTGTGAACAGATTGAGAATTTGTACGGGTGCTGTTAACCACGTAGTTAAGTGCCCCTCAAAACAAATATCATCGTTATTATCTCATTCTGTTACTAAAGCATCGTTGGATGACACAACCACAGGTCAACATGCTCGGCGATGTGTTCTCTGACAGGGTTGTTGGTTTTAGAAAGCAGTGTTCTCAACCCTGCTGCACACAGCTCGACGTATGTTTGCAACAAGCCAAATGCATACCGTTACTGTCGTCTAAGCAAGGAAATACCTGATGATAGGGGGAATTGAGATGTAATCTCGTGTGTGTAGTTAGTCATGATCACCACTCCTTCAAAGAGGGTGGAAGCTTTCTACATTTAGGACTGATGAACGTAAATCATCGTGTGCATGTGCTATGTCAAATTAAATCAAAACCAGGTCACTACAAACCTAATTATTGTAGAGCAAAATGTATGAATTACCATTAGAACATCATCATGAGTGCGGACGGAGCCCATACTGGCTGCAATTGAGGTAAAAGTGTAAATTGTTTTCTAATTTGGCCCCTGACTTTGTGTAACGATTTCGATTGGGTCTAAGCTCTGCAACAACTACCTCTCAAAGCAAAAATCTACTTATCCACTTGTTGTATGAAGTACCATCTGACCCTAATCGCATTCATTCGACCCATCCAACAACTCATGACCAAGTGCCTGCAGAGACTTCTATAGTAGATATCAACGAGATGGGGGCATAAAGAGAAGCATAACGAAAAGTCTTCTGTGTACGATGAAGGTAATGGTGAAACATGATGTTGACCACTTTAGGATAACATAAAAGTTGTTCTGTGTTATGCCGGTTTGAACACGAAGATGAGCATTGCGGACCAAAATCGCCAGTATAACATTTAGTTTGTGAACATTGACTGGAATTAACGACAGTCATGATGAAAACCTGGTGAACATTCAACGAACTATCAAGTTGGGTCAAGGTGGGAATTGGAAATGTGATACACACATCTACTCAAAGATATCTTTGAACTGATGGTTCAAATGGCTCTGAGCACTATGGGACTTAACATCTATGGTCATCAGTCCCCTAGAACTTAAAACTACTTAAACCTCACTAACCTAAGGACAGCACACCACACCCAGTCCTCACGAGGCAGAGAAAATCCCTGACCCCGCAGGGAATCGAACCCGGGAACCCCGACGCGGGAAGCGAGAACGCTACCGCACGACCACGAGCTGCGGACCTTTGAACTGATTCACACACACATGCACTGCCGTTTAGTGAACAAAATGTGGGCCTATAGAATATCGGACCAGGTCTGTGATCGAATTCAGGAATTTCGAAGAGGAACTGAGTATTTAACGGTGAGAAATCGACACGTGTAGGGTAGGTGGGGGTAAAACCACGCGTGGTGTAAAAACCTGCAACGAGTTTTTGAACTGACCGGCATCGATTCAGGAGTTGAACACCGGGTGGAATGCTTATCTTACTGTAACTTATGGCTTCAAGAAAGTACGGCAGCGCGGTGTGGCCGCGTGGTTTGAGGCGCCATGTCACGGAATGCGCGGCCCCTGAGAATTTGGATTAATTGTGAGCACTGTTACGGTTTCTGGTATTTTGTTTGTTATTTGCTCATCTTTCAGATGTGGTAAGGGAACGTAGGTTAATTACGCGAGCTGCTTTCTTGTTTTTTATTATTATTTTACTTGCTCCTACTTTGCCCATTTGTGAGGTTTCGTGAAATGTGATGTACCGACCTCCCTCCCTCGCGCCGTCACTTGAGGACTTCCCTTGCCATATTAAATAGAAAACAACATACTTAAGGCTCCCCTTTTACGTGCTACATTTTTTTTCTGCAAAAGCGGACGACAAAATGATAACTACCTTGTTTTAAAGTTCATTACAACGAGTTTAATAGAACTGATTGTTTTGACAGCTGCCAAATGGCTCTCTACGATCGTGGGCTTTTGAAATAATTTCTTGATACGAGTAGATACAAATTAGGCGGCGATATCTCCTTCCCTAGTTTCTCACTCATTCCACAGGCATTAGTGTGCTTCCTCTACTGTAATCTGTATAAAACACTACTAACAAAACTGAAAAGCTTTTTATTTGCTCCAAACATTGACTAAAATGCTTTGATAAAAACATGATTTTATAGAGAAACTGTATTAAACACCTTTTTAAGACGTGGAAACACCTTCCTTTAAACACACCAACTCTGAGTAGACCCTAGTATTCATGTTTATAGACGTCGGACAGACCAACAAAATGGTTTCTGAAAATATAGGTCTGACTGTTTTAACAGGTCGCTGCAAAGATGATCTGTTACTGATATAGATTAATGTCACTGAACCTTACTATTCATACGACAGACAACAATATTTGTGCGCTCTTTCGAGCCTTATCGTTGCGTACTTTCTCAATTTCTAAATATATATGACCACTAAGACAATTCTTGTCAGTGAACTTGAGCTTAGCTTCCTTTCACAAAAGATTAACCTCTCGAGGCCAGTAAACACACACATTATAAACGTTCTGGTACAAGTTCATTTGAAACACAACAATATACATTTATGAGTTGCAGATTATCAAGACACTTTCTCAACTGATACGCATGAATTCAGCCGCTCTGGGATAGAACTTCCCAAATGAAATCTGGCACTTGTGCGGCAGGCCTTTGAGATTGGGGAATCCCGGGTATACGCACGTATAATGAATTCAGTTGAAATCACTCTCTACATAAAGACTGGTGCATACTTTAATACTGTCTATGCTCGGGATTAATTTTATAAAACAAAATATCTTTTATAATAATGGGGGTCTCCTGATCAAAAAGTTAACGTGACATTTTGATTGACCTCCCACGTTTAAATAAGAATTGTTGAGGTTTTGCCGGACTAATTTCCTCAATTTTGAGCTCTTTTAATTAATGGACGTGCCCTAAATCGGTAATTAAACATACCAGTACTATTTATTTGGTAGTAGGACCTAGGCTGCTGACATTTGATTTCAATTGTTCGTATCGCTCTTCCGTAGGCTGACCTATGGCTAATTCACACGGGAACGACATTCACGATGAATGGAAAAGAAGGTTCCTGGACACTTTGAATACGCTGCTGCAAGAAAAAGCAAATAACAGTGGAAAAATCACAACACATAGACACTGTTCTTTGGTAGCGGAAATTAGACAAGCCAAAACAAAGCAGAAAGAAAGAGTGTTCGCTATTGCTGACGAAGAAAATATGATGTTATTGAAGTTGACGGGGAAGAAACACTTATTGCAAGAGTAACAGGAGGCAACAGCGCTATTTTGTACTGTGTCCATGTTCTTCCATAACTGTTCTAAATGCTGCACGACACTCACTTGAAAATAGGACATGGAGGTCGCAACGGATGGAAAAGGAACTGCAGTTAATGTACAAAAATGTCACCAAAGAGGCCATTACTATGTATCTTCGCTTATGCAAACATTTCCAGACCAAGTTATCTCATTATGCTAGATAGATATGATAGGCATGCAAAGTAGTTCTGATGGAGAGTACAAGTTCATACTTAGTTACTATGATCACTCAACGAAGTTTAAATTATTGCGACTCCTGAAAAGCAAAAGAGCTGTAGAAGTTGCTTTGCATTTGCTTGACATCTTTACCACTATAGTTGCTCCAAGTGTGTTGCAATCAGATAATGGTAGTAGGTTTTCCGGCCATGTTACAGATGAGATAAATAACATGTGGCCTGAACAGAAATTGGTACATGGGAAACCCAGGCATAACCGAAACCAGCGTTCCATCCAATGAGCCTCCCAGGATGTGCAGAATACGACAATGACATGGATGCAGACAAATAACTCAGCACACTGGGCTGAGAGTCTTCGAATCATCCAATTAATGAAAAACCATTGTTTTCATCAAAGAATTCAGCAGTCGCCATACGAGGCAATGTTTGGCTGTGAAGCAAAACTGGAGCCGAGTACTTCAAATGTGCCTAAGGAAATTATTGGTAATATAGTGAGACAGAAAGACCTCGTAAAAGCCAAACAAAAAGTGGAGGATGATATAAACGTAGGCACTACTCGCAACAATGAAACTGCCTCTGTGGAGGTCTGATCATCGAAAAGTGGAGGCTAGTTACCTGACAGTAAGATGGCGAAAATATGGCTGTATGTCCTGCGCACAAATATGTGCTTGCAGTTTGTGGCAGAAGTAATGAAGCAGAGGAAGTATATGGGGGGAAAATTATTTGAAAACTATGTTAGAATAAACAAGAAATCAGGAGATCTGAAAGCACAAGGTGCAAAGATGCTTAAAAATTCAGATGCATAATTCCCAACTGAAAACGCATACCAGATGTTGACAGAGCTCAAGGACATCCCAGAACCGTTCTTGCAGTTCTCCTGAACGTCGAAGGCACTCTCTACAAGCTGGGAACACGACATGGCGTTCTCAAGCAACTACATTCTAGAAACGGGTTCTCTATTCAGAACGGGAAACAGCTCACGCTGGAATCCGTGGCCAAAGAAGAACAAGCATTACGAACCGTATAGTCTTTACAGTCACTGACCAGTGGACACGGACACAGTCGATGGAGTTGCTCAACTAAATGCGCCACGTACCGTTGTAAATGCAGAAATAAGAAAACATTGTGTAATTCCAACTGTCATAAATGCTCCGCTTGTTGTAATAAGTGCATACCGGTGGTATTAAAAAAAGTTTTATGAAGTAAATAGATTGTGTAAAGTTTATATTTTTTATGAGTGTGATTGACAAAACAGATCGAGTACATACAGCTTGAAATAACACATATTCACCCACTCTTTAATTATCTTCTAATTCTGGCAGATCTGTCTACGCCACTTCGCGAACTAGCCGACCAGACCCCGAACTCAAGAGAAGAGCGGACTCTGCCCGGTCAATTAGCAGAGATGTTGGCTATTTCCTGACTTGCCCAATTTGATATTATTCATTCAAATCTGATTTGCTTCTTTCTTCGGAGTCTGATCGACCGGTCCCAGCCACTTCACGAACTGGCCAGCGGAATCCCGAAATCAGTTCCCACTTGGCCGATTTCGGGTTTTGGCCGTAACATAATATGGTCTAGTCGATGATGTCGGAAAGTCAATGAAGCTTTTTTCAAAAAATGGCTCTGAGCACTATGGGACTTAAACATCTGAGGTCATCCGTCCCCTAGAACTTAGAACTACTTAAACCTAAGGACATCACACACATCCATGCCGGAGGCAGGATTCGAACCTGCGACCGTAGCGGTCGCGCTGCTCCAGACTGTAGCGCCTAGAACCGCTCGGCCACTCCGGCCGGCCGAAGCTTTTTCAGATGATGCTGTCGTCTACAGGGAGGTTACAAACACAGGACATTATGGTGAAATGCACAGTGAACAGGAGAGAATCGATGTTTGGTGCAGGGAATGGTAGTTTACCCTCAATGTAAATAAATGTAACGTATTGCGTGGAAAAAGGTGAAGAAACCCATTAGGTGCGGATCAGACTGTGGTGGTACGATACTCGTAGTGACTCGCCATACGATGCAGAAGTTACCCGCATTGGAGGAGCGCACGGAAACGTATTTGAAGAGACTTACCTGGTTCACTGTGTGACGACACCGATACTACACCGGCACGTACAGGAAGTCGACATAAATATGGACTCATCAAAACACAGTACATTTTCACGCCTAATGCTATCTAGGAAAGCCTTTGCTACTCCAAACAGCTTCCGGTCGTCTCGGTACGGATATGTTCCGGCGTAAAGTCAAGTGCAGGCACGCCGGTCAAGAACGGTAGAGGAGAGATAGCTGTGAGACGACGGTAGCCAATAGTACGCTGACAGACCCCTCTCCAGGACTACACCGAGACAGCAGCGGCCTCTAGGCGAAGAGAACGTAAGCTTCGCGCCGCCAGGCTGCGGTCTAGTTGACGACTAACCGTTCTATGAGCCCTATAGCAACTACTAGGAAACTCTATTACTTCACTTGTATTCAGAATTCTACACACTGAAGAGCTTGCTTATGTTTCTCTGTCACCCTTTGCTCGCGACACGCCTATATCTCACAAAGTTAAGTATTGTAATCATTTCCTTTTCTAATAATCTCCATTAATACGATTTGCTTGAATTGTTGTCTAGCGATATGAGAAAGCAGGTTTCCTAGGTATCCCATATACGACGAGTAGGCAGGACAAAACAGGATAAATACAGGTGACCATTCTCCATGCAAAACAGTGGCATGTTCAAGTAAATACGGCCGCGCGGGGTAGCCGTGCGGTCTCAGGCGCCTTGCCACGGTTCGCGCGGCTGCCTCCGTCTGAGGTTCGAGTCCTCCCTTGGGCATGGGTGTTTGTGTTGTCCTTAGCGTAAGTTAGTTTAAGTTAGATTAAGTAGTGTGTAAGCCTAAGGACCGATGACAGCAGCAGTTTGATGCCATAGGACTTACCACGAAAATACGATGGAGGGAGATAGTGATTACGCACCATTCTCTCCAAAATAGACCACAAACGCTGAGTAATATGGAGACCTGGTGACTGGTGGCCGGGGCCGAAGCGACAATCCGCACTTGTGCTCATGAAGCCAGTCCTGGATTAGGAGAGCCGTGTGGACAGGAGTCCGATCACCTCGCAACACAGCATCATCACTGGAGAACATACACCGTACCATGGAACGAGCCTGATCAGCTAAAATGGTCGCATAATGCTTGACAGTAATGCGACCTGGCAGAGTAACAACGAGACGATTGGAATACCACGGTATGCTCTCCCAAATAGTCACCAATCCCCCATCAGGTTTCGCTCTTGGGACGTAAACTCGACCAGCAGTTGGAAACAGGGTAAAACACACTCATCCGACCACATAATTTTCTTCCATTGCTACATTGTGCAGGCTTTATGACTCCCTACAACGTTGTCCTACTATAGGCGTTTTCATCACGGACGAGTGGTACTGAATTCCAGTTCACCCATCAATCCCATGCTTCCTTCCGTTGTTTTGACGGTGACAGGATTCGAGACTGCGACTTTTAGTTATGCAGTGACTTTTGTAAATTTTGTCTTCTTATGCTTCGTCCCAGTCCTAAAAGACTGTCTGTCATGATCACGCAACACACACTTCCGTTCGCATTGTGATTTAACAGATGATGTTTCACGCTTTCCCAGTATGCAGTACAAATATCCTACATATTGTCTCTTGATACACCTAACACTTGGGCTACCTTCGCTATGGAAGCACGCAGCACACGAGCGCCAACAATGTGCTCGTTCGAATTCACGCAGCCCCGACATGAAGCACTCACAGCTATACTGATCATTATTCTGATTATGACTGACAAATGCAACGTATTGATCACATCGCACAGGTGCAGTTGGTTCAAAAATGGTTCAAATGGCTCTGAGCACTATGGGACTCAACTGCTGTGGTCATAAGTCCCATAGAACTTAGAACTACTTAAACCTAACTAACCTAAGGACAGCAAACAACACCCAGCCATCACGAGGCAGAGAAAATCCCTGACCCCGCCGGGAATCGAACCCGGGAACCCGGGCGTGGGAAGCGAGAACGCTACCGCACGACCACGAGATGCGGGCTGGTGCAGTTGGTGATCAAATACAGCGCAACCTGAAGGCTTGGCTAGCATCTGCGTTGATGTTCAAGTAGTGCACGCATTTTCACGGTGTTTACAGATTTTTGCGCAATATTTGGAAAGGTCTCGTGGGACTAAGCTGCTGAGGTCATTATTAATTAATCTAATTAATCTAACTTAAACTAACTTACGCTAAGGACGACACATACACCCATGCCCGAGGGAGGACTCGAACCTCCGACAACACGCCCCTGACCGCGCGGCTACCCCTCGTGGCTGTGCGCAATACCTGTATCTCAGTCGTATCACCTGGCGCAATAAGGAGCGCTAGTTATTCCACGCAACTTGTCTCACGCGATACACGGGGAGGGAAATTTCGTATCATCTAATGTGACTAAAAAGAAATTGTTTTATGTAGATGAAGTCAGGTATTTTGTTAGTAAAGTTCTTAATTTTTGTGTAAAAAGTTTAAAACCACTCTTTTTGGATTCACACCTTTTCTCCAGCATCTAGGTTTATCAAATGTTTGGTAAAAAACTGATTTAACTTCGCATTATAGTCTGACATCACAGCTTGATAATGAACTGGTTTTATTTTCGTAATTATCCATAGTAACTGTGACAATTGGCAAATAGGTAAACCACCAGGCATATTTGAACGGCAGCGATGATGAATGTAGTCGCTGGCTACTTTACGTTTGGTAGGTTTTAGATCACTTAGCTAACATATCGAGATTGTTTTCAAGAGTCTAAGGAAAACGATACCTCTTCTCATGTTTCGAGAAAATGCGTGTTATATACTAGAGACTGTCCATAACAATGTTGGCAATTTCGCGTCACACGCGACGCTATTGCCACTCGTTTTGGGCTTCTATGTGGAGGGCGGAGCTGCCTGGTTTTTCTCTGTTTTGAATACTACCAACACGAGCTGAATCTGGAAAGGGAAAGCTTACTGAAATGAAAAGACACTGGGAGTGATCAGCTAATGACGGTGACTGAATGTCTTTTCAGACTGTGTTCCCCAATTACAGAACAATCTGTGGCAGGAGTAAAGGAAACATGAAAGCTCAATTCCCGTTACTTCTGAGTGTGGAGCTGGACGAACTCGATAAGGGCACATCGGGATTTTTCTTATCATCATGCACTTAATCCATTTCTTAAAGTACATTGTCAGCCCCTACCCTAAGCAGCATTCACCACCCACTGTTATGCCATTGGTGGTGACTGATCCCAATAAAAGTCCAGCAACATTTCTTCTGAATACTTCACAAACTTAACTATATACTACTTTGGGAAACTGAAAACTTTTAAAAATACTGTCGTAGGTTTATTAATTTGCAGCCATTATTTATATATCTAAAACGATGGATGAAGCAGCACACTAAGTGGTATTACAAATATTTCAGTTTTCATGGAAACATTTCTTATGTTATTCAGAGTCTTTCACCAACTTACCTTATTGTTTTGAGTTCCTGTTAAGCAAGAGAAATGGCAAGTCAAGAATTTGAATTCTAATTTGTCACGGTAGCTGATAATAGTTGCTCCAAGGAGTGGAAACTTTCTCGGCCCAACTCGTGGAAGTAATAGAATTTTTCACGTGGGGGGCCTCACGAGAAAACACATCCAAGGTATGTTTGGTATTTACCGCATTGTACGGGTACACCCAGTCCTTTATATTATTTTCCAGTTTTTTTAGCTTTAAATAACGATAAGCCACATCAACGTCATCGTGAGAAGACATAACTGCAACTGAAACAGAAGCAGGAGTGTGACTGCTGTTGTAGTGTTGTTTGTTAGTGGCGGGTCGCAGCGTGTACCGTGTCGCATACAATCATCCCAGTAGCAACAGGACTGGTGCACCGATAAGCGATTTGTGACCTTCATTACAACGTGTGGTATCGCATATTATGCTATCTTCTAATGTGAACCTCACCTTACGGTTCTAGTAAGCTCTTGGCGAAAACATCGCTGGACACAATAACAAAGGTAAAACGCACAGGAGTGAGCATTCGGAACGACCAAGGCGTTATTAGCCACACAAAACAAACTGTAGGAAAGGCAGGTGTCAGGCTGACATTCATTGGAAGAACCTTAAGGATATGTCATTCATCCATGACAGAAGTGGCTTATAAAATAATTGTTCTATCGATTAATGGCTGTTGTTCATCAGTGTGGAAGCTTACTAAGTAGCATTAACAGAAGAGATAGAGAAGATCGAACGAAATGGGGCACGCAGATTTCGTCATAGTTTCGTTCAGTAAGTACGAAAGCGTCACAGAAGTGCTGAACAAACTCATGTGGCAATCGCTACAAAAGTGGCATTACCCACCGTGGCTGGGTTTACTCTTGTAATTCAGGGTATATACTTTGATGAGGAGTTGGGCGGCTTACTACTTTTTCGCAGATACAGGATGATTCAGCTGCCTCTACCTATGAGTGTTATGCAACCCGCAATGTCATCAAATAATGCGTGCAAGAATTTCATATTCCCACACTCGCTATGGGCACACTATTAGTCCCACAGAAAAAAAGAGCAGTACCTTTTTGTAGGAAATTAAATGAAATTAAATGTTGTACTGGGATACGTTTTTCCTGCTGGCGCTAGTTTTCGAATTATTCAAGCGAACGTGCTAAAGTGAACTTCAAACTCATTTTTCTTCAATAACCCGATATCGTTGGCCTCCAGCGAAAACGTATTGCAGTACAAAATTTAACGACATGAAATTTCCTATAAAAAGCTCCTGTTCGTTTTTTATGTAGGACTAAGGCCGTGTCCCACGTGAGCGACAGAAGCGAGCGACGGCGACCGACTTCTGGATACACGACACTCCAGCGACAAGCAGCAGCATCGGGCGAAAAGCTCGGGTGTCCTGCATGCCAGCGACCATGTAGTGCTACAAGATGACTGCTTAGAGCCAACCAGCTGTTTCTATAACACAGCGTCCCCAACCTGTAGAGCCGGCCGCGGTGGCCTTGCGGATCTAGGCGCTGCAGGCTGGAACCGCGGGACCGCTACGGTCGCAGGTTCGAATCCTGCCTCGGGCATGGATGTGTGTGATGTCCTGAGGTTAGTTAGGTTATGTAGTTCTAAGTTATAGGGGACTAATGACCACAGCAGTTGAGTCCCATAGTGCTCAGAGCCATTTGAACCATTTGACAGACCGATAGATAACAAATGACAATTTCTCTTTTGTGGAAATAGTAGTGCTAAGTTCTAGGGAACTGATAACCTAAGATGTTAAGTCCCATAGTGCTCAGAACCATTTGAACCTAACCTGTAGAATACTGTAGCTCGAGAGTAAGGCTACATAATTAGGCTTACTTAATAAATCGAAAAGCAATGCTGTGCATGAAATTTACAAAGGGAGGAATCTCCATGGAGTATTTCATGAATATCCTCAACTACAAAGATCACCAGACAAATTATTCGAATACACGTGAAAGAGCTGCGTAGCATTCGACTATCTCATCAATAAATTAAATACGAATTTTTTTACATGATCAAGAACTTTTAACAGCCAATAAATGTGGAGGAATGACTACAACATGACTAACTGCGCTATATGCAAACATAAGTACACTGATTGATATTAGTCGACGAAAGTTAGCTGTGGTGTAGGCGTAGCTTATACAGTTCATGATTACGTATGTGGAAAAGTTCCTGGGTTCGATTCCAGGCGGTTTTTATATTTTTACTGACGCAGTTAAAATTCGATACACCAAGTTTTATATATACTGTTTACACTGCATCGCTAAGTATATTTTTAAAGTCTTGCCAAAGAACTTGATTTTCACACCTATCCCAGTACATAACACACATTTAATTCCTAATAAATTACAATGAACCATGAAATTTTACATATATTTGATGTTGCGAACATAATTCATCAGCAGTCATTGTTAAGGCCAAGCGTTTCAGTTACTGTGAATAGTCTGTAAAAGTAAAGCTTACAAAATTTTATAAAAGAAAGTCAAACGTTTTGTGTAATGATTTGTCTAAAACAATGAAATAAAAAATATTAGAGAAAGGTTTGGTGCACCTCATTTTCTGTTCGTGATTTCGAGCATCATTCAAAGGGACATAGAACATTTCTCAGATCTACTTATTTCCTTTACACAGATCATTTCATAAAATATTTGACTGATTACTTTCAATTTTTTTCAAGTTTTATTCAGAAAGCATGATCGTACTGATCCTCATTTGCCTTCCTAACGCACGTGATTAGAAGGAAGCCCTTTTGACGTTTAAATACCGCACCGCATCTTTTTATGTGCAAAATACCTAGGTCTTGAACAGATGAAATTTTTGACACTTCATTTACAGCAGCTTTTCGTGTAATATTTAAATTTTTCCTCAGTTTATTAACTAAGTTTTCGTTAATTACCCTGAGACTTTCAAAAAGTTAAGTATTTTCATGACAAACTAGACCTCATGCCGGTCAATTTGATACCCCGTTTACCTGCTTCTCTCCCTTTGTTTGGCTATGAAACTTTGGACAAAGACCTCATGGTGTAAGTTATAGGGCGTCTTGTTTTCGCTCTGCTCACGCGTTTACAAAAACGTATCGAGTGTTAATCATATGATATAATAGTCCTTCTGCGTACTGTCATTTCCAAAATTCGTCGTTTCGATATCTTGAACCTTTTATGAGATACGACGATTTTTAAGACCAGTTGATTCCCGAAGCGCGGGAAGGATCGGACGCGCAGCGAGCGACCCGTGTACGGATATAACAACCAATATCTCCAGAATGAAAAGAGATAACATTCCGGTCTCAACTTTAAATACACTTTAGATATATTGGTTACATTTCATATGCAATAATGAATGGCCTTAAATGGACTATACGGAAAGTCTACACAATGTGATTTTACCTCTGCAGATTCTTAAAAATTCCGTGCCGCACAATAACTATGACGAATGACGAAAATAAATTCAGACATTTATCGTTTAAAGTTATCACGCTATACAGGGTGTTACAAAAAAGTACGGCCAAACTAGCAGGAAACATTCCTGACACACAAAGAAAGAAAATATGTTATGTGGACATGTGTCCGGAAACGCTTCCTTTCCATGTTAGAGCTCATTTTATTACTTCTCTTCAAATCACATTAATCATGGAATGGAAACACACAGCAACAGAACGTACCAGCGTGACTTCAAACCCGTTGTTACAGGAAATGTTCAAAATGTCCTCCGTTAGCGAGGATACGTGCATCCACCCTCCGTCGCATGGAATCCCTGATGCGCTGATGCAGCCCTGGAGAATGGCGTATTGTATCACAGCCATCCGCAATACGAGCACGTAGAGTCTCTACATTTGGTGCCGGGGTTGCGTGGACAAGAGCTTTCAAAAGCCCCCTAAATGAAAGTCAAGAGGGTTGAGGTCATGAGAGCCTCTACCAATCCATCGGTCACCGAATCTGTTGTTGAGAAGCGTACGAACACTTCGACTGAAATGTGCAGGAGCTCCATCGTGCATGAACCACATGTTGTGTCGTACTTGTAAAGGCACATGTTCTAGCAGCACAGGTACAGTATCCCGTATGAAATCATGATAACGTGCTCCATTGAGCGTAGGTGGAAGAACGTGGGGCCCAATCAAGACATCACCAACAATGCCTGCCCAAACATTCACAGAAAATCTGTGTTGATGACGTGATTGCACAATTGCGTGCTGATTATCGTCAGCCCACACATGTTGAATGTGAAAATTTACAATTTGATCACGTTCGAATGAAGCCTCATCCGTAAATGAGGATTGACACATACTTGGATGAACCATTCGCAGAAGTGTACCCGTGGAGGCCAATCAACTTTTGATTGTGTGATTGTGCCTGCACACGCTGTACATGGTACGGAAACAACTAGTTCTCCCGTAGCACTCTCCATACAGTTACGTGGTCAACGTTACCTTGTACAGCAGCAACTTCTCTGACGCTGACATTATGGTTATCGTCAACTGCACGAAGAATTGCCTCGTCCATTGCAGGTGTCCTCGTCCTTCTAGGTCTTCCCCAGTCGCGAGTCATAGGCTGGAATGTTCCGTGCTCCCAAAGACGCCGATCAATTGCTTGGAACGTCTTCCTGTCGGGACACCTTCGTTCTGAAAATCTGTCTCGATACAAACATATCGCGCCACGGCTATTGCCCCGTGCTAATCCATACATCAAATGGGCATCTGCCAGCTCCGCATTTGTAAACATTGCACTGACTGCAAAACCACGTTCGTGATGAACACTAACGTGTTTATGCTACGTAATGATGTGCTTGATGCTTGTACTGTAGAGCAATGAGTCGCATGTCAACACAAGCACCGAAGTCAACATTACCTTCCTTCAATTGGGCCAACCGGCGGTGAATCGAGGAAGTACAGTACATACTGACGAAACTAAAATGAGCTCTAAAATGGAAATTAAGCGTTTCCGGACACGTGTCCACATAACATCTTTTCTTTATTTGTGTGTGAGGAATGTTTCCTGAAAGTTTGCCCATACCTTTTTGTAACACCCTGTAGGTTGCGGAAGAATGAAATTTTTTCATCGAACAATTTTCTTAAAATCGGATGTTAAGTAATTCATAGCTGCCATCGCGTCCGCTCCACTGCTTTGCCGAGAATACACGTGGCTGTCGCTCTCTGTCACGCGTGCTGCAGCAATAAGATTCATATACGTTTGACTTCAAACGTCGCTAGTTGCAGCGAGAGACAGGCAGCGACACGGATGTCGCTCATGTAGGACACTTCCGTGACTACACCTGCGGTTGTGTTTTGTCACCCGAAGCTGCCGCACGCTGTTGCTTTACTCACGTAGGACTCGGCCTAATAGTTTGCTCGTAGCGATCGAAACAATTTGAAAATTTCGCACATTGTTTTTGTAGGTGTTGTCAGTTGCATGAACCCGTAGTTAAGGAGAGCTGATTCATTCTGCATGCCCCACAAAACGACAACAACGAAAAAATCGGAGCTCATATTCACGAATGGAGCAGGGAAATAGCGAAATGAAGGTGGTAGCAGAGGTACCTGCTCCCACTCGCCTTATGGTGGCTTACCGAGTAGAGTTGTATATGTAGTCATAGATATAAACCGTTTATGGTAAGATCAGGGTACTTGTAAATCCAAACTGGGAGACATTTGCACAGTTATGGAAAAAACACAAACCTATAGGTGTCCATAAGGAGACAGGAGGGGGGGGGGATGTTGGGCAAGAGGGGGAGTTTTACCTCCGTGGAATCTAGCGTAAGGCGCTTTTACGTTTTTATTCATACGCTTCCAGAACTGAGTGCGTAACCACCAAATATTAAGCTTTCTGTGTCACCTATAAAATTTACTTCTTGTGGTATGATGCATCTCGAAGCTGATCATCTCGTTTTTATGAAAATGAAAAATGTAGCGGCTGGCCACCCCGTCCCCTTGGAAAAATATCTGCGGTCACCAATGCACACGTCTCAGTAGCAAGAAAATTGGAGTACCATTTTCCGCATTACCTGCTCCTTGTCAGTTTCAATAGGTATATGGAATTCGTGAACAGCGCCTACTTCTCATGTTTTTCATCGTGAAGGAGCGTTACGACTAAGAAAGGCATCACCCAGAAACTTTAATAAATAAGAGCGCGAAGCAGCAGTCGCGGGCGCACGCGAAATTTTTCCGACGCGAGTTTCGCAGCGCCTTGGCTCCGCCTTGGGCTGTATTCCGGCGATGGAAATTGCTGTTTTAATGGGGAAAGTTGGGGCCATTAGCACACGCTGCGCTCTCCGTGCTGCCGGTCTGTCTCGCTTTACTGCCCCATACTGTATGTATAGTTCAGTGCAGCGCGCCCGCACTGGTTTGCCTTGCCCGTCCGCTCACTTTGCGGAACAATACGCTCTATTATTTTCTGGGTGCACCCAGCTCTGTTCTCCTGTATTCCGATCTGCACTGCACGTCGCTGCAGCAATATGCGTTTTCCTCGGACCTATGCTTCGCATACAAACTGCAGTAATATCCATACAGATTTCGATGCAAACGACTATGGTGTGGCTGTACGAATTGCCGCTTAGGCAGCTGATACGATATGCATAAAAATGCAGTAACATTCATATATTTATACTACTACAGAAAGGCAAATCTTTGTCTAACGTTTTACTAAAAATCAGGCAAATTTTACACGATGCTCTAATAAATGTTTGGGCGGACACATTCCCGAAAACGGAAACCTTATTTTCAAAATTCTCGAAAGGAACCTGACCGATGTACTTATACTTGTAAGATGATACTCTAAGAAACTTTTGGAGCGACATAGGCTGTACATTTCTTAACAATTTACAAGTTTTCCACTAAAATCGACTATGGGAAAGGAAATGCTGTTGCTACGCTTTGCTGTGAAATTGTGCTGTTTTCTTTTCTTTCTCGCAGTCTGTTTTAAAATGTGACAATAGGCCATTTAAACCATTATACAAACTGCTTGTCACCGGCCGGGATGGCCTAGGGGTTCTAGGCGCTACAGTCTGGAACTGAGGGACCGCTACGGTCGCAGATTCGAATCCCGCCTCGGGCATGGATGTGTGTGATGTCCCTAGGTTAGTTAGGTTTAGGGGACTGATAGCCTCGGAAGTTAAGTCCCATAGTGCTCAGAGCCATTTGAACCAAACTGCTTGTCCCGTACACACGGTCATTTTTCCCACCTCGTACGAACTCTAGGGGTTGATCGATGAGAGGGTACGAAAGAAGTCTAATGAACTTATGTCCGGAAATGCATTGTTTCCATGCTAGAGACCATTTATTCAACCATACATTGTTACAGAGTCTGCTGTCTAACAGGTGCTGTACCATACAGCCACAGTTACAGTACGTGCTGAAAATGGTTTCCGTATGCCTCCACGTATACGTGTACGCGCCGTAGCATGTTCTGTGTCTCACGTTCACATCGGCCAGGCTGTATCCGAACAGTGTCAAAGGCAGCATGAATATGCTGCTCGAGTGTCTCTTCTTCTGGAATGGGCTCTGCATACACGATACTTTTGAGATAGGCCCATAACCAGATATTGCACTGGTTGAGATCCAGTGAACGAGCGGGCCATGCAACTGGATTCCCTCGTCCGACCTGTCGACCAGGGAAGGCACGACTGAGATGCGTCCGGACATTAACGGTGAATTGGACTGGAGCACCATCATGTAGCAGCCAAATAACTCTTCGAATCATGAATGGCACTTCTTCCAGCAGGGGAAGCATAGTAACCCGCAAGAAACGCATATTGTTACGGCCTGTTAGGCGACGTGGAAGGAAGACTGGTTCCAAAATACGATCGCGATTTATCCCGCCGACACATTCCGGCTGCACCGATGCTGATGATTCGCTGTCACCATACCAAGGGGTTCTGCATACTATCCCACAGGTGACTGTTATTAAAGTTGAAGATACCATTCACCGTAAAGGCGGCCTCATCTGTGAATCGGATGGATGACAAAAAGCCCGGAATCGCGGTTGCCTGGTGAAGAAACCAGTGATAAAACGACTACCAGTGGGGAACGTCTGTCGCTATTAAGCCCTGCACACGCTGTACGTGATAAGGGTAGAAACAACTCTCAAGGAGAATGTTCCACACGGTCGTCTGGCTTACGTTGGACTAGCGCGCCAACTGCCTGATACTGACAGGTCGGTCGCCTTCCACAGTGGTAATCACATTTTCCTCAAAGTATAGTGTCCGAATACTTCGGGTACATCTTTCATGATTTCCTGAATTCTGAAACTACCATGTCTCAGACTAATGGCGAAACACTGTTGCATACATTAAATGGCGTAGTTGTTATCGGCGGGGATAGGTGGTTCAAATGGCTCTGAGCACTATACGACTTAACTGCTGAGGTCATCAGTCGCCTAGAACTTATAACTAATTAAACCTAACTAACCTAAGGACATCACACACATCCATGCCCGACGCAGGATTCGAACCTGCGACCGTAGCGGTCACGCGGTTCCAAACTGAAGCGCTAGAACCGCAAGGCCACACCGGCCGGCTAGGCGGGGATAGGTCTCCTGATGCAACCTTACCGCCCACTGCCAGTTTCCATTTGCATTTCCATAAGTAAACACCATGTCGTCAAATTCTCGATTCGAATACGGAACCATTGTGTACAACGCTGCATCACATCCACTACAAGGTGATTCAGCAAGAGAAGTGTATCGGACACAACATTACCAATATTGCTGATGACACTAGCTTGGTAGTAAAAGATGTTATGTGCAACATTGGCTCTTTTTCAAAAAGTGCAGTTCATGACATAAGTTCATGGCTTGTAGAAAATAAACTAACGCTAAATGACAGTAAGACTCAGTTTTTACAGTTTCTAACACACAATTCAACAAAACCCGACGTTAGAATTTCGCAGAATGGGCATATGATTAGTCAAACCGAACTGCTCAAATTCCTAGGTGTTCAGATACATAGTAAACGGTTGTGGAAAGCTCACGTTCAGGATCTTGTTCAGAGACAGATTGCTGCCATTTTTACTACTCGAAAATTAGTCTACTTTGTTTATTTTCATTCGCTGATATCGTATGGTATTTTTTTGGGGGGGGGGGAGGTGGAGGGGTAACTCTTCCCATTCTAAAAGGATATTTTTGGCTCAGAAACAGGCGGTTCGGGCAATAAGTTGTGTAAGTTCACGAACCTCTTGTCGACCTCTGTTCACTAGTCTGGGTATTTTGACACTTGCATCTGAATAAATAGATTCTTTACTGTCGTTTATTGTTAACAATATCAGCTTATTCCCAAGAATAAGCAGCTTTCGCTCAGTTAATATTCGGCAGAAATCCAACCTGCGTTTGGATCGGACGTCCTTAACTTCTGTGCATAAAGGTGTACAGTATACTGCTGCATCCGTTTTCAATAAGATTTCACAAGAATCCATAAATCTTAGCAGTAATCCACGCGATTTCAAATCGAAACTGAAGAGTTTCCTCATGGGCCACTCCTTCTATTCTGTTGGGGAGTTCCTTGAAAATTTAAGCTGATTATTATGTTATATTGTTGACTGTGTTTACTGATAATAATGGATTGGCGTTTTTTGGGTTCGTAAACATTTTATTTTTATCTGTTACTAATTTTATGTTGTAATTTCATGTATTGACACGTTCCGTGATCTTGAAGATTTGCTCCTCAATTTGGTCCTAAGAAACTTAACGTGTAAATAAATAAATCAATAAATTACTATGACAGGAGAGGGCACTAGGGCATGACGTATGAGGAACAGTACCACCTTCTATGTGGAAACCATGCATACTGTAATTGTGACTACGCGGTGCAGCGCATATAAGACCGCAGTCTGTGTAACAAAGTGCGATTCAATAAATTGTCTCACGCATGGAAACAATACATTTCTGGACATAAGCTCATTAGAACCATTTTGTTTTGTATCCTCTCGTCAATCAATCCTTTTATATATATATATATAGTTCTTCCCGTTGACACATTAAACTTATGCGAAAAACTGTCATCAAAGGCAATGTATTCACAAAGTCAGCAGCTTCTTGACAAGTCTCTTTCATACCCTGCACACCAATGATCCCAACCGATCTACCTATTTATTTCAAGCAAATTCAACTGCCAATCAAGATTTCGTCGGAAATAACAATAACCAAGGCTCAAGGTCAGAGAGAGGTGGGGAGAGGAGTAGGTCGGGCATAGATGGAGGAAATGGACATAGAGAAAGAGAAGGATATGGACAGAGAGAGGAGGAGGAGGAGGACAAGATGGACAACGAAAGGGGAGGAGAGAGAGAGAGAGAGAGAGAGAGAGAGAGAGAGAGAGAGAGAGAGAGGAGGGGAGGAGTAGGAGATTAGGGTATATATCCAATTCCCGTGTATATTTAGCAACTGCGAAGCATTGCTGGCTTCGCTGTTATCTTGATCAATTCGGTTGTGGCGTAACAATCTGATCGGGCCCTTTGGTACCTTAAAGTTTCTTTCCTGTGCTTCTGATGACTTTCTGGTCAGCGTGTCGTCTATTGATCTTTGCTCAGATGCTCTTGCAGGTCTAGACCAGCATGTACGCTCCAGGTCGTTTAAATTACGAACCAACCCGGCGCACCAATCGATATGAGACTTTGTAGAGCCTTTTCTTTCTCTGTTTTGTTTTCTACATAGATAAATGATGTGGTAGACAGTGTGGGGTGTAATCCCCGTTTGCTTGCTGTTGATTTTGTAATGTACGGGAAAATGTTGAAGTTGAGAGACTGAAGGCTGATACAAGGTGACACAGACAAAGATTCTAGTTGGTATGGTGAGTGACAGCTAGCTCTATATGTAGAAATATGTAAGATAATGCGGAAGAAAAGGAAAAATAAACGTGTAGTGTTCGGATACAACATTAGTAGTGTCCTGCTTAACATAGTCTACATCTACATCCATACTCCGCAAGCCACCTGACGGTGTGTGGTGGAGAGTATCTTGAGTACCTCTGTCTGTTCTCCCTTCTATTCCAGTCTCGTATTGTTCGTGGAAAGAAGGATTGTCGGTATGCCTCTGTGTGGGCTCTAATCTCTCTGATTTTATCCTCATGGTCTCTTCGCGAGATATACGTAGGAGGGAGCAATATACTGCTTGACTCTTCGGTGAAGGTATGTTCTCGAAACTTTGACAAAAGCCCGTACCGAGCTACTGAGCGTCTCTCCTGCAGAGTCTTCCACTGGAGTTTATCTATCATCTCCGTAACGCTTTCGCGATTACTAACTAATCCTGTAACGAAGCGCGCTGCTCTCCGTTGGATCTTCTCTATCTCTTCTATCAACTCTATCTGGTACGGATCCCACACTGGTGAGCAGTATTCAAGCAGTGGGCGAACAAGGGTACTTTAACCTACTTCCTTTGTTTTCGGATTGCATTTCCTTAGGATTCTTCCAATGAATCTCAGTCTGGCATCTGCTTTACCGACGATCAACTTTATATGATCATTCCATTTTAAATCACTCCTAATGCGTACTCCCAGATAATTAATGGTATTAACTGCTTCCAGTTGCTGACCTGCTATTTTGTAGCTAAATGATAAAGGATCTATCTTTCTGTGTATTCGCAGCACATTACACTTGTCTACATTGAGATTCAATAGCCATTCCCTGCACCATGCGTCAATTCGCTGCAGATCCTCCTGCATTTCAGTACGATTTTCCATTGTTACAACCTCTCGATACATCACAGCATCATCTGCAAAAAGCCTCAGTGAACTTCCGATGTCATCCACCAGGTCATTTATGTATATTGTGAATAGCAGCGGTCCTATGACACTCCCCTGCGGCACACCTGAAATCACTCTTACTTCGGAAGACTTCTCTCCATTGAGAAGAACATGCTGCGTCCTGTTATCTAGGAACTCCTCAATCCAATCACACAATTGGTCTGATAGTCCACATGCTCTTACTTTGTTCATTAAACGACTGTGGGGAACTGTATCAACCGCCTTGCGGAAGTCAAGAAACACGGCATCTACCTGGGAACCCGTGTCTATGGCCCTCTGAGTCTCGTGGACGAATAGCGCGAGCTGGGTTTCACATGACCGTCTTTTTCGAAACCCATGCTGATTCCTACAGAGTAGATTTCTAGTCTCCAGAAAAGTCATTATACTCGAACACAATACGTGTTCCAAAATTCTACAACTGATCGACGTTAGAGATATAGGTCTATAGTTCTGCACATCTGTTCGACGTCCCTTCTTGAAAACGGGGATGACCTGTGCCCTTTTCCAATCCTTTGGAATGCTACGCTCTTCTAGAGACCTACGGTACACCGCTGCAAGAAGGGGGGCAAGTTCCTTCGCGTACTCTGTGTAAAATCAAACTGGTATCCCATCAGGTCCAGCGGCCTTTCCTCTTTTGAGCGATTTTAATTGTTTCTCTATGTCTCTGTCGTCCTTTTCTATATCTACCATTTTGTCATCTGTACGACAATCTAGAGAAGGAACTACAGTGCAGTTTTCCTCTGTGAAACAGCTTTGGAAAAAGACATTTAGTATTTCTGCCTTTAGTCTGTCATCCTCTGTTTCAGTACCATTTTGGTCACAGAGTGTCTGGACATTTTGTTTTGATCCACCTACCGCTTTCACGTAAGACCAAAATTTCTTAGGATTTTCTGCCAAGTCAGTGCATAGAACTTTACTTTCGAATTCATTGAACGACTCTCGCATAGCCCTCCTCACACTACATTTCGCTTCGCGTAATTTTTGTTTGTCTGCAAGGCTTTGGCTATGTTTATGTTTGTTGTGAAGTTTCCTTTGCTTCCGCAGCAGTTTTCTAACTCGGTTGTTGTACCACGGTGGCTCTTTTCCATGTCTTACGATCTTGCTTGGCACATACTCATCTAACGCATATTGTACGATGATTCTGAACTTTGTCCACTGATCCTCAACACTATCTGTAGTCACATCGTTTAAAAATCTGTGCGTGGCGTTGCGAAGCGATATCAGAAGGAATGAGCATGTGAGAACTGTGCGAGGGAAGACGAATGGTCGACTTCGGTTTGTTGGGGTAATTTTGGGAAAGTGTGGTTCATCTGCAAAAGAGACCGCATATGTGACGCTAATGCGACCTACTCTTGAGTGCTGCTCGACTATTTGGAATCCAGATGAGGTCGGATTTAAGGGGGATATGGAACCAGTTCAGAGGTGGGCTGCTAGATTTGTTACCTGTAGGTTCGAGCAAGACGCAAGTATTACGGAGATGCCTCAGGAACTCAAATGAGCATCGGTGGAGGGAAGGCGACGTTCTTTTCGAGTAATACCGACGAGAAAATTTAGAGACCTGGAAACTGAAGTTGACTGCTGAACGATTCTACGGCCACCAAGATACACTAATGCGCCAAAGTAACTGGTAAGGCATGCTTATTCAAATACAAAGATATGTAAACAGGCAGAATACGGAGCTGGGGTCTGCAAGGCCTATATAAGACAGCAAGTGTCTGGTGCAATTGTTAGATCGGTTACTGCTGCTACAATGGCAGGTTATGATTTAAGTGAGTGTTGAACCTGGTCCTACAGTCGGTGTGCGAGCGATCGGGGACACATCATTTCCGAGGTAGAGATGAAATGGGGATTTTCCCGTACGACCGTTTCACGAGTATACCGTGAACATTAGGAATCCGGTAAAACATCAAATCTCCGACATCACTGGGGCCGGAAAGAGGTTCTGCAAAAACGGGACCAACGACGGCTGAAGAGAATCGTTCAACGTGACAGAAGAGCAACCCTGCAGCAAATTGCTGCAGATTTCAATGCTTGGCTGTCAACAAGTGTCAGCGAGCGAACCATTCAAAGAAACATAATCGATGCGGGCTTTCAGGTCGAAGGCCCACTCGAGTACCCTTGATGATTGCTCGATACAAGACTTTACGCCTCGCTTGGGCCCGCCAACACCGACATCGGACAGTTGATGACTGGAAACATCTTGCCTGATCGGACGAGTCTCGTTTGATGTTGTGTCGAGCGGATGTACGTGTATAGTTATGGACACAACCTCATGAATCCATGGACCCTGCATGTGAGCAGGGGACTGTTCAAGCTGGTAGACGCTCTGAAATGGTGTGGGGCGTGTGCAGCAGTTGGAGTGATATGGGACACATGATACGTCTAGATACGACTCAGTCTGGTGACACGTTCGTATCCATCCTGTCTGATCACCTGCATCCATTCATGTCTTGGCAATTCCAACAGGAAAATGCGACACCCCACACGTCCAGCATTGCTACATAGTAACTCGAGGAACTCTCTTCTGAGTTTAAACACTTCCGCTGGCCACCGAACTCCCCAGATGTGGACATCATTGACTATATCAAGGATGCCTTGCAACTTGGTGTTTAAGGGGACATTCTGTGTCCTATGCCGCCAATGTTAAATTATCGAATTTTGTGACCCATTATTATGGAAACTTTTTAAGACACCAACTTACAATTTTCCGTAGTTGTTGAATGCACCTTTCTAGATACACTGAACTAGAATTATTACTAAAATGTATTGTGAGGCATGTTATGTTTTTTCTTTTTTCAAACGCTCGATTTTTTGAGAGAATTTTGAGAATAAATGAACATAAAAACAAAACAACTCAGGATATTTTAATTATTCTAGTTCCATATGTGTTTAATCTCACAATCGGCAGGCTGTGAAAATTTCATGTCTCTATCATCAGCACTTTTTTAGAAAAAGGTTATTTATTACAAAGACATGTAGTTCAGAGATATTGAGTTTTAAAACTTTTTTTATTACAAATCCTTATGCAGACTTACATTCCTGCGTCTTTTATGCACTAGAATTGCCCTGAACCATAGTCTGTGTGTTCTTCAGTGTCACAACAGCCCAGTGCTTGCCTCCTGCTTTTCTTTCTTGCTTCTTTTGGCATTTGCTGAGCAGATAACTTTGCTTCACGTACACGAAGCTCATCCAGTTCCCGCAGTCCTTTAGCTGTGTTCTGTTCATATATTACCCCTAACTTCTCCAGAACCTTATGTCTTTCACAGTTCCCACTATTAAAGGTTATTACAGCATCAGACACTGCTAACTGTAGAGTCATAAGGCCAACAAACATACTTACAGGCACTCGGCACCACACAACATTATTGAAGGACTCATTCACATTCTGGGTCTTCCCTTGTAGACACTACTTTAGTAGCTCAGGATTTGCCAAACCTCTGTAAATAGGTTTGATTGCCTCCATTACTGCCAAAGGAAAAGAATGTTTATTTGTTAATTCATGCAGGGTGCCAGAAAATTCAGGTTGTCTAAATTTACACTAAGTGTTTGGTGGAGGGGACACAAAGCATGACATGGCTTTTCATCGGTTGATATTCGGTGTAATAAAGTGCTCCACACAACTCTTTTCATCTTCTCTAAATTGTCACGGTTCTCTCTAATGGCCTTCCAATAATACTCCTGTAATTCATCAATTACTTTCTCTGTTAGATTACCAGCATATTTTATTGTCTTGCCATCAAACAGTTTGTATTGCCCAGCTTGGTTTTTAGGTTTATTCGTAATGCCAACTTCTGAGACGTAGCAGTAGGCACAAGACAAAGCAGTTTAACGTATTATATATCAAAATGTTCAGGAAAGTACAAAGTACATCATGGAGTTGAAAACAAAAAAAATTCAAATTTCAGCGAATTTCATGTACGATGTCCTCTTAAAAGAGATCTCTAATCCCTCGTAGTTTTACGGATTTATGGACAGCCCTACAGGATTCATGGTGTCAGTCTCTTCTAGCACTACTTCAGACATTAGTAGAGTAAATGCCGCGTCGTGTTGCGGCACTTCTGAGCGCTCGCGGGGGCCCTACACGATATTAGGCAGGTGTACATTTCGAGTAAGGACCACGAAGATAAAGAGCTTATCCATCCGTTTTTCCCTCGCTCTGTTTGGGAGTGTAAGAGGAAAGGGAATGACTGGTAGCGCTACAGGGCACCCTCTTGAACGCACCGCACGGTGGCATGCGGAGTAGACACGTAGATGTAAATACCATTAGTTAACTGCTATACGAGTCACAGTTTCATGTGTGAAGTAATTTCAGAAATATTTAAAATTACCCAATGAAGAAAAATACTTGGCTTCCCGCTACATCCAAAATTCAGACTCTTTAGATTGTTTTGTAAATAGATCAGATGATGACAAACTCAATCACCAAAATAGTTGATTAAACAATATTCACTTCAACGGTGAAATACACAATCATCAAGTTCCAAAGAATGATGATTTTGTAAGTAAGCTTGATATCACTAATTTGAGTATATTATGCTGTCAGAGTAAATGAGGGAATGATAGAGAACAAAAATCTGGAAACACCACGAGAAATCCTTGCTTGCTTGAACATAAACGCAGGTCCTAGACAAGGCTGCAGTTTACGCTGTAGTATTTGACCACGAACGCCACCTGTGCGATGTCCTCAAGACGTTGCAATGTGTTAATTATTGTCAGAACAGTGTTTTGAGTAGATGTCAGTGCACTGTGTTGGAGCTAAGTCAACTGTGGGCAAGGTGTTGGTTCCCTTTTGGTGGTACATCCATGATCGAAGTAGCAGAAGTGTTTGGTTTTTCAAGGAGCACCGTACTGCAGGTTTGTACCGCTCGCAGGCAAAGCGGAAATACATCATCCGCCAAGTCACAACGCAGACGAAAGTATATGTTGAAGGATGAAGATAGACGGTCATTGAGGATGATTGGTGAAAAATAAAATGACGACTTGTGCAGACGTCGCTGCATAAATGCATGTCGCACCCGCGAAGCCCGTCAGTACCATAACACGAAGGGAGCCACATTAGGAGGGAACTGCAGCGCGGGCTGGACCCACTGAAGGAGTCATCAGTGACGCAAATGCCTGCAAGAAGAAAATGTGGTGCCTCAGCCATAAAACTTGTACGATGGAGAATAGGAAAATTGTTTCCAACTTCTGGCTGAGTTTACGTCTGCGGTGCGTCACTCAAACCTAATACGCGGACTGCTTGCTGTCAAGAGCGGAACATGGTACTGATTTGGGCAGGCATATCGTTGTATTCGATAGCCCATATGGTTACACCGCAAAGTCGTAGGATTATGTGACCATTTTGGGTGATCTGGTTCAGCCAATGGTACAGTATTTGAACCTCAATAACGATGCTGAGTAACAAACAACTGCACTAGACATATTCAAAGTAATACCATCCCCTTCCTGAACACGCATCCTTCCTCGAACACCATTCCTCCCCCCCCTCCCCCATCCACTTTCTCGTTTATAACTGGAGAAAACGCGTGGGTTTTGTGGTGTCACCGCCAGACACTACACTTGCTAGGTGGTAGCTTTAAATCGGCCGCGGTCCATTAGTACATGTCGGACCCGCGTGTCGCCACTGTCAGTGATCGCAGACCGAGCGCCACCACACGGCAGGTCTTGAGAGACGTACTAGCACTCGCCCCAGTTGTACGACGACTTAGCTAGCGACTACACTGACGAAGCCTTTCTCTCATTTGCCGAGAGATAGTTAGAATAGCCTTCAGCTAAGTCCATGGCTAAGACCTAGCAAGGCGCCATTAACCATTTCTAGAGAGAGTCTCACTTGTATCATCAAGAATGCTGTATACAAATGATGGATTAAAGTTAAGTATTCCAGCAGCTACGTACTTTTCTTTATAGCATTCATTACGTATCCTGTTTCAGACCTAGCGCCACCTGCGTGAGTTGACGCGTGCATTTCGGCCTTCTCTTGGAACACAGTGTTGGCTCTTCTGCCAACACTACAGGTTTCGTCATTCAAGTTCTATCAGTTATTTTGAAAAGATCAGGTTTGTTTGGGACGAAGGTTTGGGTAATAAATTAAATTTATTATTAACCAAGTTTAGCGACTTTCGTCATTTGACACCTGTAGGCTGCAGTGGGGAAGACTAGGTTTGTTTCCGATCACGATGTGAGTATTTTTATAAATAATAACTGTAATATTAGTAAATTAACGTCATTATTATTCCAATTACGTTAGTTTTGTTTTGGGAATTTTTGATAAAATCTTATGGGGCCAAATTGCTGAGCTAATCGATTCCTAAGCTTACACAATATTTAGTCTAACTTTAACTTACGCAAAGGACAATACACACAACAATGCCCGAGCGAGGACTCGAAAATCCGGAGGAGGGAGCTGCGCGGACCGTGACAAGCCGCCCCAGACCGCGCGGCTACCCCGCCTAGCTTTAGTTTTGTCATACGAGATCTGTACGTTGTAATGAGAGGCCCCGCCAGCAGCAGCAGTCATCCTACTTTTGAAAAATATTAAAAATTACAATACTTTTTGCGGTAATATCCTTTAACATCACAGAATTATTTTACCACATCATGACGTATTCTGCAAAATGGCGGAAAACTGAAAATTTGCTACAGTGTGGTGAAAGACTCCAAAAAATCATTACAAACCATGACACTCTTTTTAAATTTGGTTCTTCCGAATTATGAGGTGTTTTCCATTCCTAACTCAACATAGCAGCTGAAAATGTTAGCCCATCCATTTCTGTAGGGGCGTTGCTATCCTACTTAAAAATTGTAACAAACATTACCATTATGGTCCAAAATGGCTGCCCCCAAATTTCGCATCTTAATTAACAAAATTAACAGCTAAGTATTCGGCGTTTCTCGCAAGCACTCCAGTTCTAATCGGGGTCGGCTATAGTTTTATTCGCTCTAAGTTCATGACTAATGAAACAAATGCACCACTGATATGAGGAAACACGTTCACTCAACTCTTCAGGGTTGTTTCTGACTGGGTGCGCCACTCTTTCTATATCCACTACCTTGGTAAGTCTAGCCAAGACGAATGACACAGCAGTTTCCTTTAGACATGGACAGGAGAGGTGCAGTATTATTGTAGAGACGAAACTGCCATATTCATCTACACATGGGCCACACTTTATCAGCAATAGCCACATAGGGAAATACGTAATGACAACTGGAGGTCTACTTGTATGCTCTGGAAGTTCACTGATGACTGCTCACATCCCTCCGTTTCCGTTTACTGGTATCCCTGATGGCCGACAAAGAGAGTGTCACGAACGGAAGCACTCTAGCAGGTCTCAACCACACATAAGAATCGTGCTGTCCCCTGTCATGAGCAATAAGAGTCAACGTTCCTGCCATTGCTCCCTCCCCTGTTTAGTATGAGAGAAAATGTGTAGGTTACGCCCTATCAGGTCCGCTAGCACTCCTATTCACAATAAAAAGAGTAAGAAGACAAGTAATTGCGATTGACCTACCGCAAAACGATATTTAAAAAAAAACTAAACCCCTGCTACATACTAAATCTACATAATTCTTGCTTTATTAGTGTGAGAACTCACTATAGGACTGATAAATAACTAAAGAGAATGGCGAGTAGCCTATGTACACTCGTACACTATGGAAACAGTTAACCTCACCACCGACATAAAAGTACCATTTTACACTCCTGGAAATTGAAATAAGAACACCGTGAATTCATTGTCCCAGGAAGGGGAAACTTTATTGACACATTCCTGGGGTCAGATACATCACATGATCACACTGACAGAACCACAGGCACATAGACACAGGCAACAGAGCATGCACAATGTCGGCACTAGTACAGTGTATATCCACCTTTCGCAGCAATGCAGGCTGCTATTCTCCCATGGAGACGATCGTAGAGATGCTGGATGAAGTCCTGTGGAACGGCTTGCCATGCCATTTCCACCTGGCGCCTCAGCTGGACCAGCGTTCGTGCTGGACGTGCAGACCGCGTGAGACGACGCTTCATCCAGTCCCAAACATGCTCAATGGGGGACAGATCCGGAGATCTTGCTGGCCAGGGTAGTTGACTTACACCTTCTAGAGCACGTTGGGTGGCACGGGATACATGCGGACGTGCATTGTCCTGTTGGAACAGGAAGTTCCCTTGCCGGTCTAGGAATGGTAGAACGATGGGTTCGATGACGGTTTGGATGTACCGTGCACTATTCAGTGTCCCCTCGACGATCACCAGTGGTGTACGGCCAGTGTAGGAGATCGCTCCCCACACCATGATGCCGGGTGTTGGCCCTGTGTGCCTCGGTCGTATGCAGTCCTGATTGTGGCGCTCACCTGCACGGCGCCAAACACGCATACGACCATCATTGGCACCAAGGCTGAAGCGACTCTCATCGCTGAAGACGACACGTCTCCATTCGTCCCTCCATTCACGCCTGTCGCGACACCACTGGAGGCGGGCGCACGATGTTGGGGCGTGAGCGGAAGACGGCCTAACGGTGTGCGGGACCGTTGCCCAGCTTCATGGAGACGGTTGCGAATGGTCCTCGCCGATACCCCAGGAGCAACAGTGTCCCTAATTTGCTGGGAAGTGGCGGTGCGGTCCGCTACGGCACTGCGTAGGATCCTACGGTCTTGGCGTGCATCCGTGCGTCGCTGCGGTCCGGTCCCAGGTCGACGGGCACGTGCACCTTCCGCCGACCACTGGCGACAACATCGATGTACTGTGGAGACCTCTCGCCCCACGTGTTGAGCAATTCGGCGGTACGTCCACCCGGCCTCCCGCATGCCCACTATACGCCCTCGCTCAAAGTCCGTCAGCTGCACATACGGTTCACGTCCACGCTGTCGCGGCATGCTACCAGTGTTAAAGACTGCGATGGAGCTCCGTATGCCACGGCAAACTGGCTGACACTGACGGCGGCGGTGCACAAATGCTGCGCAGCTAGCGCCATTCGACGGCCAACACCGCGGTTCCTGGTGTGTCCGGTGTGCCGTGCGTGTGATCATTGCTTGTACAGCCCTCTCGCAGTGTCCGGAGCAAGTATGGTGGGTCTGACACACCGGTGTCAATGTGTTCTTTTTTCCATTTCCAGGAGTGTATTTTGTTACAAAGAAAAACATGTTAACCGAATCTTCCATCACTTCCTCGTAGAATAACAATATAATAAATGAAAAGCACTAGTTTGCTTCTAGCATTTTTTATTTATTGAAAACAATAACAGCGTTAATAGGATACCTTAGAGGAGTTGAACACTATAGGACTGTAGTACAGTGGTAAATAACGATGGAAAATCCGAGTAGGAGCATCTCTACACGTCGCTAAATGTAAAAATAATAACAGCCACATCCATTGCACCCACCAGTGATACCAATAAACCCTCGGAAAACTGCTCCCACTACCACGGGGGCCTTCTCTCTTTCCACAATGAGGCTCCTACCTATCTGGAAAACCGAAAACGTAGGTAAATCGCGTGTATGCACTGCTACGCCTAAAGCTGCAACAACAAGATTCAACTTGCGGAGATCGCACACACACACAAACACACACACTGGCTGCCGGTAACTCCCGGAAAAATGTTCTACACGAACCTGATAACTGTACAATCTCCACCATTTTATAGGAATGGTAGAGAAGTGTCCCTTACTTAAAAACAAAAACAAAAAAAAAAAACTTAGCTGGCTGGAAAGGCAAAGATGCGCTGTCAAACTGTCCGCGAAGTACGGCCGGCCTACGGGAATCTCCGGTCGCAACAGGAAATGTCCAGAACACATGGAACACACTCGTTGACCGGCAGGGGAAACAGTCTCTGGGGAATGCCAAGAACACCCTCATGCAGCCAGCACCTCTCGTCGCCAGAGCCAGGGGCTTGCTAAGGCTGTCAGTACGCCACAAGTCAAAATGTACTGCAACAGAGTAAAATGCTGGCTGTACTAAACACACTCCAATATTCTTCATTGCGTATCTCTCTAAATCTTAGAGAACCATGCAAAAGTTATCGTTTGGGAGGCTGGACTATCTATGACGTCCATGTTCGTGGGCGTGCTGAAAAGTAATGCCTCCGATTTGAGCTGTTGTCAGTAGAGGTTGACGTATTATATGTCATGAACAATACTTGGTGGAATTTTCTGCTTCGCTGAGACGAGTTTAAACCCTCTGCCGCTAGAGGGCTCCAAATTGTAGAGTTTAACATGGCGGTGTGTAATGCAACTGCCTGAGGACCACGAGGATAAGAGAAATTAGCGCCAGTGCAGAGGCATATGTAAAGTCGCACTCCCCCCCCCCTACCCCCCCTACCCCCGCTTTATTTGCAAGTGGCAGTAGATAACCTCCACTGTACACCATAAAATGGTTTGAGCAGTATGTATGTAGTTATTTAGAAGTCGTTACCAGGAGGCGGCTTCACGCTAACATGGCAAACTAATGAGCGAGATGCGACGTCGAGTTCAGAGCAGCATTGTATATATATAAGAGAGTCATCATAAACACACAAAGAATCTGCGACATGTGTGCAGGATGAGCAAGCATTTGTGTCACGGTACAGTCAGATAGTCGTTCGCACGTATCCGTATGTAAACATTGGACTCGCTTCTCATCTCTGCAATAGAACAGACCTGCAGGTAACAGCAATCACATAGTTCTCGTGAAACTCAGAAAGATAACTTATTGGGAATACAAAGTTTAGATAGATTTCACAATAATTATACCCCATTCAACAATGTACACCACAACTATTAATCCAAACTAACAAGCTGCGAGATTTATAGGGGCCTCATATATTTTTACGGTTCTTGCCATGAAAAACGCACTCAATCGTGTTATGAAAGTGATAATTAACTATACTACAGATCGATCATCGAAGGTAATCATGGTTATTTTACGACTGCGTATTGATAGGTAAGCAGGACCAAACAGACACAAACATCGAAAACATCGCAAACCAACAGACCATGTAACACGATTGCCATGAGTAGTGTCTCATTGTAATTTAATTTTAGCACTCGTAACCGTAAGTGAGGTCATTAACATGTGAGCAACTTATAAGCTCGTATTACTTCCCGGTCAAACAGATCACTGGACTACAATACTGCTATACATATATTATTTATACTCTAAATCTTTCATCTATAATAGTGTAAGTCTGATCGAGCAATCGGTTACTTCACATACTAGAAAGACGAAATTTTTTCTGATTCTTTGCCAACAAGACAGGTAGGCCTCTTGGCCTCTTGCCTGTTAGCATAAATGAATAGTTCTTCTTTGCATTCTCACGTTTACTGTCGGGGAGACAGTCACCCTCACCAGATTTTTCCATATTCTTAAAAGTGGCAAAAAAAAAAAAACCTGGGGAAGCTGGAGCTTTTGATAACCGTCATTGCGATTTCACGTACATAAATAATAAACATGTTTTCCAGTATTATCATGTTACCGTTGAGGGTTACAAAGCAGGAATTCGACCCCATTAACTTGATCGACAAATCGGTTTCCACGTAGACGAACTCAGTCTTCCACTCCATCCTGGAATTAACAAATGTTCCATTAAAACTACAGTCTTGAGATCATATGCATCGCGTACTGAATCTGACACCTAGCTTGCTTACGATGAAGAGACAGTCATCCAGATGGGTAACGCAGTCACATGTGCAACATACAATTCCAACAAGGGATAACCTACAGAGCAGCGAGGACTAGCCGAGCGGTCCAAGGCGCTGCATCATGGACTGTGCGGCTGGACCCGGCGGAGGTTCGAGTCCTCCCTCGGGATTGGGTATGTGTGTTTGTCCTTAGGATAATTTAGGTTAATTAGTGTGAAAGCTTAGGGACTGATGACCTTAGCAGTTAAGTCCCGTAAGATTTCACACACATTTGAATATTTTTTTGATAACCTACAATGCAGTTGGAAGCATCACTGTCTGGTGGATTGCGTAATAGTTTTCCATGTTAAATGATTAAAACTATAGGCATACAGATCATAGTTCTATAATCCACTGACTGGGGTGCCCGTCTTCGCTCAGGGAATTGATATGATATTGTGTTGTAGGTGGAATAAAAAAAATTGTGGATAACATATTCTATTTACAACAATACTTGTTGAAGTACAAGAGGTAAAATAATCTATTGAAAACATATTCAAACTTTTTACGATACTTATATACAGCAACATTTTTCATTTTGTTATCCGGGGTATATTCGTACAAATTTTTCGAATTTCCCACTCGAGAGGAAGCTACATGTAGTTGAGAGTGAGAGAAACAAGAGTCTTTGAGACTGATGCCGCAATACTTTGAAATTTGTCCTTGCGCTTTGTTAGTTATAAAACTGCGGACTAATTTGATTGGAGATTGCAGTCTTTTAAATTGGAATGGTAGTTAAATAGAGATCGGTGGTATCCTGCGGATACATAGTATGTGTGCTTTGTAATTTCCAGTCGTAAGTCCGACTTCGATGATATTATTCGATAGCTGTTCGACGGTCATCCTCGTTCCGTTACATGGTTTTGTCAAGTTGATATTTCTGAGTAGTATGATCGGAATTTCAATTTTAAGGGAGTGTAATGGTATGTCTTGTAATTGCAAAGAGTTTAGAATTTCTGTAGGGAAGTCCACACTTTCTTCAACGTTTACTATCGTGTCGATCTATTTGTATATTATCTCGTTGCGGGGAATTTTCTTTTGAATATTAAAGTTTATCTCTTCGACATTATTATTTATATTTGCCAAAAATGCCCTTTCAAATAGCCAGTCCAGATTAATATAGTTGTGAACAATGTTTGGATAAATTTGGTAAATGAGTTCGTTTTCAGCAGTAGTTATGTTGCAGAACTCACTGTTGAGTTTAATGAGGCCGGTCTTCTGGTTAGTAGGATATGTGCATTTGCCTGTTTGTAAAAGCCGTAGAGCAAAATGTGCTGCTGTTTCGTCTTTCGATAGTTCAGCTCTCATATTTGTTGTTAGTTGCAGTATTTCTGTATGTGGCAACATATGTGATTTTTTAAAGCAAGCACTGATCTCGTCTGCTGGTGTTGCTTGGGGATAACCGGAAATGTTTGTCGAAAATCTCCTGAGAGAATGAGCAGAGCTTCTCTATCACTTCAGAGTTTCCTCGCAAGTCTTATGATGTTCTGTCCATGGCTTCGAGTTTTCTTTTCTCTGTTTTGCTTCAGAACTGGCAAGATCCCCTCCTCTCTTACGTTTGGCCATTGTCTAAAATATAAATCAAACCAACTATTTACTAACAAATACACTAAGTACACTTTACACACTTTATTTTCAATTTATATTCAAATTTTAGCAATATTCGAAATGATTGTTTAGGGTTACCAGAGCTGTAACGTTCCCTGGAAGCACACACACTATTAATAAAATTAAATGACATTTAATTGTACTATGTACGCCACTATGAAGCAATTCGTATGTACTGTAATTGTTTAACAAAAAATTATTTAATTTTGTATAAAGGACATTCGTTATTATTGTAATATTTTATGTAATAATATTCTCGATGTATTTATGATTGTAATATTTCTATTCTCATAATGTAATTACGAAATATGTTA
This sequence comes from Schistocerca cancellata, assembly GCF_023864275.1. NCBI lineage: Eukaryota > Metazoa > Arthropoda > Insecta > Orthoptera > Acrididae > Schistocerca > Schistocerca cancellata. The sequence continues at coordinate 107,629,925 of NC_064634.1, forward strand.
CTATCTGCGATAAAAAAATGTAAAATACAACCACAGAGGAAAATAATGTTGTAAGATTACAAAGAGACATACACAATCAGCAATAGTATAAATAGGAATACATAATGTGCATTCTTGGTCGTCTTCCTCGAGAGCTGAGAGAGAGAGGAACCTGTGACGTAGCATTTTATGAATGAGTAGACTTCTTTTGTCTGTATCCATCTTTAGCCGTCATTAGAGGAAAATTTACAAAGTAATGTAAGTTTAATTATTATTGTGGTCTAAATACATTATAATTTATCAAAATTGTGTATTACTAATGTAAATTAGCTTGCCCATGTCATCTATAATATTTCTTTAAAGAAGTTTCAGCATTTTTAGCGATTCTCGTTGGTGTTGCTGGGCTGTGCCGCGACCGAACGATTTGCAGCGGCGGCACATTTAAAAAATTGTTTCGCTATAAATTAACCAAACCCGTAAATCGGGAGCAGGTAAAATTAGCAGTGAATTACGAAATATTTTTCTTTTACAGCGATCCTGAGGCTGACGGAATTTATTACTGGTTTTATGTTTGTGCATTCATAGGCGTGTAATTAACGTTGAAGTTGTTAATCTGTTGGTTCTTTCAATTTCTAAAGCAAATAACTTAAACGTATAGTGAAGTATGTTTTGTCAATGATAATTAAACGTTCAGGTCGGCTTGGTAATATTTAACCATTTTATGCTAACAGAGACAGTCTTGTGTTCCATAGCTAACGCCGGGAAAGAATTCAGTAAATATTTAAAAATCACTGCATTTAGAAAATGCCAAGGCCGAAATACGTAAAAAATTTAATTTATATAATTTTCAACTATATGTTCTTAATCCGTTAGTATGAATTTATCAGCATGAGAGGGCTGCTAAGGTTCACGTAATTTTAAATGTGCTTAATTCTGTCTGAATGAATTTTTATTACCACACGTAAATAAGGGGTTCTACAACAAAGTTCATACTGAAAGAGTAAATTAACAAAAATATTTAAAGACATTTCTTCATCCCCATTTTCATCGAATTCATATTTTTTTACATAATAAATATAAATATAAATAATATTTTATTTCTTCAAAGAGCGTAAACCATAATGAAGCAGAAGTGCTCTATGTATATACAGGAAAACTTTTGGTGTTACAGTGGTCTTTCATAGGTAACTGTTGAGCATCTGTGACTGTCATGCCAGCATTCTCAAAAATTTTATAAAAAGTAATGTACAGGCAGCTTCTCAACCATCTGACCACAAATAACATTATCAAGAACACAGTTTGGATTTATGAAGGGTTCCGATATCGAGAAAGCTAATTACACCTACAGTGAAAATGTACTTCATTAAATAACAAGTTACAAGCAGCAGGTATTTTCTGTGATTTGTCAAAGGCATTCGATTGTATGAACCACAACATCCTTTTAAATAAATTTGAATTCTCTGGTGTCACAGGCAGTGCTGCAAAATGGTTCAAGTCATACCTCGCTAACAGGAAACAAAGGGAGTCAGTACAAGGGACTAGTGAATTAAGTCATCAGTCATCATCAAAATGGGAAGAAATTACATGTGGTGTCCCACAAGCATCCATCTTAGGGCCATTGCTTTTTCTTGTGTACATTAATGATCTCTCATCAGTTACACTGCCAGAAACTGAGTTCGTTTTGTTTGCAGATGACACAAGTATTGCAATAAATAGTATGTCGAGTGTAGTTCTAGAAAGATTTGCTAATGGTATTTTCATGGATATTAATAAATGGTTTAAAGCCAACTCACTGACATTAAACTTCGAAAAGACTCACTATATGCAATTCAGAACCTGAAAGAGGTTTCCACCCAGCATATGCATGAAGTATGAAGAAGAGCAGATAGAAGAGGTTGACAGTCTTAAATTCCTTGGATTACAACTTGATAATAAATTCAGTTGGGAGGAGCACACCATAGAACTGCAGAAACGCCTTAACAAATCTGTATTTGCAATTCGAGTGTTAGCAGACACAGGCGATATAAAAATGAAAAAGTTTGCCTACTTTGCCTACTTTCAATCCATAATGTCATATGGTACAATATTTTGGGGTAACTATTCAATCAAACAGAAGTTTTCAGAGTCCAAATGCGTGTAATGGGTATTATTTGTGGAGTAAATTCACGGACGTCCTGTAGAAACCTCTTCAAAGATCTGGGTATACTAACTACTGCCGCTCAGTATATTTACTCCTTAATTAAATTTGTCCTAAATAATATATCTCTTTTTCCAACAAACAGCTCAGTTCATACACACAATACCAGGAACAAAAATGATCAGCACAAGGACTTAAAAGCACTTTAGTTCATAAAGGGGTCCACTACTCAGGGACACTCATCTTCAATAAGTTGCCAGCAAACAAAAAATTTAGTTACAAATAAAGATCAGTTTAAAAGTAGCCTGAAAGACTTACTAGTGGCCAACTCCTTCTACTCCATTGACGAATTTTTTAATAGAAACAAATGATGTATATATTCATACTATTAGTATTGTTATTTCAGCTTTAAAAAAAATAATAAAGAAATTGACATGTTCCACATCGACGAGGATCTCCTCAGCACGGATCTATGGAACGAAAAAATAATCTAATCTAATCTACATCTACATCTACTCACAATAAAGTGCCTGGCAGAGGGTTCAATGAACCACCTTCAACCTGTCTCTCTACTGTTCCACTCTCGAACGGCGCGAGGAAAAAAAGAGCACCTAAATTTTTCTGTGCGAGACCTGATTTCTCTTATTTTATCGCGATGATCATTTCTCCCTACGTAGATGGGTGCCAACAGAATGTTTTCGCAATCGGAGGAGAAAACTGGTGATTGAAATTTCGTGAGAAGATCCAGACGCAAAGAAAAACGTCTTTGTTTTAATGATTGCCACTCCACGTATCATGTCTGTTGCACTATCTCCCCTACTTCGCGATAATACAAAACGAGCTGTTCTTCTTTGTACTTTTTCGATGTCATCCGTCAGTCCCATCTGATGCGCATTCCACACCACACAGAAATACTCCAGAATAGGGCGGACAACCTTGGTGTAAGCGGTCTCTTTAGAAGACCTGTTGCACCTTCTAAGTGTTCTGCCAATGAATCGCAGTCTTTGGTTGGTTCTACGCACAACATTATCTATGTGATCGTTCCAATTTAGGGTATTTGTAATTGTAATCCCTAAGTAATTAGTTGAATTTGCAGCCTTTAGATTTGTGTGACTTATCGCGTAATCGAAATTTAGCAGATTTCTTTTAGTAATCATGTGAACAACTTCACACATTTCTTTATTCAGGGTCAATTGCAACTTTTCTCACAATACAGATATGTTATCTAAATCATTTTGTAATTCGTTTTGGTCATCTGATGACTTTACAAGACGGAAAATGACGAATCATCTACAAACAATCTAAGACGGCTGCTGAGATTGTCTCCTATGTCGTTAATACAGATCAGGAACAATAGAGGGCCTATGAAACTTCCTTGGGGAACGCCGGATATTACTCTAACGGGAAATAACGAATCTAGTCGCACAACTGAGGCGATATGCCATAGGCAAGCTGTTTCGTTAGAAGACGCTTGTGAGGAACTGTGTAGAAAGCCTTCTGGAAATCTAAAAATATGGAATCAATTTGACCTTACCTGTCATTAGCACTCATTACTTCATGAGTATTAAGTGCTAGTTATGTTTCGCAAGAACGATATTTTCTGAATCTGTGCTGACTGCATGTCAATAAATCATTTCTTCGAGGTACTTCATAATGTTCGAATACAATATATGTTCCAAAACCCCACTGCAGATCGACGTTAGTGATATGGGCCTGTAATTCAACGGATTACCCCTACTTCCCTTTTTGGGTATTGAGCAATTTCCCAGTCTTTAGGTACGGATCTTTCTGTGAGCGAGTGGTTGTATACAATTGCTAAATATGGAGCTATTGTACCAGCATACTCTGAGAGGAACATGATTGGTATACAAACTGGACGGGAAGCCTTTCTTTTATTAAGTGATTTAAGCTGCTTTGCGACACCGAGGATACCTATTTCTATGTTTCTCATGTTGGCAGTTGTTCTTGATTGGAATTCAGGAATATTTACTTCGTCTTCTTTGGTGAAGGAGTTTCGGAAAATCGTGTTTAATAACTCGGCTTTAGTGGCACTGTCATCAGTGACTTCACCGTTGTTATCGCGAGTGCATGTATTGATTGCGTCTTGCCACTGGCGTGCTTTATGTATGACCAGAATCTGTTTGGGTATTCTACCAGATTTCGAGACAGAGTTTCGTTGTAAAATTACTGAAAGCATATCGCATTGAAGTACGCACTATATTTAGAACATCTGTAAAAATTTGCCAGTCTTGGGGATTTAGCGTTCTTTTACATTTGGCATGCTTTTTTCGCTGCTTGTGCAACAGCCTAGCAGCTCCTGCCTTGTCGTCGCCAATCCCTGTATTAGTCACGGTACTTGCTATTTGTCCAGAATTATTTGTTACTAAGAGGTCAAGTATGCTTTCGCAACCGTTTACGCTTCGAGTGGGTTCATGAACTAATTGTTCAAAATAATTTTCCGAGAAAGCATTCGGTACAATTTCAGATGACGTTTTATGCCTGCCGCTGGCTTTAAACGTATAATTTTTCGAGTATATCGAGGGTAGATTAAAGTCACCACCGACTATAACTGTATGTGTGGGGTACCTACTTGAAATGAGACTCAAGTTTTCTTGGAACTGTTCAGCAACTATACCTTCTGAGTCGCGGGGTCGGTAAAAGGACCAAGTTATAGTTTAGCCCACACTATTTCGCAGGAACTACAAGGCATACTACTTCTGACAGCAATAAATACTTCACCACCAATTGTATTTGATCTATCCTTTCTGAACACTGTTAGATGGTTAGAAAAAATTCATTAGGAACTTATTTCCGCCTTAGCCAGCTTTCTGTACCTATATCTATTTGAGCTTCAGTGCTTTCTGTTAGGGATTGGGTCTCTGGTTCTTTACCAAGACAGCTACGACGATTTACAGCTACAATACCGATCGTCTCTACAACTAACTTACTTTGTTTTACCGACCCCTTTTAGACGGATACGCTTTCTGTGTTTTCTGAGGCCCTCCAACCTATAAAACCGCTCAGTCCCTTCCACACAGCCCCTGCTACCCTTGTAGCCGCTTCCTGTGTGTAGTGGACCCCTGACCTATTGAGCGGAACCCAGAAACCCACCACCCGATGGCGCAAGTCAAAGAATCTGCAGTTCACACAGTCACAGAACCGCCTGAGTCTCTGACTCAGACCCTCCACTCGGCTCTGCACCAAAGGACCATAGTCGGTTCTATCGACGATGCTGCAAATGGTGAGCTCCGCCTTAATCTCACAGCCGGCCGGTGTGGCCGTGCGGTTCTAGGTGCTTCAGTCTGGAACCGCGTGACCGCTACGGTCGAAGGGTTCGAATCCTGCCTCGGGCATAGATGTGTGTGATGTCCTTAGGTTAGTTACAGGGTGTTTCAAAAATGACCGGTATATTTGAAACGGCAATAAAAACTAAACGAGCAGCGATAGAAATACACCGTTTGTTGCAATATGCTTGGGACAACAGTAGATTTTCAGGCGGACAAACTTTCGAAATTACAGTAGTTACAATTTTCAACAACAGATGGCGCTGCAAGTGATGTGAAAGATATAGAAGACAACGCAGTCTGTGGGTGCGCCATTCTGTACGTCGTCTTTCTGCTGTAAGCCAGTGCTGTTCACAACGTGCAAGTGTGCTGTAGACAACATGGTTTATTCCTTAGAACAGAGGATTTTTCTGGTGTTGGAATTCCACCGCCTAGAACACAGTGTTGTTGCAACAAGACGAAGTTTTCAACGGAGGTTTAATGTAACCAAAGGACCGGAAAGCGATACAATAAAGGATCTGTTTGAAAAATTTCAACAGACTGGGAACGTGACGGATGAACGTGCTGGAAAGGTAGGGCGACCGCGTACGGCAACCACAGAGGGCAACGCGCAGCTAGTGCAGCAGGTGATCCGACAGCGGCCTCGGGTTTCCGTTCGCCGTGTTGCAGCTGTGGTCGAAATGACGCCAACGTCCACGTATCGTCTCATGCGCCAGAGTTTACACCTCTATCCATACAAAATTCAAACGCGGCAACCCCTCAGCGCCGCTACCATTGCTGCATGAGAGACATTCGCTAACGATATAGTGCACAGGATTGATGACGGCGATATGCATGTGGGCAGCATTTGGTTTACTGACGAAGCTTATTTTTACCTGGACGGCTTCGTCATTAAACAGAACTGGCGCATATGGGGAACCGAAAAGCCCCATGTTGCAGTCCCATCGTCCCTGCATCCACAAAAAGTACTGGTCTGGGCCGCCATTTCTTCCAAAGGAATCATTGGCCCATTTTTCAGATCCGAAACGATTACTGCATCACGCTATCTGGACATTCTTCGTGAATTTGTGGCGGTACAGACTGCCTTAGACGACACTGTGAACACCTCGTGGTTTATGCAAGATGGTGCCCGGCCACATCGCACGGCCGACGTCTTTAATTTCCTGAATGAATATTTCGATGATCGTGTGATTGCTTTGGGCTATCCGAAACATACAGGAGGCGGCGTGGATTGGCCTCCCTATTCGCCAGACATGAACCCCTGTGACTTCTTTCTGTGGGGACACTTGAAAGACCAGGTGTACCGCCAGAATCCAGAAACAATGGAACAGCTGAAGCAGTACATCTCATCTGCATGTGAAGCCATTCCGCCAGACACGTTGTCAAAGGTTTCGGGTAATTTCATTCAGAGACTACGCCATATTATTGCTACGCATGGTGGATATGTGGAAAATATCGTACTATAGAGTTTCCCAGACCGCAGCGCCATCTGTTGTTGAAAATTGTAACTACTGTAATTTCGAAAGTTTGTCTGCCTGAAAATGTACTGTTGTCCCAAGCATATTGCAACAAACGGTGTATTTCTATCGCTGCTCGTTTAGTTTTTATTGCCGTTTCAAATATACCGGTCATTTTTGAAACACCCTGTAGGTCCCCGGGTTCGATTCCCGGCGGGGTCAGGGATTTTCCCCTGCCTCGAGATGACTGGGTGTTTGTGTTGTCCTCATCATTTCATCATCATCCAGGAAAGTGACGCAATTGGACTGAGCAAAGATTGGTTAATTGTACGGGCGCTGATAACCACGCTGTTGAGCGCCCACAAACCAAACATCATCATCTCCACCCTGTAGGTTTAAGTAGTTCTAATTTCTAGGGGACTGATGACCACAGATGTTAAGTCCCATAGTGCTCAGAGCCATTTGGACCATTTGAACATTAATCTCGAACCAATACTGGCAGTCTTTCCAACTTCCTCTAGCCGCCCAAAACCAGAGAGAATCTCCTCCGATCCAAAGTGACATACGCCATTAGTACCGACATGAGCCTCCACCTGCAGTTGGCTGCACCCTGTGCTCTTCATGGCATCTGGAAGTAGACTTTTCACATCTGGAATGACTCCTCCCGATATGCACACGGAGTGCCCACTGGCTTCCTTCCCCTCTTGGCAGCCATGTTCCTAAGGGGCTCAATTAAGCGCCTAACGTTGGAGCTTCCATTTACCAGAAAACCCACCCTCTGTGAACGCTCAGACCTTGCGGGCGGAGAAGCTTCCTCTGGAACTGGGTGGACGATTGTATCTGGCTCAGAGACATCGTCAGCCACAGATAACGCCCGAAACCTATTTGTCAAACGAACTGGGAAGGCCCTACGATCGGCCCCTCAGAAAGTTTATAGCGGTCTGTCAGACTTTGGAATACTCTCCCACTCGACCATGGGTGAGGGGTCTACCTCAGTGCAGGCAGTACCCAGGATGGCGACAGCAATGTACCGAATGGGGTACACTTGGGACGTGCTCGACGTCTCTCGTGTCCCCGCGTCCGACCCTCCACAGTGATGCCCCTTGGCAGGAGCCTCAAGCTGTGTGACGGAAGGCCGGCCGTGGTGGCCGAGCGGTTCTAGGCGCTTCAGTCCGGAACGGCGCTGCTGCTACGGTCGTAGGTTCGAATCCTGCCTCGGGCACGGATGTGTGTGATGTCCTTAGGTCAGTTAGGTTTAAGTAGTTTTAAGTTCTAGCGGACTGATGACCTCAGATGTTAACTCCCATAGTGCTCACAGCCATTTGAACCATTTGTGACGGAAGCCAACGCGGCCTGGAGCTGTAAGCGAATGGTCGCCAACTCAGATCGCATCTGTACACTGCAATCACAATTCTTATCCATTACTGAAGTCGCTCCCATTTGAAGCTCGTAAAAATATACAACAAACGAACGGTGTACGCGCCTTCTTAGCAGCAGGAACACGAAGTGCTCTGTCACTGACGGTCTATCCGACACTGAGCTATACTAACCGAGAGAAACAAAAGCCTGTACGATCCGAGGGTCGATAGCAATGGCGGTACGGTACGCTACACTGTTATTAAAAAAAATCTTGTGCCTAGTAAGCACTCGAGCATGCAAGAAATTACAAAAATAACCTAGTAATTACGCCGGTACTGTAAATAAGTAAGTCGCTCCTGCTGGAAGCTCGTAAAAATATACAACAAACGAACGGTGTAATCGCCTTCTTAGCAAAAGAAATTGCTCTGAGCACTATGGACTACTTCACTTCTGAGGTCATCAGTCCCCTAGAACTTAAAACTACTTAAATCTAACTAAAATAAGGGCATCACACACATCCATACCCGAGGCTGGATTCGAAACTGCGACCGTACCGGTAGCGCGGTTCTCGAATGTAGCGCCTAGAACTGCTCGGCCACTCCGGCCGGGCCTTCTTAGCAGCAGTAACATGAGATGCTCTGTCACTGACGGTCCATCCGACACCCGGGTTCGATCCCCTGCGAGAATTTTTCGTGGTGGGGAGACTGAAATGGGACGCCCTCGGCATCGTGTTGACAATTAAGGAGCTGCTTAAGTGAGAATTAGCAACTCCAAGGCCTGGGAAAACTAAGTGGTGGGAGAGCGCTTTTCCGATCGCACGCCGCTCCATGCCGAATGATGTCATTGGCAGAGGATGGCACGACGGCTGTTCTGTAATGAAAGAAGCACACAGAGAACGGTCTAAGGCGCTGCAGTCATGCACTGTGCGGCTGGTCCCGGCGGAGGTTCGAGTCCTCCCTCGGACATGGATGTGTGTGTTTGTCCTTAGGATAATTTAGGTTAAGTAGTGTGAAAGCTTAGTGACTGATGACCTTAGCAGTTAAGTCCCATAAGATTCCACACACATTTGAACATTTTGAACATACAGAGAACATCAAGCCTTACCACCGATCCCAAAGTATTAATAGCGACGCTGGATGCGTGTACGGTAAATGAATGCTAGACAACGTTCCATTCCTGTGACTGACATTTAGTAAGCTTCTGACTGATCATATTTAAGTGATGATGATGTTTTGGTTTGTGGGGCGCTCAACTGCGTGGTTATCAGCGCCCGTACAATTATCCAATCTTTGCTCAGTCCAATTTCGCCACTTTCCTGGATGATGATGAAATGATGAGGACAACACAAACACCCAGTCATCTCGAGGCAGGTGAAAATCCCTGACCCCGCCGGGAATCGAACCCGGGACCTTGTGCTCGGGAAGCGAGAACTCTACCGCGAGACCACGAGCGGCGGACATCATATTTAAGTGTGAGTAAGTTCGCATCAGTTAAGAATTCGTGTGAATTATTTATTTACAAGTATCTCGTATGTCTAATCGAAGAGCAGAGGTTTAGAAGGTTACTGTGTGGTAAACTATATTGCAGAGCAGAGGCATTTGCAGGTATTGTGTACCGATGTCGTGGCCCAATGCATTTCAGGTACCGACTGTTTATCTTTCAGTGCATACAGAGCGCCTCTGTTTGTCTCTGTGTAATACTTGTCCCACGTTATGTGAGTTGGTATAGCGCAGGGCGTCTTTGTTTATTTTTCGTGTCCGTCAGTGTCCAGACGCGACCGAGAAGCGAAATTTTGGTGAGACGCACGTAGTTCCATTTTCCTGCACGCAAACAACCCTGCGGAGTACATCAAACAATGACGTCCAGTTGTCCGTAGGGTACGTACCTGCGAAAGCGGCGGCCATTTTATTAGTTCAAGCTACTCTTGAGCTTATCACGACCTTTCGCAGGTCCTAACAAACACCGTGCTGCGCCTAGCATTTGGGGCTTATGCCCCTGTGTATACGTGAACGGCGAGCGATTTTACCAGTAGCTACGGTGCGCCGGTACCAAAAACGCGTGGTGCAGCGGTATTTACATAAAACTTTTCATTTTATTGCAGCACTGGCTCAATAAAAACAGAGCCTGATTTACGCGAAGGCTACGTAGACCGAAGTGCATGCGTCACAAAAAAGTAAATTTAGAAAAAAAAGTCTTCTAACACCACTCAATGAGAACGCGTCGCTAATCTTTCTTTTCATTCAGAGGAGCGCTGCTACTAATTGTAGTCTTTCTTGCAGACTAGCCGCAACGCTTTCACTTTTTGTACACTTTCATTGCTCATAATTAACTAGATGGGGAGCTCCTCTCATTAAAATGTCCTCTAACCCGCCTCCTACACCACCTCCGTCTATGCCTCCGGCTGCTGATGGCTTTGATCTAATGCATTTTATCCAGTTTCAGAACCACCAAGTGTCACAGTTGATGACGGCAGTCAAGCAGCTCATTCATGCACAAGCTGCTGCTGCGTCAACTCCGCCACAAAAGCCAATCACGTCCGCGGCATTCCACCATTCTGAGCTTTCATTGAACAACAAGAGGAGTGGAACGACTGGCACGCTCACGCCATGTGATAGGTGCTGAGAAACTTTTTTTATTTATTGTCAAAGGCCAGCACAGGAATTTACTGCCTCACTCTGAAACTATTCCAGACTTGTCGGGTGGAGTTTGTAATCCACCCCCTCCTTCTTTGTTGCTGCTGTGGTGTCACCGCCAGACACCACACTTGCTAGGTGGTAGCCTTTAAATCGGCCGCGGTCCGCTAGTATACAACGGACCCGCGTGTCGCCACTGTCAGTGATTGCAGACCGAGCGCCGCCACACGGCAGGTCTAGACAGACTTCCTAGCACTCGCCCCAGTTGTACAGCCGACTTTGCTAGCGAAGCTACACTGACAAATACGCTCTCATTTGCCGAGACGATAGTTAGCATAGCCTCCAGCTACGACCTAGCAAGGCGCCATTACCAGTTTATACTGAGATTGTACTTATGTATCATCAAGAGCGATGTACACCAATTATGGATTAAAGTTAATTATTCCAGCAGCAACGTACCTTATTGGCTATATTAATTACATTGTCCTGTTCCAGACCTCACGCCAGTTTGCGTAAGCTTAAACGCGTGCATTTCGGCCTCCTCTAGCAACACGGTGTTGGCTCTTCTGCCAACACATCAGCTGCTACTGTCCGCTAGGGTAAAGTCTTTTCTGAACATTCGAGAGGAGTAAGATTTATAATAAACATTTTAGTTTACTTATCTTTTCTTGTGAAGTTGGTTCCAGTCCTTCATGTCTAGGGGTCTGATTGTTGAAGCTGAAATTCTCACAGTTTAAGTCCTCATGGTTGAATTGATCTAAACAATTTTGAAGAATGTCGCTGCAGAATTTTTGTTTTTACGTTAGTTTATTTTGTTACATTTTACTATATCACACAGTCTTTTGAATTTTTACACTAACAAAGCTGAAATTAGATTGTTCGCCCAAGATTCCAAATATACGTCCGATCACATCAGAGCCATACTTACTACCACTTCACTCTGCGGTAATAACAATATTCCGAAGCGTTTACAATTTTGCTCGACAAATGAATTTCTATTATGTTCGAATATTATTTTATAAATGAATCCAGAAATAAACATAATGAACAGTACTAAATTGCGTAATTAATAATAGAAATTTTAAGTGTGACAAATAATTCGTAATTTTCAAATGTTTCTTAAAAAAAATTAACTGTACATTCAGAGCTATTACATATCGATTGTAACATCGAATTTTTTTTTTTTTTTTTAAATTTGTGGTAAGGTCTTAGCCGGCCGGTGTGGCCGAGCGGTTCTAGGACCTTCAGTCTGGAACCGCGCGACCGCTACGATCGCAGGTTCGAATCCTGCCTCGGGCATGGATGTGTGTGATTCCTTAGGTTAGTTAGGTTTAACTAGTTATAAGTTCTGGGGGACTGATGACCTCAGATATTAAGTCCCATAGTGCTCAGAGCCATTTGAATCATTTTTGGTAAGGTCTCATGGGACGAAACTGCTGAGGTCATCGGTCCCTAAGCCTACATACTACTTAATCTAACTTGAAATAACTTACGTTATGGACAACACACTCACCCATGCCCGAAGGGGACTCGAACTTCCAACGGGGGAAGCCGCACGGACCGTTACAAGGCGTCCTAGACCGCACGGCTACCTCGGGCGGCTAACAACGAAAATAAAGTATCACAAGCTGCGACAGAGTCGCGAATAAAACAGTGACCCGAATATAGAATTAATTTTCTTCACTTTACGCCTATGCTCACAAATTTTTTTGTCATCAGACTACCGGTTTCAGTCTATAATGACTATCTTCAGTATATGAGAACATGCTTTTATAAAACAGATCTGAAGATGGTCATTCTAGACCACTTTGGCTGCAGTATATTAGGGAACGCTTCTATAAAACAGATCTGAAGATGATCATTATAGACCGAAACCCGTAGTCTGATGAGAAAACGTTTGTGACCATAGACGTAAAGTAAAGGAAATTTAAAAAATAAAGTAATTTCTTGTCATAAATTTTAGCTTCAAATACAACATATTGTGTATAAAATGATGAAATTTTTGAGAAAAACAGCTGAGATAATACTGACCTGTCCAAAATTTTAAATACAGGGTGAGTCACCTAACATTACCGCTGGGTATATTTCGTAAACCACATCAAATATTGACGAATCGATTCCACAGACAAAACGTGAGGAGAGAGGCTAGTGTAATTGGTTAATACAAACCATAAAATAATGCACGGAAGTATGTTTTTTAACACAAACCTACGTTTTTTTAAATAGAACCCCGTTAGTTTTGTTAGCACATCTGAACATATAAACAAATACGTAATCAGTGCCGTTTGTTGCATTGTAAAATGTTTATTACATCCGGAGAAATTGTAACCTAAAGTTGACGCTTGAGTACCACTCCTTCGCTGTTCGATCGTGTGTATCGGAGAGCACCGAATTACGTAGGGTTCCAAAGGGAACGGTGATGGACCTTAGGTACAGAAGAGACTGGAACAGCACATTACGTCCACATGCTAACACCTTTTTATTGGTCTTTTTCACTGACGCACATGTACATTACCATGAGGGGTGAGGTACACGTACATACGTGGTTTCCGTTTTCAATTACGGAGTGGAATAGAGTGTGTCCCGACATGTCAGGCCAATAGATGTTCAGTGTGGTGGCCATCATTTGCTGCACACAATTGCAATCTCTGGCGTAATGAATGTCGTACACGCCGCAGTACATCTGGTGTAATGTCGCCGCAGGCTGCTACAATAGGTTGTTTCATATCCTCTGGGGTTGTAGGCACATCACGGTACACATTCTCCTTTAACGTACCCCACAGAAAGAAGTCCAAAGGTGTAAGATCAGGAGAACGGGCTGGCCAATTTATGCGTCCTCCAAGTCCTATGAAACGCCCGTCGAACATCCTGTCAAGGGTCAGCCTAGTGTTAATTGCGGAATGTGCAGGTGCACCATCATGCTGATACCACATACGTCGACGCGTTTCCAGTGGAACATTTTCGAGCAACGTTGGCAGATCATTCTGTAGAAACGCGACGTATGTTGCAGCTGTTTGGGCCCCTGCAATGAAGTGAGGACCAATGAGGTGGTCGCCAATGATTCCGCACCATACATTTACAGTCCACGGTTGCTGTCACTCTACCTGTCTGAGCCAGCGAGGATTGTCCACGGACCAGTAATGCATGTTCCGTAGATTCACTGCCCCGTGGTTTGTGAAACCCGCTTCATCGGTAAACAGGTAGAACTGCAATGCAGTCTCTGTTAATGCCCATTGACAGAATTGCACTCGATGATTAAAGTCATCACCATGTAATTGCTGATGTAGCGACACATGAAACGCGTGAAAGCGGTGGCGATGCAGTATGCGCATGACACTACTTTGACTCAGTCCACCGGCTCTCGCAATGTCCCGCGTACTCATGTGTGGAATCATGGCAACAGCAGCTAACACACCAACTGCACCCGCTTCTCCTGTGACGGGCCTGTTACGGACCCGTTTGCGTGCTATGACCATACCTGTTGCATACAGTTGGCGGTAGATGTCTTGCAATGTGCGGCACTTTGGATGCTCTCTGTCCGGGTACCGTTCTGCATACACCCTGCAGGCTTCAGCTGCATTTCGTCGACACTCGCCATAGATGAGTATCATCTCCTCCTTTTCAGAGTTCGAATACGCCATGGTAACAGTTCCTACTACACTACACTATCACAGACGTCTGTAACACGGTGTACTACTGTTGGTCTGCGTGCGGAGACGAATGCAGAATAACAATAGCAGCAAGCGCTGCATGCGGACACTGCGACAGCTAGACCAAACCACAACAGTGCACTACAGCCACACTCGTAAACACGGTCGCCATCGTAAACATGTCTCTGCAGATGCTGCTCGCCGACCGTGGCCCGTGTTTGTTACAACACGCAACTGAACGTCGGAGGTTTCGAGCGTCAACTTTAGGTTACAATATCTCCGGATGTAATTAACATTTTACAATGCAACAAACGCCACTGATTACGTATTTGTTTATATGTTCAGATGTGCTAACAAAACTAACGTGGTTCCATTTAAAAAAACCTAGGTGTGTGTTAAAAAACATACTTCCGTGCATTTTTGTATGGTTTGTATTAAACAATTACACTAGCCCCTCTCCTCACGTTCGGTCTGTGGAATCGGTTCGTCAGTATTTGATATGGTTTACGAAATATATCCAGCGGTAACGTTAGGTGACTCACCCTGTATATTACAGGCATCGAGTACCACTGTTGAGGAAAAGTAATGTTAGATGAGGACGTCCCTTTACAAGTTGCTAGTTTCTGAAGATTCAGTTTCTGCCGTCAATAAGTATTGTGAGGATCAGGTACAGGATGCTGCAGCTCGTTACAAGTTCTTTCTATTTCGGAAAAAGCCAGAACAGAATGTCAGTGGGTCACTGAACTTCCGGATTTGACACGATAGTGTCGTTTTCATTGCAGCTGTGGACAGTACTATAGTGACGCAATGATTCGTGATGCATTAACGTACTGTGTACCAGACAGTAGGATTCATGAACAAATTCTCAAACATTCTGATTCTACTCTGAAACAAGTGTTACAAATTATTGAACATCAGGACTCTTGTGATAGTGCCGTGGAAAACATTGCGGTAGATTCCAATTGCAGTGTGCCGGCCGCGGTGGTCTAGCGGTTCTGGCGCTGCAGTCCGGAACCGCGGGACTGCTACGGTCGCAGGTTCGAATCCTGCCTCGGGCATGGGTGTGTGTGATGTCCTTAGGTTAGTTAGGTTTAAGTAGTTCTAAGTTCTAGGGGACTTATGACCTAAGATGTTGAGTCCCATAGTGCTCAGAGCCATCTGAACCAATTGCAGTGTAATGCAGAGCGACAAGCAAGTACATCTTTGTGACCGACCACTTTGCGCAAACCGGCCACTGCGCCGTGGACAGAGTGAACAAGTGTCAGCCCGAGTGTCTTCTGTGAAATCATGTCGCTGCTGCTTTTCCACGCATGAAAGACAACACTGCCCTTCACGTATTGCAAATTGCTTTGCTTGCGGAAAGCCAGGTCATGTACCGTCTGTGTGCTCAGAACAGAAAAACAACGCTACCCACGTTCGTTCTCGTAAACGTTGAGGACCTTCTCATTCAGTGAATGTAGTTTTTCTAAACCAGCTCCCGGTACTAGTAATGACCTCCTTCAGGGTGTGCCTCCACCCTGCCCAAGTGCTGAGCAATGACAGTGAAACATACTGTTTGTAAATTTAGTCATTGTCTGACGCTGTGCGTGACTTCAGTTAAACACTGGGCTTCCAATTCTTGCTTAATCGTGCCAGTTATGAACAGTTGGGCTCGCCACACTTGACGAGATCTTGCACGTAACTTACTGCATATAACGGTCAGGACAATCCCGTGCTTGGATTTTAGGTGCCACAGCGGAACAGTGACCTTTACAGTCGTGCGTTATGCGAGACTGAAAATACGAGTATTTTGCGTTTAGTTTCATTTGCAAATATTTTGCGTTTAGTTTCATTTATTTGTTTAATCTTTGTATTCAAGACTATGTACTTTCTGTTTTCTGCTTTCAAGCCAAAAGACAGCGTTACTCGATTTATTGTGGAGTTTCCTGATTCACTTTCTGAAGGATTTATCAGAGCAAATAAGTTTGTGTTGCGCGTTAAAATGAAGGACAATGCGCAACCTAATTATTTTATGACACGTCCAGTCCCTCATGCACTTAGAGACAAAGTTACAAGTGGACTTAAAGAATGGCAAGAGAATGGTGTTATTGTGCCTATCCAGGCTAATCAATAGACTTCTCCCTTAGTAATTTTACCAAAGTCTTCTGGAAGACTTCGCCTTTGTGTTAGCTTAAATCCTCTGTGAATCCGAAATCAATAAATTGATACTTATCCATTGCGTTGCCTTGAGGAATTAATGAACTATTTTTCAAAAATTGAGTTACGCAATCCTTTTTTTGCAATATCCGCTATACGAGAAGTCTCAGAAAATGTTTGTTATCAACACGCATTTAGGGTTCTTGAAATTTTTGCACTTGTCCTTTGGCAGCTCTTCCTCGCCTTCCATATTCCGACGCTACTTAAGAACAGCTTATTGCAAAAGTTCCATTCTGTTCAAATTACTTGGACGATATCGTGGTGTCAGGTTGTACACCGGAGAGAGATATCGGTAAGTTCCGTACTCTTTTCAAGTACTTCGAGCCGCAGTTCTGAAGTGTCGCCTGGACAGATGTGCCTTTTCTCAGACTGAAATTCAGTACTTACGCCTTGTTGTTAATAGTAAGGTGTTCATCCCCTCAGTCACGTTTTCTGGCTATCCGGGTCCTTCCTGCCCTGCGGAACGTGGCAGAACTGTAGTCATATCTCAGGAAAATGACATATTATACCCGCTTTATACCCAACGAGGCCCAGATTGCGGCTCCATAGCCTTTTGTTTACACTAAAGAACATTCTAGGAACTTAAAAATGCCTTGTTGAGTGACAGATGCCATGTTCACCTCGATTTTGCTAAGCCTGTGCTTTTGGCAGTGGGCTCTTTTTCGTATGGTACTCTAGTTGAGCTCTCGCACAGGTTTGTTTCACAGGTCACGCCGATTGCTTTTGCTTTCAACACTCAGTGTGGCTATTCCCAATTCGAGAAGCAAGCGTTCGCTATTACGTATGGCGTGAGAAAGTGTCACCATTATCTGATTGGTAGGAAGTTTTACCTAGTGACGGACCATAACCCATTACAGTCTTCGTTTCATCCGTCCAAACTTGTTCTGCCAAGCACGGCTTAGAAGCTGCAACGTTGGGCTTTGTCGTTGTCACAGTATCAGTGCGAAATAAGCCACCGGCCCAGGTAGAAGCATCCAAATGCTGACGCCTTTCTCACCTTCCTGTTGGTCCTGATTCTGAATTCGGTGCTACTGCCGCATCTTGAGGTCAGATCGGTGCGAAGGACGCTGAACTTTTACTGATTTCTCCGCTGCACTTTAGGAGAATCGCAAAGGCCACAGAAATTGTACTACGACCGTACTGCTTGGCCTCGTTCAATGAAAAAATTCAGAATTCTTTTGTGCGCTGATAGTTTGGTGGTCAGCATAGCCTCTCAATTCAGCACGGTGTGATTTTATTGCAAAATTACTCCGGGCGATCGCGTGAGCTTATTCCTAAAGTGTTGCAAAAATATTGTAGCGATTGCTCCATCAAGGACATTGGGGAATAGTACGTACAAAACAGTTAGCGCGTCGGCGCTCTACCTTGCCGGGCATGGACGCCGACATTGAACAGATGATGTCACTGTGCCGCACTTGAGCTGAAAGTCTATCGGACCCGCCGCAAAACGTTTTCAGCTTGGCCAAAGTCTCAATCGCCGTGGCAGCGAGTGCCTATTGACTTTGCTGGCCCCTTTTGGAACACTTGTTGGCTCATTGTTGTGGACTCTTTCAGCAAATGTCCTTTTGCAGTGTGCAAGAAATCGACTACGTCGAGTAGCACAGTTCAGGGCTTGTGATCTATATTTTGCTGGGAAAATTTGCATGACGTGTTCGTTACAGGCAATGGACACCAGTTTATGCCTCAGTACTTTGAACAGGTTTGTACAGGAAATGGTATCACTCACCTTATTGGGACTCCGTTTCCACCTCAGTCGGAACCACTTAACGATTTGTGCTTACGCTCAAGCAACAAATGAACAAACTGCGTACCTCCCACAAACGGGAAAAGGCGCTGCTGCACTTCCTCGCGACGTATGGCTCCTGGCTGTTCATGCCACCCAACTTCCTGCCTCCACTCGTTTTCGTAAGATGGCTCCCTACACGACAACGGTGCGGCATTTTGGCTAGGGGAGGGGCAGAGGTGGACAGTCCTAAAGCATCGATTGCACACTGACCAGCGCAGCGCCGCGAAACGACATCAAGAAGGCGCTGACCTGCGCGCCAATGGAAAGAGCGGGGAGCGCCACACCTCCAGGAACACAGAGCTCAGCGCCTCCTGTCACCGCTGACTTAACCAGCCGTCAATCACTGGTCAGCGCAGTTCATTCGCAGACTTCGAGAGCGTCAGTACTGAACAATGGGAAGACGATACTTAGCCTTCATTCTGCAAGATGTAATAGTGTCAATAAGGACACTAAGCGCCAAAGAACCTGGTACAGGCATATATATTCAAATACAGTGGTATGTTAACAGACAGAATACGGTACTGCGGTCGGCAACACCTATATAGGTCAATTGTCTGGCACAGTTGTTAGATTGGTAGCTGAATGTAGGCTGAAGCAGAATATTAGCTTAAAGAAAAAAGACAGGTCGAGATGAAATCAGAATAGGAAGAGAAGAATTCTGCTTCCAGGTAGCAGTCATTGGAGGGGTGTAGCTTCAGGAGAAATTAGGTGTAGGGTACCAGCTCACAGGTTTTGTGAAACCAAGTGCTAGCCTTAGTCAGGTAACAGAAATCTTAGGTGAGTTATGCAGAGACTTTGAGACGGAATATCAGGGAATTATAGTTGGAGGAGCAGGAAACACTGTGGCTAGGAATGGAAGATATAGTATTAGGAGTGATCTGGATCAAATGGGAGCAGAAACTGGGAATAGAAATGTGGGGTTTTTGGAGGTCTTTCAGCGCCATGATCGACCTGGGATAAACGCTGCTGTAAGGCATGTTGACACTGAGCTGAACAGGATGCTCCAGACACCGGAAAAATCTCACATGAGTGTTGTTCCAGTTGACGCTATTGGTAGGTAGGGATGTACTGCATATGGCCTGCACTAAATAAGAAGGGGAAAGGTGAGTTAACTTCTTTATTAGCAGATACTGTAAGAGGGGTAACAGTCGCACAAGGGATGATTCCTGTGGTTAATGGGGCCAGACAAACAGGTTTCTTAGATTAAAGCCAAAGTTCAGACAGACAATAATCAAGAAAAAATAAAGAAAGATGCTTCATATACAGTAATAAGGATAAAGCTAAGGGTAGTATCAATTTACATCATCAGAATATCAGAGGAATAAAAAATAAAGTAGATGAGCTATTAGTGTGTTTAGATGATCTCAGAAATGAGAATGAAGTTGATATACTTTGTCTGAACACCATGCAACGGTGAGGATGGAAAGCGTGAGTATAAATGTGTATAATTTAGCATCTTACACTTACAGATCAAGCATGGAAAAAGGAGGAGTTGGCACTTACACAAAACAAGTATGTAAGTACAAAACTGTTGAAGTACGCAAACTTTGTGTCCATCAGCACTTTGACGTTTGTGCATGTGAACTACAGCTAGATAATGAAGTGCTGATATTATCAACAGTGTACAGGTCACCATTAGAAGATTGGTAGCTATTCATAAAAAAGTCAGACAAGAAGAAGAAGTTGTTAATCTGTGGTGATTTCAATGTAAAATTGCTAAGCAATTATGATAGGAAAAGTGAGCTAGAAGTGTGATTAATGACATATAACTTGGAATCAGTGATCAATTTCCCTACACGTGCAGCTCAAGACAGTAAAACTTAATAGACAACATGTTTGTACAGCAAGCCCTGTGGTAAATGGACTATCAGACCATGAACTCAACTGATTAACTTACGAAACTTAGCAGGGTGTGCCGTTCAGAAGCCATTAAGTAAGAGTGTAAGACTGTTCAACCCAGTATCTATAGAGCACTTAAGATAAAGCTTAAAAATTGTTAATTGGCGAGATGTATATAATGAGCCAAATGCCAATGATAAATGCAATACATTTCTTGATAAATTTATATCCTTTTTTGAACATTGTTGCCCTCAGAAAAACTACTAAATGCAACACCAAACAGTTTTCAAAGAAACATTGGGTCACTACAGGTATTAAAGTGTCTTCAGAAAGAAAAGGAAAATTGTATGAGGCAGCAAGAATTAGTAAAGAGCAGAAGCAATTCTACACTAAGAAATTGTTGTAACATACAGGGAAAAGCTGTCAGAAAATAAAAAAAAATATGTGTATCAGAGATGAAATGAACCACTCTGCCAATAAAATCCAATCAGTATGGAATGTTGTTAGAAGAGAGACAGGGAAAGTAACAACTGGGATAAGCAGTATTACTATTAACAAGAATGAGGCCATCTTAACCACCAGTACACAAGCAGATAATGTATTCAACAACCATTTCTTAAGTGTAGGTGAAAAAATGGGTAAGAATAGTTCAAAAGTAAAAGCCAAGCAGTGCATGATGCAGTCAGTTTTGAGAAAGCATAGTCAGATTAATTTTCATGTAACAATCTCCTATGAAATAAGGAAAATTATTAAATCTTTGATATATAAATTATCTGTTCGAGTAGATGGCATCTCTAACAAGATATTGAAACAATGTGGAGCAGTTACAGCTGATCTTCTGAGTCAAATCTGTAATGCATCAGTAACTCAACGTATTCTCGGAGGCAGATTAAAATACGCCATTGTCAAGGCTCTCTATATAAAAGGGAACACCACAGATGTCAATAATTACCGGACAGTATCCTTGCTTAGAGCATTTTCAAAAATCATCAAGAAAGTAATGTACTCAAGAGTAGTTAGCCATCTCAACAGTAGTGGTATACTTAGTAAATCACAGTTTGGATTTCGAAATGCTGTTCCACTGGGAGAGCAATATACAATTTCACTGCCAACATAGACTTTTCGACTAGTAAAGTGTCACCAATAGGAATATTCTGTGACTTATCAAAAGCATTTGATTGTGTGAACCATAACATTATGTTACAGAAATTGAAAATCTATGGTTAAATGGAACAGCATATGAGTGGTTTAAGCCACATATACAGAGCAGGAAGCAAAATGTTTCTTTACATGATTTAAGTGATTTAAGGAAGTTTCCATTTTCATCTAAATAGAGTGAAATTACACTAGGTGTCTCACAGGGTTCGATCACAGGTACTTCTCCATTCTTGATGTATGTGAATTACCTCCCTTCTTATCTGAAACAAGAAGCTAAACTGACACCGTTTGCTAGTGATACAAGCATCAATAGTAATCCAGTAAAAGAAAATCCAATAGAAAATGATGCAAATAATGTCTTTGGGAAGTTATTGATTGGATTCCTACGACTGGGCTGGCTCTGTGCTCAAAAAAAAAAAAAAAAAAAAAAAAAAAAATCCAATTTTCTACTGCAAGGACTACAGTTCCTTCAATAAATAAAACACATTAACAGAAGAAAGAAAGACTTACACGATCCTCTACTTAACGTATCTTTGGCACAGAAAGAGGTAAAATATGCCGCTCTAAAACTTGTCGATAAATTACCAGATGAAATAAAATGTCTGACGGACAGCAGTAATTGTTTTAAAAATAAATATAAATCGTATCTCCTTGACAACTCCTTCTATACCATAGATGAATTATAGAATAGGAATAAATAAATCTATAGGTGTAATATATGTATTGTGTGCCATTTAAGGGAACTGAGTAGGTAATAAAAATTTTGAGCTGTTTTTTTAAAATACAGAAGAAAAAGAAAAGAAACCTTGATTCATGTGTGCATTTGTTATGCACGTGACATGTTCCACATCATAACAGTTACCGTGAGATTGATAAATGGAACATGCAGCTAGCTAGCTAACTAACTAACTAAATTACAGCTGCTACAGTGGCAGGTTATCAACATATAATAGAGTTTGAAGGTTGTGCTTTTGTCGGCGCATGAGCGCTGGGACACAGAATCTCCGAGGTAGCGAAGAAGTGGGGCTTTACCTGTACGACCATTTCACGAGTGTACCATGAATATCAGGAATCCGGTAAAACATCAAATCTCCGACATCGTTGCGGCCGGAGAAAGATCGTGCATGAACGGACCCAACAACGACTGAAGAGAATCATTCAATGTGACAAAATGCAACGCTACCTCATATTGTTGAAGATTTCAATGCTGAGCCATGAAGTGCCAGCTTACGAGCCATTCAGCGAAATATCATCGATAAGGGCTTTCGGAGCTGAAGGCCCACTCGTGTACATGTCGCCTGGTCGGACGACTCTCGATCAAATAGTATCGACCAGATAGACGTGCATGGGTATTGAGACAACATCATGAATCCATGGACCCTGCATGACAGCTGAGGACTGTTCAAAGTGGTAGAGGCTCTGCAATGATGTGGGGCGTGTGCAGTTGGAATGATATCGAACCCCTGATACGACTAGATACGACTCTGACAAGTGACACGTACGTAAGCATCCTGCCTGATCGCCTGCATCCACCCATGCCCATTGTGCATTCCGACGGAGTTGGGCAATTCCAGCAGGACAATGCGACGTCTCACATGTCCAGAGTTGCTACGGAGTGGCTCCAGGATCAGTCCTCTAAGTTAAAACACAGCCACTGGCCACCAAATTCCCCAGACATGAGCGTGCTGTTCAGAAGAGATCTTCATCCACTCGTACTCTTACGGATTTATGGACAGCCCTGCAGGGTTCATGGCGTCCAATCCCTCCAGCACTACTTCAGACGTTAATCGAGTCCATGCCACGTCATGTTGCGGATCTTTCGCGTGTTCATGGGGGCCCTACACGATTTTAGGTAGGTGTACCAGTTTCTTTGGCTCTTCAGTGTAATTGCATGTAGGAGGCACTGGAAGTACATCAAGCTACATCATAACGAGAAATGAAGTAATCTTTCTTTCCTTTTTAGAAATAAAGTGTTCTATTAATCTGCAAGTGTTATGAACAGTTCACTTTTGATTCCTGCCACTGGCAATTGCAACTTCTGTCCTTCCCTGTTTGTGTCAGTGCTGACTCCCACAGTAGAGCAAAGAAGACAAAACACTCGCATAATGTAACACAAAACATTTTTGCATCATCCACACATTATTAATAACTATCTCTTCATTTACTTGCGGATAATGTAGTTCAAAAATATTCCCTGGTTTCGTGAAATTTCTCATGCTCTACTAGTTTTAACAATTTCCTGACGGTTGATACAACCCTTATTCAGTATAGTTTGCTATGAAACTGAAGCCCAAAACCAGGTATTGACAAGGCTCTCTACTGATATGCTTATTTGTATTCGATAAACGTTCAGACATTAATGCAGCAGTAAGTTCCTGAAACGTTGTTTAAAATTTTGCAACTCTCAGCGACGCAAAAGCTTTGAAGACACTACGACTGAATGAAATTATTAAAGTTATCTCGCATGCCTGAAACGTATAGACAACCATCGTAAATTAAGTATTTGTCATCCGTAACATTATTCGCTTTCCTTCGAGAATCCTTTGGAAATAGAAAAAAATGATAATTCCGGATTATATCTCTGTTTGTTGCTACAATTTATGGCGCCACACTAAGATCCGAGAAAAAGGCATCTGAACGTGCTTTTCCACTCCATATACAATACGCAGTAGTTTCTCAGTGTGTTGATGTAGATTTAGAGTGACACTCACAGCCGACGTACTGCATTTTTTTTATAACCCTTCATTATCACTAGACGATCTTAACGCAGTTTGATCCGTGCCTCTTGCCTTTAATACTAAACTGAGAGAAAGAAAGATTGTGACCTGATTCCGGTAACGAAGCAACAATACGTCAAAGGTGTCATTAACCTAAGTAAAGTTTGGATCAAACAAGTATCAAACTCAGATGATTTATATGACTGTTATAGAATGCAACTGTTTCTACTGTATAAACAAATATTAAATTACACAGTGGTTGTACTTGTAACTACATCAGACAGTTATGTTTAGTTTGTTGTTCAATGGTGTTTCTCTTCTAAACTGAGTACTAGTAAACGCTATTTTCATCATTTTATTAAATCTGACCCGTAAAGTTATCTGGCTGGAGAACTCCATAGGTCACAGCCATCGACAGAATTCAGCCTGGTACGAGGATGGGAAACTAAGTGTAAATGTAGGTTAATGTGAAGCTGTGTACTTAACGAAACGTAACAGTATGGTACCTCTTGATCACAGGATTCTGAGCCGTAACTGTAGTCAGTGATGTCATACAAATACACTCCTGGAAATGGAAAAAAGAACACATTGACACCGGTGTGTCAGACCCACCATACTTGCTCCGGACACTGCGAGAGGGCTGTACAAGCAATGATCACACGCACGGCACAGCGGACACACCAGGAACCGCGGTGTTGGCCCTCGAATGGCGCTAGCTGCGCAGCATTTGTGCACCGCCGCCGTCAGTGTCAGCCAGTTTGCCGTGGCATACGGAGCTCCATCGCAGTCTTTAACACTGGTAGCATGCCGCGACAGCGTGGACGTGAACCGTATGTGCAGTTGACGGACTTTGAGCGAGGGCGTATAGTGGGCATGCGGGAGGCCGGGTGGACGTACCGCCGAATTGCTCAACACGTGGGGCGTGAGGTCTCCACAGTACATCGATGTTGTCGCCAGTGGTCGGCGGAAGGTGCACGTGCCCGTCGACCTGGGACCGGACCGCAGCGACGCACGGATGCACGCCAAGACCGTAGGATCCTACGCAGTGCCGTAGCGGACCGCACCGCCACTTCCCAGCAAATTAGGGACACTGTTGCTCCTGGGGTATCGGCGAGGACCATTTGCAACCGTCTCCATGAAGCTGGGCTACGGTCCCGCACACCGTTAGGCCGTCTTCCGCTCACGCCCCAACATCGTGCAGCCCGCCTCCAGTGGTGTCGCGACAGGCGTGAATGGAGGGACGAATGGAGACGTGTCGTCTTCAGCGATGAGAGTCGCTTCTGCCTTGGTGCCAATGATAGTCGTATGCGTGTTTGGCGCCGTGCAAGTGAGCGCCACAATCAGGACTGCATACGACCGAGGCACACAGGGCCAACACCCGGCATCATGGTGTGGGGAGCGATCTCCTACACTGGCCGTACACCACTGGTGATCGTCGAGGGGACACTGAATAGTGCACGGTACATCCAAACCGTCATCGAACCCATCGTTCTACCATTCCTAGACCGGCAAGGGAACTTGCTGTTCCAACAGGACAATGCACGTCCGCATGTATCCCGTGCCACCCAACGTGCTCTAGAAGGTGTAAGTCAACTACCCTGGCCAGCAAGATCTCCGGATCTGTCCCCCATTGAGCATGTTTGGGACTGGATGAAGCGTCGTCTCACGCGGTCTGCACGTCCAGCACGAACGCTGGTCCAACTGAGGCGCCAGGTGGAAATGGCATGGCAAGCCGTTCCACAGGACTACATCCAGCATCTCTACGATCGTCTCCATGGGAGAATAGCAGCCTGCATTGCTGCGAAAGGTGGATACACACTGTACTAGTGCCGACATTGTGCATGCTCTGTTGCCTGTGTCTATGTGCCTGTGGTTCTGTCAGTGTGATCATGTGATGTATCTGACCCCAGGAATGTGTCAATAAAGTTTCCCCTTCCTGGGACAATGAATTCATGGTGTTCTTATTTCAATTTCCAGGAGTGTATTTGGAAGCTGTAGTGTGCAGAGCAGTGAAGTGGAAAGACTACCTCGGCTCAACCGTGGGTAAGACACATTCCTACTGCAATCCATTGGTAGGATACGTTGAGAGAAACTTCAGTTCCTCTACAAAAGACACTGATAACAGAACATGGGATACAACCCTTGAACGAATAGTGCTCAAGTGTACATAATCCATTATAATTTAACTGCACTACTAACGTTCATGTCTGTGAAATGTCCATTCTAATTATAAATTATTTGTTTAAGCGAAGTATTTCTTTATATCATGGAATCTGATTGCCAAAGGAGATGTCAGTGAAAGAATCTGCAACATGCCGTATATAGTCACGAGCACTGAATATCATAGTATTCATATTTGAAGAATGTCGTTATTTGTTTTCTACATTTGCATAAATGTTCTCCTGGTTATGCAAACAATGTACTCTGTTTACCTGCAACGTGGTGGTGAACCCTGGTTGGGTGCATCGTTCCATTTTTGTTGATGATTTGTGAGAAAATGAATAAATGAAGGAAGAGACCTATATTCATTTTCTGTAAGTTATGGATTATTACTTGTCGCTTTGTCGGCACCAATTATTAATATATACAAGTAGTACTAATTGTACAATATTATTTACTAATGTTCCCCACTTTGTCAAAAACAACTTCGTTCCGTTATTTTATTTGCAATACTCGTGCATTTTTACACACTCGATATCGAAACGGTAGGTAGTGTGGATCTGGAAGTTGTAAGGTATTGCACTCAACATATCCAGAAAGAAGGAATATTTCTTACAACCAATTTTTGGGTCAGCGCCATTCAAAAAATGTTGACCACAATGAAAAATTGAATTCCCGAGAAAGACAACATTTCAATGAGGGCAGTATTATTTGCCTTCTTCCAAAACAGGCCTGATAAGAGCCACCATGAAGTAACTGATGAATCACAAAATCAGAATCACCATTCAAATTAAGAAAAATTCAAATTAAGGAAACTATTAAAAATTTGCACACATGAAGTTTAAATCCCATGAGCAGTGAGAGAATGAATAGTAAAAGAATATAAAAGTTACAAGACAATTTTCAGTTATTCGATAGACCTATCAATAAAATTCCGTATTCACACATAAACAGTGAAAGAATTAACAGTACAAATCACAATTCAGACTCCTGGAAGAAAATGAATTTGGTTAATAATCAGGGGCTGACATAAGGTGAGCAGATATTTTTCAGAGTCCACATTCAATTCTGATAAGAAACTCTAAAACACACGTAGGGTAAAAATTAAAACCACATAGCCATAAGTGAAAACAACAGAAATTAATTACAGATCGCACGCCGAATCATCTCATAAAGCTCTTGCAAGCCTTAGCTACGAACAGCGTAAGATTTTGAATTAAATAATCGCGTCAATTTAACATACCAGTGTTCAAAATGGAATAAAATGTTCAAAAAAGTTATATCATTCGTGACAGTTTTAACACGCAGCTCTTTAAAAGGGGAATACACAAATTAAAATGAGTAATTCATTTTATATCTAGACATGACTGCACCAAGTCGTAAAAATGTTTCAGTGTGGCAAAGCATTGTTTTGTATAAGAGTGCTTCCGAATAAATGGGACATGTTCTGGTGACTCTGAATGCTTATCCACATTGAGTACTAAGACAAATGTGACAGAGAGTAATCAAAGCTGGAAAGTGTTATACAATAAAAACAAAACTTTTATAACAAGCCCTCGCTCAAACAACAGGGTTTATCGCCAATCACACCCAGTACTTTAGTTATTCCTGACAATAGATGCTCTCTATTTTCTTTTTCCACTGGTCTGTGCCTATACAGTAAATACTGACAGTTAGAGCTCTGCAAACGGAAGCACCAGAAATGAGAAATGCAGAAACTTTGAAGACGTGGACCCATAGCCAAAATGGCAGAGGCATGCGGCAATTCTTCGGAAACAACCCTAGTTGCCAAGCGGAACTGCAAGCAAAACTCTTGCAGCAGTCTGTAACAGCTTCCAGCTAGATCCGTTCCAAGAGCTGCTACCCTGCCTTTGGCAGCATGCTGGCGATCCTGCCGCTGTGACACGAAGTATCCTGATGAATTTAGTTCGGTTTCACAAAGAGTATTCTAGGATATTGGCCCTTCACTTAGTTCGTATTTGTCGCGCATCTCTCGCCCAGCACAACGTCCAAAGCGACTGGAGAAAAGTGCAGGTGACCCCTGTATATAAGAAGGGTAAAAGAACGGACCTGCAAAATTACAGACCAATAGCGTTATCATTCCCTGCTGAAAAGTCCTTCAACATATTCTCAATTAGAATATGAGAAATTTCCTTGAGAGGAAAAACCTTCTGTCTACAAATCAGTACTGTTCCAGAAAGCATCACCAGTGAGAAAATCAGCTTTCTCAAATGGTTCAAATGACTCTAAGCACTATGGGACTTAACATCTGAAGTCATCAGTCCCATAGAACTTAGAACTACTTGAACCTAACTAACCTAAGGACATCACACACACATCCATGCCCGAGGCAGGATTTGAACCTGCAACCGTAGCAGCAGCGCGGTTCCGGACTGAAGCTGCTAGAACCGCTCGGCCACAGCGGCCGGCAATCAGCTTGCCTTTTTCTCACATGATATCCTGCAGACTATGGATAAAGACAGATTCCATATTTCTAAATTTCCAAAAAGCGTTTGACTCGGTGTCCCACTGCAGAGTGTTGACGAAGGTATGAACGTACGGTGTATGCTCCCAGATACGTGAGTGGCTCAAAGACTTCTTAAGAAACTGTGATCTCCCCCTTCCTTCCTTCTTCCATCTATTGTCCAAATTAAACAATGCATAGTCCAAGTAATTAATAAGCAAAGTCTTATGAAAATCTGAAAGGAGCGAAGATTACAATAAATTTATAGTTTACTTAGCTTGTCATGTTGAGATGGCCCCAGTTCTTCTTGTCTAGGGGTCTGTTTCTTGAAGCTGAAAAACTAACATCAGGTCCTTGCGGTTGGTTTGAACTAAATAAGTAGGAAGACTGTTGTTGCAGAATTTTTTTACGTAAATATATTTTCCACTGAGTTTTTCACGTTTTAGTATATCATACAGTATTTTGAGTTTTTACGTTAACAAAGCCGAAATTACATTGTTCGCACCAATTATACAAAAATACATCCGAACACATAAGAGGCAAGCTTACGACTTTCACACTCTACAGAAATAACAATATTCCAAAGGGTTTACAATATTTATAGCAAATGGATTCCTGCTAGATTTCGTTACATTATTAATTTCCATTATTATTTCCCAAATGAATCCGGAAATAAACACAGTAAACAGTGCACGATTGCGTAATTAATAATGGAAACTTTAAGTGTGCAAATAATTCGTACTTTCAAATGTTTCTAAAAAAATTATTTTAACCATACATATTTGTCGATTATAAAATCGGAACTAAAATAAGATAATGTAATTCCTTTTCATAAATTTTAGCTTAAAATATAGCATTCTGTGTATAAAATTATATGTAATTTTTCAGAAAAGCAACTGAGGTAATAGTGAAAGGTCCAAAATTCGTTGAATAATACTGGCATCGACAACTACTGTTGCAGAAAAGTAATGATAGAGGAGGATGTCCCGTTACAGTAATATAACCGCGACGGCGACTGTCCATCAGAGACGAGGTTATCGTCAGAAGTCCCCCAGAGAAATGTGATAGGATGCTATTACTTTCTTTATACATAAATGATTCGGCGGATAGGGTAGGTAGAAGTCTACGGTTGTTTGCTGATGATGTCTGGTGTACGGGAAGGAGTACAAGTTGAGTGTCTGTAAGAGGATAACTTAGCTAAATGGGCATGAGTAGGAAAAAGCAAACTCGTAACGTTCGAGTACAGCATCAGTAGCGGACTGCGTGACAGTATCAGATCGTTTAAATATCTGGGAGTAACGTTGCAACGTGATACAAAATGGAAAGAGCATGTGAGGATTGTGGTAGGGAAGGCGAATGGCTTACTTAGGTTTATTGGGAGAATTTTAGGGAATGTGGTGCATCAGTAAAGAAGATCGCAAATAGAATGTTAGTGCGACCTATTCTTGAGTACTGCTCGAGTGTTTGGGATCCGCTTCAGGTCGGATTAAAGGAAAACATCGAAGCAGTTCAGAGGTGAGATGCCAGGTTCTTCACCGGTAGGTTCAAACAATACGCAAGTATTATGGAGATACTTCAGAAACTCAAACGGGAATGCGTGCCGTGGAGGCAACCTTCTTTTGGAGGAACGCTATTGAGAAAATTTAGAGAACCGGCATTTGAAGCTGAGGGTGGAACGATTCTACTGCCGCCAGCAAACATTGCGGTTAAGGACCGCGAAGGTAAGATTTGAGAAATTGGGTTCGCACGGAGGCATACAGCACAGGCATTTTACTCTCGCCCTGTTTGCTAGTGGAACAGGAAAGGAAATGTCCATTAGTGGTACAGGGTACCCTCCGCCACGAACCATACGGTGGATTGCGGACTGTCGATGTAGATGTCGAAGTACAGAGAGGTTTAACGAGCGTCAGATATGAATACTAGAGCACGCACATCTCATATGTTCTACAGGGTGGCGCACGGGAAATCGGCCCCGAGTACTATACTGTTCACCGTCGCCCGCCAATTTTCATCTATTGTTTCGAAGTAGTTGCTCGCATTATCTTTTTTACTGTTTCTTTACTGTATAGTTATTACATGTTCATCTATTTGTCGTTGTATCTGCTCGTGGCGGGCAACAAATCGTGCGTAACTGGCGAGCAGTCTGTACCCGGGGTCGGTTTTTCGTGCGCCAACCTATATTATAAATATTTTTGCTCATGCTGGCTCGTGGTTGATCGTCATCCCTCTCACTGCTACTGACCAAATCACTATGCGACAGCGCTTTGGCGTCTGTTTGGACAGACTCGTGCACCTGTGTCGTAAGCCGCGCTTACGTAATCTGACAGCAACAAAACTTGCGCCTTTCACGTGATCGTCAGAGGATCGTAATACCTTACTGGACAATTCAAATTTTTGTTCACAATACCTTCATAATCAAGCAGATACATTGAAAGAGGTACTGGACCTAGGGGCAAATTTATATGTTCTTTTACAAGTAAACAAATTTAATTCTCTGCACACTAGAGGATATGTGAAGCGACGTCTGAGGTCTCGCGCGAAACTCAGCTTGCCTTTTACTTCTATGATATACTGCGAAGTATTGATGGAGGGCAACAGGTAGTTCCCATATTTCTAGATTAACGGAAACCATCTGACATGGTGCCCCACTGCAGGCTGTTAACGAAGGTATGAGCATATGGAATAAGTTCGCAGATATGTGAGTAGTTCGAATGTTTCAAATGGCTCTGAGCACTATGGGACTTAACATCTATGGTCATCAGTCCCCTAGAACTTAGAACTACGTAAACCTAACTAACCTAAGGACGTCACACAACACCCAGTCATCACGAGGCAGAGGAAATCCCTGACCCCGCCGGGAATCGAACCCGGGAATCGAATGTTTCATAAGTAATAGAACCCAGTATGTGGTCCCCGACGGCGAGTGTTCATCAGATGCAAGGGTATCGTCACGAGTGTCCCAGGGAAGTGTGATACGACCGCTGCTTTTCTCTATATACAGGGTGTTACAAAAAGGTACGGCCAAACTTTCAGGAAACATTCCTCACAAACAAACAAAGAAAATATGTTATGTGGACATGTGTCCGGAAACGCTTACTTTCCATGTTAGAGCTCATTTTATTACTTCTCTTCAAATCACATTAATCATGGAATGGAAACACACAGCAACAGAACGTACCAGTGTGACTTCAAACGCTTTGTTACAGGAAATGTTCAAAATGTCCTCCGTTAGCGAGGATCCATGCATCCACCCTCCGTCGCATGGAATCCCTGATGCGCTGATGCAGCCCTGGAGAATGGCGTATTGTATCACAGCAGGCCACAATACTAGCACGAGGAGTCTCTACATTTGGTACCGGGGTTGAGTACACAAGAGCTTTCAAATGCCCCCCTAAACGAAAGTCAAGAGGGTTGAGGTCAGGAGAGCGTGGAGGCCATGGAATTGGTCCGTCGGTCACCGAATCTGTTGTTGAGAAGCGTACGAACACTTCGACTGAAATGTGCAGGAGCTCCATCGTCCATGAACCACATGTTGAGTCGTACTTGTAAAGGCACATGTTCTAGCAGCACAGGTAGAGTATCCCGTATGAAGTCATGATAACGTGCTCCATTGAGCGTAGGTGGAAGAACATACTGACGAAACTAAAATGAGCTCTAACATGGAAATTAAGCGTTTCCGGAAACATTTCCATATAACATCTTTTCTTTATTTGTGTGTGAGGAATGTTGCCTGAAAGTTTGGCCGTACCTTTTTGTAACACCCTGTATACACAAATGATTTGGCGGATAGGTTGGGCAGCAATCTGCGGTTGTTTTCTGATGATGCCTTGGCGTACGGTAAGGTGTCGAAGTTGAGTGAGTGTAGGAAGATCCAAGACTACCTAGAAAAAATTTCCAGTTGGTGTGATAAGTGGCAGCTCACCCTACATGTGGAAAAATGTAAGCTAATGCGGATGAGTAGGAAGACAAAACCTCTAATGTTCGGATACATTATTACTGGTGTCCAGCTTGACACATTCAAGTCGTTTAAATATCTGGGCGTAACGTTGAAATGGAACGAGCATGTCAGAACTGTGGTAGGAAAGGCGAATAGTTGACTTTGGTTTATTGGGAGAATTTTTAGGAAAGAGTGCTTCATCTGTAAACGAGACCCTATACAGGACGCTGGTGCGACCTATTCTTGACTACTGCTGGAATGTTTGGGATCTGTACCAGCTCGGATGAAAGGAAGACATCGAAACAATTCAGAGGCGGACTGCTAGCTTTGTTACTGGTTGGTGCGAACAATACGTGTTACAGAGATGCTTTGGGAACTCAAATGAGAAACCCTGGAAGGAAGGTGACGTTCTTTTCTAGAAACACTATTGAGAAAATTTAGAGAACTGGCATCTGAAGCTGACTGCCGAAAGATTTTACTGCCGCCAACATACACTGCGTGAAAGGACCGTGATGATCAGAAACGAGAAACTAGGGCTCTTTGGGGTGCATATAGGCACTTGTTTTTCCCTCGGTCTGTTTGCTAATGGAACAGGAAGGGAAATGACTAGTGATAGTAAAGGGTACCGTCCGCCATGCACTATTCTGTTGCTTGCGGAATATCTGTGTAGATGTAGATGTAGATATTGTGATCTTATACCATTTCGATATAAATAGTGTCAATAAGGAACAGAACACGTAATTAAGTAATGTAGCCGAGTACGTGAGTGGACGTAATATGGAACAGCTTCAGGAGCTCGAGTATTACGAGATAAGAGTAGGGCTCTTTAGGAAGCTGACAGCAGTACGAAAATATTAGTTAGGTATGAGTTTACGTCAAAGCTGGAGAAGGTCCAAGAGGTAAAGTCTTAAAAAGACGTACGGCGAAAATCTCAGGTGAGATTTTCCTCCGTAACTTTGTAAGTCGCGAGCAACGGCGTAAACAGTCGCGGAAGAGACCTCGTACACACCGCGGCGCCTGCAGAGGGGCGGTTATATGAACCGAGAAGTTAGTACAGGAAGAAAGTTTCAAGAGGAGGGAGAAACTCTTCCGCACACGTATCAGAGAAAAAGACCACTGAGGGAAAGGTCAAGGAAGTGCGCAGGCACACTGGCTCTGAAGGCGATGTAAAACGTGGGAAAGTATCGAGATACGGACTTGAAATGGCTTGAGGGCAGCGAGTAACGGTGGTGTTAATTCTGTCAGTAAAAGTAAAGTAGTTTTCGTAAAAATAGCATCATTAGCTTTTACGTTTCAAGTACGTCAGCACTAATCTACTTAGAAATTTATCGTGTACTTGCTCTTGAATATCGTTACTAATATGGGAATAGTACCAGAGAACCTACACCACAGCCATAAAAATCGTTTACCATATAGTCAGTTGATCTCGTGGCTGCCTGCTAGTCTTACGGGGATAGTCCACGGTGTACTATTTTTGAGTCTAGTTTATTTATTGGTTCAAAATTTTGCTCAGACAGTCTATTTTTAAGGTTTATTCACATAAAGTGAGCCATAAATGTCATAATATGTTAACAATGGGATTTACTGCAGGTGGGTCTGGCGCATCCGAGCACTTGAATGCAGCCGATGTAATACTATAATCGCTACCGACGGAAAAAGTCTCCTGTTAGATTCGGATGGAATCACAGAGGGCAACAGTAACAACAAAAACACTATTCGCAGCAATAATTCTCTCCGTAACGTGATACGTTTATTGCCAGTAGTCCGAAAGCACGTGCTTGTCTCGCGTCTGCAGAACTTTTCATTTCGTTTGTCTTTTATACGAAGTAAAAAGTGAATGCATGAAAACGACATGCGTATTTATACGCATAGAAAACGGCTCAAAAGTTATCCCAACCATGCAAAAAGCTCTTCAGTTACTACGCGGAAGCCAGTTAATCGATATAATTTCGTCAAAATGTTATTTCCGGATAAAGTTTTGTTCATTTTCAGTATTTAAAAAAATCGTAGGTTGAAACTTAAAGCGCTTTTTTTTTCAGAATAACAAATTTCAAGTTGGCATGATCTATAACTCATGAAATATCCATCCCATTAAATTATAGCTTTTTGTAACCTATGAGTCGACATTTTATTTACTGTGAGGCGTAGAATTTTTGGGATATATTTTAATTTCGATTTTTGGTGCCCTTTTTATAGGGCCTTTTTGACGAAAACATTTCCTTTACTTTTGTGTGCCGCCATTTTTTAATAAGCTATCTTTTTTATAAATTAGACAGTATCATGAGCTCATAGCAATTTTTGAAATTTTGTTCTAGGCGGAAAATCGTAACGTTCAGAGCTCGCAATAACCGCGCTCCCACTCCACGAAGGGCTTTCGTCGATGTTGTGTAGTGTCCGTCGAGTGCAGGTTTATTACTTCAAAAAATATATAATACACTCTTATGGATGTACAACAAAGGTCTAAAGTCAGTTTTGTAATTTACAATTTTACTCTAAGAAAAGCTTGAATATCGGTTCCAAAATCGAGTGTTACACGTGTCTATCCTTTAAGAAACTACGGATAAAACCGTTTCCACTTACATCTAGGCTGCTCTACTTTGAAGTATATTACCCTGTTATTTGAAAGAAGGCAGAATTGTATCCATCGATTCCATAATCGCCGCCCTGGGTGGCCGAGCGGTTCTAGGCACTACAGTCTGGAACCGCGCGACCGGGACGGTCGCAGGTTCGAATCCTGCCTCGAGCACGGATCTGCGTGATGTCCTTAGGTTAGTTAGGTTTAAGTAGTTTTAAGTTCTAGGGGACTGATGACCTAGTCCCCTAGTTCAGAAATGGCTCTGAGCACTATGGGACTTAACTGCCGAGGTCATCAGTCCCCTCGAACTTAGAACTACTTAAACATAACTAACCTAAGGACAGCACACACATCCATGCCCGAGGCAGGATTCGAACCTGCGACCGTAGCGGTCGCGCGGTTCCAGACTGTAGCGCCTAGAACCGCTCGGCCACCTCGGCTGGCCTAAGTCCCCTAGTGCTCAAAGCCATTTGAACCATTTTTGATTCCATAATCAATAAGACTTCCTAGTGACACATCTAGTTATACCACCATTTTTAAGTGTTTAGATATTCGGATCGGAAAATTTCGGTGAACCGACTGTTTGGAAGCATTCGTGTATTGTGATACATCGTTTGAACTTACTGTTCTTCTCGGGACTGTGTTTGCTTAATTGTTTTGCCAGTACGTTACGTTTCCATTGTTCTGTTCCAAACTGCTCACTGTAATGCCTTGCGCTTTTCATACAGATACGATGGTGTCTGCCGTTTCACGATTTGTACTGCATTAGCTGTGCGTAGCCATTTCTCGTGACTTTTTTACGCCTATTTCGACACTAGCCGAAACACTTATACCTGTAAATGACTGTATCAGCATAAAGTGATGTCCGATTAAGTAGAAGTGTCAATAAATATTACAGCCTTAGGATACTGATAAGATTACAGGGCGGTGAAAATGTTAGACATTCGTTTCAAATGTTTAGACGTGTATAATTTTCTATTTCAGTACAGACAGGAAAGAAGTATCCTGTGATTAATAAATACATCACATAGGCTCAGTAGTAGGTAAAACGGATCGTAGACTTCGGTTCACTGATAGGATACAGGGAACATGAAGGCAGTCTACAAAGATTATTGCTTACGAATCTCTCGGGCGACACATGTTAAAGGACTACTCAGGTGTGTGAGGCCCGTAAATTACCGTATAGTACTAACAGGAAGCCGACCTCGGGGAAGATCAGTTTGGATTCCGTAGAAATACCGGAACACGTGAGGCAATACTGACCTTACGACTTATCTTAGAAGAAAGATTAAGGAAAGGCAAACCTACGTTTCTAGAATTTGTAGACTTAGAGAAAGCTTTTGACAATGTTGACTGGAATACTCTCTTTCAAATTCTAAAGGTGGCAGGGGTAAAATACAGGGAGCGAAAGGCTATTTACAATTTGTACAGAAACCAGATGGCAGTTATAAGAGTCGAGGGACATGAAAGGGAAGAAGTGGCTGGGAAGGGAGTAAGACAGGGGTGTAGCCTGTCCCCGATGTTATTCAATCTGTATATTGAGCAAGCAGTAAAGGAAACAAAAGAAAAATTCGGAGTAGGTATTAGAATCCATGGAGAAGAAATAAAAACTTTGAGGTTCGCCGATGACATTGTAATTCTGTCAGAGACAGCAATGGACATGGAAGAGCAGTTGAACGGAATGGATGGTGTCTTGAAGGGAGGATATAAGATGAACATCAACAAAAACAAACCGAGGATAATGAAATGTAGTCGAATTAAGTCGGGTGATGTTGAGGGTATTAGATCAGGAAATGAGACACTTAAAGTAGTAAAGGAGTTTAGCTATTTGGGGAGCAAAATAACTGATGATGGTCGAAGTAGAGAGGATATAAAATGTAGACTGGCAATGGCAAGGAAAGTGTTTCTGAAGAAGAGAAATTTGTTAACATCGAGTATAGATTTAAGTGTCAGGAAGTCATTCCTGAAAGTATTTGTATGGATTGTAGCCATGTATTTAAGTGAAACATGGACGGTAAATAGTTTGGACAAGAAGAGAATAGAAGTTTTCGAAATTTGGTGCTACAGAAGACTGCTGAAGATTAGATGGGTAGATCACATAACTAACGAGGAAGTATTAAATGGGATTGGGGAGAAGAGAAGTTTGTGGCACAACATGACCAGAAGAAGGGATCGGTTGGTAGGACATGTTCTGAGGCATCAAGCGATCACCAATTTAGTACTGGAGGGCAGCGTGGAGGGTAAAAATCGTAGGGGGAGACCAAGAGATGAATACACTAAGCAGATTCAGAAGGATGTAGGTTGCAGTAGGTACTGGGAGATGAAGAAGGTTGCACAGGATAGAGTAGAATGGAGAGCTGCATCAAACCAGTCTAAAGGACTGAAGACCACAACAACAACACAACTAACAGGAGATGCTGGTCGCATACAGGGAAGCGCAGCACGAATGATCAGAAGTTTATTTGATCAACGGGGTAGCGTCACGAAGATACTGATAAACCTAAACTGTCAGACACTTTGAAATAGACTCAAACTCTATCGCAAAAATCTGGTCATCAGTAGGGAAAGCGAAGACCAGTTTACACTCATTATAGCACACGCAAAGATATGGAAACAGTAATTTTCCCGCGCTCTATGTGGCAATGGAGTAATAACGGGTAGAGGGGGTAGTACCCTACACCATGCACTTCCCAGTGGCTTCTGTAATACGCATGTATATGCAGATGCAGAAAAATGTCGCCTTCATTCAATATATCAAGGGACTGAATAAGTATATCAATTCGCCACAAGCGTTGGGTTCCAGCCTTGTGCTAATTTTCAAGTGCTGCATGTGTCTCTTGCATATCAAAGTTTTTGTAACAGATCACAGTATCGGATACATGTGTGTAACGAACACTCAGCTTGAATAGACTGACGAGACCCTCATAGAGGTTGACGCAATCTGGAAGACACGTCAGAGTTAACAGACCATGGGGTGAGTGTCAGAACGTTCATTTGCCTACTTCGGGAACCTAGCCATGCTGCTGACGTGACCTCTCGGTTTGTCCCATCCTATACGTCATGGATGAATTATTAACTAACCATTCTTTCTCCTCCATTGTCCCACCTATGTTCCTCGTTTCATTTGCCTCCAGTTCACTTCACGGATTAAAATTGGTCAGAGATGCTATTGACTTAAGGTATATTGGTTCAAATGGCTCTGAGCACAATGGGACTCAACATCTTAGGTGATAAGTCCCCTAGAACTTAGAACTACTTAAACCTAACTAACCTAAGGACATCACACACACCCATGCCCGAGGCAGGATTCGAACCTGCGACCGTAGCAGTCCCGCGGTTCCGGACTGCAGCGCCAGAACCGCTAGACCACCGCGGCCGGCCTTAAGGTATATTGATCTACATCCCATCCACAATTGGGGCTTAGTCCAGTGCCTTATAAAACATGGTTTCTCCCACATTTTCGAAGTGGAAGCCCTGCCCATCCAATCTGGGTTTTCCGCAGATGGTCAGTAAGGAGTTCTCGTAAACATTGTTTCCTTCAGTTCTTAAGATGATGTTTATGTTGACATTGTCTTCGCTTTGTATCACTGCCACCAACAAAATACCGAGCGTATCCGTACGGAATATCAGACCAGCTATCTGGATGGCCTGAGGGGTTGTTCCTAGTGAAAACAACGCAGTATGTGTCCTTTAACGAAGAGTAAGTTTCAGACCTAAAAGTAATTACTGGCGTGCTTCAGAAAAGTGTTGTAGGACCATTACATTTCACAATATACACTACTGGCCATTAAAATTGCTACACCACGAAGATGACATGTTACAGACGCGAAATTTAACCGACAGGAAGAAGATGCTGTGATATGCAAATGATTAGCTTTTCAGAGCATTTACACAAGGTTGGCGCCGGGGGCGACACCTACAACTTGCTAATATGAGGAAAGTTGCCCACCGATTTCTCATACACAAACATCAGTTGACCGGCGTTGCCTGGTGAAACGTTGTTGTGATGCCTCGTGTAAGGAGGAGAAATGCGTACCATCACGTTTCCGACTTTGATAAAGGTCGGATTGTAGCCTATCGCGATTGCGGTTTATCGTATCGCGACATTGCTGCTCGCGTTGGTAGAGATCCAATGACTGTTACAGAATATGGAATCGGTGGGTTCAGGAGGGTAATACGGAACGCCGTGCTGGATCCCAACGGCCTCGTATCACTAGCAGTCGAGATGACAGGCATCTTACCCACATGGCTGTAACGGATCGTGCAGCCACGTCTCGATCCCTGAGTCAACAGATGGGGACGTTTCCAAGACAACAACCATCTGCACGATCAGTTCGACGACGTTTTCAGCAGCATGGACTATCAGCTCGAATACCATGGCTGCAGTTACCCTTGACGCTGCATCACAGACAGGAGCGCCTGCGATGGTGCACTCAACGATGAACCTGGGTGCACGAATGGCGAAACGTCATTTTTTCGGATGAATCCAGGTTCTGTTTACAGCATCATGATGGTCGCATCCGTGTTTGCCGACATCGCGGTGAATGCACATTGGAAGCTTGTATTTGTCATCGCCATACTGGCGTATCACCCAGCGTGATGGTATGGTATGCCATTGGTTAAACGTCTCGGTCACCTCTTGTTCGCATTGGCGGCACTTTAAACAGTGGACGTTACATTTCAGATGTGGTACGACCCGTGGCTCTGCCCTCCATTCGATCCCTGCGAAACCCTACATTTCAGCAGGATAATGCACGACCGCATGTTGCAGGTCCTTTACGGGCCTTTCTGGATACAGAAAATGTTCGACTGCTGCCCTGGCCAGCACATTCCCCAGATCTCTCACCAACTGAATAGGTCTGGTCAATGGTGGCCGAGCAACTGGCTCGTCACAATACACCAGTCACTACTCTTGATGAACTGCGGTATCGTGTTGAAGCTGCATGGGCAGCTATACCTGTACACGCCATCCATGCTCTGTTTCACTCAATGCACAGGCGTATCAAAGCTGTTATTACGGCCAGAGGTGGTTGTTCTGGGTACTGATTTCTCAGGATCTATGCACCCAAATTGCGTGAAAATGAAATCACATGTCAGTTCTAGTATAATATATTTGTCCACTTACGATCTCAGCAGTTTGGTCCCTTAGGAATTCAAACATATTTTAACAAATTTGATTGATCAAGGGAATAGGAATTATCCAAAGAAGAGCAACGCGTTTCGTTACTGCTTCATTTAGTAAGCGAGAAAGAGTCAGGAATATGCTCATCCAGTTCCAGTGGCAGACGCTATAGGAAAGGCATTGTGTGCCACGATGCAGTTTACCGTTAAAATTCCGAGGGAATCCGTTCCTGTAAGGGTCAACCAATATACTGCTCCCTCCTAAGTAATTCACGTGAAACGACTATGAAGGTGAAATCTATAGGGTGACAATTATTGAACTATATGAAAAAAACTTAAATTAGTTACAAACTACTGCTTGAACACACTTCATTCAGCAAGTAAACGTCACTACAGATATTCGGATGTTATGAGATGTTAGATATGCCTACCATCATTGGCGATGACGTGGCACAGACGAAGAGCGAAATTGTGTGTGACTCGCTGAAGTGTCTGAATATCGATGCAGTAGATGACCTCCTGAATGGCTGTTTTCAGCTCAGCAATGGTTTTGGGGTTATTGCTGTACACCTTGTCTTTAAAGCAGCCCGGCAAAAAGAAGTCGCATGTGTTCAGATCCGGAAAGTATGGCGGCCAATCGAGACCCATGCCAGTGGCCTCTGTGTACCCCAGAGCAGAATGCGGTCCTCAAAGTGCTCCTCCAGGACATCGAACACTCTCCTTCTTCGACGGGGTCGAGCTCTTTTTTGCATAAATCAGATCTTGTCGATATCAGGGTCACTTTGGATAATGGGGATGAGATCATACTCCAAAACCTTCACATACCCTATGTTTGGTACCGTGCCAACAAGGAATATCGCTCCGATTATCCGTGACTGAACACTGCACACCACACGGTCACCCGTTGAGGGTGTAGAGGCTTCTTGATCGCGAAATGCGGATTCTTAGTGCCCCAAATGCGCCAGTTTTGCTTACTGACCCATCCAATTAAAAGTGGGCTCCGTCGCTAAACCAAAACATATTTACATGAAAGTCCTGTTCGTCAATAATGTGGACAACAGTGTTGGCGAAACGCAACCGCTGTTCCACGGCCCTGGAGTTAGTGGCTCATAGGCTTGAATTTTGTACGGGAAGAGATGCAGGTGTGCAACAACGATTTGTCGCAGTGTCTCGCTGCTCATTCCCACCTGTTGTGTAGCTCGTCTAATCGATTTCCTGGGGCTGATTTGAAACACAGCCCGAGTCTTCTCGATGTTTTCAGACGTTTTGACCCTTTTTGGACGATCTACACTCACAACACTGTCATCACGAACACTACTCATTCTCTAAAATTCTTCATTGTTATGACATTTGGACCGGTTGTCTTCAGCTTGAAGTCGGTGGCAAACTTCCTTTGAGCCACAGCTCGGCTATTGTTGCTCTCATAGAATGCCTTCACAAGCGCTATACGTTCAGGCACGCTGTACCGTTACATTTTCACGTGCAAATTGCCGACAACAAGACGCATGCGCATACTAAATCCCAGCATGCCCTGTGGCAACCTTGCAGTTTTAAACGTTCTAACGCAAACCGTTCACAATTTATAGTGATTTTATTTCAGGTAGTTCAATAATTGCGACGCTGTACATTACTAAACCGCTTAAACGCCGACATAACGCCGTTTACAGGTTGCCTATCCAATGATTTCCAGGGCAAGAATATTTTGATTTTCAGTACCTTCTAAAAATACTGACCGTATTTAAAAATTTAAAATCCTTTCTTAATCTACTCATTAAGAGGTAGAACCTTATTTCCAAGGTTTAACGCAGTAATTCAGATATTCATTTTGGTGCATGTCATGAGGCAGGGAAACTCACAACGCTCAAAATTACCTAGACTATACTCATCCAGCGTTTAATGGTAGCACTTAGCGACTCCCAACGAACTGTAAACAGAATTTCAAAACCTTTCCCGAACTTATTCTCGCTTACTGCCACACGAAGTGAAGGAAGCAAAACAGTTTACAGCTTAGGAAGTGTTCGTTGTTCACGCGGATGAAGTAGTTATGTATAAACTGAAGGTCGAGGGGAGAAGAAAGGAAAGGAATCACTGCTGCCATCGGCATCGGAACACTCTGCGGTATCGGCAACGACGAGCGAAAATGCATATCGGACCAGGTTTCGAACCCGGGATCTCCTACTTACTAAACAGGTGCACTAACCAATGCGCCAACCGGGACACAGCGTTATCGCAACTGTGTGGACGGTCTAGACCCGCCTCACGGCTGCTCCACATGGCCACCGAGCGCCGCCTATCTGCAGTCCCTGTCCATTTCATCCATGTTTGCTCTCCGAGATTCCCACAGGAGGTCGGGGTATCTGTACATTCGCAATGAAGAAGGTTTACCTAGGCAAATCAAATTATATGAATGCGTGGTGTCTGTTCTTTCGGACATGCCGCAAACAACAGACACCTTAATAAAGTAATGGTCATGGTTTTGACTTTTCCATTAGCGTATGGATGAATAACCCCGTAGCACTGAAACGAGAATCAATGTGATATTGCACCGTCAACCATAAAGGTTTTATGTGGCCAACGTCAAATACCGAGAGATAAAAAAGTCAGTATAAATTTGAAAACTTAATAAACCACGGAATAATGTAGACAGAGAGGTAAAAATTGACACACATGCTTGGAAAGACATGGGGTTTTATTAGAAAAAAAAGTACCAGGTCCCTAGACCTCAGTCCGTGTGATTATTGGCTTTGGGGTTACCTGAAGTCGCAAGAGTATCGTCATCGACCGACATCTCTAGGGATGCTGTAAGATAACCGACGCCAATGCCTCACCATAACTCCGGACATGCTTTACAGTGCAGTTCACAACATTTTTCCTCGACTACAGCTATTGTTGAGGAATGATGGTGGACATATTGAGCATTTCCTGTAAAGAACATCATCTTTGCTTTGTCTTACTTTGTTATGCTAATTATTGCTATTCTGACCAGATGAAGCGCCATCTGTCGGACATTTTTTTGAATTTTTGTATTTTTTCGGTTCTAATAAAACCCCATGTCTTTCCAAGCACGTGTGTTAATTTGTACCTCTCTATCTACATTATTCCGTGATTTATTCAGTTTTCAAATTTATACTGACTTTTTGATCACCCGGTATTTAACACATTGACTCTTTTGTAAAGTAATCGGACATTTCAGTCCATTATGTACATGTAAGTTAGATTCTTTAAAGAACTGCAAGTGTGTGTCGGTTGGTGGGGTTATTGGGCAGAGAGATTCGGGCACAATCAAAAATCGATCTTCCCGGAAAGTGAAAGTGGGAGACAAAATAGCCTCTGCCAGACACCATAAGATGTTTTGCGAAGTACAACTCTCGACGTAAATGAGTCAATCTTTGAAGTTTGTAAGAGTAGCCGCGTATGCATTTACCGAGTGAGTTAGATTGGTTGGTCTCTTGATTTGGGGGAAGGGATCAAGCACCGAGGTCATTGGTACCATCGGGTAAGCAAAAGGGTGCGTAAGGAAGACGGCAGTGCCCTTTCGAATGAACCATCCCTGAGTTTGCCTGAAGCCATTTAGGGAAATCACGGTAAACCTAAGTGAGGATCGCCGGATGGGGGTCTGAACCATTGTCCTCCAGAATGCTAGTCAAGCGTGCTAACCATTTTGCCACCTAGTATGTTGTGAGGTGGGTGAGACACTGGCAAGGCACCGATTGGTATTCGGTTCAGGTCTCCGCCTATCCACTCAGGTATAGGTATTTGCGCGGTTTCCCTTACCTACTTCAGGCAAATGTCGGGATCGTTGCTTTCAAAAGGAAGCGGACCCATGTCCCTCGCCGGCCGCGGTGGTCTAGCGGTTCTGGCGCTGCAGTCCGGAACCGCGGGACTGCTACGGTCGCAGGTTCGAATGCTGCCTCGGGCATGGGTGTGTATGACGTTCTTAGGTTAGTTAGGTTTAAGTAATTCTAAGTTCTAGGGGACTTATGACCTAAGATGTTGAGTCCCATAGTGCTCAGAGCCATTTGAACCATTTTTGAACCATGTCCCTCCCCACCTTCCGAGGATACGTCTGTAACGAGGTCGTCGTCGACCGAACGTATGTCTCTCCCATTCTTCCTGACACTACAGAGTGCGTTCGGTGCGGCAGGGGAGTTCCGTCCGCGCAGTACCCCTGGGAGAGGAGACTGGCAGCAGCGGGTCGCAGCTGCCGCTGTGAATAAGCGCGTGGCAGAGAAGCGCGGAGAGCGCGCCGGTCCGTATTTATAGCGGAGCTGCTAATGAAGCCCGCGCCGCCATTGTCTGCTCGCGCACAGTGGTCCGGCAGCGCGACGGCGACAATTATTAATAACGCCGCGCCAGGACGGGCCGGGCCGGGCTGGGCAGCGACTGCACGGCCGTGGAGGAGACGGCGCAGCACAGCACGGGGAGGGGACAG
The DNA here is from genome assembly GCF_023864275.1 of Schistocerca cancellata. Taxonomy (NCBI): domain Eukaryota; kingdom Metazoa; phylum Arthropoda; class Insecta; order Orthoptera; family Acrididae; genus Schistocerca; species Schistocerca cancellata. The sequence continues at coordinate 107,674,809 of NC_064634.1, forward strand.
CCGGGGCACCTGGGCGGCCTGTCTAGGCCAGGAGGCTCTAACTGAGCTGTGGGCGACCAGTGTGAAAGCGTGTGGTGCAAGATGACTGGATCCGCGCCATCCGCTACTGAGGTAGTTTGTGGGCATATCCAGACCTCTAGAGAACAAGACGACTCTCCCTCCTCAGAACTATTGATGTAATTGAAAAGCACAGTTTGCTTTTGGTCTATTGCGTTAATCGGTTTTCAGCTTATAAGGCTATCTTCAACCATTTACTGAGTATTGTCACCAAAGAAGTTACACTGTTTGTAAACAACATTGGAAGAGAAGTTACACGTCTAGATGGAAGCGGAAACATACAGTAAGTAACATCTCTGACAGTGTGGTGGTAATGCATTGAAAAAGAACAAATTGAACAGTAAATAAATAAAAAAAATGGAGTAGACGGGAAAAACATTGACACAAAATAGGAACAGCGTGTCTACATAAATGTTTCTATTAATAAACAAAACTGATAAAATAAAAACTTGACAAGCCTACTTCAGGAGCTGTAAAACATGGAGAGTGATACACAAATAAATTAAAAGAAGAAACAATTATCTGTGTAACTACAGAATACGTAAGGAAAGTAAGCAATGTCAATAAAATAAACAGAAATAAATAAATTCAGGTGTTACTGCATTTTAAAACGTCAAAAGGCTGAACAATACTCAAATACAAAAGGAGCAAACAGGAAAAACATTAACATTATATTCAAAACTGTGGCTATGTAACAGTTTGCATTAAATAATTGAACCAAATAAAATATAAACAATATTTGATGAGACAACTGCAAGAGGTATTAAACATGGACAGTACCAGTTTAAATACAGTACCAGTACTAGTTAAAAGAGAGCCTTAACAACTGAAACTACAGTCTATATGGAACACATAGACAACTTCAATAAAATAAAAGAACTCAAAGAATACAGGAAATTGGGAATATATATATAAACAGACAGTGTGGGAAGTAATGAACAAAAGAGATGATCATATGAAGTTTAGAAGAGGGGAAGTGTTGAGCTACGTCTGGTCATTTAGGATTAGGTCTGGACTGTCAGCAAGATTTTTGTTAATATCCAGGGCTTGTAGTTCTCTGATCAAATATTGTTTATATTTTCTTTAGTTCATTTATTTAATGGAAAGTGTTACATAGCCACAGTTTTGAATATAATGTTAATGTTTTTCCTGTTTGCTCCTTTTGTATTTGTGTATTGTTCAGCCTTTTGACGTTTTAAAATGCATTACCACCTGCATTTATTTATTTCTGTTTCTCTTATTGACATTTCTTAAGTTCCTTATGTAGACATGCTATTTTTTCCTGTATACTCCATTTTTTATTTATTTACTGTTCAATTTGTCTTTTTCAATGCATTACCACCACACTGTCAAAGATGTTACTTACTGCATGTTTCTGCTTCTATCTAGACGTGTAACTTCTCTTCCAACGTTGTTTACAAATGTTGTAATTTCTTTGCTGACGATACTCAGTAAATCTCAGAAAATGGCCTTGTAAGTTGGAAACTGGTTAACACAACAAAAATAATATTGTGCACAAAAAGCAAACTGGTGCTTCTACATTATTATATTGTTGTTCTACCAAGAACCGACGGAAGAATCAGTTACCATGAAATTATTGATATCTTTGGAAGAGCAAATCATGACAAAACCATTCCACCTGGAATTCCCAGTATATCAGACTGGTGAAACACCCTAAGACATAACCGATGAATATAAAAAATTTCCAATTATAACCAATACAGATGCTGACAAGCGTGAAAAGTATCAAACTATCAACCTTGCAAACTGCCGACACGAATTATTTGAAGACGACTGGAGATTCAGGTTGAAGCCGATCTTTGTGAAATATCAGTCCGTATTCTGGAGAATGTCGGAATACCTGAGCCTACACCCAGCCAGGAGGTGCAGTGCTTAGCACACTGGACTTGCGTTTGAGAGGATGACGGTTAAAACCCGCGCTCGGCCATCCATGTTTACATTTTCCGTGATTTCCCTAAATCGCCTCATGTAAATGCCGGGATGGCTCCTTCGAAAGGGTACCGCCGACTTCCTTCCCTCTCCCCCAAACAAGCAAACCAATCAACCAACAAGCCAACTAACCAATCAACCAACTGTCTTTACAAGACGTCTTACACGAAAGATTGAACAACGGCAAACCTAAGTTTACAGAACACTGGCAGACAAATCCGGCACTACTTGGGTGTTCATTCTGCCAATTTTCTATCAGAAACGAAAACAAAAACTGAAGTATGTGAAGTATCGAAAAAAATCTCACTGCCATGTATTCGTGAAAACGCTTTTAAAATTATGAAACAGTCGTACAAGAAAATACACACAATATAAAAATGTAAAAGTGCAGCATCCAAATTGAGAAACAAGATCCCGGACAGTTTCTGTAGGCTGGGTGCAGCCGCTCTGCATCTCTACAAAGCGATTTAGTAAACATCTCTACGGCGATCCGCCTTCATAGCTCTATAGACGGCGATTGGTTGGTTGATTCGGGAGTGGGGCAAAAGCGGGGTCATGGGTCCGAACGTCTTAGGGAAGGATGGGGAAATCGGCGGTGCCCTTAAACAGGATGGCCTGACGCTGGTTTGAACTGTCATAGTACCGAATCGCCATCTCGTTCGGTAGCCAGCGATTGTTTTCACCTATATCCATTTGCCCTTCGCAGTTGAAAGATGTCAAATACTCTGGCAGGCGTAAGGGATTTCCTTATGTTGGCTCGACTATGGGAGTGTTTTAGTAGTCTATAATAAAAGTATTATAAACTTCATGCATAAAGCGGCTTTTTTTACCTCATCTCAATGTTCATGGAATCGTATCTCCTCATCTATGTGTCACACAATCATATCATTTTGTACGCAGAATCAACAGCGTATGTCGATATTGCCTGCAGCCAGCCGCGGTGGCCGTGCGGTTCTAGGCGCTGCAGTCCGGAACCGCAGGACTGCTACGGTCGCAGGTTCGCATCCTTTCTCGGGCATGGATTTGTGTAATGTCCTTAGGTTAGTTAGGTTTAAGTAGTTCTAAGTTCTAGGGGACTGATGACCTAAGATGTTAAGTCCCATAGTGCTCAGAGCCATTTCAACCATTTGATATTGCCTGCAAAATGTGTTGCGAATGAAATTAGAGCACTGAAGTAATAAATTTAAACGTAATGCACGTTATGTCAGTTTCTAACGCATCTGTTTGTTGATGACGTCATATCTCCTGAACTGTGATAGGTGGTTCTTACTTCGACAGCGTTTGTTGCCCGGCAGTAACGGTAGGTACAATAGGTTTGGTTGAAATTAGTCCAGTGTTTTAGGATCAAAAACATTATGACCACTGCCCACCGAGTCGTTGGATGCCGCCTGGTGGCGTTTCAGCCATGTGACGCGGTAACAAACGTATTTAAGCGGAGCAGACACGGACGGGGATCACCCTAGCGGAGATATGGGATGTAAATGGGGAAATCCATTGAGATAAGAGACTTTGACAAAAGGCAGATTGTCATTACGCAGAGAATGTGAACGAGTATCTCGAAAATGGCGAAGCTGGTCGAATGTGCACTTGCTACTGTCGCTATCATCTACGAAAAGAGGTAGAAGGACATTGAAACTCCCACTAGATGCAAAATGATTGGACGTCCACGAGTCTTCACATAACGTGGTGTGCAGACGCTTTTCTGCTCTTTAAAGTAGAATAGATGGAGATCTGTCGCATCTACCGAAAGACCACAATGTTGGTGCACACCGTTCACTGTAGACTACTGGACATGGCGCTCCGCAGCAGACCACCCCTACGTGTTCACATGTTCACCCAACGATATCTTAAAATACGATTGCGGTGGGCACGGGGCCATAGAGAGGCGACCGTCGATCGATGGAAACGTGTCGGCTCCCCGGCGAATCACGTTTTCGCTACACTACGTCGCTGGACGTCTCCACAACTCGAAACGTGCAGCGCGCCACGGACTCAGGCTGGTGGGACCAGTATTATTATATGGGAGACATTCTCCTGCGTACGCATGGGACCAATAGTAGTAATCTATGACACCCTGACAGCTGCGAACCGCCTGTATCCCTTCATGCTTGAGGTCTTCCCAAAGGGTGATGTCGTCTGTCAGCAGTATAACCTGTAACCTCCCCCTCACTTATCGACCTTAATGACAGTGAAAAATTTAACGGCGTGTACCTAATGGAAATTTGGGAAAAGCAATCGTCACCGAAGTTAATTTGTCAGTAAAGAGGGAGGAAAGGGCTACATCTAAATGAAAGGAAAAATGCAAATGAAACTGGTGGAAATTAATTTTGAAAAGGGGTAAAGTTAATAAAGAAAGTAAATGTGCGGCCGTTGCGTTAACAGTTAGCTAGCGGTAATTAGATATTTGAGATTTGGGGGAAATTACGGTCGCCAGTCCTAAGGACAATTACTATAGTAAATGAAAAAGAAAGGTTATTACACATATAATTAGCACTAGAAGCGTGGCAACTGAAGGTTGACACGTGTAGTGTGAAAACTGAAAGTTTGTCAGAAGTAATAAATTTCGCTACACTCCGACTTAATTTAGCAAAAGAATTAATAAAACCGGAAAATCGAAAGTTAATTTAGTGACTGAAGTTAATAGTGAGCTTTCTTTCTGAAGCACATCGAAATTCAGTAAAATACGGTTAGTTTTGGACTACCTCAACAATCATTTCAAAAGCTACTTGAATCTACGCAATTTTGAAATAAGAGATTTAACTTTGAACTTGAATTAAATGATTCTGAACAATCAACAATAGTAAAATTTAGTACATACCAAGCTGAGCTGCAGTCACAGGTAAGCTAAAATGCGGTAACAAAACTCGCACTCTTAATTTGTGCTTGTGCAATCTAAATACTGTAGCCAGCTGTGAATTCCTTAACTGAACTTTGAAATTAAAGTAGAGAAATAAAATGATGCTGGCGTTTGAATTTCAACGACACTCGGGTTCATTCCGGAAAAGGAAGGGACCCCGCTTGGTAATGCAACTGGGACAATGAGCAACAAAGGTTCATGCTAAGTTGCTGTAATTTTGCGAGGCAAATGGAACAATTTTAAAAGCTGAGGTCTGCCATACAGTTCTAAAACTTTACGTGCTTCCAGTCTTCCTTGTTGGTTGATTGAAGGTTTGAAGCCGTCGATCGAGGAGGTGGCGACAATCACTCATTGTCGGCCGTCGCTGTTGCAGAAGCTGGATGTTGGAGCGCCTTCTTCTCGACACGGTGGAATAACAAACTGTCTTATCCACGATACGCAGAATCAGTGATGTATTTCGTTCCAAAGATGGACAAACAAGTTATTAAGCAGGTGCTCATAATGTTTCGGGTCATCAATGTGGATACATATTCACATGCGTAACTACTTACATCCATCTTTATAAGATGGGGTAAATTTCTAGAAAGTCGGAAGTCGGGTTCGGCCAGCTACCGTGAGGGGTTGGCTGTTGGCCACAGAAAAACCACGAGGTGCTTGGCGGAAGAAAAAGCCTGTACCCCTCCCTTAGGTAGATGATGATGATAATGACAATGTTTGGTTTGTGGGGCGCTCAACTGCACGGTTATCAGCGCCCGTACGAATTCCCAACTTTTGCTCAGTCCAGTATAGCCACTGTCATGAATGATGATGAAGACACACAAACACCCAGTCATCTCCAGGCAGGTGAAAATCCCTTACCCAGCCGGAATCGAACCTGGGACCCCGTGCTCGGGAAGCGAGAACGCGACCGCGAGACCACGAGCTGCGGACTCCCTTGGTTGGAAGGTGGGAGGGCGGGAGGGGAGGAGATGGATGAGTGGTGGTAAGAGGGCCTCGAATTTCGGCAGTCTGTGATTGTACATTAAGGAGAACGCACAATCGTCTACGGAGCCTTTGCATTCTTTTGAGACGATTTTCCCCAGCACATGTGTTGCTTACGACCCGCTCATTATGAGTACTGGTTTTCTCATGACAATTTCGAATTCTAATTAGAACAGTGATGCATTTATTCCATCAGTTGTGGTAGCATTTATTGGCTTCAGTTAGGTGGGCTGCCGGGTGATCGCTGAGCAGGCATCTGTAGCGAATTCTGACGTTGAACTGCGATAGAAACAGTCCTCAGCTGTATGCTTACAGGTAATAGACTTGTTGAATTCCTATCTGTCCAACACCAGCATCTCGTAAGTGGAATATATTTGCCACATAAAAAGGTAATAAAGATAGTACATTACACTCCAGCATTTTTCCCACCAGCTTGTAGATGAATGGTACGATTTGAGTGCTATTGTGAAATTTTTTCCCAGCAGGGTGACACCAGATGTATGGCATCGTCAGTTTTTGAGCTGTGTTGTGGTTTGAGGCACTCCTTGCTAGTTATGTCATTAGGATAGATGTGTAAGATTAATTATATAATTAGGACCGATCTTTACTTCAGTTTGCCAAAACCTAACCTTCCTCTCCTGCAACTGGGCAGTTGCTATTTGTTGTTTGTTGGAGGCGTGCAGTTGGGCTTTCCATCCAGAAGCACCAGTGTTCGATTCCCGGAAAGGCCTCCGCCATTTTGATTTCCCGACAATTCCTGGGGGGGGGGGGGGGTGACAGCACAGCCCTGGGACAAAGAAATTCCCACCAAAATTCGAAATTCCCGCCAATATTCAAAATTCCCACAATACAAATTTCCTTTTTGCTAATATATATATATATATATATATATATATATATATATATATATATATATATATATACACACTCCTGGAAATGGAAAAAAGAACACATTGACACCGGTGTGTCAGACCCACCATACTTGCTCCGGACACTGCGAGAGGGCTGTACAAGCAATGATCACACGCACGGCACAGCGGACACACCAGGAATCGCGGTGTTGGCCGTCGAATGGCGCTAGCTGCGCAGCATTTGTGCACCGCCGCCGTCTGTGTCAGCCAGTTTGCCGTGGCATAAGGAGCTCCATCGCAGTCTTTAACACTGGTAGCATGCCGCGACAGCGTGGACGAGAACCGTATGTGCAGTTGACGGACTTTGAGCGAGGGCGTATAGTGGGCATGCGGGAGGCCGGGTGGACGTACCGCCGAATTGCTCAACACGTGGGGCGTGAGGTCTCCACAGTACATCGATGTTGTCGCCAGTGGTCGGCGGAAGGTTCACGTGCCCGTCGACCTGGAACGGGACCGCAGCGACGCACGGATGCACGCCAAGACCGTAGGATCCCATGCAGTGCCGTAGGGGACCGCACCGCCACTTCCCAGCAAATTAGGGACACTGTTGCTCCTGGGGTATCGGCGAGGACCATTCGCAACCGTCTCCATGAAGCTGGGCTACGGTCCCGCACACCGTTAGGCCGTCTTCCGCTCACGCCCCAACATCGTGCAGCCCGCCTCCAGTGGTGTCGCGACAGGCGTGAATGGAGGGACGAATGGAGACGTGTCGTCTTCAGCGATGAGAGTCGCTTCTGCCTTGGTGCCAATGATGGTCGTATGCGTGTTTGGTGCCGTGCAGGTGAGCGCCACAATCAGGACTGCATACGACCGAGGCACACAGGGCCAACACCCGGCATCATGGTGTGGGGAGCGATCTCCTACACTGGCCGTACACCACTGGTGATCGTCGAGGGGACACTGAATAGTGCACGGTACATCCAAACCGTCATCGAACCCATCGTTCTACCATTCCTAGACCGGCAAGGGAACTTGCTGTTCCAACAGGACAATGCACGTCCGCATGTATCCCGTGCCACCCAACGTGCTCTAGAAGGTGTAAGTCAACTACCCTGGCCAGCAAGATCTCCGGATCTGTCCCCCATTGAGCATGTATGGGGCTGGATGAAGCGTCGTCTCACGCGGCCTGCACGTCCAGCACGAACGCTGGTCCAACTGAGGCGCCAGGTGGAAATGGCATGGTAAGCCGTTCCACAGGACTACATCCAGCATCTCTACGATCGTCTCCATGGGAGAATAGCAGCCTGCTTTGCTGCGAAAGGTGGATATACACTGTACTAGTGCCGACATTGTGCATAGTCTGTTGCCTGTGTCTGTGTGCCTGTGGTTCTGTCAGTGTGATCATGTGATGTATCTGACCCCAGGAATTTGTCAATAAAGTTTCCCCTTCCTGGGACAATGAATTCACGGTGTTCTTATTTCAATTTCCAGGAGTGTATATATATATATATATATATATATATATATATATATATGGTTGAACAGTTTAGGAAACAGGAAATTTGTATTTAAGACTTATTTGATCATTATTGTAGTACCACATCAGAACTCTGAATTTGCAGTAACAATTAACATGCCTCAGTATCAGTGAGAATGGGGAAGAGGAGATGACAGATGGGTGGGAGGAAATGGACATAGAAAGTGTAAAGAAGTCGATGGACAGAGAGAGGTGCCAGGAGGAGGTGGAGTGAGGGGGAGGGGAGAGGATGGCAATAGAAAAAGGGGAGGAGAGGATGGCAATAGAAAAGGGGGAGGGGATAGCTTGACAGACAGAGGGCGCAGGAGGTGATACGTATTAGAAACGTGTGCGTCCTCTTTTCTTTCTTTTCCATTTAACCAGATTCAGTCACAGTAAATCTTGACCACGAACATACTGTCCACAAACTAACTAACTACCATAAATACAGTCAATAACTGTCAAGAGTTTTCATCAGATTCTACGCCTCGTTTTGATAACTTATTCAATTGAAAGTTTTGAATGTGTGACGTTGATAGTTATTTAAATTTGAGACGGTGACATGTACATGGTGTAAGAACGCTATGTAATACTTACTCTATGATTCTACTCCACACTGATATTCAAGGCTTTCGGAGTCATATACCAAGAATTTATGAGGAAGTTTTGTAAACATTGACGCCTTTTGTTTACCTGTTTCCAAAAATGGTTCAAATGGCTCTGAGCACTATGGGACTTAACATCTGAGATCATCAGTCCCCTAGAACTTAGAATTACTTAAACCGAACTAAATTAAGGACATCAAACACATCCATGCCCGAGGCAGGATTCGAACCTGCGACCGTAGCGTTCGCGCGTTTCCAGGCTGAAGCGCCTAGAACCGCTCGGCCACACCGGCCGACCATACCAGTTTCCCTTCACCTGTAATTCATCGCCGAGTTGGACGATAACCTTGTAATTTCAAAACAGTCAGGTTGAAAGTTGTACCTCAAACGCAAAAGGCTGGCAGGAGTTACGCTGCCGACCGTTTTCACATTACGAAGACCGCATTTTGCGTGGAGGAGCATTTTACTGCGGTGGCAGTTAAGCGTGGGCGCCTGCAGCGGAAAACTGAGACGTCAGGAGCAGACGTAGCGGATCGCCCGTGCCGTGCGGCGCTTTAAGGGCGTCGTAAACAGAGGTCTGCTTCCGGCCGCAGACGGCCGTCATAAAGGCGGTGACTGGCGGAGGGTTGTTAGCGCCCCTAATGGACGCCGTGATGGACAGCGGCCACAGACTTCCCGCTCGTTTAGACTCTGTGTTCTTCGGTGCGCCACACCGCAAATACGTTCCGCCTGACTGTTTCTCCTCCGGTTTCGTTTAACGTTTTCTTGTATCCCGCGTTTGACGTAACCACAAGAAAATGCAGATGTCAGCCTTAAGAACAGTACGTAGAGTTGAAAACTGTGTCTCACGTTAGCAACTTCCACTACTAAATTATTTCGAGTCTTGTTAATGCGCAGCCCTACTTATCGATTTTTGCTAGCATAGTAGTCTTTATCACAGTGAGTAAAGTGGTCGGATGGCCCACTCTGAGTATGCAATACCCCACCCAGATTTATCCTAATATGAATGCGTATTCGCCTGTAATTGACCGCGAGCGGCGCTCGGACTCGTAAATGTTTGTGGGCGGACGCTCCCGTGTAATAAGTGACCAGTATTCACTTCCCTGATCTCTCTAGAATGCAGAGCTTGTGTCTTACCACACAAACTAAATTTTAGTTAAAGGAACCGACAAAGTAACGTTTTTAAAAACACTGAAGCAGAGACCACAAGTGTTAACGGGCAACACTTAGAGATGAAGATGCTACACTGCAAACGAGTAATATTACACCATATATGTACTGAGTTAATTAGCGGGAAAAGGAATACTTTCACATGCACAGAATACCTCTATTATACACTTGATACATTTATAAATAAAAGTGCTGTGAAGTAATCAGTGAACATAACCAGCTAAGCATTGAAGATCCTTAGGTATTGTTGTGGTGCTTTTATTACTAGTGTGCCTAGTAATAATTATTTTCGTGTTACTTTACATTATCTGATCATCACTCTTTATAGAAATGTTCTTTATATTATTATTAAAACATTACTCTTTATGTCGATTCAAGCCTACAATTATGTGATTATACATTCATTAAACAAAAAAGTAATGCCTATAAATCACTATTTTTATATTACGTTACAATATCTGATCTCTCTTTATAGAAATGTGTTTTATATTATTGTTAAAGCATTGCTCTTTATGTCCAATCATGCCTACAATGATGAGATTACACTTTCATTACACAAAAAAGAAAAAAGAAATAAGAAAAAATCACTGTATCATGCACTTTCACAGACTGCAAGTTACTTTCACCACACACAGATAAATTTATAAAATCCTGTCGGCTGAAATTCCACCGCAGCAATTTTCTATATGAAGATGGTATCTGTTCTTTCGGACATGTTCGAAAGAACAGGTGCCATTGGTGATCTTGCAGCTCTCGAAGAATGAAATTACAATGAAATTCAGAACTCTTACGGGAATCGGTAGATTAACTGCCGCGAGTAATGAGAATAGTGGGCAGGGGCACTACTAATGTAGTGTACGGACCGTAAGTTGAAAATGTGGGTCTCATGGGGAGCGTGCCAGAGGTAATTCCCTGCAGTCGCACTATCCTCTGTGTCATTGGTGGCTCAGACGGATAGAGCGTCTGCCATGTAATCTGGAGATCTCGGGTCGGAGACCCTGGCCGGGAACACATTTTCAACTCTCCCCGTTGACTTATATCAACACCTGTAAGCAGCTAAAGTTCTGGATTTCTTTGTAATATCAAAGTAATTTTATGTTGTAAGTAAGAAAAATTACACTGTACCTTTTGATATCTTTTTCTGCAGCATTGTTTCTAATGTTTAGTTATATTTATAATAACATAACATGTAAAAGCCCCCCAAGAACCATGGACCTTGCCGTTGGTGGGGAGGCTTGCGTGCCTCAGCCATACAGATAGCCGTACCGTAGGTGCAACCAAAACGGAGGGGTGTCTGTTGAGAGGCCAGACAAACGTGTGGTTCCTGAAGACGGGCAGCAGCCTTTTCAGTAGTTGCAGGGGCAACAGTCTGGATGATTGACTGATCTGGCCTTGTAACACTAACCAAAACGGCCTTGCTGTGCTGGTACTGCGAACGGCTGAAAGCAAGGGGAAACTACGGCCGTAATTTTTTCCGAGGGCATGCAGCTTTACTGTATGATTAAATGATGATGGCGTCCTCTTGCGTAAAATATTCCGGAGGTAAAATAGTCCCCCATTCGGATCTCCGGGCGGGGACTACTCAAGAGGACGTCGTTATCAGGAGAAAGAAAACAGGCGTTCTACGGATCGGAGTGTGGAATGTCAGATCCCTTAATCGGGCAGGTAGGTAAAGAAAATTTAGAAAGGGAAATGGATAGGTTAAAGTTAGATATAGTGGGAATTAGTGAAGTTCTGTGGCAGCAGGAACAAGACATTTTGGCCATGCGGTTCTAGGCGCTACAGTCCGGAACCGTGGGACTGCTACGGTCGCAGGTTCGAATCCTGCCTCGGGCATGGATGTGTGTGCTGTCCTTAGGTTAGTTAGGTTTAAGTTGTTCTAAGTTCTAGGGGACTCATGACCTAAGATGTTAAGTCCCATAGTGCTCAGAGCCATTTGAGCCATTTCAGCCATTTTTGAACAAGACTTTTGGTCAGGTGAATACAGGGTTATAAATACAAAATCAAATGAGGGTAACGCATGAGTAGGTTTAATAATGAATAAAAAAAGTAGGAGTACGGATAAGCTACTACAAACAGCATAGTGAACGCATTATTGTGGCCAAGAAGGATTGGAAACCCACGCCTACTACAGTAGTACAAGTTTATATGCCAACTAGCTCTGCAGATGACGAAGAAATTGAAGAAATGTATGATGAAATAAAAGAAATTATTCAGATAGTGAAGTGAGACGAAAATTTAATAGTCATGGGTGACTGGAATTCAGTAGTAGGAAAAGGGAGAGACGGAAACGTAGCAGGTGAATATGGGTTGGGGCTAAGGAATGAAAGAGGAAGCCGCCTGATAGAATTTTGCACAGAGCACAACATAATCATACCTAACACTTGGTTCAAGAATCATAAAAAAAGGTTGTATACATGGAAGAAGCCTGGAGATACTGGCAAATTTCAGATAGATTATATAATGGTAAGACAGATATTTAGGAACCATGTTTTAAATTGCAAGACATTTCTAGGGGCAAATGTTGTCTCTGATCACAATCTATTGGTTATGAACTGTAGATTAAACTGAAGAAACTGCAAAAAGTTGGGAATTTAAGGAGATGGGACCTGGATAAACTGAAAGAACCAGAGGTTGTACACAGTTTCAGGGAGAGCATAAGAAAACAATTGACAGGAATGGGGGAAAGAAATACAGTAGAAGAAGAATGGGTAGCTTGAGAGATGAAGTAGTGAAGGCAGCAGGGGACCTAGTAGGCAAAAAGACGAGGGCTAGGTAGAAATCCTTGGGTAACAGAAGAAATATTGAATTTAATTGATGAAAGGAGAAAATATAAAAATGCAGTAAATGAAGCAGGCGAAAAGGAATACAAACGTCTCAAAAATGAAATCGACAGGAAGTGCAAAATGGCTAAGCAGGGATGGCTAGAGGACAAATTTAAGGATATAGAGGCTTATCTCACTAGGGGTAAGATAGATATTGCCTACAGGAAAATTAGATAGACCATTGGAGAAAAGAGAACCACTTGTATGAATATCAAGAGCTCAGATGGAAACCCAGTACTAAGCAAAGAGGGGAAAACAGAAAGGTAGAGGGAGTATATAGAGGGTCTATACAAGGGCAATGTACTTGAGGACAATATTATGGAAATGGAAGAGGATGTAGATGAAGATGAAATGGGAGATACAATACTGCGTGAAGAGTTTGACAGAGCACTGAAAGACCTGCGTCGAAACAAGGCCTCGGGAGTAGACAACATTCCAGTAGAACTACTGACAGCCTTGGGAGAGGCAGTCCTGACAAAACTCTACCATCTGTTGAGCAAGATGTATGAAACAGGCGAAATAACCTCAGACTTCGAGAAGAATATAATAATTCCGTTCCCAAAGAAAGCAGGTGCTGACAGGTGTGAAAATTACCGAACCATCAGTTTAATAAGTTACGGATGCAAAATACTAACGCGTATTCTCTACAGACGAATGGAGAAACTGGTAGAAGCTGACCTCGGGAGAGATCAGATTGGATTCCGTGGAAATATTGGAACACAGGTAGCAATACTGACCCTACGACTTATCTTAGAAGCTAGATTAAGGAATGACAAACCTACGTTTCTAGCATTTGTAGACTAAGAGAAAGCTTTTGACAATGTTGACTGGAATACTCTCTTTCAAATTCTGAAAGTGGCAGGGGTTAAATAAAGGGAGCGAAAGGCAATTTACAATTTGTACAGAAACCAGATGGCAGTTATAAGAGTCGAGGGGCACGGAAGGGAAGCAGTGGTTGGAAAGGGAGTGAGACAGGGTTGTAGCCTATCCCCGATGTTATTGAATCTGTATTTTGAGCAAGCAGTAAAGGAAACAAAAGAAAAATTCGAAGTAGGTATTAAAATCCATGGAGAAGAAATAAAAACTTTGGGGTTCGCCGATGACATCGTAATTGTATCAGAGACAGCAAAGGACTTGGAAGAGCAGTTGAACGGAATGGACAGTGTCATGAAAGGAGGATGTAAGATGAAAATCAACAAAAGCAAAACGAGAATAATGGAATGTAGTCGAATTAAGTCGGGTGATACTGAAGGAATCAGATTAGGAAATGAGACACTTAATATAGTAAAGAAGTTTTGCTATTTGGAGCGAAAATTAACTGATGATGGTCGAAGTAGAGAGGATATAAAATGCAGACTGGCAATTGCAAGGAAAGCGTTTCTGAAGAAGAAAAATTTGTTAACATTGAGTATAGATTTAAGTGCCAGAAAGTCGTTTCTGAAAGTATTTGTATGGAGTATAGCCATGTATGGAAGTGAAACATGGACGATAAATAGTTTGGACAAGAAGAGAATAGAAGATTTCGAAATGTGGTGCTACAGAAGAATGCTGAAGATTAGATTGGTAGATCATATAACTAATGAGGAGGTATCGAATAGGATTGGGGAGAAGAGAAGTTTGTGGCACAACTTGACTAGAAGAAGGGATCGGTTGGTACGACATGTTCTGAGGCATCAAGGGATCACCAACTTAGTATTGGAGGGCAGCGTGGAGAGTAAAAATCGTAGAGGGAGACCAAGAGATGAATACACTACAGAGATTCAGAAGGATGTAGGTTGCAGTAGGTACTGGGAGATGAAGAAGCTTGCTCAGGATAGAGTAGCATGGAGAGCTGCATTAAACCAGTCTCAGGCCTGAAGACCACAACAACAACAACAACAACAACAACATCAACATGTAAAAATCCTTGGTGCCGCGCGGAGTGGCTGCGCGGTTTGGGCACCATGCCACGGATTGCGCGGTTCCTCCCGCTGGAGGCTCGAGTTGTCCCTCGGGAATGGGTGTGTGTGTTTTTCTTAGCATAAGTTAGTTTAAGTATTGCGTGAGTCTAGAGACCGATGACGTGAGTAGTTTCATCCCTTAGGAATTCAAACACACATCTTTGCTAACACTACGATATTTTACTCAGTGATGCCAGAAATGGAAATTTAGAACACGTTATATTCATCGGCAGCTCACATATCTTTACAAACAGGGAGATGAAGTTACGGTTTTTACGATATATTTAACTGCACAAATAAAAAATTAACTTTAATCTTTTCACAGGTGGTGAACACTGTTTATAGCGTCTTAAAAGAATTGCTACAATATGGTGATTTTGCAGATTTTAATTGTGGTTTGGATGTCGCAGTACTTTTCATCGTCATACTTGTCCAGCGCAATAGATCTTACTGTAACGTAATGCATGCTGTAAGCCACCATACTACAACTTCAAACTGGCCCACAAAAATATACAGCCACCTCTTCATACTTGGATAAAAGCTGCTTAAAACACAGCAAAATTAATAGCAGCAACCTCATGTCGTCCATCCGATGCTTAAGTTCAGTTTTTTGCCCAAAAATGTAATATATGTGTTCGCCATTTTACCGCTTACCTAAGGCTGTCCTTCCCTTTAACTATGAGAATGTTCTGTTGAGTAAAAAGGCGGTAATTCTGCCCCAAAAAACAATTCCACGGGGAAGTCACTACTGATTATGTCTTAAAACTAATGTCATGAGCATGTACATTTGTAGTTACCTAAGTCCATGACAATTGCAATGATGGGAACAATTTTATAAGTTACGTGTAACAATACACAAGTCGTTCTTTAAACAGTTAAGTTCAAAAATTATATCTATGATATAAGATTTCTCATTTGTCTGCCCGGTGGCAGCACCCTACAGTGAAAGACGAACTCATTTTATCATTGTTACCGCTATATAGCAGAAACGTAACGTGGTTTCTCTAATACCTCACAGCTTTCTGTATACTGTTAGTCACTTATGCACTGCTAATGCTCGTAATAACAATTTAAATAAAAAAATTATGTTGCTGGAATGACACTGTTTATACAAGGTGGTAACGATACTGCTATCGTCGCGTATTCCTGGTTGCAACAGCCAATCAGATTCAAGCGCATCTCATAGCGAACGGTGAACGGCGTGTTTGAAAGACATAGTAGAGTTTAAAACGTGTCTTCCGTATGAAGATATTAATTTCGTGCCTTTGTGAAGTGAATAGTCTTTTGTTCACGGTACGTAACCAGGTTGCTACTAATCCATTTGAGTAGTAGAGCATTTATACTTTTCACATTTCCAAATAATGGGCCTTATTCCAAATTTAAGAGATAACTTCGTTTTATTTTTTCATGTATCAAAGAGCTATAATCAGTTTTACCACGTTCTGAGCAGTAATGCTGTATGTGCCGTCGTCACATAACTACGAGTAAGTTTTTGCTTACTCAAATATTTTCACATTCGATCCTACATCTACTTCTACATGGACACTCTGCAAATCACTTTTAAGTGCCTGCCAGAGGATTCATCAAACTACCTTAACAATTCTCTATTATTCCAATCTCGTATAGCGCGTACGAGCTCTGATTTCCCTTATTTTATCGTGGTGATCGTTCCTCCCTATTTAGGTTGGTGTCAACAAAATATTTTCGCATTCGGAGGAGAAAATTGGTGATTGGAATTTCGTGAGAAGATTACGTCGCAACGAAAAACGCCTTTTTCTTAATGATGTCCAGTCCAAATCCTGTATCATTGTGAAATACCTTGTCAATAGCACTCAACACTTCATGTGAATAAAGAGCTAGTTGTGTTTCACAGGAATGGTGTTTTCTAAACCCATGTTGACTGTATGTCAATAGACCGTTTTCTTCGAGGTAATTCATAATGTTCGAACACCATATATGTTCCAAAATCCTGCTGCATATCGACGTTAACGATGTGGGCCTGTAATTTAGTGGATTATTGCTACTACCTTTCTTGAATATTGGTGTGATCTGTGCAACTTTCCAGTCTTTGGGTACGCATCTTTCGTAGAGCGAACGGTTGTATATGATTGTTAAGTATGGAGCTAATGCATCAGCATACTCCGAAAGGAACCTAAATAGTATACGGTTTGGACCAGAAAACTTGCTTTTATTAAGTGATTTAAGTTGCTTCACTACTCCGAGGATATTTACATCTTCGTTACTCATGTTGGCAGCTGTTATCAATTCGAATTCTGGAGTATGTACTTCGTCGTCTTTTGTGAAGGCATTTCGGAAGGCTGTGTTTAGTAACTCTGCTTTGGCAGCACTGTCTTCGATAGTATCTCCATTGCTATCGCGCAGAGAAGGCATTGATTGTTCCTTGCCGCCAACTTGCTTCACATACGACCAGAATCTCTTTGGATTTTCTGCCAGGTTTCGAGACAAAGTTTCGTTGTGGAAACTGTTATAAGCATCTTGCATTGAAGTCTGCACTAAATTTTGAGCTTATATAAAAGATCGCCAATCTTGGGGATTTTGCGTATGTTTAAATTTGGCATGTTTCTTTCGTTGTTTCTGCAACAGTGTTCTGACCCGTTATGTGTACCAAAGAGGATCAGCTCCGTCGTTTGTTAATTTATTTGGTATAAATCTCTCAATTGCTGCCGATACTCTTTCTCTGAATTTAAGCCACATCTGGTC
The DNA here is from genome assembly GCF_023864275.1 of Schistocerca cancellata. Lineage (NCBI taxonomy): Eukaryota > Metazoa > Arthropoda > Insecta > Orthoptera > Acrididae > Schistocerca > Schistocerca cancellata. The sequence continues at coordinate 107,692,282 of NC_064634.1, forward strand.
TACACTTATATTATTAATTTGAAATAAGCGGAGATCGTCTCTCAGGAAGGCTTCAAGTGAATTTTTATCTGCTTTTTATAATAGTTATATTTTTCACTTATTTTTCGATTATTTGGGGATCACAATATTCAGTCTCGCTACGACAACCCTGTGTTCACTAATCCCTGAATCGGTTTTGATGCTCGTTATTAATATTTGTTGCCAAGAGGACAAGTGTGTTCTCACAACAAATACTCGAAATAATTTTCAGAGAATGCGTGTAGCACAATTTCGGATTATATTTAATGCGTACCTCCGGAATTAAACATGCATTATCGCCCACATATCAAGGGTTGAAATTCCATGCTACAATTCTCCTCTTCAGATGGCTTTACACCGAGATGCACTTCGTATTCAGCACATTAGCAACCGACGAAGTGTGGACGTGACAATGTCAAAGATCGGCATTCCCTTAAGTTGTTTCTACGAACTACATTACATTATTCGCCAAACACGGCTAACACCACGTATCGTCTTTCCGTGAATGTTTTTCAGAACGGACGGCAAGCGAAAAAGCAGAAGGAGTCGGCAGAATTGCAGTTCATCACTTAATAAAGTCGAATTATCTTACATAATGCATTTGTGAGCTGCGCTAAGACTCTAGGTACACTCTGACCGTTTTTTGAACGCTTGTCATGTAACTCGAAACGTTTTCTATGATTAATCAGGTTCGCGCAAGTCAGTCAACAGCCCGCTAAGCCCATTATAAATATGGAGCTCGAAGTAAGACTCTCCTGTTCTAGGTTATAATCTCTGTGTGTTGCAGTCAGATAGCCTCACTGCAGAAATTCAAGGTTCTACATTTTGTATATGAGGCGGAATTTCAGTTCAGGGGATATTTCGGACTTACTTTTGTAGGTCTTCCGAGTTTGAAACTAGACAGTGACCTTACAGTGTTTGAAATTTATAAGGGCTTCTCAATGTGTATTGGTGCTTACGATGTTCTGGGAGTTTGCGACACATTCTAACTGCGTAGCAGGCAAAGAATCTAGCTTGACCATCGCTGTTTGCAGCAGTGCATTTACGAAATTAGTTACTCCAGCGCATTGTATTGACCGACTCAGAGAAATGAAAGGAAGAAATGAAACATTTATATTGAAGTGTTAGCCGGAAGAACCTGAGTGGTTGGATCAGCTGCCTTACCAAAAATGGATTTCTCCCTCCACTTATTAAACTTTCTTTTCTGACGGAATGCGATAATGGTAGCTTAAGTATGTCTGCTGAATGTAGGTGAGGTTTGGTTGATGTGTGGAATGACGACAGGAGGGAGATAGCTATGAGAGTCATATACCCATATTTGTAACATTGTTATTTGATATGGATGCCATTCATAAATTACTCTCCTATTGGTTATCAAAAAAGGAAATATGGATAAAATTTTTTGAAATATAGAAAATTTGCTGTGCTTCTATGCTGACATTTACTTCTCCACATAGTGGCCACCCAAATGCAAATATCTATCGTGCTATGACACCAGATTCATTACCCCTTCATGAAATAATAGTACTACCTGTTGCTTCCGACAGTTGCTGGCAGTATCCCAGAGATCATCGTTACAGAAGCATTATTCCGCCCTTGTCATAAGGAGAATTATCCTGCTGGAAGATGCCATCACCATCAGGGAAGACATGAAGCACGAAGCGATGCAGGTGGTCCACATTTATGTTCTGGTAGTACACAGCTGTTGTATTAATAACGCATGTACCACAGAAGCCCAATCAGAAGTAGACTTTAGCACAATATTACCCCCACTAACCTGCATTTGTTGCGCGCTATATGGTTGGCACAACTGTTGCCCTGGATGCTGGTGTAGTTGGATATGAGAAATGAGATTCGTCCGACCAGTGCTACATTTCCATTGATCCTCGCTGCAATGTCTTTGATCCTGTGCCCACCGCAATCATAATTTTGATGTCGCTGGGTAGCGTAATACTCAAGAGTAGCCTGCTGCGAAGCGTCATGTCGACAATGGCTCCAAAACACTTGCACACCTACAGCCGCATTGTACTCTGCTGACCGACCGTCCGCATATAGTATGTTATCCTGCTGCACAAAGCTGGCTATCCTCTGACCTCCAGGTGCTGTGATGAGGAGCTGATTTTCAACACCTTGCCGCTTGCTTGTGGGTTCCTCATCTTTGAGCTATTTTTTTCACAGGAGCACATGACAGTAGCATGCAAAAACCCGACCAGCTTCCCCGTTTCCGGTATTTTGTTCCTAGGTACTGGGCTATAACATTCTGACCGTTGTTGGACTCACTTATGTTACTGGATTCACCGTTGGTGGCCCGTATCTTCAGTAAAATAATTCAAAAAATGGTTCAAATGGCTTTGAGCACTACGGGACTTAACAGCTTTGGTCATCAGTCCCATAGAACTTAAAACCACTTAAACCTAACTAACCTAAGGACATCACACAACACCCAGTCATCACGAGGCAGAGAAAATCCCTGGCCCCGCTGGAAATCGAACCCATGAACCCGGGCGCGGGAAGTGAGAACGCTACCGCACGACCACAAGCTGCGGACTAAAAATAATTCCATTATACAGAGTGAGTCAGGTGGAGGGTTATGGGAGAACAATAGGTTAATGACCTGTCAATGAAAGGAGAACAATAGGTTTGCCCCTGAGTGCATACCTGCACCTGATGAAGGTAACCTGAGTTAAGAAGATGTGCCAGCTCTCTCTTTGCCCTACTACTACCATGACTCATTACCAGTAACAAGCTTTGACAGACAATTTGTTGTTTCAAAGCACAATATGCTTCAACTCAATGTTCCGTTTCACTGTCAGTCAGAACCCGAGGAACAAATGTGGCAGCAACCCTTTTCACTCCCAAATGTTCCATTAAAATTCTCTGAATTGAGGTCCAAGACAACCCACTAATATCTGACAGCTGATCAATTGTCTGTCGATGGTCTGTGAGCATAAGATCTGGAATTTTTATCAATATTTTCGTCTATACAGTTTGTCTTCATTCGATATGTCGCCATTTTTAAATCGAGCAAACCATTCGTAAACTTGAGTTTTTCCCATAGGGTCATTTTGGTAAGCTGTTTTCCATATTAACATAGTTTCAGCAGAAGTTTTACAGAGTCGACGACAAAATATCACAGCTGCACAATGTGCACTTAAACTTGCCATCATGAAAAACGAACAAGAACGTAACAGCGTTACCAAAAGAATCACTGCAGGTGAATAGAATAAGCCAAGTCGACATCGCAGGGGGAACTGGACTGGGAATGAGATGCTCTGAACACGCCTAGTGGCAGAAATCCGTACTGCACGAGCTCCGCCACGCCAGTATATTCCGTTTCTTTTTTTTTTTTTTGTGGGGGGTGGGGGAGGGGTAATCTCCTTGTACGTGCTTTGAGGGGTGACAGTATTTGTGATTCTGAACAAAGGCAGTTATATGAACATATGTCCCGTTCTAAACAGTTTCCGAGGAAAATAATTAAAACAGTGGAGAACAGGACAAATGCAGATGACAGTAAATGAAACACTGTGATCTCATGTTTTGTTTAATTGTGTAAATTTTCTCACAAAAGATGTTCAAAATGTCCACTGTCAGCAGCAGCGCATTTTGAAGCTCTTGCAGACAGTTGCTGTGTTGCTGGCCTGACCTCATTCGTACGGTCCTTCACTTGGGCACACGCAAGCAAAATATGAGCCACACCTTGCGCAAGTGATGGGCGCATTCAAATGGCCAGTAAAGACAACACTACGTAGTCTGATGTCGCTTCGGTAATATTCGCATGTGGGTGCTCGTGAAGAAGGACATGTGACCGGCGCCCGTGATTCTCAAACAGCTGTATGTCGGATACGGTTAAGAAAATCGCGTATGTTCATTTGGAGCTTTTTGTTGAGAATCACCAAGAGTATCACCCCTCAAGGCAAGTATCTTCCCCCCTGCCACATCTTGTGTACTTTCCTTGCCATGTCATGTTCCTGCAACGACACCAGGCGGTAACTGGTCAAGCGGTGAGCAGTGGTCATAATAATAATAATTTATACCTTTTAGTGGTTGTTGAGCTCCGTGGGTGTGGACTCTATTATCTTTAAAAAAAGAATAAGACCAACCGACTCAAAATAACACCAGATGACAGAGCCAGATTTTGGACGAATAAAAAAATAAATTACAAAGCCATCCATAGAATTAAAAATACCAGCAGACTATATAATCGATCAGGAATATAGTACAAACTTAACTACACATCATATTCGGAGATATGCAGCGGCCAAACTGGAAGAATTTCAGTACCAGTATAAGTTTCCGAGAACACATAGATGCTTAAAAACTGAAGCAAATCCACATTTCCCCTACATGTCAATGAAAATGCCTACCATGTGACGGACATAACTCACAGCTTACAAGTATTCTGTCTGATGAGGAAAGGAAAAAGAATAAACATATTTGAAGAGATTGAAGATTATTCTCACAAATGTGAATCCCCCAAATGACGTACTAAATTTTATTTATTTGTTTATTTATGTTATTTCCGTAGTTTCCTCTTAGAAACACATACTAAGTACAGTTGTGAAAAAACATTATCGAATGTGAGTCCATCCACAGCATGTAGTTGTTCTATACCATGTAAGTATGTTATTCTGCCTTTTATTGTTTGTAAATGTTGCACGAAGTGTGGGTAAAATATCTTATAGTAATTATTTGTATAAAATGTATCATATTATTTTTGCAGTATTCACTACAGTCTAAACAAATGTCTCCACTGCACTTATTTAGTACCCATTCAGAGCACTCAGCACGTTTACACTAAACAATTTCAGTTTTCTTTCCTTTTTATTTTTAGACACACAGAAGCTTAAATCAGGAATAGATTTCCAAGACCAGTAAGTAAAATATGATGACTTTGACCATGGATATGACTTTTCGATGTACACAAAGACGAAACTTGAAAATGTTTTCCGGATCTCGAACCCGGGATCTCCTGCATACTAGGCAATTGGATTAACCAGTGCGCCACCTGAACTCAGTGTTAATCTAAAATGTGCTGACTACCTTGGCATGATCTTCAGCCGACCCACATTTCCCACCTAGTGCCTCCATTTATCAACAGTCCCCGCCCATGTCCTCCTCGCTTCTTAATTGTAGGTTATCCTGGAGGTCGAATGTGACTGTGCATCTGCGCTGAAAGTTGTGGATTCACTGTCCAGCGATGCATATGAGTCATACGAATGCGAGTCGGCAAAATGGCGGTTACTGCGCTGTTGTCGCACAAGATACAAGTGCATTAGTATTTTGCCACATATACAATTGCGAAATACAGAATAACAACAGGGACAGTAGACGGGAAATATACCTAGCAAGTAATATACCGTAAATGTAGAACAAGTGAAGTGTAGTACTCGTATCTAAACAGAATTAAGCGTACAACGCAGACATTCATAAGTTCAATTTTAGTATTTGTTTACTAACAGCCGCTCACACAGCGGCAGGTAGCATGATGTACACTGGGAAAAACGGCAACAGAAGAAGCACAGAAAATACGTCACAAATACTGACAAAAATTCTTAAAAACACGTCAAACGTACAATAAGTAAGGTAGTATGAAAGTATCCAAAAAACGAACAGTAAAAATGTAACAATGTGTTACTATGTTTCTACAACTATGATATTTTCTGCATGTTTTAGATTTAAAGAACCCACTGATGACGGCGATATTTGTCGCCGACACTAGTTTCGGGAATAAATAAGTGAACAAATAATGAAGTGTTTTGCATCACGGCAGACACAACACTATTCCCATATTGTTGCTAAACAGAATTTTTAACAATGCACAGGGCAGCTGCAGCGTTCAATTGCTGTCAGTCTTCCAACGATGTACTTTCTGAAAATCCAAATATGTATTACGCCAACTGCAGATGAATGAAACTTCATACGCGTATTGCCATAAGTAAAAATACACAAAAAAAGGGGCTGGTTGCTGTATTTTTTAAAACAGTAATAGTTATAATTTTGGCTCATCAACGTATATGCATATTGCTAAAGATGCCTGTTGCAAATATGGAACACAATAGCACACCTGTTTACATACGCTGGACACATACTACACAGAACGAATCCATTTTAAATGGCGTACATGTTCTATGTTATACACCATTTCGAGTGGATTCCTACTGTTTACATATGCTGAACACATACTACACAGTACAAATGTTTATAATGGCCTGAGTTTCATCCACTTGACATCTTGTACATGAGTTTCAGCGTAAAATGAACATGTTGTACTGCCAAAAAAAAAATTAAGACCTGAAGATGACAGCTAAGACTGTTGAAACTGATTGTCTTGAATGAAACGTATTTTTGTGATATTGGCTTTTGAATGGTTTTAGCAATATGAACGAATGGAAGAAAAAAACCTAAAGTTGGACGTTGCCGAGAGGATTATTAAGAAACGACGAGGATGCTAATTGGACTGTTCGCTCGTGTCTGTCTCCTTCTGCCATATTTACACTGAGCCACGGCGGCAGTTCAGCTGTTTTGAGCCGGCGATGCCGGCGCCGCGTAGCTGTCATGTTAAGCGGCGGCGACCGCTGTCGTGACGTCAGATCCTTCCTGCGGTAACTCAGGCTCTGCTGTGGGAGGCGGCACGCTACGATGGCGGCGATAAGATAGCAGAAATTGGGGCCCCTCGCCAATGCCTGTAAGAGCCTCCCGTTCGCAGGTGCAATCACGTAATGGAATGAGCAGCTAGAGGGCCGGTCCCACGCCGCCCCGCCGCCACGGTTGCAAATACCGCAGAGCCGACCGGGCAGCTCGGTTACATTTCAAACTGCGAACAGTTAATTATTTCTGTTGTGCTCTTCAGAGTGAAGAAAGGCCTCACGAAGATGTCCACGCCAGTCTGTTCATCGACCGGGTGCCATGCGAGAACTTCCTTATTAAAAAAAAAAAAATCATAAATCAGAAAGCATTAGAGACATCAATTTCATTCTTTTTTCTTTACAAAGAGTAATATCTGAAGTTTTGTTCCCTTAAGTTTTGAAAACGATACTTCGAAGGCGGCCTCCGTTCTGCTCAATGCATTTGGAGAGTCGAAATCCGAAGTTTTGGTCCACTGTTTCCAACACGTCTCTGTCGATGCTGGCAATAGCAACACGAATGTTGTTCCGTAGCTCAGCCAGGGCCTGCAGATGATTGGTATGCACCAAGGATTGGAGATAGCCCCATAAGAAAAAGTCGCATGGCGCTAAATCTGAAGAGCGTGTTAGCCACTGAAGATCGCCCCTCAAAGAGATGAGACGATCGGGGAAATCTTCCCGCAACATGGTCATCGATGTTCGTGCCGAGTGAGCTGTGGCGCCATCTTGTGAGAACTAGACATCACCCACATCCATTTCTTCAAGTTATGGAAGAAAAAAACTGCTCAGTCGTCTGAATATAACTGTCAGAAGCGACCGTCACTGCCTTATCGTTCTCTTCGAAAAACCGTGTGCAAATAATGCCAACTTTAGATAGTACAGTCACACGTTCTGTATGCAGGGGCTGCGTATGAAGTTCTCGGGGATTCGTGTCACTCCAATACCGCACATTTTGTTTATTCACGCAGCCAGATAAATCAAAATGTGCCTCGTCGCTGAAGAACACTAAGGCGTCATGAGGCAGCTCATCGATCAAGGCTTCACATGCAGTTTTTCGTGACACAAAATCACGTGGATGAAGTGAGTGTACCACTGACAGTTTATATGGATGAAAGCTCAACCCTTCACGAAGAATTCGTCTCACTGTGCGTTCAGAAGTTGTAAGGGCAGCTGCATGTTTGCTTGCAGATCGCTTGGGGGAATCCAAAATCGACATTCTTATCCTCTCGAGTTTTCAGGCGTTCTGGTAGTTCTCGAAGGTGCTTGTTTCTTTTTCTACACACTTCCAGTATCCGTAAAGGTGTCGACCCACGAAACAATTTATTTCCCATCAAGAAACACGACCTGCAGGCCTGATGTTAAACTGTTTCCTGAATGGACGCTGAGTTCTGGGGAGCAAAAGCCCTTTCGAAAAGTAGACCGCAGCGGCATGATGCCCACTGTATGATCGCTACTAAACTAACCTTAAGATAAACGTCAAGTCTCGCACTATTGATTGCACTGAAACTCACGAAACAATGAGTAACAGCCACTGTGCGCCGCGCGTTTTAATTACGGAAGTTCTCTCGCTGCAACCTTTATTAATGTTATTGGGCGTCAGGGTGCCTCGGTCGGATTAACGTGCGTTTTCATCATAATATTTCACGAGTACTTGCTGAAATACTTGGTAGGATGTGCAGAACTGTCTTGAAATCATTTACAGTGGTATACATTTTCCTTTATCGCTACTGTACTTGCTGACTGTAACGTCGTCATGTGTGTCCGATAATGGCCACGGGAGGCTAAATACCAAATGCAATAATATCGTGGTCGGGTAGTACCCAGTGGAAGACTCTTCACTTCTGTAAAAGTACAGGCTGTACCAAAGGTACCATTACCCCCATTCATCTGTGTACTAATACTTTTTTCTTTCTGCAGGTGGTATTCATTTGTGAGAAGACTTGCTGGCGAATCCAGCTACACCTTAGGTACAACGAATCGTTATGAGTATCTGGGTTCATGAACGAGCTCACACTGGCGAAACACAGAGATATTCAGAATGATTTCACCATTGGATTTAAATGGCTTAACCCCCAAAACCAATATAATTACGTTGGGAAAAGAAGTTGGTTGAAACTGGTTCCGTGCAAGACAGACCACGTTCTAGAAGACCGAGAAGAAGAGCAGACACACGTGCGGAAATTGCAGCGTCAGTGGATCGTTCGACGAAAAAGTCTCTAACCAAGCGATCACGGGAAATTAACATCCCATTAACCAATTTACGGTTACGTATGCGAACAGACGTGAGCCTAAAATCGAACAGACACTCGTTTAGGAATAAACTGGCTGTCCAAGACGTGGGAACTCAACGTTACGCCGCCGCGCAGTTATTGGACATGTTTGACACAATTCCCTGAAAATTACGGATTGCACACAGATTACCTGGAGTAAACTGTGGCAATCTGATGGTACACTGCCCTCTCATCAGATCCATGCCGTCTAAAGAACATTTCGCACGGATGTGAGCAGTGTGGAGCCCTGGTAATGGGACTTTTGGTACAACCTGTACTACTCCATACATCTCTCCCTGCAACGGAAACTGACCTCACAGCTTGCCACTTCCTTCCACCCTCAATTTTGCCACTACATCCTCTCAACTTCATTAACTATTTTTTGTGGCTAAGGATGCATCCTGCCAACCAGTCACATCTTTAACCCCCCTCCCCCCCATTTTCCCCAATTATATTCAGCACCTCTTTATTTTTTATCCGATATACCTATCTGATCTTCAGCACTCCTCTGTAGTTCCACTTTTTCCAATGCCTTGATTCTTTCTCTTAGCTGTTCTGATTACCTTACAAATTATTTTTGCATAGAAGGTTATACTTCAAAAATACTTTCTCAACAGATTCTCAAATATTTAAATTCATATTCGATGTTAAGAGTCTTCTCTTTCTCAGAAACGCGTTTCTTGCAATTGCCAGTCCGATTTTTGTATGCTTTCTACTTCAGCCTTTGACTGTTATGTTTGTCGCCCAAATAGTAAGCTCATCTGTTACTGTGACTGTCTGGCTTCCTCAGAGTCCGTTGCCTTCTCTCAATCACCTGACATACTTGAAACACAGTACTTTAACCCTTTTTTATGTAGTCTAGTAACTGAGAAAACCAGAGTTTGCAGGTACTTCTTACAGCTGTGCGTTCACGACCGTACCGCGCAGCGTTTGGCCTCGTGCTTTATGTTTATGACTTCATATCTCCGCGTAGTCATATAAATTTGAAGGTACAATTAGTGGGCTATGTGAAAACTGTCTGCAACATTTACTGCGAATGGAGTTCGTAGCAACAAAGTAATATATTTAAACTTCATGCACCATGCGTCAGTTTCACACACCTCTCACTGTTTATGACGTCATAACTCCTGGACTATGTCTCGTACAATGATATAATGTTGTAGGTACATTCAGATGAATGTATTGCGACATTTGTTGAGATCAGAGTTAGTAGCAAAGAAATAAAAACTTAAAACCTGAACCATAATGCGGTGGTTTTGGACATTTCATTTTTATGACATCATAGTTTCTGAATTATGCGTCGTAGAATGATATAATTTTGCGTGTAAAATGTGTTGCGGATTCAGTTATTAATTAAGAAGTAATAACTTAAAACGTTGTTATATCCATGAGTGAAGCGAAGTCTGAATTGCACCGTTCATAACAAACAGGGAATTGTTAAAGCATTTCTATAACAAAGAGGGGAAACTGAAGTATCCAAGAAAGCCAAAAGAGACGTGATGCGACCATTTTAACACTGCTTGACTTCAACAAGGCTTCCGCTACCGTAGATTTCTGTACACTACTTGTGAAATGCGAACTCCTGGATTAGCCAGGCAGTGCGAACCCGTACTTCTACGGCTGTCTTGAATAAAGAGCCGTCTACAGAACGGAGAAGTCATCATGTGCTGTCTCGAAACCCGCAGCGTTCATCCCTTGGTTCGTCGCTTTTATGCCTGTCGATAAATGTTGCTGCTGTATTAGTTTCTTGTAACTAACAATTATACAGGGTGTAACGGATGTACACTGAGATGACAAAAGTCATGGAGTACCTCCAAACACCGGGTCGGACGTCCTTTTCCCGGCGTAATGCAGTATATCGAAGTGTCAGGGATTCAACTAGTCACTGAAAGTCCCCTGCAGAAATACTGAACCATGCTGCCTCTACAGCCGTCTATAACTGCGAAAGTGTTGGCCGTGCAGGATTTTGCGCACGTAATGATCACTCGATTACACCTAAAGAATGTTCGACAGTATCCATTGAAACGTCCCCTTAGAACAATTTATACACGGCTGTGCTGATAAACCTCTCACACTATTTGCTTTTCAAACAGCTGAGCAAAACTGAACGTACTCAAACTTTCACTAAAGTGACACACAACATTTTTAGCGCAACGGAATCTGACTATCAAAGATCCCTGCAAAAGAATGGCCCTGAGTAACATTAAACTACACCTTTCAGAAATCACTTACCTCACAAAAATCTTCATTACTCGAACTACTGCAATACAGCGAGCACCACTACTGCCAGCTAAATAAAAGATTCAAACTACGGAAGGCACTAACTACTGATAGGGATAGTTAGCAAATGAAAGATATTAATAGAGAACAAACAATGTATTTACCTTAATAGTCATAATATATATATAGCAGTTCATGACAAATTTCAAAACTCCGCCATCTCTCTTCCCACATCCACCACTGCTGGCGGCTCACCTCCAACTGCGCAACGCTACGCGCTGTTCACATCCAGCTGCCGCTGCCCAACACTACAATGGCAGACAACACTGCAAACTAGCCACAGACTGCACACAGCACAGCCAGTGATTTTCATATAGAGCGCTACGTAACGTTGCCAATAAGAAAACATAAACAGCCTACTTACATAAAGAAAACATAAACAGCCTACTTACATAGCCCCCACGCTCCCCACAAAAAATTTTACAAATTTTAATGGGCAGTGGCCAATACAGATTTGAAAAATTTTTTCATAATTACAGTAAGGAAGATATCAACTGCACACACTTATTAATACAATGTTGGTCAAAAGCTAAAATTTTCTCACAGTCCATAAAGATAGTCCTGATCATTCATCATAATAGTAATTACAGTTTTTGTTTTTCACAAAGTCTCATTAGTAAAAGAAATTGCACACAGAAGTAGTGGATTTCCATGCAGTCTTGAAGAAGTAGTGTAGTCCTTCCAACGGAAAGACAGTGCTAACTCTTTACATGCAGACAGGTAATGGGCCACAACAGAGCAAACCCACAGCAGAGTCATTCGAAGCTGATGAATACTGGTAGGTAGGTCATCACAGAGCAGACCCACTGTAGTCCTGGAAGAGAGTATGGTATTGGTGGGCCACCAGAGGTGCAGACCCACTGCAGTCCTTGTGGAAATAATGGTACTGGTGAGTTAGCAAAGGTGTAGACCCACTGTAGTCCTTGTAGAAATAATGGTAAATAAAAGATTCAAACTACGGAAGGCACTAACTACTGATAGGGATAGTTAGCAAATGAAAGATATTAACAGAGAACAAACAATGTATTTACCTTAATAGTCATAATATATATAGCAGTTCATGACAAATTTCAAAACTCCGCCATCTCTCTCCCCACATCCACCACTGCTGGCGGCTCACCTCCAACTGCGCAACGCTACGCGCTGTTCACATCCAGCTGCCGCTGCCCAACACTACAATGGCAGACAACAATGCAAACTAGCCACAGACTGCACACAGCACAGCCAGTGCTACGTAACGTTGCCAATAAGAAAACATAAACAGCCTACTTACATAAAGAAAACATAAACAGCCTACTTACACCATGTCAGATGATCTAGCTCAAATTGTCTATAATGTTCTTCAAACTAGCCAAAAACAACTGTGGCTCTGTGACATGGCGCATTGTCATCCGTAGAAAAATCCATTGTTATTTCGGAATATGAAGTCTACTAACGGCTGCAAATGGTCTCCAAGTAGCCGAACATAACCATTACAAGTCAGTGATCGGTTCAGCGTGGCTCGAGGACGCAGTCCATTTCACGTAAACAAAGCCCACGCCATTATATAGGCACCACCAGATTGCACAGCGCCTTGTTGACGACCTGGGTCTATGGCTTCGTACGGTCTGCGCTACGCTCGAATCGAACCCTACCATCAGCTCTTATCAAGTGAAGTCGGGAGTCATCTGACCAGGTCGCGGTTTTCCAGTTGTCTAGTGTTCAACTGATACGGTCATGAGCTCAGACCAGGAGCTGCAGGCGATGTCGTGCTGTTAGGCAAGGCACTCGCGCATCGGTCGTCTGCCCATTAACGCCAGTCCTCGCCACGCTTTCCTAATGGATACGTTCGTCGTACGTCTCACATTGAATTTTGCAGTTATTTCACGCAGTGTTACTTGTGTGCTAGCAGTGGAAACTACGGAAACCCACTGCTCTCGGTTGTTAAGTCAAGGCAGTCGGCCACTGAATTGTCCGTGGTGAGAAGTAATGCCTTACATTTGGTATTATCGGCACAGTCTTGACAATGTGGATCTCTGAATTTTGAATTCCCTAATGATTTCCGAAATGGAATGTCCCATGCGTCTAGCTCGAACTGCCATTCCGCATTCAAAGTGTGTTAAATCCTGTCGTGCACCGACGATCTCGTCAGAAACCTTTTCACGGGATCACCTGAGTACAAATAACAGCTCCGCCAATCCACCGCCCTTTTGTACTTTGTGTACGTGATACTACCGCCATCTGTATTTGTTCATATCACTATCCCATGGCTTTTGTCACCTCAGTGTAAGTGCACATGTTTCTATTGATGACTGAGGACGGTTTACTGAACACTGCTTCTATATTTACATAATTTGCATACTAATAATTAATGCTATTAAAAGTTGTATGTTTCTTGGTTGGGTAGTACCTCCAGTTACTAGTGGCAGGGGCAAGCTACTGTATTAAAAGTTATTTTTGCGTCGGCAGTGGGACAGGTGTTCTTGAAGTGTGTGCGCGTGGACGCAAAGTGGTAAGTCTATACTGACAGGCGAAGTCCATTTAGTGGTGCAGTTACAACCATGCAAAAAACATCAGGTCGTAAAGTTTGTGACATGTTTGTGGGCAGACTGTTCGGCGCAGGGACAGAACAACCAACTCACTGAAGAGTTTACACATTAGGGAAAGACACAGAAAAACATCTGCACTTGTACCTAAATTTAGGTATGGCGAGAGGAGCCACGGACCCGGAAGCGGGCTGGGTGGCTGACGCCAGGCAGATGGACAGCTGTGTTTGATAATCAGCTAAGAGCTATAAGCCACAAAGACACAGTGGACTCTGTGTACTTTTCACAACGGGATCCGTGATAACACTTGGAATTTAAGTTCTAAGTAGACAGCAGTTCTGGTTAGAGAGATAGCGTGGGATGAGAGAGAGACAAAGAGAGGGCCTTCTAGTGGGGACAGCACTACGTCACGAGAAGCCAGTGCAGGGCTTAGGACGCTGTGTCTGACCCTATTGGGACAGGCGTCTCTACCACTCCACCCAAGCTCTGAAGAACCACTGAAGAATACTGTACAATGACAGCCAATAAGGAGGAAAGTAGACCTCAACATTACGTCATGGCAATAGCCGGCGGGATCGAGGGGAAAAAGGATACAAAACTCGGCAGAAAGACGCTCCGAGGCGAGTCATGCGGTGAAGAAAGCAGGCAGTAAGCAGTCAAGGGTAGTCAGGAGACGAGACGGGGGTCTGACGCGATGCGCTGCTGGAAGAGCCATGGCTCGATGCAGAGTCAGCATCCGGAGCTGAGGATTGGATAGGCAGTAGCTTTGGGACTCTGTGTTAGTCGCGACGGTCCCATTCGAAGGGTAGACGGAGCGGCAGTTGTCTTACGCAGTCGCTGTATCAGACTTGGCCGCTCAGTGGAAACGTCCCAGCAACAGCGGTTAGGAATTCATTATGTATATTTTGAATAAACTTCAGATAGTTAAACGTTTCCGGAGAGTACTTCATTTATCTCCCAGCCTCTTTCTACCTTCACACCAGAGACTGTAACTTCTCAGCTAAGTGAAAGTCTCCCTCTCAGAAACGCCAAATAGCAAATCTCTGGTTTCAAAAAAAATGGTTCAAATGGCACTGAGCACTATGGGACTTAACATCTGAGGTCATCAGTCCCCTAGAACTTAGAACTACTTAAACCTAACTAACCTAAGTACAACACACACATCCATGCCCGAGGCAGGCTTCGAACCTGCGACCGTAGCGGTTGCGCGATTCCAGACTGAAGCGCCTAGAACCGCTCGGCTACACCGGCCGGCTCTGTGGTTTCGAACCATGTCGGTCAGTCTCAAGTAAAACCTAAGCTTCGGACGGGACAACGCCATGTCTCATTCGGTACTTTTACTGCGTAAATACCGGAAAAGTAGCATCGATGAATACTTTTCTTTTCATCATTTTCTAGGGGTTGTTAGAGAAAAAAAGTGTCTTACAGGTTCGAAAAGAAGAGTAAAGTTTTTTGGAAGTCTCTAAGTGCTCTCGTTCTGAAATACTGGATGAATGAAGTCTGGGAATTCACGCATCGCAGGCTACGCTTCTCTTTCAGCCCCACCCCCACCCCTTTGACATGCAGGCAGTTCTTGCTCCCGCAGCAAATGACGCCTGACACTACGGAATATACGTACGAAGTTTGGTTGACATTGCTGCAGTGGTTTAGGAGGAAATGTAAAAAGCACACACACACACACACACACACACACACACACACACACACACACACACACACACACACACACACATACTCGTATCCATAAATATACGTTTCAAGTCACATTAAGAAACCTTACATACACAGTGATAAATATGTACATATATTGACAGACTCTGTGGTGAATGTGACTTGCCACTGTCTAGAACTGTTGACAGTCGGAGTGTCATGTTACTTCCTTGTGGGCTAGTTTACCTGGTTTTCTTTTGCTCATTGGACAAAACAGAAATAGCCTCCTTAAAAGAAACACACTGCTCCAAATGGCGCCATGTAGACAGTGTAGGTCTGCTACCAGGCAACCACGTGTCCCTGCACGTCACGGCAGTCTAGAGATGTGTATGCGGCAGTCGGTTGTATGGGATCGGCGCCATGAGGTGACACGCAGCAGAATGGCAAAAGAGGACTACAGTGTTTGGATGTGCCCACAATCGCATCGTGAATGGGGTCGCTCGATTTTTTTGGTATATCAACGCAGACTGTCCAGTGTATGCACAAGGAATGGTGGGCCAGTAGCAGCGATGTAACACGATATAACAAGAGCGCTCGTAAGGAGATCGTGACCGACATGGACTGGGGACAGGTTCGACGCCAACGACAGACAGTTTCTATCCCGACGGGAACTGCTGCTTTCTGTGAATGCTACTACAGCTTAACCAGATTCTCAGAGAACAATACAAAGGCGACTGCGTACAGTGGGAATTTGGAGTAGGGTTCGTGACAAATGCAGCTCTACAGCGCTACTGTAGGAAACAACACAAGATCTTGAAGGCAGCTGCCGTTAGATGTGCTGTGTGGTCCCACGAGTCATGATTTTACCTCTTTCCAAGTAATACAATGCATCAAATGGTTCAAATGGCTCTGAGCACTATGGGACTCAACTGCTGAGGTCATTAGTCCCCTAGAACTTAGAACTAGTTAAACCTAACTAACCTAAGGACATCACAAACATCCATGCCCGAGGCAGGATTCGAACCTGCGACCGTAGCGGTCTTGCGGTTCCAGACTGCAGCGCCTTTAACCGCACGGCCACTTCGGCCGGCTAATACAATGCATCGGAAGAGCTGATAGCCCAATGAGTATTTTCACCCGAAGCGTGTACAGGGTACACTTCAGGCGGAAGATGGTTCTGTGATGTTTTAGGTTTCTGTTTCGCAGTGTGAAATAGGTCCAATCATTGAGGTTACCTTGAACACGAAACATAATAATCATTATTTCATGCTGTAGCTCTTGCATGGTATACACAAAACGAACGACGTAAGTTCACCGGACAAAAAATTAGTGATGCTTAGAGAAATCATTACAAGCATCATTTAACACCGTGTAATTCCGTCTCTGGACTTGATAACAGCTTGGATTCAGTTATGAAGTGAGCCCCTACTGTTCTGCATGTACCTTGCTTAGAGGTTAAGACATCCGCTGACGATTTGACTGCGCACATCCACCAAACTGCGGGGATGCTAACGTCGGCGTTTTTCCCGCTTTTTCACAGTTTTCCATGGATTTCAATACGAGTGATTTGGCTGACCAATAGCATGTGGGTGTTTTCAGATAATCAGTCACATATTCTTACAAGCCGATGCTACCGTTTTTATGTGCCTGTCCAAGGAATGACTTTTTGCGATGCCACCAAATCCAAACGTTAATTGCATGCAGTCTCGGTCGCAATGTTCTCCCGCTAGCAGCTTAGGATGGACCTTCATTCACCACCTTCAGAAACTGCTGTCGAATTTGGAAGCGATTTTGATTCATAAGCATTGAAACACATTCTCAGTTCCTCTCAGTCAGGATCTCCTTCCGACCGCAATTCTGTCGTCGTGTTTCGTGGCCATGTGTGAGACACCACTTCTTGCAAACACTATGGACAGCACGCGGCGAAACACCAACAAACTCAGCAACTTCGCACACCGTATGACCTTGGGTACGTCCAAATACGACTGCCCCTCTTCCCCACTCCTTACATTTACCCAAGTGTATGTACAATAATCACTTGAAACAAAAATGTCTCACTGATCGGCTCTGCCTCATTATCACTTACGTGCAGTTCCTGCACGGTCTAGCAAGTCATTCAATCGCTGCGCCATCTGCAAGGACTTAACGATTCACCAGTGAGTGTGCACTGGGGTGACTATATTTTTGTCCAGTGAATTTACGAGAGCAAGCCGAAATGCAATGCCTCAGCATTTTTTATATAAAACTCTTAAAGCTTTTCATGTAGGACAAATGTTATTAACATTCTACATCGTTGTTCTTCATGACTTTGTTTTCTTCAGCTCTGTGCCGCTAGAGGACTCCGAATTGTAGCGTGTAATACTGTGGTGTGTAACGCAACTACGTCGGTGCTTGGGAAACACCGTGCTACAGTCGACTTTCGAATTCGAAGAGTTGGTTCACACATGGAGCACGCCCTCCTTTCAGCATGACAATGCCGGACCACACAAGAGCCCTCTAACATCTTTAAGTATCCGACACTTTGGGTTCACTGTCACCGATCATCCTCCGTGCATCCCGACTTGGCTCCATCCGATTTTATTATGTTTCCAGACCTTATAGAATACATTCGAGGACTTCAGTTTGATAGTGATGAAACGGTGGTAGCAGAGGTGAAGTTCTGGCTCCGTCAACAAAGTCACACTTTCTACAGTGCCGGTGTCAACAAACTGGTTGGGTGGAATGTGTTCGTCGCGAGGGGGACTACGTTGAGAAGTATGCAGACATGAAGAATAAAGAGGAATATGTTATAACTTTTGTTTCATTTCAAAAGCCTTAAGATTTTTCATACAGGAAGTTCGGAGGCATGACTTTCCAGCACACCCTCGTACATAACTGACAGCGTCACGAGATATACGTGAACAAATGTGTAACTGACTTATATACACACGAGGGTCATTCAATAATGAAAGAGACAAATTGGTCTGAGAAAAAGAGTGTTTAATTTTACAAAACAATACTTTTTCTACTTTTCAACATAATTCCCTTGAATATTTATGTACTTGTTCCAACGGGCTACAAGCTTTTTTATTTGTAAATTGGAAATTCGTGGTAAGCTTTATGGGACAAAACTGCTGAGGTTATTGATACCTAAACTTACACACTACTTAATCTATCTTGAAATAACTTACGCTAAGGACAACACACACACCAATGCCCGAGGGAGGACTCTAAACACCGACGGGGAAGCCGCGCGGACCGTGGCAAGGCGCCCAAGACCGCACGGCTACCCCGCGCGGCAGTCTTTTTTATTCCGGCTTCAAAGAACTGTTTATCTTGTTGTTTGAACGAATTTCCCACAAACTTATTCACGTCCTCGTTGTCCTGGAACCTCTTCCAACGCAATGCCTCCTTCACTGCGCCAAACAAATAAAATCACTAGGCGCCAAATAATGACTGTGAGGAGGATGAGATAGTACTTCCCAGCCCATTTTGTCGATGGTTTCATAGGTTAGTTGAGCAATATAAGGACGTGCGTTGTCTTGCTGCAGAATCACACCTATCCCCTGAGATCCACGACGTCTCTCTCTCATGGCTGGTCTCGCCTTGTTTAAAAGCAAATCCGAGTGGTACTGGTTGTTCATTGTACGCTGCTCTTCGAGATAATCACAAGAAACTGGACCTTCAGCATCCCAAAGCACCGTCAACATGACTTTTCCTGCTGATACCTGGGTTCTGAATTTTTCCTTGACAGGTGTGTTGGTGTGCTTCCACTCCATGCTTTGTCTTTTTGATTCTGGCTCAAATAGTCAACCCAAGTTTCATCAAAAGTAAAAATCTTGTTGATGAAGTGCTCACTTCCTCTTTCATAACGTTCCTTTAGCTCTGTGCACACTCTCAAACTTGTTTCCTTGTGCAACCGCGTCAACTCCATTGGGACCCATCTTGCACATGTTTTGCAGTACTTCAGCTTGTTACAGATAATGTTATGAACTGTACCAGTACTAACTTGAAACTTATCAACTATCATTTACGCAGTCACGCGGCGGTCGGCAGGAATAATCTCATCACGTCGACTTTAAAGTGAGGGAATCTTACATATTGACTAGTTTCTCGCCTTTAACATGTAAAAAACGATTAACAGAACGTTGTTCAGCTAATGTGGACATTTCAAGCGGACTCTCCATCTTGAAATGAATTTTTGAGGTTATAAACAAAACATTGTTGATAAATCAGCTGATCAGCGCTCACCCCAGTGATGCCAACTTAGAGCCATAAAAGTACCAAACTTGCCCTACTACCAGTTTTTCCCCATACCAATTTGTCTTTAATTATTGAGTGATCCTTTATATATATATATATATATATATGCGTGTGTGTGTGTTTAGAGCTCAGGTGTTGCGGCGTCTGACGGGCCAGTCTGTATCGGCCGACCGCCACTTTGTCCTCTGCCAGTGGATTTCATTTTGATGCGTTGTAGAGAGGCGCGGGGACAGCACACCGCTTTCCTGGACGTTTTGGTGACTTTCCACGCCTTACAGCCGCTACTTCTCATTCACATAGCTCCTATGATACCGTTACGAGGCTGGGTGGATTCTAGTCCAGTTCTTCCACGAAGGAAAGCTCCCTGGTAGTACTTGGATATCAACTCGGATCCTCCGTGTGGCAAGTAGTCATGCTTACACTCAGCTGTGGCAGCGGAGTAAATTAGTACCCCCGTCCTAAATACATAGCGTCCCAAAACAATGCATACATGTTTTTACATCACATGACTGCAATATCTTTTTTTTAATTTTTCGTGTGTGATAACTTGCAAAATGGCTGAGGGCAGGCTGGACATTCAGCAAGGAAACTTGATTCTGCTGTGCTACAGGAAGACCGAGAACGCAGCTGAGGTGCAAAGACAGTTCAGAAGGAAGTTCGTCCAAGATGCACCAATGCCACTCGCAATTACTTGTCTAGGAGATTAGTTGGAGGAAGAAGGAACTGTCCAGAGTGCCCACAGGAACCATTCCAGAATACCGCAATCATCCACTGGCCCCAAAAGAGCAAGAGAAGTCATCGCAAGCTTTCACCAATCTCCTATAAAAAAAAATTTTGTAGCAAGTGGCTCGTGAGACAGGTGCTCCGTAAATGACCATCCATAGCATTTTGAAGCGTATCCAATGGAAAAGTTTTATTCCTAGATTACTCCATGCTCTGAATGAGGATGATCACCGAAGAATTAAATTTTGTGGGTGGTGTCAAGTAAGATGTGTACGGGACTAACAAACGTGGCCCCGCCACTCAAAGCAACATTGTACGGGAATTAAGTTGAATGGCTCAGCTAATAGTCACAGTTGTCCCTACTGGGTAGCTGAGAAACCTCACCTGACAGTGGGACACCATATGAACCTACCTGGAGTTACAGTTTGGTGTGGTTTATCAGAATGTAGTTTTAAAGTACCTTTCTGTTTTCAGTGTACAGTGACTGGCGAAAATTACCTGAACTTACTACAGGAATACGCCATTCGATGTATGGAAGATAAGGGTTGGAGAATGGTTTTCCAAGCAGATCATTGCGATCTACGGACCTACATTGAGAAACATGTATCGGACAAATGGATAGGATGAAGAGCCGACAGTGGTGACCAAGCGAATCTAGGCGCTTCAGTCCGGAACCGTGCGACTGCTACGGTCGAAGGTTCGAGAGAGGAGGAGGGAGGAAAGGATTTAGTGTTTAACGTCCCGTCGACAACGAGGTCATTAGAGACGGAGCGCAAGCTCGGGTTAGGGAAGGATGGGGAAGGAAATCGGCCGTGCCCTTTCAAAGGATCCATCCCGGCATTTGCCTGAAGCGATTTAGGGAAATCACGGAAAACCTAAATCAGGATGGCCGGAGACGGGATTGAACCGTCGTCCTCCCGAATGCGAGTCCAGTGGGCTAACCACTGCGCCACCTCGCTCGGTCGAAGGTTCGAATACTGCCTCGGGCATGGATGTGTGTGATGTCCTTAGGTTGGTTAGGTTTACGTAGTTCTAAGTTACAGGTGACTGATGACCTCAGATGTTGAGTCCCATAGTACTCAGAGTCATTTTGAGGACGAAGAGGCAGCACTGAGTATCCTCCACGCTCACCAGGTTTGACGTCTACGGATTTTTGTTCTGTGGGAGCATGTGAAAGACAATGTTTCTAGCGCAAGAGCAGTTACGATCAATGAGTTGATAGCTACTACTGACAAACTAATGTTCCATAACACCAGTTTCAACCATCTGGAACGTATTGGATTCCATCGGTTAGCGTTATAAGCTGTGTCTGGACCTCACTAGCCAACAATTTGAACACTTTAGATGAATGGCTGATTTTCGATATTCACTCTCCACATTTTTGAATTTAAAAATTTTCTGTCTCCAAATAAATATTAGAGTCATAGAAGGAGCTTATACATTTGTTGGTATACTCCATATTTCGACATAGGGTAAGTGTACAATTCGTAATACCTCAACTCTGTGACACCTCTGTCTTTAACTGTAAATGCAAATTAACGTAAGTTTGATGCCTAATTATAGCAGCTCCGTACACGTAAACAAATTTAACGCAGTTGCCTCTATAAACTACACAAGGTGTGAACATCTAAAAATAATTTTCAGAAAGAAAGTAGCGGAAAACCTACTGACGATAACACGTAGGGTGGTGCAACGTGTTTAGGTAAGAGAGGAGAAATGGAACGGTGTCTTGCATAAGATGGAGTTCCTCCCCAATGAACCAAGATACTTATTTCAACATTCTGGGTGGCCAGCTTTTAGCCTTTCTCCTACATCTTCAAGAACAGTATGCCGTGGACACTGTTGTCTTCTAAACTGACACAAGCCATGTTCCGAAGGCATGCGCACATACAAGGGTTAGGCAAAATAATCTGAACGCCTGTACTTACTAGACAATGGTTTATTAATAAGGGGTTGGAAACACATTTGCTCGTGATACAGTTGCGATTCTTCTTGGAGTACTGGCATATAATTATTGTATAATCTCCAGTGTTGGGCCACTCTTTGATCAGAACCTCTTCTAATTCCTGTAGTGACGAGGGAGGCAGAAATCTGCTCCGGAGTCTGCGCTCCAACACCGCCCAAAAGGGTTCGCTAATGTTAAAGTCCGTAGACTGTGCTGGCCAGGGAAGACGCTGCAGTTCAGTTACATGCTCCTCATACCACGATTGTACTGCACTGGCTGTGTGAATGGGTGCATTATCGTCCTGAAATATGGTTTCACTGTTGGGGAACAACATTTGAATCATGGGATGCCACCGATTACTTAAAATGTTCACATAATCGTTGGCTGTACAGGTCCTTTGAGAGTAATGATGGGACCAGAAGAATACCATGATATGGCTTCCGTGGCCGAGCGGTTCCAGGCGCTAAGGTCTGGAACCGCACGACCGCAACGGTCGCAGGTTCGAATCCTGCCTCGGGCATGGATGTGTGTGATGTCCTTAATTTAGTTAGGTTTAAGTAGTTTTAAGTTCTAGGGGACTGATGACCTCAGAAGTTAAGTCCAATAGTGCTCAGAGCCATCTGAACAATTTTTTGATATGGCTGCCCACACTATCACACTTCCACCTCCATGCTTAACCGTTGGAATCAAGCAAACAGGATTGTAGGATTCTTTTGAGTTCCCCAGAGGTACACCCAGCCACAAGTTGGAAATAATGATAACGTTGACCCACATGACGTGTTTCCACTGATCAGCCATCGAGGATTTATTTATTTATTTTATTTATTTAACCTGATCAGATCAGGGCCATCAGGCCCTCTCTTACATCGGACCAGTGTTCCACACATGCAGCATTTCACACATCATCAGAGTTACATCACGACCATAGTTTAAATGAGACAATTAGATTACTCTAGTGACAATATGAATAAAGAGTAATGACTAAGAACTAATAAAGTAAATGCTGGCAGTGTTTTTACAACATGTGCTATACATACAAATTATGATAAAAGCAATAATAATAACAGTAAAAGAACAAAATCAAATAATAATAATGATAAACATGAGAAAAATCGCCAATAGTAATGAAGATTTGTGCAGATGTACATTAATATCTTGGTGTATAAAGTAGATGTTTACTAGTATAACGAGTTTTGGGGGAAGGAGATTTAAGGAGGGGGAAAGAGGGAAGTAATGAGGTGAAGTGCATTTATGTACAGAAGAAGGCATAACTGTTGTTTAAGTAGATACGTCATTAACTGTTTTTGGAAGCCGGACATGTTTTTAAGTTCTCTAACATAACGAGGGAGCTATTCCAGAGTTGGGTTCCCGCTACTGTAAAGGACTTGGATAAGGTGACTGAGCGATGCAGTGGAACAGAGAGGATTTTATTATGATGGGAACGTGTGTTTCTGGCATTTTGTTCCGACATAAGCGTTAAGGACGAGGAGAGATATGAGGGACAGTGTACATTTATAAGGCAGTAGATGAAACAGAGTGTATGGAAATCTCTGCATTTGTCTGCAAGGAGCCAGGACAATTTTGCATATGCTGGTGAAATGTGATCAAAAAGTCGAGCGTCACAGATATATCGGACGCAGGCACTCATGACCAGTTTCAGACGTCGCTCCTGACACCATGTTTTACACTTCTTTGCATTGGCTGTCGTCGCTGATGGTTTCGGTATAGCAGCTGGTCAATGAATATTTGCTTTATGGAGTTCTCGGAGGCAGTGTCGATAGATACAGGGTCTCGAAGATGGATATTGAACTCTATAGTCACTTTAGCCGCCGTAGTTTTGTGTTGTTTTGACACGATTTGTGTTAGTTCGAGTTAGTGTACGACGATCTCTGTCATTTAGTTTTGATTTGAGCACACTATTACGTTTATACGATGATTTCTTCCATGTTTTGTGTAGGCTGTCACGAGTCATGAAACAGCTGCTCTTGCAACATTCAATAAGTTCATTACTGATGCTCCAGCTTATCGGGACCCCACAATCTGCCCTCGTTAGAACTCTGTTAGGTCTTTCATTGCACTTCGACCTCGGCATACAAATGCAAATACTAAGTGTGCCCTGCTCGTAAACAACCTGCACTGATGCCTAGTATGTAGTGAACACGCACAGACCAGCGCAACACGTGCATTACCTGCGTTGTCCACCGTCAAACACAACCATCCCATTTCTACAACAAATCACATTATTTTGCCTATCGCCTCTATGTGCCTGGTTTGATGCCTACCCAGGTACCCCTCACACATCGGCTAGCCCGCTAAATCACGCAAACTCAATCTGACACACAGTGTGTGCGGCTTTGTGGAGTAGCGACAGAAACCTACTGTAATGCTAAAGATATCAATACCGCCACGCCAGATCGAAACCTACCATTACGCGTCCTTAGTGGGCCCAAGATCATGGGTGGTGTGGGAATGGCGCGTTAACTAGAAAGTTGTGCGAGCTTTAGGTGCCCGTAAGAACGTTGCGTAGCCAGTCTGTATCGGAGGCCGGCTCATAGAGAATCAAAAAAAGTTTTGCATCTCCCCGGTTCCCAGAACTCAAACTCTGCGCAGTAGGCTGAATGACGCGCAACTTCACTCTCGACGTCCATGGCGCGGTCCACCTTTGCAACCACGACACCATGCTCCGCAGTGGAGATGGGCCCAACAACATGCCGTGTGGAAAGCTCAGGATTGGCATTGCGTTCTCTCCACCGATGAGTGTCGTATATGCCTTCAACCAGACAATCGTCTTCGAGGCAGCCCGGTGAGGCTGAACGCCTTAGACACACTGTCCAAAGAGTGCAGCAAGGTGGAGGTATCCTGCTGTTTTGGGGTGGCATGAAGTGGGCCCGAAGTACGCCGCTGGTGGTCATGGAAGGCGCCGTAACGGCTTTACGATACGTGAATGCCATCCTCCAACCGATAGTACAACCATATCGGAAGCATACTGGCTCAAATGGTTCAAATGGCTCTGAGCACTAACGTCTGAGATCATTAGTCCCCTAGGACTTAGAACTACTTAACCTAACTAACCTAAGCACATCACGTACATCCATGCCCGAGGCAGGATTAGAACCTGCGACCGTAGCAGTCGCGCGGTTCTGGACTGAAGCATATTGGCGAGGCATTCGTCTTCATGGACGACAAATCGTTCTCCCACCGTGCACATCTTGTGGATCATTTCCTTCAGGATAACGACATCGCTCGACTAGAGTGGCCAGCATGTTCTCCAGTCATGAACCCTATCTAACACGCCTGGGATCGATTGAAAAGGGGTGTTTATGGACGATGTGACCCACCAACCACTCTGAGGGATCTACGCCGAATCGCCGTTGAGGGGTGGGACAATCTGGACCTACAGTGCGGTGATGACATTGTGGATAATATGCTACGACCTATACAGGCATGCATGAATCCAAGAGGTCGTGATACTGGGTATTAAAGTTACCTGAGTCTACAGCAATCTGGACCACCACCTCTGAAAGTGTAACTGTATGGTGGCACAACATGCAATGTGTGGTTTTCGTGAGCAATAAAAAGGGTGGAAATTATGTTTATGTTGATCTCTGTTCCAATTTTCTGTACAGTTTCCGGAATTTTCGGAACCGAGGTGATGCAAAACTTTTTTTGATGTGTGTGTAATGTTGTACTCTATCAAAAGCCTTTCGATTATTCATAAATAACCGTCGCACTTCATATCTCTACAAGTCTGGATTAAGATCTGAGTGCAGAACAATGTCTCAAGAGTACCGACAGCCATATCTGAAAGGAACTGCGTCGGTGCCACTTGTTCTTCAGAACAAGTTCTTAGAAATTATTCGCAAAAGAATCTATTGACTATCAAAAGGCTTTTGTTAGAGTACACCACTAAAAAAATGTCAAAAGTAGCCACAAAATGCCGGAGAGCCCCTCCAGATCATAATTACTAGAGTCAATATGCCACTGCGAGAGTAGAAGAGAAGAAGTCAAACACACTGAAGATATGCTGAGAGGTGGTACAGGACTGTACTTTGTCGCCACTGATAGTTCTCTAACATAACGAGGGAGCTATTCCAGAGTTGGGTTCCCGCTACTGTAAAGGACTTGGATAAGGTGACTGAGCGATGCAGTGGAACAGAGAGGATTTTATTATGATGGGAACGTGTGTGTGTCATTCATTCTGAATGGGTCTTCAAAGAAGGCCCAGAAACTCATCCTGAATGGAGAGGAACTGAACAATATCCACTACGCTGTCGATACTGTAACTTTCGCTGATAGCTTAAATAGTCTTCCAGCCCCGAATCAACGAAAGCAGTGAACGTTATGGCCTAGAAATGAACACAGCTAAATTAGATTTAATCATCATAAGCAAGAAAGACCTACCGGACTGTCATCTAAATATCAACGGTAAACTTAGTGGACAAGTAGATAGTTTCACATATTTGGGAACTAAGATTACGAACCTTTGGTACAATTTACAAGAAATTAAAATCCGTACTGGTATAGCCAGAGTCATGTTTTGTAAAACGACTAATATGTTCAACAACCATCAGCTCTCAATCGAAACAGAATTGAGGTTCTCTACGTTGCTACTCGTTTCCCATCACTTGCTACCGAGCTGACTTTGACCAAGAGGACAGGAAAACGACGTTTGAGATGTCGCTGCGCAGGAGTGGGAAGATAAAATTACTAAAAAGGACATCCTCTGAAAAGCAAAGAAAGGAAAAGAAGTCCTAAACACAGTTTAATCTAGAAAACTACAACATGAATAAAACGTTCTCGGTTTTCCAGCCGCGTCAATTCGAATAAAATCCTCGAGCTTTCGACGGCCATCTCCGCCATCGTCGTCAGGAGTTCGCATTGAGAACGTTTTATTCATGTATGCCGTCGCGAAATACTCAGAGGACACAAACTGCAACATCTCGTTCGTGTACTGAGGAATGACAGAACGTATAAATTACAGCAGCTCACTTTTCAAGGAAAGATGCCTTGTAGAAGAGGACCGTTAGAAGGAGAACATCAAGGCTGGGAAAATTAAGGAGTTCACACACGAGCGCGGAATTGTTTCAGACAAGCAAAAGTAATACAGCTGTGACGGTCACGAACATACGGAATCAATAGGCACTGGAAGAAGAAGAAGAAGAATAAGAAGAAGAAGAAATGTTGTGCAATATGGAACAGTATATTTCGTCATTTGCGGTTCTTTAAGGTAAAACACTAACTCGAGGAAAAATGTGAATAGTGTACGTGCTCATTTGTTCTCAGTGGGGTTTAGATCGACGTGGGAGCCTTTTCAAGAGCTTAAGCCATGAAAAACTGAGAGGTAATCATAAACTCTCTAGTTTCAAGATACTTTTTCGCCATAATATATTCATTGTGTCACTCGTCTTAAAGAGTGTCAGTAGCAGATTAAGGAGACACGGCTCTCACACGCATACTGTTATAAAAGTTACTACAGTGAATCGCTTTCCTAGGATATAAGTTGTCCGATAACGCTGTCTAAAAAATGGCGGTACCCAATGAATACGATAGCGAACAATGTCAACTGTCATACTGAGCTAACGAATATTTGATAAAATCACAAGACGACCGCGCAAGTGAAATGTCTTTCTCGCCGACCAGAGACTATTATCGAGCTGAGAAGCGCTGTTATAATGTAGTAGCATGATGTTTCCTAAGTGTGACTATTTTTTTTTCGAAATGTGTTCTTCGGTTTACGGACTGGACGAATTTCTCTGGTTTTCATACCCCTTTTCAAATGGATGGCCTATGTTTCAGACGTTCTTTGATTACGTTTTGAACCCTTCTGTTTGCAAATACACTCTGAGACAAAACAAGAAAACGACGCGCCACGAAGGAATTATCAGAATGGGACGGAAACCTGTAGATGCAATGCATGTGTACAGACAAACAAATCACCACATTTTCAGAAAAAACTGGATGGCTAATTGAAGATAGAGAGCTTTAGAAATTGAGTGGGTCTACCTCTCTCGGTTATATAAACAGTTATTCGCCTTGGTCTTGATTTATGAAGTTGTTGGATGTCCTCTTGCGGGATATCGTTCCAAATTGTGTCTAATTGGTGCGTTAAGTTCTCAAAATCCCGAGCTAGTTGGGCAGTACCGACCGTAGTGCCCCAAACCTTCTAAATTGAGGAGAGATTCGGTGACCTTACTGCCTAGGGTAGGATTTGAGAAGCAGTGGAAACTCTTGCCGCGTATGGACGGGCATTTCCTTGCCGCATTTTGAGCCCAGGATGGTTTGCCATGAAGGTCAACCAAGCAGCTCATAGAATATCGTCGACGTACCGCTCTGCTGTAAGAGTGCAGCGCGTGACGAACATGAGGTCCCCGCGAGGAACAGAAAAGACACCCCAGGCCATGACTCCTGGTTGGCGGGGCGTACTGCGGGCGACAGTAAAGTTGGTGTCGCACCCCCATCCCGGGTGTCTCCAGACACGCCTTCGGCCTGGTACTGCGACCATATCTTTCTCTATAGATGCTCATCACACCAATTGGTATTCGTCCCATTTGGACAATCCCTTCATCTTTTTTTGTCTTAGATTGTATCTAGTAATTCTGGTACTGCCCGGAATGCTTTTGGAGTTGTGTTCGGGTACTACGATCTACTCTCTCTATATAACAATTTTTTCATAATGCGGTGCCACCGTCATAATATATTTCCTTAAAGTCAGTACCGCTATTAGACTGTTGTTTATTAAAATGTTATATTTACACTCACACAGTCATGATTTCGGCTTCAAAGTGCAATTATCAAGTGTTTTCTGAAACTAGGTTAGACAACAACAGTGAAATACATAACAAGTTTATAACCGTACAACAATCCATATTGGTAATGCTTACTTACAAGTGTTACAATTGTCTAAGATGGCATACCGTCGTATTAAAATACACTATTAAACCCATTGTCTAAGAGTCGATATTTCTGGCAAAGCCTACTGCTTTGTTTCATAACTGTGTACACCATCTTGACTGATTGACAGTTGGCTAAGTGTCAAATTGTATTCGTCAAAGAAATTCCTGTTAAAGCAGGTGACCTTTTTTAGTTCTTCGACTCAAGTGTCCGGTAGGATAGGAATGGTTAGAAGCAATTTATTTTCTTTGGTAGTTGTTATATCTTTGCAGTATATGTTTATCTTAGTATACAATGAAATTGCCAGCTCATAAACATAAACAGTAACCAACCTCTCGATAATATTCACTGCATACATAAATATAAAGGTCCAGCTGGTCACTGACGTTGCTTAAAGTACATTTTAGTAGGCAAATATACAGCTTTGTACGTGAAATTAACACATGGACAAGTCAAAGTTGTGTAATTTTGCCTCAATTCAGAATTAATACAATACAGTGCAATTACCTATTCTACTCACTCATTAATTGGCCAGTGAGGTTTGAAGCGATATTTATGATGTACATAATATCAGAAATGTAAATCCTGTTACATGTCTTGGAACATTACTTAGGAATAAGTGCAAGTAACACATGTATCTACATCTACATCTACATTTATAGTCGGCAAGCCACCCAACTGTGTCTAATAGTGTATTTTAATACGACGGTATACCATCTTAGGCAATTACAACACTTGTAAGTAAGCGTTACAAACATTGATTTGTTCAAATGGCTCTGAGCACTATGGGACTTACCATCTGAAGTCATCAGTGGCCTAGAACTTAGAACTACTTAAATCTAACTAACCTAAGGACATCACACACATCCATGGCCGAGGCAGGATTCCAATCTGTGACCGTAGCGGCGTCGCGGTTCCAGACTGAAGCGCCTAGAACCGCTCGGCTACTCCGGCCGACCAAATTTGGACTGTTGTACGGTTACATCACTTGTTATGTATTTCAGTGTTATTGTCTAACCTGCTTTCAGAAAACACTTGATAATGGCACTGTGAAACCGATATCATGATTGTGTAAGTGTAAATGTAACCCTGTAAATAAACAAGTCTAGTGGTTGTACTGACATTAAAGACATACTTTCTCTATGACATTTAACGTATGACAGCAGTGTACTTCGTACGTCAGGCGCATTTCCGCGGGTACCAGCGTCCGGATGATTATCTCGCTCTGTGTAACAGCCGACTCGTACATTAGCGGAAATCGCAGAGCAAACTCATCTAATTTACGCAAACAGGTCTCGGCGCGCAGCGCCGCGTGGCACGTACTGAGTGACGTGGGGCGGACGTGGCGTGTGACGTCGCCATTAGGGTCGGCCAATCTGCTTGCGTCATCTGTGTGTCCCGTAATTGTTGGCGATGCGTCCGTCTGATAAGGCCGGCGGCTGACGAGAGGCTAATAAATTCCCGCACCTGTGCGTGCACCGATAGACGAAATTTGTGTCATGTTTTACAATGACGGAGGAGCAGCAGAATGGCCTACACTGCCACAATTTTTCCACCCAAATTTCCATTCTACTGGGAGTACGTCTCGAGTCAATCATTGTTTGCACCTCAAAATCTATAATGTACAATACCAGATTCCACATAAATGCCATCCTATAGTCTCTATACGATAAAATGTCGCGCTGTGGTGCAGTGTATTGAAATAATGTATGCCATTTCTTAAGTCGAATTCAGAAATCGCGTAAAAAATGAACCAGGCGTCCAAAACCACTATACTACAGCTACTGTATTGAGTAATGTGAGTGACAACATCAAGTAAGCCAAGAGAAGTGATGTAACCATTTAAACACTACTTGACTTCAAGTACTGTAGATTTCGATAAATTACTGGGGAAATGTAAGCTGCTGGATTAGCCAAGCAGTGCGAACCCGTGCTTCTACGTCTTTCTTCAATAGAGAGCTATCTATAGACCGGAGAAGTAATCATGTGCTGTCTGGAAACTTGCAGCGTTCATCCCTTGGTCCATCGCTTTTTTGCCTGTTGATCAATGTTGCTTCTGTGTTAGTTTCTTGTAACTAACAATTATACAGAGTGTAACGGGTGTACACTGAGGTCACAAAAGTCATGGGGTACCTCCAAACATCGTGTTGGACCTTCTTTCCCTGGTGTAGTGTCGCAACTCGACGTCGCATGTGTAACATCCACGAGATAAATTTTAGCTACAGTGCGACGAGAGGAAATTATGCCTTTAATAGCTGTAAAAATTATCTATTTGAAATATGTAAAAACAGTGAAAACGATGATAAATATTAATTATTTATATAATATTTTATGATGTAATTGGACATATCGATGTGTATCATAGAAAGACAATGATAATTGTAAATTCCTTTTATGATCTGCGTTTGTCTTTTTTTGTTTTTACCTTTTGTTGGTTGGCGTTTGTAGTTCAGGACGCAAGACGCATATCAAACTGAGGTCTGTTCAGATATTGTAATTATTTGTTAATTATTACTTGAGAATAGAGTTCATTATTATTATAAATATGGGTAAATAATTATTTGTAATTTTAATTCCTCTCTCAGTAAGCCTTATCTGTGTTAATTATTTCTTTCCGCTGCAAGGAGCGCAGTCATTAATGATAGCGATTTGTATCGCGTTTCTTTGTCTGTGTTTTCCTCAGAAAAAAATCGAATGTTTGGTTTATGAAGTCTAAATAGTGCACAATACGAAAGTAAAGTTTAATAAGCATTTCAAATACTTATCCTATTTGCTCTAACAATGGAAAGTCTCTATCAATTGTCTGCCGCAATCTTAACAATTATCTCAGCGGCAAATTCAAATTACGCAACTCTGCAGACATAAATGCCATAGGTAATAAAAATGTGTAAAAATAAATATGCACCGTGGTACCGAACTCATTTTAATGAAAATAGTTCGAATCAGATTCTTTCTTTAAAAACAGTGCTCATAGCATGATCGTTATAACAAACTTTTCTAGCTGATGTATGGAGCCGAAATTAATTAAGCGCGAGTTGGAAAGAATATTGTTTCATATTGCTTCAGGGTACATACGTCAGTATTGTGCGCGGCTGATATTCGGTGGTTTTAATGATCATTTTGCTGAAGATAACTGTTTCCATCATATTCAATAGTTGTATGAACTGTGATTTAGTGACACTTACACAACTTACAGACAACACTTTAACACAACGTTAACTTTGAGTTCTATAGCAACTAGACCAAATCTTTAGCCGGGAGAAAAATTATTTAGTAAATACTCACTGTAATAAAATAAGATTATCATTTTCATTTACAAATTAGTTAAATACCAAACCACTGAATAACACAGCGAACGCCACACAGGGACTCAACAAGTTAGTGAAAGTCCCCTTGCTGCCTCTACAACCGTCTATGATTGCGAAAGTATTGGTGGTGCAGGATTTTGTCCATGTAATGACCTCGCGATTGCCTCTCAAAAATGTTCGATGGTATTCATGTCAGGTGATTTGTCCCGAATTGTCCAGAATGTTCTTAGAACCAGTTGCGAACAATTGTGGTCCGGTGCTATGGGGCATTGTCATCCATCAAAACATAAAAACCGTCGTTGTTTGGGAATATGAAGTTTGCTAATGGCTGCAAGTTGTCTCCAAGAGGCAAACATAACCATTTCAAGTCAATCATCGGTTCAACTGGGCTCGAGGACCCAGTCCCTTTAACGAAAACACAGCCAAACCATTATGGAGCCGCCATCAGCTTGTTGACGACCTGGGTCCATGGTTTCGTAGAGTCTGCGCTACGCTCGAACCCTACTATCAGCTCTTATCAGCTGAAGTCGGGACTCAACTGACCAGGTCGCTGTTTTCCAGTCGTCTAGTGTCCAACCGATATGGTCACGAGCTCAGGAGAGGAGCTGCAGAGGATGTCGTGCTGTCAGCCCAGGCACTTGCGTCAGTCGTCTGCTGCCATAGACCATTAACACCAAATTTCGCACCACTCGTCGTACGTCACACATTGATTTCGTCGGTTGTTTCACGCAGTGTTCCTTGTCTGTTGGCACTGACGACTATCGCAAACACCGCTGCTCCCGGTCGTTAACTGAAGGCTGTTGGTCACTGCGTTGTCTGTGGTGAGCGGCAGTGCCTGTAATGTGTTATTTCTGCACACTCTTGACACTGTGGATCTCTGAAAACTGAATTCCCCGATCATTTCCGAAAAAGAATGCCCCTTCATCTAGGTCCAACTACCATTCCACATTCAGAGTCTGTTAATTGCCGTCCTTCGGCCGTAATCAAGTCGGAAACCTTGTCACATAGATCACCTGAGTACAACTGACATCTCTGCTAATCCACAGCCCTTTTATACCTTGTGTAAGCTGTACTACCGCCATCTTTATATTTGCATTTCGCTATCTTGTGTCTTGTCACCTCAGTGTAAGTGCAGGTATTTCCATTGGTGACATTAAGTATGAACGAAATTTTAAACGCAGAGGAGAGAACCCAAATAGCTGGAAAGAGTACAGTGAAGGTCTCTTTGAATGGAAGGGATTGTCTGCTGACGTGACAGAAGATGCCGGTTTGGAAGCGTTTCGTTACGGGATTGTTTAGTCGCTGCGAGAGTGTCACAGAGGTACTTAACAAACGCTAGTGACATTTGATATTACAGGGACGTTCTGCATCACTAAGACGACTACTGTTGAAATTCCGAGAGCCTACGTTCTGGCAATGGTCGGACAACACACTATTTAATAATCAAAATATCCACGGGTGTACTGCCAGTCTACAGTGTCCAACGGGCACAATATTTCGGCGATTATACATGTCGCCATCATCAGGTGAACTGACGGACTGAGCTCCTGTGAACGTGCCGGTATGGAGATCCGTACGCTATGGCTGCTCAGGGGGAACTGGCTTCGGTCGCGGCGGCGGCAGATTTAAATACCCTCCGCCCGCGGCGCGCTCCCTCCGCCGTCCGCGCCCCGCGCCACGGTCACGCGGTGGAACCATTGCGACGGCGTCTTAGATGACGTCGGTGTGATGGCTCCCGCCGTGGTCGTCACAACTATACGTTTGCTCGATTTCCTCTTGATTAACCCAATCGCTGGTTCCCAAGCCTTGCTAAGATTGTAGCCACAGTCACGGTTTATGAGGTCGTTATTGGTGCGAATTTCGATGGCCTCTCTAACAACGCTGTCCCAGTATCTCGACGTCTGTACCAGAATCCTCGTGCGTTCATAGTCCATAGCGTGATTTTCCGACAAACAAGGTTTAGCGACCGCCGACTTGCTCGGATACATCAGTCGAGTGTGCCTCTGGTGTTCACGGCATCGACCCTCGACGGTACGCATCGTCGGACCAATATACGACTTGCCACATTGACACGGAATCTGGTACACGCCGGTCTTCCTCAAACCGAGGTCATCTTTGGCGCTCCCCACCAGTGCACGAGTTTTATTCGGAGGACAAAACACAGTTCCGACCCGGTGTTTCTTCAAAATGCGGGAGATTTCCCCCGAGAATGCGCCTGTATATGGAATAAACGCAGTGCCTACCTCCTCCCTCGTGATTTCATCCATCTCCACAGGTTGTGCTGTAGTGGTTGGGCGGAGAGCACGTTGAATCTGCCACTCTGAGTACCCATTTTTTCCGAAATACAGTTCTCAGATGTTCCAACTTCTGGGGTAGACTCTCTGCGTCAGAGATAGTGCGCGCCCTATGTACTAGGGTTTTAAGTACCCCATTCCTCTGTGAAGGGTGGTGGCAGCTGTCTGCGTGCAAATGCAGATCAGTGTGCGTTGTCTTCCGATACACCCCATTACCTAGGGTGCCGTCAGCCCTTCTCTTGGCCAAGACGTCAAGGAAAGGTAATTTATCCTCCGTTTCAGTCTCCATAGTGAATTTGATGTTTGGGTGTATGGAGTTTAGATGTTTAAGAAAGACAAGGAGTTTATCCATACCATGTGGCCAGATGACGAACATGTCGTCCACGTAACGGAAAAAGCAAGTAGGTTTTCATTCGGATGACGACAGGGCTTCCTCCTCGAAGTTCACCATGTACAAATTCGCTACCACCGGTGAGAGTGGGCTACCAATGGCGACTCCCTCCGTTTGTTCGTAGTATTCTCCATTACAAAGAAAATACGTGGAGGTCAAGACATGCCTGAAAAGTTCAGTGGTCTTCTCGTCAAACTTCTGACTAACCAATTCTAGTGACTCTCGCAGGGGAACCCTCGCAAACAAGGAAACGACGTCAAAACTCACCATGACATCAGACTCATCCAAGGCGTTTAACAAAATCCACGGAATTACGGATGTGATGAGGGCATTTACCCACATAAGGACTTAATATTCCCGTCAGGTATTTGGCCAACATATATGTAGGTGCCCTGATGTTGCTGACAGTGGGGCGTAATGGTACCCCCTCTTTGTGATCCTTCGGGAGCCCATATAGTCTAGGCGGTACCGGACCTTGCGGTAACAATTTCTTAGCGTCACCCTCCGGTAAATCTGCGTCCTTGAGAAGCGACCTCGTCTTGTTCTCCACCTTCTTTGTAGGGTCAACGCTGATCTTCCGGTAGGAATCGTCATTTAGCAGGCTCTGCATCTTATCAGTGTAGTCCTTACGGGAGACAACAACTGTAGCATTGCCTTTGTCAGCCGGTAAGACAACAATTTCAGAGCGCTCCCTCAGATCAAGAATGGCCGCACTCTCTTTACTGGTGATATTTGACTTCATCGGCTTGGATTTCGTCAACGCACGACAAGTTTCACGACGTATTTCCTCAGCTGATTCAGGCGAAAGTCGAGCTGCAACCTGTTCAACAGCACTAACAATTTCTGCGACCGGAGTGAACTTGGGGGTGGCAGCGAAGTTGAGACCTTTCTGCAAAACCGAGACCGCATCATCACTCAACACCATGCCACTCAAATTGATGACAGTCTTGCACGGAACCTGCAGAGATGGTTTGTGAAGGAGACGTGAGAACTTAGCTGTTTGACGTCCCGTTGCCTTCTTATGGGCGGAATCAGCTGCAACCCAGGTGACACCATCAATCCAATCCCATGAAAAAGAAGTGAAATTACTAGCCAGTTGCAAATGTAGTTTGAGTAATTCCTGTGAGATAAACTCAAGGCTCCGGCGGGTGAATTGCACTCTCTCACGTACCAATGCGAGCCTGGCTCGTTTCTTGATTCTCTTAGCTGCTGCAGAATCGATGTGATGCATAACCTTAGCAAAATTTGGAACAACATTCTCGGAACGATATCTCTTTAGAAAGGCAAGAGTACTTAGCAAACGACATCTACGGTGGCGCAACTTTTCAAATTTCTTCATGCTGCGGTACATCTCCTCCCCGTAAAGGTGTATGATGTGATTCTTGAGTTTCTCCCGGCGTATTTGATAATCAAAATATCCACAGGCGTACTGCCGGTCTACAGTGTCCAACGGGCACAATTAGGGAGCCCATCGAAATTCGCACCAATGACGACCTCATAAACCGTGACTGTGGCTATAATCTTAGCAAGGCTTGGGAACCAGAGATTGGGTTAATCAAGAGGAAATCGAGCAAACGTATAGTTGTGACGACCACGGCGGACAGAGTCATCACACCGACGTCATCTCAGACGCCGTAGCAATCTGTTCCACCGCGTGACCGTGGCGCGGGGCGCGGACGGCGGAGGGAGTGCGCCGAGGGCGGAGGGTATTTAAACCGGCCGCCGCCGCGACCGAAGACAGTTCCCCCTGAGCAGCCATAGCGTACGGATCTCCGTACCGGCACGTTCACAGGAGCTCAGTCCGTCAGTTCACCTGATGATGGCGACATGTATGATCGCCGAAATATTGTGCCCGTTGGACACTGTAGACCGGCAGTACACCCGTGGATATTTTGATTATCAAATACGCCGGGAGAAACTCAAGAATGACAACATACTATTTCTTACCACATACACCTCGAGAAATTAGCACGAAGATAAAATCCGAGAAATGACAGCTAATACGGAGGATTGTCGACAATCAGTGCCCTCTCACGGCATTCGCGGATGGAACATGGAAGGGGTGGATCAGATAATAGTACCAGAAACACCATCCACCTCATACCGCAAGGTAACTTGTGAAGCATAGATGTGGATGTAAATAAAGAAGTGGAAAAATGGTTCAAATGGCTCTGAGCACTAGGGGACTTAGCTTAGGAGGTCATAAGTCCCGTAGAACTTAGAAATACTTAAACCTAACTAACCTAAGGACATCACACACATCCATGCCCGAGGCAGGATTCGAACCAGCGACCGCTAGCGGTCACGCGGTTCCAGACTGAGGCTGCTAGAACCGCTCGGCCAATCCGGCCGGCAAAGAAGTGGAGTCGCACGTAGTTGCTCTACCTTGACAGAGTAGGAGATGCAGGACCAGAGAATATTCTCTGCACTGCAGTCCTTTTGTGGCAGGATATTAAAGAGCGGGCGAAGAGTACACAACGGAACGTTGACAGACGTTGGTATTAGCTGATTCAACGTTTATGCGCTGGGCAGATTAATAAGATAGCTACCTGAAAGATGCGAGGAAGCAGAGAACGTGGTAGTATACTGTATAGCAGTGGCACCCAACTATTCTCAGACCATTACTCCCCGAGTACAATCAGATACTAGGTGGTTATTCCCTCCCCCTCCCCTCCCCCCATCTTCTGCCCACGCCTACACTGCCCCCACCATCAGCAACTTTAGCACCTAACTAGTCTTTAGAATGGAAAACAAATCTTTGAGCACTTTTATTTTTAATATGAAGAAAGCTGAAAATATATAGCTTTTATAGGTATTTTACTAAGCCACAAATTACTGAGTCAATGAAACAATTGGCACTGCTTATGTCTAACAACGTTTCCTATATTTGAGTTGTTCTTAGTCTGTGCACGCCATAATTGATGACCAGAATCCGTTCAGTTCCTTGTTTTTATTTTTACTGCTGCCAGAGTTAAAAATCTGCTTTCGTATCTATAAATCTTGAATTGCAAATTGCTTTCCCAGTTACTGTGTTCGAATAGCGATCGTGTGTTCGAATGATTAAGCTATTCCCGGTGTATCACGACTGCTACCTGGAGCTACATCTCAGATAAGAAACCTACTAGACGTCGAGGATAGAGACCTGTTACAAAACCGACTTCTCTGCACTGCTCCTCGTCTTTGCGACACGTCCTTCACCCGCACACTGGACCCACATTTAAGATGAAATAGGTTTAAATGAATACACTGTACTTACGGTTCGTAAATCACTTGACTCTGGGGCTCGTTGCTTCTGAACAGGAAGAAAATGGAAGATTTTGACTGTTAATGTTTTGTGTTTGACTACCCTAATAGTAATAATGACAATAATAATGTAATGGGAATGAGCGTTTAGCGTCATTGGCCGGGAGGCCCCTTACAGGGCAGGTCCAGCCGCCCTGGTGTAGGTCTTACTACATTCGAAGCCAGATTGGGCGCCCTGCGCGCCGGATGGGGATGAAATGATGAATGAAGGAAACACAACACTCAAGCCCTGAGCGGAGAAAATCCCCGACCCAGCCGGGAATCTAAACCGGGTCTCTTAGGACTGCAGTCCGTCGCGCTGACCATTTTTTTTTTTAGTGCTCTACCAACTTTTTTTTTCTACCAACTTTATTTTACGAGGTAAACCACTTGTCTTGTCAGGAGTGAGAGTTTTGTTATTATTATTATTATTATTATTATTATTACTTATTATTATTATTAAGAAAGGTAGGAGAAACAGAAACCTTTATTATTCACAAAATAAACATAGTACGTCCTGATACATGATAACTGTCCTGGAAGGAACCTCGCTGCCGTCCTACCATACAGCATGAAATAACAAAATCAAAGTGGGGCCACCTCCGGCACCCTAAAGAAAACTATTAATAGATATGAAAACAAAATGTGAAGTACATCCATTTGCTAACTGTGCAAGAGTTAGATTTTCTTCTAGATCGCGTACTCGCATAGTGTTCTTAGTCGCTAACTTTACTTGGTCGGTTTCACAACGAAAGCACCGCCGCTCATCTTTGCGCACCCGGCACACCCCAAGTATATGGAGGGTCCGCAAAAACCATTACTAGGAAATTGGCATACCAATCCTTGTACTTTTGTAGCCGTAATAGTTTCGTGTGTCCATCTTGCAAGTATTGTCAGTAATCCAGGACGTTCAGTACGTTCGCACGTGTGTCTGTATAGTTGTAATGGACCGTCATACCTGTGAGCCACGCCAATGCGTTCGTCTTATGACGCGGAAAATACGTGTCCTCTGGAAAAATTACTATGTCGACACAGACTGCTGTATAGATAGTGCGCCGCATGAACGCTATGATCTTTCTTGATAGAGTCCAGACAGCCAATGCCTCGCCGCAGACCAGCCGATGGTCGCCGTATCCAGCACGCCGCATTGCTGACACAAGTGCGAATCCGCCAAATGTATTGCGTACTTTTTTTCATTTTTAGGGTATTTTCGGTTCACGACGATGTACCATGTTGATATGAATGTTGTAGGTAGATGGGGGTGGTGGACCGTACGCCACACCACGTGCCAATTAACAGCTGGATGTTTCCGTTCCACCCTATTCCGGGCGATCTGTCGAAGAAGCAGATGGTACACGTCCTTCGATGTCGACTGTCGGGTCATGGGTAAACGCTCTCGAACGTAACTGTGTTCCACGATGAACGTGCGCACATACCTTAAAGGGGGGCGATATATGGCCGACACTGACTGGAGGAAGATGCGATGTTCGTACTAGTTCTTCGATGATCGTCCCCGTAAATGAGGCATTCCTGTTGCGCCACCGTTTGAGCAGAGTATTAATATACATGGCACGCGCCGTCTCGTGCACGTTCACTAAACCAACGCCCCCTTCTCGCGCTGGGAGGGTAAGCGTGTTGTACTGTACCTTAAAGAGTTGTTCCAGGCATACATAGTACCCAAAAGCCGCCTGAATCCTCATAGCCATCGTGCGCGTCAAGGGGAGAAGGTGTGTCAAGTGGCACATCATGGGCGCGAGATAAAGGTCGACGAGTAACACTCGCTGCAGCATATCCAACGACCGTAGGGCGTTTAGTCGTACTGCCGTGCGGACTTTAACAGCCTTCGGTAGTTGTCTGCAGCCGTTCCCGCTGTCTCTTTATGAAAGATCTTGTAGTCACTATTAAGGAGGGTCAAGGGGCGATAATCACAAAGCCGTTTGCCACCACGGGGCTTTGGTATCTTTGGTACCGGTATCATGAGCCCTTCCGTGAATTGAATGTGAACCGGTACGTCTTGCCGCAGAAGCTCATTAAACATGCATAGCCACATCGATGCCATAATGGTCACAAAGGCACGGTAAAATTCCAACGGGAATCCGTCTGGACCTGGGGACTTGTTGCAGGCACCTCATGTAATTGCTTCCTTCAGCTCTTCACACGTAATTTCAGATAACCCGTCCGCTTCCCCGTTCACACTCGTCGCGTCTGGGATCTCTTCCAGGACGTTCCCCAGCTCCCTCTGACCCTCCCCGTTGCTCGCATAGAATCTGTTAAAATGATCCGTGAATGCCTGTTCTATGCCCC
The DNA here is from genome assembly GCF_023864275.1 of Schistocerca cancellata. Taxonomy (NCBI): domain Eukaryota; kingdom Metazoa; phylum Arthropoda; class Insecta; order Orthoptera; family Acrididae; genus Schistocerca; species Schistocerca cancellata. The sequence continues at coordinate 107,733,028 of NC_064634.1, forward strand.
TTTGTGTTATAAAACGACGGCCATCGCCGAGATCGAGCTCATGTATTAAACTCCTGCGTCTTCTTCGTCTTTCCTTTATCATTTAATGCATCGAGGGAACGTCGTTGGGCAGGAAGTCCTGCGACCTCGCGCGTATCATCGTACCTGCCATCCTCCGCGTCGCAAGTTGTACCAGCTTCGCCTTAACTCGGTGGACGGCCGTCTGGCGTTATGGTGTAGGTGGTTGAGGTAACAGTTCCCGGAGAGCCGTAAAGTAAAACTCAGTGGTCGTGCGCTGCCATTGAGAAACCTCCTTCCCGTAACCTACTAACGTCCTCCGTAAAGCTGGCATCGCGCACTCGATCCACCACTGTAGGACAGAACCGAAAGAATTTCGTCGACGAAGGCAGCCATGCCACGCGTCCTGCACCATGCGTCGGCATTCTGTATCTCGCAGGTGAGAGACGTTCATCTTCCAATTACCACTCCATCTCCATACCTGCTGTCTATCAAGGTTAACCGTACAAATATATGCCTCGTGGTCTGTAAACGCTGTCGGCCATATTTCTGCGTCCACCGTCGACATTGCTAACGCGCTTGAAACATAGATCCTATCCAAACGGCTCGCGGAGTGGCTAGTAAAAAATGTATATCCTGGTTGGTTGCGATACTTCAGGTCCCATGCATCGAGTAATTCCATCCCGTTGACCAGCTCCTTAAGTTCTTGGCTAGTAGTATAGTTAGGTTGTTGGTCCTTTCTATCGAGCACACGATATCTCCGCCGAGTATGCAACCATCGTATCGTCCCTGGAACAACGGTGTAACCTCATGGGCGTAAAAATCTGCTCTGTCCCTTCTCTTATCCGAGCCTGACGGTGCGTATATGTTGATCAAACGTATTCCACTTATGGTCACGGCCGTACCACGGCCAAAAGGCAAATACTCTACTTCGTCTGCACGTATCCCTTCCTTTAATAGTATAGCTGTGCCAACGCCTCTCTCGTCACACGGGGAACAATAAATGTCGTAACCGTGAAAGTCCGAGGGGGGAAGTATCCGAACTTCCTGTAATAGTTCTATGTCTAAATCCGCAGCCTTTATCATGTCACTGAGCATCTTGATTTTTACCGGCGTCCCAATGCTATTGATGTTAACAGTCCCTATGCGATAAGCTTGTTGCATGGCTGTCAACGTAGATAGAGTACCGTACGGTCGCTAATTTTTCCGTACATAGGCTGCTGTCGTACTATCGTTCCCCGCCGTCCCTTCATATGGTCTCCCGTATTCCTTGCACTCTTCCGGTCTTACACCGGGAGAGTGCATGGGAGCAGTTCCTCCGGCTTCATCTGTTCTCCACGGGGGTGGGTCTTCTGACCAGTCCCCTAGTGTCCCAACGTTGTGCGGTGCAGGCGCCGTAGCCTCCTCAGTAGCCTGTTGCCGTCGATCGAACTCCTTCGCTGTGTCTGGAGCACCGTCAGCGGTAGGTCGTGTCGCCGTCCCGCTGGCCACCGTTGCATCCACGCTAGGCAGTTCTTCTGTATCCATGGTCACCTGTTCTGTACCCGTAAACGTCTCAGAATTGTCTGCTAGGTCAGAGTGGTCGTTCTCCACCGTGAGGCGGCGCTTCTTTCGGCGTTTTGGTGATGGCTGTTTACGTTGCCGGACCTCGGAATCAGAGGTCAGCATGGTCTATAGTTGTTCGTGGGGGACGTCGGAATCGTGCGCCGTCGTATTATCGACGTCTCCGAGTGCCTTATCTGAAGGGGGCGCAAGCGGCACCGAGGAGAGGGCGTCCTGTGACTGCTGCAGGCGGTCTAGCGCAACGTCGTCCTTCCGTCGCTCGCCACGATCCGCCGCTGTCTGTGTGTTCTGGTACGCGTCTGTCTCGCAGCCCACGTCTTCGCGTAATGCGGCGACCTAAGTCATTGGGAGCACAGTCGGATGAGGCGTGGGGGGTGGATCATCCCGTGGCAGCTGTAATAACCTTCGTTGAGCACACTCAGAACGTAAGTGTCCCTCCTTCCCACACCCAGAGCACGTCCTTGGTTGTCCGTCGTAGATGACAATCGCCCTACAACCAGCGATGTACAAGTATGACGGAACGTGTTTTCGGAGTTCGATCCGTATTTGTCTGAAGCCACTGAGGACAGGATACGTCTTGAAACTCGCCCATTTTTCAGCCACGTGGGACAGGACCGTTCCGTAAGGACGCAGGGCGTCAGTCACCAATTTTTCTGGCACTTCGAATGGAAGCTCAAAGACGCGGATCGTTCGGAGTCCCATGCCGGCGTGTTCAACTGTTACCACTGCAACATTCCCGTCCGAATGACAGAAACGAAGTCCCTGTCGGTGTCTAAGTAGTAGTTCGTCACATGCCGCTTCATTTATGAGCTTCACATAGACCACGCTGCTGACTATAGATAAGTGTATTCCAACTAGAACGTCAGGTTCGATTTTCACCTCGTCCCGTAAATAACGTTCGATCTCGTAAGCCTTCGGTCGAGCATATTCGTTATCGAATCTAAATTTCAGTGTCGATGTGCGGAACGACAAGGCCATGATTCGTTCTATGTACACCGCGGCACACCGCTACACACTTAACGTAAACACCTCTCGCGCAGATGTGCGGCAGGGACGTAAACACCGTTCGAAGCGCTGCGCCGCTGAAGGCTGACTGATATTCAGTGTTTGTCACGCATATATGTCTGATTCTTACCGTCGTCTATGTATGCAAAAAAGCACAAAGTAAGTGTGTAATAGATGGACTGTGTGAGCATAGTGCCACACAGTAATGCTAGTAATTGAGAAAAATTTCAAATGGCTCTGAGCACTATGGGACTTAACTGCTGAGGTCATCAGTCACCTAGAACTTAGAACTACTTAAACCTAACTAACCTAAGGACATCACACACATCCATGCCCGAGTCAGGATTCGAACCTGCGACCGTAGCGGTCGCACTGTCCAGACTGTAAAGCCTAGAACCGCTCTGCCACCCCGGCCGGCTGAGAAAAAGTATTTGTCGCTAACTTATACAGGATGCTTCTAGGACTTGTGGAGGGGACTGAGTAGAAAACGTTTTGAAATGGAACCCATGTCCGGGAATGTACCGTTTCCGTGCTACAGCTGATTGAAAACATTTTGGTAACGCGACCACTTTTACAAGTACTTTATTAGGAATGACCAAATACATTACTTGTTTTAAAATTCCATTCTTTTTAATAACCCAAGAAACGAAAAAGGAAAATCAAGCAGTTTTGATAAACACTGTTGTTTACGTTAAACGTATACAATTTTTGTTCTTTCCAAAACAGGATTGGCGTTCTGATCCACTACAAATAAGGTTCGCTTCGGTGAATACCATGTTCGGTGCATACGTTGCACCTACGAATGACGTCGTTCTCTTGAACGTGATACAGTGCGGCCTCTTCCAGTTCGAGTGTGCAGCGTCACGCCTACTGACGGTGAAGGTACCCCTTTCCCGTAGTCGTTGCGTAATTGTGGCGAAATGGGTATGAAATGGAGTCGGACATTGTGGAGAACGATATCGATTAAGGAGACGTGCAGCTCTTCCATTGCCGCGACCTTCGCCAAGCAGAAGGATCATTCGGCGTATTCTGCGAATGTGTCCTCAATAATGTTGCCCAAGCACACACACACACTTGAATGCGGCTCGAGCGAAGTCAGAGAGGTAGGATAGACGCCTAATGATATCGTCCGATCTCACTGCCCTGTAGCATACCTACCTGGCAAACATGTTATACAACGGTTGTGGCACGAAGACGGTACGTTTCCGAACATGGGTCCCAATTCAAAATACTATTAACTCAGTCCCCTATACACGTCCCAGAAGTTCTTAAGGCGAATTTTAGAGCTCCTTCAGCGCCTAACAGAATTGAGTTTATAGTAACGATCTTTTAAAAATAGTTCAGTTCATGACGGAAACAGAATCCAACCGTTTTGGTATTTACCCCTCAGAAAATTTCATTTAACCTCTCAGGGGGTAATTTACATTACGTCTTACCTTGAAGAGAACATTCAATTGACACACAGTCAACAGGGATTTAGAGAACGTCGTTTTTGTGAAACACAACAATCTCCTTACTCACACTAAGATTTAAGTGCGATTTCAAGTTGATTCCGTATTTATAGATTTCCAGAACGCTTTTGTCACAGAACTTTACAAGCGGCATGTAATGAAATTGCGTACTTATGGAATATCGTCTGAGTTAAGCGACTGAATAAATCATTTCCTGTCAGAGAGGTCACAGGTCGTAGTAACTGACGGACAGTCATCGAGTAAAACAGAGTGATTTCTTGCATTCTCATAGATCAAGATAGTCTACCCCTGTCGGAGTTTCGAGTCCTCCCTCGGGCATGGGTGTGTGTGCTGTCCTTAGCGTAAGGTACTTTAAGTTAGATTAAGTAGTGTGCAAGCCTAGGGACCGATGACCTCAGCAGTTTGGTCCCATAGGAACTTCACACAAATTTCCAAGATAGTGTTATAGGCCTTCTGCTGTTACTTATGCACACAAACAATTTAAGAAACAATGAGCAGTCCTCTTAGGTTGTTTGCAGATAACGCTGTCGTTTATCGTCTAGTAAAGTCATCAGAAGATCAAAACAAATTACAAAACGATTCAAGTGGCTCTGAGCACTATGGGACTTAACATCTGAGGTCATCATTCCACTAGAACTTAGAACTACTTAAACTAACCTAAGGACATCACACACATCCATGCCCGAGGCAGGATTCAAACCTACGACCGTTGCGTTCGCCCGGTTCCAAACTGAAGCGCCTAGAACCGCTCGGCCACACAGGCTGGCCAAAAAACAAATTACAAAACGATTCAGAGATGATATCTGTATGGTGCGAAAATTGGCAGTTGATTCTAAATAATGAGAAGTGTGAGATCATCCACATGAGTGCTAAAAGGAATCCTTTAAAATTCGGTAAAATAAATGTCGTATGACTAGCGCCTCCCGTCGGGTAGACCGTTCGCCTGGTGCAAGTGTTTCAATTTGACGCCACTTCGGTGACTTGCATGTCGATGGGGATGAAATGATGATGATTAGGACAACACAACACCCAGTATCTGATTGAAGAAAGTCTCTTACCCTGCCTGGAATCGAACCCGAGCCCTTCGGATTGACATTCTGTCGCGCTGACCACTCAGCTACCGGGGGCGGACTTAAATTCGGTTACACGAATCTAAAGTCAGTAAATTCAACTAAATACCTAGGAATTACAGTAACGAACAACTTTAATTTTAAGGAATACGCAAAAAATGTTGTGGCGGGGACTAACCAAGGATTGCGTTTCGTTGGCGGAACACTTAGAAAGTTTAACAGATCAAGAAAATGTATTGCCTACACTACGCTTGCCCGTCCTCTTTTACAACACAGCCGCGCGGGATTAGCTGAGCGGTCTGGGCGCCGCAGTCTTGGACTGTGCTGCTGGTCCCGGCGGAGGTTGGAGTCCTCCCTCGGGCATGGGTGTGTGTGTGTGTGTGTGTGTTTGTCCTTAGGATAATTTAGGTTAAGTAGTGTCTAAGCTTAGGGACTGATGACCTTAGCAGTTAAGTCCCATAAGATTTCACATACATTTGAACATTTTTATTTTATTTTTTTTTTTTTTTTTTTACAACACTGCTGTGTGGATCGACGGAGGACATCGAGAAAGTTCGAAGAAGGGGAAGATGTTTTGTATTATCGAGGAATATGGGAGAGAGTGTCAGGTACAGGATGCAAGATTTGCGGTTGACATCGTTAAAACAAAGGCGTTTATCTTTGCCGTGAGAACTTTTCACGAAATTTCAGTCACCAAATTCGTCCTCCAGAGAGCGAAAATAATTTGCTGAGGCCGACTTTCATAGTTGAAGCCACTTTCATATAGAGAGAAACCACCATCACAGCAAAATAAACGAAATCAGAGCTCGCACGGAAAGATATAAGTGTTCGTTTCTTCCGCGCGCTGTTAGAGTGTGGAATAATAAAGAAGTGCTGTGCAGGTGATTCAATCAACCATCTGCCAGGCAATTAAATGTGATTTGCGGAGTAGCAATGTAGATGCAGATGTATATGTACTTTAACTGTTACACTTCGATGTGTACTACTGATATCACCGCCCCTTCTGTGACACATACATACACACACACACACACACACACACACACACACACACACAAACAAACACACAAACTAATAGACGGGTTGCGGGGTGGGGGGCTGGGGGAGGGGTATAGAAAGAGAGAGGTAGAGAGAATTTGGGGAGAGAAAGGCGCAGATTGTTGCCGTGCAGGTAATTAATTATCTGCTGGCTACCTTTCCGCCACCAGCCCTCCCCCGGTGCCGTGACTTCCCCCACGCCGCGGCTGCTGCGCCGTTTCCTTCTGGTTCCGCCATCCGCGCCCCGACGCCGGCCGGCACTTTGCACTCCGGCCGAGTCGTAAAAAAGTGGAGGGACGGAACTGCAGCGAACTCTGTGCCCGCTCTGCTCGACTCTGCCCTGCCGCCCGCCGTGACCTCCCGTGGCGATACGGGTCCGACTCTGCCGTCTAGAACTCTCACCCTCCACTTCCCACCCCACCCCTCCCGCACAACCTCCCCCTCCACCCGTGCAGCCAACTGCCAGCTCACCGCCTCCGAGGTGTTTACGCCTGCGAACTTCGCCCGGCCAGTGACTGTCTCCACAAAAGAAAAATCATTGCTCGGGAGGTCATTAAAGGAGCAACGTCTGTCGGGTTTCGGCCGTGGCGCTTCTGCACCAGTCACCGAAGTTGTGTAACGACGGAGTCTCTAAAGGCCGAACGTAAGTTATGTCGCTTTACCCTTGCGAAGAATAGCGAAACCAAGCGAAAACTCTGTGCCTTCTCCCGTCTGCTTCATTGAACCTACAATGAAAGTTGTGTCGCTATGTTTCTCTAACGAGGACTTTGAACTACATTCGTGCCATAGCAGACGCCACGAGCCGGTCGGAAACAACAAACCTGATCCTGAAACGGCACCCCCGAATATCACTCCTGGCTGTTGGACGATACTGTTGCACTCTTGTTACAGGAAATCCGTGGTGACGGAGTAAACACGTACGGTGTTGACTGAGGAAGAAATATCGCACCGTGAGTGATTCCAATATAGTTGTGCATAAACTGTCAAGCTGTTTAACGCGTCCGCGTGAAATACTCGTGACAAGCTTACCGAAGAGCTTTCACTGACAGGTGAAATAAAATTGTGGTCGAATAAGAGGTGGTCATTGTTTTTGCAGATTAAGCACTCCTAAAATATATTTAACTTCCTGAGGAATAATCTTCCGCATCCTGAGGAATAATCTTCCGCATGTCGCTAGCATTAATAATATCCCTGTCAGTCGCTCATGTGCTTAATTCTATCAGTCCTAGGACTTCTTTGTGTTTGCTCCTGTGTTTTGTAACTACTAAAATGAGTTTAAAATATCCAGAAAGATATTTCATATTACTTAGGTATTCTGGGGTGTTTGGGCAAATGGATATAGAAACTGAAACGTCAAGAATAATTCTACATCTACATCTACATCCATACTCCGCAAGCCACCTGACGGTGTGTGGCGGAGGGTACCTTCAGTACCTCTATCGGTTCTCCCTTCTATTCCAGTCTCGTATTGTTCGTGGAAAGAAGGATTGTCGGTATGCCTCTGTGTGGGCTCTAATCTCTCTGATTTTATCCTCATGGTCTCTTCGCGAGATATACGTAGGAGGGAGCAATATACTGCTTGACTCTTCGGTGAAGGTATGTTCTCGAAACTTTGACAAAAGCCCGTACCGTGCTACTGAGCGTCTCTCCTGCAGAGTCTTCCACTGGAGTTTATCTATCATCTCCGTAACGCTTTCGCGATTACTAAATGATCCTGTAACGAAGCGCGCTGCTCTCCGTTGGATCTTCTCTATGTCTTGTATCAACCCTATCTGGTACGGATCCCACACTGCTGAGCAGTATTCAAGCAGTGGGCGAACAAGCGTACTGTAACCTACTTCTTTGGTTTTCGGATTGCATTTCCTTAGGATTCTTCCAATGAATCTCAGTCTGGCATCTGCTTTACCGACAATCAACATTATATGATCATTCCATTTTAAATCACTCCTAATGCGTACTCCCAGATAATTTATGGTATTAACTGCTTCCAGTTGCTGACCTGCTATTTTGTAGCTAAATGATAAAGGATCTATCTTTCTGTGTATTCGCAGCACATTACACTTGTCTACATTGAGATTCAGATGCCATTCCCTGCACCATGCGTCAATTCGCTGCAGATCCTCCTGCATTTCAGTACAATTTTCCATTGTTACAACCTCTCGATACACCACAGCATCATCTGCAAAAAGCCTCAGTGAACTTCCGATGTCATCCACCAGGTCATTTATGTATATTGTGAATAGCAACGGTCCTATGACACTTCCCTGCGGCACACCTGAAATTACTCTTACTTCGGAAGACTTCTCTCCATTGAGAATAACATGCTGCGTCCTGTTATCTAGGAACTCCTCAATCCAATCACACAAGTGGTCTGATAGTCCATATGCTCTTACTTTGTTCATTAAACGACTGTGGGGAACTGTATCGAACGCCTTGAGGAAGTCAAGAAACACGGCATCTACCTGAGAACCTGTGTCTATGGCCCTCTGAGTCTCGTGGACGAATAGCGCGAGCTGGGTTACACATGACCGTCTTTTTCGAAACCCATGCTGATTCCTACAGAGTAGATTTCTAGTCTCCAGAAAAGTCATTATACTCGAACACAACACGTGTTCCAAAATTCTACAACTGATCGACGTTAGAGATATAGGTCTATAGTTCTGCACATCTGTTCGACGTCCCTTCTTGAAAACGGGGATGACCTGTGCCCTTTTCCAATCCTTTGGAACGCTACGCTCTTCTAGAGACCTACGGTACACCGCTGCAAGAAGGGGGGCAAGTTCCTTCGCGTACTCTGTGTAAAACTGAACTGGTATCCCATCAGGTCCAGAGGCCTTTCCTCTTTTGAGCGATTTTAATTGTTTCTCTATCCCTCTGTCGTCTATTTCGATATCTACCATTTTGTCATCTGTGCGACAGTCTAGAGAAGGAACTACAGTGCAATCTTCCTCTGTGAAACAACTTTGGAAAAAGACATTTAGTATTTCGGCCTTTAGTCTGTCATCCTCTGTTTCAGTACCATTTTGGTCACAGAGTGTCTGGACATTTTGTTTTGATCCACCTACCGCTTTGACATAAGACCAAAATTTCTTAGGATTTTCTGCCAAGTCAGTACATAGAACTTAACTTTCGAATTCATTGAACGCCTCTCGCATAGCTCTCTTCACACTACATTTCGCTTCGCGTAATTTTTGTTTGTCTGCAAGGCTTTGGCTATGTTTATGTTTGCTGTGAAGTTCCCTTTGCTTCCGCAGCAGTTTCCTAACTCGGTTGTTGAACCACGGTGGCTCTTTTCCATCTCTTACGATCTTGCTAGGCACATACTCATCTAACGCATATTGTACGATGGTTTTGAATTTTGTCCATTGATCCTCAACACTATCAGTACTTGAGACAAAACTTTTGTGTTGAGCCAACAGGTACTCTGAAATCTGCTTTTTGTCACTTTTTCTAAACAGAAAAATCTTCCTACCCTTTTTAATATTCCTATTTACGGCTGAAATCATCGATGCCGTAACCGCTTTATGATCACTGATTCCCTGTTCTGCGTTAACTTTTTCAAATAGTTCGGGTCTGTTTGTCACCGGAAGGTCTAATATGTTATCGCCACGAGTCGGTTCTCTGTTTAACTGCTCAAGGTAGTTTTCAGATAAAGCACTTAAAAAAATTTCACTGGATTCTTTGTCCCTGCCACCCGTTATGAACGTCTGAGTCTCCCAGTCTATATCCGGCAAATTAAAATCTCCACCCAGAACTATAACATGGTGGGGAAATCTACTCGAAATATTTTCCAAATTATCCTTCAGGTGCTCAGCCACAACAGCTGCTGAGCCAGGGGGCCTATAGAGACATCCAATTACCATGTCTGAGCCTGCTTTAACCGCGACCTTCACCCAAATCATTTCACATTTCGGATCTCCGTCAATTTCCTTCGATACTATTGCACTTCTTACCGCTATAAACACGCCTCCCCCTTCACTGTTCAGCCTGTCTCTGCGGTATACATTCCAATCTGAGTTTAGGATTTCGTTACTGTTTACGTCTGGTTTCAGCCAACTTTCTGTCCCTAGTACTATATGGGCGTTGTGATCGTTTATTAATGAGAGCAGTCCTGGGACCTTTCTATAGACGCTCCTGCAGTTTACTATTAGCACATTAATATTGTTATTCCCTGTTGCATTTTGCCTACTCCTATCTTGCCGCGTCTCAGGAGGCGTCTTGTCGGGCCTAGGGAGGGGATTCTCTAACCTAAAAAACCCCCATGTGCACTCCACACGTACTCCGCTACCCTTGTAGCCGCTTCCGGCGTGTAGTGCACGCCTGACCTATTCAGGGGGACCCTACATTTCTCCACCCGATAGCGGAGGTCCAGAAATTTGCACCCCAGATCTCCGCAGAATCGTCTGAGCCTCTGGTTTAAGCCTTCCACTCGGCTCCAAACCAGAGGACCGCGATCGGTTCTGGGAACGATACTACAAATAGTTAGCTCTGATTCCACCCCGCGAGCGAGGCTTTCCGCCTTCACCAATTCCGCCAACCGCCTGTACGAACTGAGGATGACCTCTGAACCCAGACGGCAGGAGTCATTGGTGCCGACATGAGCAACAATTTGCAGTCGGGTGCACCCAGTGCTCTCTATCGCCGCCGGTAGGGCCTCCTCCACATCTCGGATGAGACCCCCCGGCAAGCAGACAGAGTGAACACTGGCCTTCTTCCCCGACCTTCTCGCTATTTCCCTAAGGGGCTCCATCACCCGCCTAACGTTGGAGCTCCCAATAACTAATAAACCCCTCCCCCCGTGTGCCTGCTCGGACCTTGCTGAAGGAGCAGCCACATGTCCCCTCACAGGCAGAGCGGGCGATGCCACACGGCCAGCCTCCACATTGACCTTCCGCCTCGTGCGCCGCGAACGCCGCTGAACCCGCCACTCCCCTTGGGGAGAGGGTGGCCCAACCGCGCCCGGTACCCGCGAAGATGTCTCGACAGCAGGGACAGTGGGTGAAGCATGTAACACCTGGGGTGTACCTTGCGACGCACCAGACTCCCCACTGCCGCTACACTCCGAGGCAGCAGCCTGAAGACGGCTGACCGCGGCCATCAACACGCTCAGCTGTTCGCGAACAGTGGCCAGCTCCTCCTGCGTCCGTACACAGCAGTCACACATCCTATCCATCCTAAGGAAACAATTTACTGAAGAGAGTTAATCAACCTTTAACTAGACTGCTAATTCACTAAAGGCGGCTGCTTATTCACTAAACTGTGGTTGCTAGCCACTTCTTGTAGAAAACAATGAAAATAGCACTACCTGTCTCTGGACTGTATTGAAAACAAACTCTAGCACTACTGGCACTATGGTTGACTACAGGAACTCTCTCTGACTGTATTCAAAGCAAACACGAAATCTATGGAACACTATTAAGAGCACTGGAAAAATAAAGCTTCCTAAAAGCAAATACACACGGAAGAAGAAGTGACAAGTAAGAAAAATACAGTTAATACTTAAATTAAGGTAGCTCGCTGCACAGCAGACGTGAAGCAGGCGGCAGTTACGACGACATTCTCGTGAGCTTTTTGCCAATAAATACAAAAGCAGATCCTACGTAGGCGAGGAACCAACTCTATTTTGAAATGACTTCTTTAATAAGAAACTTTAGACAGAAAATCAAACGGAGAAGATACTCAAAAGTGGTGTACACACTGACGGTATAATTACACCAACAGTCCAGTGTTTCGAGGAGTTGAGTGCTATGTTGTAATATCGAGTTCACACTTTCTGGAATTTAAGTAAACAAAAGTGTGTTTATGTACAGAGTAAGGGGAGAAACGATGCACCACCTTGGAATTATCCAAATGGGAGGGGAATCGGTAGATGTGACGTACATGTACAGACAAACAAATGATTACAATTTCAGAAAAATTGGATAATTTATTCAAGAGAAAGAGGTTTATAAACTGCTCAGTTTATAAAGCTGTCAAGTCAGTAACGCGTTGTACCACCTCTGGCCTTATGCAAGCACTTATTCGGCTTGGCATTGATTGATAAAGAGTTGTTGAATGTGCTCCTGAGAGACATCGCGCCAAATTGTGCAATTGGGCTTTTACATTGTCAAAATCTCCAAGACCCGCCAGGGTAGCCGAGAGCGCTAACGAGCTGCTTCGTGGACTCGGGTAGGCGCGCCGGCCCCGGATCGAATCCGCCTGGCGGATTAACAACGAGAGCCGATGTGCCGACCAGCCTGGATGTGGTTTTTAGGCGGTCTTCCACATCCCGCTAGGTGAATACCGGGCTGCTCCCCAAGTTCCGCCTCAGTTACACGGCTCGCAGACATCTGAACAATTTCGCACTATTCCATGGATTACACTCGACACAGACAGTTGGGGTACACTAATTCCGTCCCGGAGGGTACAGGGTGGTGGCGGGAAGGGAATCCCGCCACCCCTTAAACATTAACATGCCAAATCCGATTAACGATGGCAGGCCCTGCGTAACTGCGGGACAAGGCTCAAGCGATAGATAGATAGAATTGTCAAAATCTCCGACTGGTAGGAGGGCCCTGCCCATAAAGCTCCAAACGCTCTTAATGGAGAGAGATCCTGAGACCCTACTGGCTAAGATAACGTTTGGCAAGCATGAAGACGAGCAGTAGAAAATCTCGCCATATGCAGGTGGACACTATCTTGCTGGAATGTAAGCGCAGGATCGTCTCCCGTCAAGGGCAGACAAGAAGGGGGTCAAATATCATCGACGTACCGCTGAGCTGAAAGGCTGCCGTGGATGACAACCAAAGCGTCCAGCTAGAGGAAAGAGAGGGCACCCCAGACCACCATTCTCGGTTGTCAGGCCGCATGGCGGGCGACGAGCAAGTTGGTACCGCACCACCGACCGAGGCTCTACAGACACGTCTTCGGACTGGAATCTCATTGACTGTAGTAGGATTGTCTTCAGTGATGAATCATACTTCGAAATAAGCTCCGATGGCCAGCGAATACGTAGCTGGAGACGCCCAGGGTAGCGGTAGAAAAATGGTTCAAATGGCTCTGAGCGCTATGGGACTTAACTTCTGAGGTCATCAGTCCCCTAGAACTTAGAACTACTTAAACCTAACTAATCTAAGGACATCACACACATCCATGCCCGAGGCAGGATTCGAACCTGCGACCGTAGCGATCTTGCGGTTCCAGACTGTAGGGTAGCGGTAGGATACTCACAAGACTGTCGCCTGCCCTACGGTCCAACAGCCAGAAGTGATAGTCGGGGGGGCCATTTCATTTCATTACAGGATCCAATTGGTTGTCATCCGCGGCACCGTTGCAGCACAGACATACTCCGACGATATTCTACGACCCATTTTCTCGCCCTTCGTGGTAAACCATTCTGGGCTTACATTACAGGAAGATAATGCGAGTCCACAATGGGCAAGTGTTTCCACTGTTTGTCACCTTGTTTCCAAATCCTACCGTGGACAGGAAGCTTGCCGAATCTCTCCCCAGTTGAGAACTTCTGGAAATGTATGGGCAGGGCGCTTCAACCAGCTCGGAATTTTGATGATGTAACGTGCCAATTGGACAGTTTGGCAGGATATCCGTCAGGAGCACATCCAACAATTCTTATCAATCGATTTCAAGCCGAATAAGTGCTTGTCAAAGTCCTGAGATGGACCGACGCGTTACAGACTTGCTAGGTTTATAAACCTCTTTCTCTTGAATAAGTCAACCAATTTTTCTGAAACTGTAATCGTTTGTTTATCTGTACATGTACTCACATCCACCCCTTTCCATCTCATTCCGACAATTACTTCATGTTGCGTTGTTCTTTTTTGTGTTAAGATGCATACGGAACTGCCAGAGGAACATTGTGCAGCATGTGGGTAGTATTAACAATACCGATGCTAGCCGCTCATGTGCTTCGTTCAAGTAGTCCGTCGGCTTCTTCGTATTCGCTCTTTTGTTTAGCTACTAAAATGAATTTTAAATAACAAAGATTATTCATATTATTTCCGTAATTATGGGATATTTGGGCAGATAAATACAGAAACTGAAAAACTGAGAATAATTCTCATGCGTTGTTTGTCACTTAATAGAAAAGCAGTGCCCTGCAGCTGCGGGGAGAACAACTTTTTTAACGAATTTTTAAGAAGAAACTTTACAAAGGAAACTAAACGAATAAGATTCTCAAAGAAAAATAATGCAGACACTGACGAATTAGTTGACCCAACACCGCGTGTTTCAAGTGGATGAGTGCTACATTGTAATTTCGAGTTTATGTATACTTAGAGCACCCTTTTTGGAAATTAACCATATAATTGCAAATATATTTACTTATTACTACATAACAGGTTTCAATAAATATCGCTCCAAACTTTCAGCTGAAACGGCACTCTTAGATTTCAAGTCTTCGAAAAATGATGCCACAGAGTAAAAAGCAACCGCTGTTATAAATAATTATTTCACAATGCGGAATCACAGTCAATATATTTCTTTAAGGCCAGTACAACCATTTGACTGTTGTTTATTCACAGCGTTACATTTACACTTACACAATCATGATTTCCGCTTCAAAGTGCCATTATCAAGTGTTTTCTGAAAGCAGGTTAGACAAATACAGGGAAATACATAATAGTGTATTTTAATACGACAGCATGCCTTCCCAGGCAATATATAACACTCGTAAGTAAGCATTACAAATCTGGGTTGTTATACAGTAATCACTTGTTATGTATTTCACTGTTATTTTCTAATCTGCTTTCAGAAAACACTTGACAATGGCACTTTGAAGCCGAAATCATGATTGTGTGAATTTAAATGTAACACTGTAAATAAACAACAGTCTAATGGCAGTACTAACTTGAAAGCACTGTTATAAAGTTTATAATTTAAACAGAATCAGCACCAAGCATGTTTTAGAACAGTTCATTTATGTTTCAGAACAGTTCATTTAAAGCTCTAAGGGCTTATTTTAAGTAAAGTTTTGTAAAGCGTAATTAAAACAAATTATAACGGTTTGCTTTAAATAAACTTTCGTAAACCATACTTGTGGCTGGTTGCTGATTAAACTATAAACGTTATAGTTGTGACAGAGATACGGTTCTCAGTGTATCTACTTTTGACAAAATAGCGAAAAACAAGCGCTGACTTACAACATCAGCAAATGAATGCACGTTGACGCGTTGTCTCGTTAGTGACAAAAGAAAGACTTCTGTGTGAAGTGATCTATCATTTATTTATTCAGCATGCCCCGTTGTATCGTAGTTTTACAAGTGCGACTTTTACCTTAAAATGATACCTTTAAAATTTTAGATTAACAAACATTATTGAGCTCTTACTCTTACATAAGGTACATTTCTTTGCAAATACGATGTTAGAATGTATCGAGATTTATCAGTCTACTGGAATATCACATTTACCTCTGCACATGCAGATCTTTACCTTTAGTCTCTATTACAAAGCAGTTGGCGTCCGGCCAGAAATCGGTGTTTTTCACGGTCTGTGTGAGGCTACAGATGACACCAAAGGAATGTCATACAGTTGATAACCTTATTGTATTACAAAAGCTGTACAAATCTGTTTTGAAACTAATTCTGATTTATTGATGAGCCTTCGTCCTCTTATTTAACTTATTTTCTTTTTGAAAGTGTCCCTCTCTTTCGCTGATTTATTGCAGGTGAAATGTAGATGGCCAATAATTTGGTCTTCCCCATTACATGGGCACAGTGCGTCATCAATTACAGTGAAGCGCTTATAGTTGGCTTTCAGTTTTCCATCTCCTGTTGACATTGCCTAAAGTGTTAGCTTAATCTACAAACGATGTCAGGTCGTAGGAAAATAGCTGGAAATAATTCATTATATATTCTCCGAGGAAACTAAATCCCGTTAAATTTCATGTCGCAACCGTAATGTTGTAAGTAGGCTGTTTAGCTTCTTATATTGGTAACGCCGCCACCACGTAGCGCTCTGTATGAAAATCAATGGCTGTGCTGTGTTTAGTTTGTGGCTAGTTTGCATTGTTGTCTGCCATTGTAGTGTTGGGCAGCGGCAGCTGGATGTGAAGAGCGCTTAGTGTTGCGCAGGTGGAGCTGAGCCGCCAGCAGTGGTGGATGTGGGAAATGAGATGGCGGATTTTTGAGTACAGAATGAATGTCATGAACTGCTATATATATTATGACTATTAAGGTAAATACATTGTTTGTTCTCTATTAAAATCTTTCATTTGCTAACTGTGCCTATCAGTAGTTAGTGCCTTCCGTAGTTTGAATCTTTTATTTAGCTGGCAGTAGTGGCGCTCGCTGTATTGCAGTAGTTCGAGTAACGAAGATTTTTGTGAGGTAAGTGATTTGTGAAAGGTATAGGTTAGTGTTAGTTAGGGCCATTCTTTTGTAGGGATTTCTGGAAGTCAGATTGCGTTGCGCTAAAAATATTGTGTGTCAGTTTAAGCAGTCATAATTGTTCTAAGGGGACGTTTCATTTGTCGACCCTTAGCCGAGGATACCTCACTGGAATCTTCTGATTTTTCTTGTAGTTTGTGTAATTAGTGTAGCTTTTGTTTCTTGCTAGCGCGTAATTGTAGAGAGAATTTCCTTTGTAGTTGCAGTTTTTCATTGTTGTAAAGTAAAACACTTGTTTCATGCCTGTAGATTTGCACCAAGTATTTCGCAGCTGCGCTTGCAATTAACTAGATATTATTTTCAGTGCTATGTTAATGTGTTCCCCTATTTTTACTCTTCACATTGTGCTTTTATGTGTTGTCGTTTGAAATATTGTGACAATAATGGCTTGTGAAAAACGTAATACTAGGCTCCAAAGTAAACTGAGAAATGACAGTGAAGACGAAAGCAGTGTGTTAGCGCCACCGTGTAATGAATTAACTAATGTTCAACATAGTAATTTGGTAACTGTGCATAGGGAAATGGAGCGGGCGGCAAACAATGGCGTAGGCAGTGAAACAATTAGTGAACAGGGAAGCATTATCGATCGATTGGTCGGCAACAGCTCGCCTCAGGAATCCGAAATGACAGAACACAATATTGCAAATACTGTAGATTCAAGTTTTGCGTCCTCACCGTTTTCTCAAATAAGTCAAGACACATTTTCTGCTTGTCAAAACGTGAATATTGCTGGTGCAAACGCACTGCCGAAAAGCGTAGAGGAACAGATTCCAGACACTAATGCATTGATATTACAGCTAATGCAACAAATGGAACAAAATCAGAGACCAACACAGCAAAAGCTTCAAAAGTTAGACACAATGGAACAACACGAGAGACAAACACAGCAACAGTTAGACGCAATGGAACAAAAGCTTCAAAAGTTAGACTCAGTGGAACATAAGCTTGAACAAACACGTGAAGATTAAACTACTGAGTTACATAACATTGAATCAAAATGTCAAAAAGTCTGTAATGATGTAAAAAGACAAATTTGTGAGCATTTTCAATCTATTTTTTCGCGGCATGAAAATGCATTACAGAATCACGAAGCAGCCATAAAAGAACTGCAAACTATTGTTCATGAAAATTATGAGACCTTGCAAGCTAAAATTGACTCAGTTGCATCAACCAATTCGGTTACGCAACTTGCAAAAACTCAGGAAAACATAAAGGATACAGTAGATACCCTGAAAATTGGTTCAGAAAGACACATGGAGGAAATTAGTTCATTATCAGAGAAAGTAGTTGAACTTTCGGATCAGCTAAATAATTTATCTACGAAGGTAGATGATAATCTGAATGACACAAAACCGGTAGTCTTTAATGACACAGAAGAGTGTGAACAAATTAGGAAATTCAAACAAAATCAGAATCAAATTAATACCCAACACCAAAGAGAAATCCGGGAAGTACAAGATCAGCTGACACAAGTAATTTAAAAATTACATATTTCAGAGGACACTCACGCTCCAACACGGGAAGAGGGACTTAGAAATACGGAGCAACCACAAAATAATAACACAGGACACTTCAGAAATTTCGAAAGAAATTGGCAAGGTACACCGAATTTTGATATGAAACCGCCAAAACAACGTAACAATGACTGATATGCGACTCGCCAACATGATGATTTTGACTATAAGCTGTTCATTACTACACGTAAATTTAAAACATTTAAGAATTCTGGCAACGACATTCATCCACAAGCGTGGCTCCATCAATTCTCTCATTGTTTTCCTCCCAACTGGTCATTAGAGCACAGATTAGAATTTATGTGTGGCTACTTGTAGAATGAACCAGCTGTTAGAATGCGATAGGTCATTCACGATTGTCACAGTGAAGGAGATTTTTATCATGCCTTCCTCTCAGCATATTGGTCTCAAGTTACACAAGACCGAGTAAAACATAGCATCATGATGATGAAACATTTCGAACAATCTGAATTTTCCAGTCTTGTGAAATATTTTGAAGACATGTTGCACAAGAATCAATATCTTTCAAACCCATACAGCCCCTCAGAACTCATCCGCATTTGCTTAATCAAATTGCCTGAACATTTACGACATATTATTTTGGCAAGATGTTGCAAAGACGACATTGAAGCTTTTCAGGAACTCTTACAAGAATTAGAAATTGACACTGACAATCACGGAACACGAAAACAGGAGCACAACAATTACAGGTCACATCCGTCACAATTCCGCAATGACAGAAATAGTATACCACAAGGCTATTCTTTCAATGTAAATCGTGACCAAAACAGAGACCACCCGTATGACAACCATTGGCAGAGTAGTAATAATTACAGGGAAAGATCACCTCTCCGCCGTAGTGACTATCACAGAGACAATCAGAGAAACAGACAATATGGGAACCAAAATAATTATTATCAAGGGAGACAGAATAACTTCAGATGGAACGGTCCACTGTGCAGTCATAATTGAGGGAGAAATTCTCCACCACGTGATCGACAAGAAAGAAACTACAGGAACTACCAACATGACGACAGACGATATAATCATAACGACAGAATTGAATTTCATCAGAACTGGCGGGATTTAAACAGGGCTGGGCCCCTCTCGGCAAGGTGAATTTGTAGAAGTAAAGTCTCCTAATCCTAATAACGACGCGCGCCAAGAAAGAGACAGACAATGATTCGCACCGCAGGCAGCCGCGTGCGCCAGCTGGCTCAGAGAAAAATAACATAGACGGTAACCTTGAGAAAAATTCCAGTATTCTTTTCCGACGTATACCACATGATAATTGCGTTACAGTTGAAACTGCGTACTAGGAAGAGCAAAGGGTTACACCACATTTCACATGTGAAACCATTTATTGAGAGATAATCTGCTTTTTAACTTTGTCTTTGCCATATAACTTTTCACTTTACATCAGTAGTATGCTATGTCAGACTTAGAATCTGTTACCATGCAACAATGTTTGAAGTTAAATATCCAGTCAAGATCCAAGAGAACTTATTTAAACAGATATTACGAATGCATTGTTATTGTGAACAGACGACACAGTGTTATTGTGTGTGTGCATTCTTGCTTGTTAGTTGCACGATTACGTAACGACTATAAGGCTCACATACTCAGAACATTTACCAGTACTGCTAATGAGATTTTAATGCAACATTTTGGTTTAATTGAAAATACTTCTGGATTTAAAGTACTTTCTGTGAGATACCAGATGACACAGTGGTTAGTTTATGTGACAGCTACAAGATTTTATCACAATGCTACTAATGAGTGACAATTTACAATGTTGTTTTTGCGGTGTATCTGTTTTGTATCTGCAAAGTTTTCTGAATTATTCTGGAAAGTAAAACATGTTTTAGTAGTAACTTTTGCGGTATAGCTACAATGAGACAGCCTTTTCCGTAGCTCAACAATACATTACAGCACAGTACTT